>NC_091954.1:108998246-109705746 GCF_031021105.1 Erythrolamprus reginae
TACAAACTACTATCCTACACATGTTTGACAAATAAATAAATAAAAATAAATAAAATAGGAGTCCACAAGTCTTAAAGTTGTCAAGTTTGGGAACCCCTGCTCTAAGCTGATGGCACATTTAAATCCACCCCAGCTTTGCCTAATCTTCTGCCTTTTTGGTGTCCATGTGTGCCTTCACCATTGTCATTTAAGTGATGATTTATCTGATTTATTTCTTAATCAGAGCCATTTGACATTGACCTGGACTTATGAAACACAATTTTGCTCCATATCTATCCAGAGGTTATATATATAGGGTGTGTTCCAAAAGTAATGCAATTTTCTTAAAGTAATTTATTGAACTGATTTGCACAAACACTTAAATTTCTTCAAAGTACTGTCCTTGGGCCTCTACACATTTTTTTCCAGTGACTCTGCCATGACCAGTACGCTCCCTAGAAGGCATCTTCGGGAACCTCTCGCAAGGTCTTCATCACAGCTGATTGGATCTTTTCTATGGACGAAAAACGGGTTCCTTTCAGGGCTGCCTTAATCCAAGGGAACAAAAAGAAGTCTGCTGGGGCAACATCAGGACTATGGGGGGGGACAGCGTTGGCACCTGGTGTTTGGCCAGGAACTCGCGGACTCGTAGCGTGTTATGGCAAGGTGTGTTGTCGTGATGGAGTTGCCAGATAGCAGAGATGTCTTTTCTCGTCCAGATGACCCTTTTACGGAGTCTTTCCAGCACATCCACGTAGTAGGCAGCATTAACTGTCTGTCCTTGAGGACCAAACTCCTTATGGACCACTCCTTTACTGTTGAAAAAGACAATGAGCATTGTTTTCACTTTTGATTTGCTCATTCTTGCCTTTTGGGGCTCGGGGGACTGGTCGGTGTGCCACTCAGAGGTTTGGCGTTTTGTTTCTGGGTCGTATTCAAAAACCCAGGTTTCATCACCAGTGATGATGTTGTCCAAATAATCAAGTTCAATTTCTATATGTAGCAACGATCGTCGATTCCACTTTTTTCGTGACACGGTCGGCACGCAGAAGTTTACAATAACTGATGTCCTGCTGTTTCCACAGCTTGGAGAGCACTGAGAGTGGTTTCGCAGCAAAGCTTAATGGCCCCCACACCTACTCCAAGTGCTTTGGTCCCATTCCGACCAATAGGAGCGGCGCGGGAAATTCAATTGCATTACTTTACACTGCTCCAAAAAAAGGGGGGGGGACTCTTAAACAACACAATATAACTCCAAGTAAATCAAACTTCTATCAAATCCTGTAGATTGCACCCTGTAGATTGTTAGGGGGAGTATGTTTGTTTGTTTGTTTGTTTGTTTGTTTAGTCAAGTACATATTTCTAACATATAGAGATATAACATTGTTTATATACATAAGATGGGTACTGATAAGAGGGAACAATTGGACAGGGATGGTTGGCACATTGATGCGCTAATGCATGTCCCTTACTGACCTCTTAGGAATTGGGTGAGGTCAATAGTGGACAGTATATGTGTGGGATGAACTGTTTAACTGCAGCACCCATGGGAATATTGCTTTTCAACTTATTTATCAGCTTCAGAAACATTGATTTTCACCAAAAAATATGGAAATCAGATCTGATTCAACAAAGACAAAAGTGCTTTATTCACTTTGTGGGTAATTGCTTTTGGGATTCTGTTGAATAGAAAATGAAAAGTTTTAAATAGCACTGAGTATTCTAAGTGGTTTTTGAACAAATGGTTGATTCTATTTAAAGAGAAACGGCAGCTCCCCCTTTTTTTCGGCGACTGAATTTAGGAATTTTGTCAAGCATGTCCTTAAAATAGAACTTTTTACAAACTGTTTTGAAAAATAAAATCCACTGAAGGAGGAAAGACTCCGTAAACAAACCAAACAATATACACTGCTCAAAAAAATAAAGGGAACACTTAAACAGCAGAATATAACTCCAAGTAAATCAAACTTCTGTGAAATCAAACTGTCCACTTAGGAAGCAACGCTGATTGACAATCAATTTCATATGCTGTTGTGCACATTCAGCTTTGTACATAATAATATGTATGTATAATAATAATAATAATAATAACAACAACAACAAACAACAACAGCAACAGCAACAACAACAACAACAACAATAATAATAATAATAATAATAATAATAATAATAATAATAATAATAATGGGTGATCCACTGGAACTTGTGCCGGAACTACCATTTACCAGTGGCAAAGAACTGGTGGGATCATAAGCCTGAAAAAGTGGTAGGAAATGAGCAAGCAAAACTACTGTGGGACTTCCGACTTCCGACTGACCGAATTCTGAAGCATAACACACCAGACATTGTGATTGTGGAGAAAAAGAAAGTATGGATCATCAACATCGCAATCCCAGGAGACAGCAGAATTGAGGAGAAGCAGCTAGAGAAATTAGTGAAATACAAAGATCTAAAATTCGAGCTGCAACGACTCTGGCATAAGCCAGTGAAAGTGGTCCCAGTGGTACTTGGCACGCTGGACGCAGTGCCAAAGGATCTCAGCAGACATTTGAAAACCATTGGAATTGACAAAATCTCCATCTGTCAATTGCAAAAGGCCACTTTACTGGGATCGGCAAACATAATTCGCCCCTACATCACACAGTCCTAGGTGCTTGGGAAGCGCCCGACTGGTGATGAAATACGAAATCCAGCATAGTTATCTCGTTTGCTGTGTTGTACTGACATAATAATAATAATAATAATAATAATAATAATAATAATAATAATAATAATGGGCGCAGTGCGCAGTGCCAAAGGATCTCAGCAGACATTTGAAAACCATTGGAATTGACAAAATCTCCATCTGTCAATTGCAAAAGGCCGCTATACTGGGATTCGCAAACATAATTCGCCGCTACATCACGCAGTCCTAGGTGTTTGGGAAGCGCCCGACTGGTGATGAAATACAAAATCCAGCATAGTGATCTCATTTGCTGGGTTGTATTGATATAATAATAATAATAATAATAATAATAATAATAATAATAATAATAATAATAATAATAATAATAATAATATATTAGATTTGTATGTCGCCCCTCTCCGTAGACTCGGGCTGCGCACATAAAACAATATAAGCACAAATCTAATAATTAAAACTATGGTTAACAGTGTTCCCTCTAATTTTTTGGGGGGGTGGGCAGAAAGGTATAGTGTCTGAGCGGCAGTCCCTTTGGGACTGGGCGGCACAGAAATAATAAATAAACAAACAAACAAACAAACAACAAACAAACAAACAAACAAAAACCCACCCTGTTTTGCCTCAGAGAATTTCAAAATAAAATACTGTACTTTGTGTCTATAACAGTGAGCTCATAATAGGGCAACTCTATCAATATCAAAATGCCACTTAAATAGTTGAGCTAGTTTCAAACTAGATTTTGATTTTCTTTCTCTCTTCCTTACTCCCATTCTTTTTCTTTCTCTTTTCCTTCCTCTCTTTTTTCTATCTGTTTCTCTCTCTTCCTCTCTCTCTCCTTCCCTCTCACTCTTTCCCTCTCGGCTTCTGGGCAGGTTTGGAAAACTCTGAGTTGATGATGATTTTTAAGTGAGCGATTGCTCACTGCTCAGCTTAGAGGGAACTATGATGGTTAACCCATTATCTTAAAAAACAAGCAATAGTACACAATGAACAATCAATATTACAATCATAACCACACAACTTTTAATGGTCAGAAGGGGGGGCACGTGCTGGTTGCCCCATGCCTGGCGACATAGATAGGTCTTAAGGCTCTTGCGAAAGGCGGGAGAGGGGGCATTCCGAATCTCCAGAGGGAACTGGTTCCAGAGGGTCAGAGCCACCACAGAAAAGGCTCTTCCCCTAGGGCCCGCCAGACAACATTGTCTGGTCGACGGGACCTGGAGAAGGCCAACTATGTGGGACCTGATCAGCCACTGGGATTTAGAAGAAGAAGACAATTTTGCACGAGCAACAAAACCTATGCATCAGCCAATCCTACACCCTGCCCTCCCCTGTCTCCCCCCTCTCCCCACCGCTCCAAAGTCTTGAAACCTAATTAAAAGGCCTCGTCCCTTATTTGCAGAAGATCTCATTATTTATGCTAGGAGAGGGGATGGAATACCACTAATAAAATCAGCCCTCCCTCCGGCCAGCCCAGCAATTACAGTGTTGAATTGCCGGAGAGGATTAAATCGAGGGCTCTCGGGTTGGAAGGGGAAAATGATAAGCCCAAACTCAAGAGCAGTAAAACAGCTGTTTGGACTCTCTGCACCTGCTTAGTGAACAGGCTGGGGGGGGGGGTTTCCCCCTCCTTCCAGGCCTAAACAAGCTATTGTCTGTAACTCCCGCCTCCTTTTTCTTGGAGACTCCCAAGCCAGATTTGAAAAGCCCACCCCGGCCTCCCCTATACTCAAAGTTGTGCTTATAACAAAAATCTAGTAAAAAAGAATCTTGTCTAAAGAAGAGACCCCTTCTCTCAAGGAGACCTGGACTCAAGAACTCAACGGAGGTCCATCAAGTGGGGGGGGGATGAGAGGACACCCCCCTCATCTCCTGTTTATAGGGGCCAAAGACGACGCTGGATCTAATCTCGGCCAACTTTCGAGGCACCCAGGCCCAAGGAACTTGGCGAAGGGGAAGCCTCGTGAATGAAAAGAAAGGGGGCAATCCCCCCCAACTCCCCGTTTCATGCTTCTAAGTGCTGCCAATCAGCCTAAACTCAACACAACGTTGCGAGAATAGCAATGAGAATCTCTTGACCATCAAGCACACTTTAAAAATAATGAAATAAAATCCGTTTGAAGATGTAGAAACTTGCTGGCATCCCCAGTCGCCAACCAAACTGGAGCTCAATTAGAGGAGGGGGAAAAGGAAAGGGAAGGGAAGGGAAGGAAAGGAAGAGAGAAAAAAGAGAAAGAAAAATAAAGAAAGAGAGACAGAAAAAAAGAAAAGAGCAAGAAACAGAGAAATAAAGAAAGAGAAAGAGAGAGGGAGAAAGAAAGAAAGAAAAGAAAAAGAGCAAGAGAAAAAAAGAGCAAGAAAAGGAGAGAGAGAAAGAAAGAAAAGGAAGGAAGGAAAGAAAGAAAGGAAAGAAAGAAAAAAGAAAAGAAAGAAAAAACTTGAGTTGGGAGAAACTTAAGAGGATTTTTAATGAGTCCAAATGTGAAGATTGTGGGGGATTTTTTTTTAATTAGGTGGCTGAGCTACAACCAAAGATGTAACTTTGCAAAACCTGGATACAACTTCTCTCTCTCTTCCCGCCCCCGCCCTTCTGGCATACTTGTCAGCTACTTGTCTCAAAACCACATTGAGCCTGAGGACTTGAGTGTACAGGCCATTCCAAAGAAGATGGACTGAGAAGCTTTTAAAAAAATATATACGTAGACCAGTGCCAAAATATGAAGTGGCATAACTAATTGGCATTGAAGGCTGTGCAGCTGCATCGGCTAAATAGATGCCAGAGCCAATGTCCCTATTATGTAGAGACTTTCTTGATGTTGGGCAACAAATGCCCACCCTAAAAAGGAGGGCTTAGGTGGAAGCCACAACAATTGCAGGGCTTCTGAACCCCCCAATCCAGATAAAATTTTAACTCCTATCAACCTTGCTTGTTGTGAGCCGCTCCGAGTCTTCGGAGAGGGGCGGCATAGAAATCTAATAAATTTTTATTATTAAATTATTATGTCAATACAACACAGCAAATGAGATCACTATGCTGGATTTCGTATTTCATCACCAGTCAGGCGCTTCCCAAACACCTAGGACTGCGTGATGTAGCGGCGAATTATGTGTGCCGATCCCAGTAAAGTGGCTTTTTGCAATTGACAGATGGAGATTTTGTCAATTCCGATGGTTTTCAAATGTCCGCTGAGATCCTTTGGCACTGCGCCCAGCGTGCCAAGTACCAGTGGGACCACTTTCACTGGCTTATGCCAGAGTCGTTGCAGCTCGATTTTTAGATCTTCGTATTTCACTGATTTCTCTAGCTACTTCTCCTCAATTCTGCTGTCTCCTGGGATTGCGATGTCGATGATCCATACTTTCTTTTTCTCCACAATCAGGATGTCTGCTGTGTTATGCTTCAAAATTCGGTCAGTCTGAAGTCGGAAGTCCCACAGTAGTTTTGCTTGCTCATTTTCGACCACTTTTTCAGGCTTATGATCCCACCAGTTCTTTGCCACTGGTAAATGGTAATTCTGGCACAAGTTCCAGTGGATCATCTGTGCCACAGCATCATCGTGTCTATGCTTGTAGTCAGTCTGTGCGATCTTTTTGCAGCAGCTGAATATGTGATCGATTGTTTCATCTGTTTCTTTACAGAGTCTGCACTTTGGATCATCTGTTGGTTTTTCAATTCTGGCTTTGACAGCATTTGTTCTAATGGCCTGTTCTTGTGCCGCCAGTATTAGTCCTTCTGTCTCCTTTTTGAGTGTTCCTCTTGTAAGCCATGACCAGGTCTTTTCCTTATCCTCTTTGCCTTCAATGTTCTCCAAGAACTGGCCATGCAATGCTTTGTTCCGCCAACTGTCCATACGGCATTGAGTTACAGTTTTTCTGTACTGGTCCTTAGTTTGTTTCACCTTGACAAGCTTCCTATTGTTGACCTCCAACAATGCTGACTCTTTGCTCCTCTTCACATAGTCAGCTAGCGCATGCTTCTCTTCTTCCACTGTCTGCTTCACTTGCAAAAGTCCTCTGCCGCCTATTTTCCTTGGTAAATACAGCCTGTCAACGTCACTGTGGGGGTGTAGTGTAGTCTATTATTATTATTATTATTATTATTATTATTATTATTATTATTATTATTATTACTACTACTACTACTACTACTACTACTACTCTGGACAACTGACATAAAACTACATGGTTCAGAATCATGTGCGTAACAGGGATGAAATGCTCCTGGTTCACTCATGGGAGAGCCAGTCGCGAAGGGAGTGTGAGGCTCCACCCACCTACCTGGATGCCGCCTTTTGGGTACTTTTAATTTCTGCCTCTGTGCATGCGCAGAGGGTAAAAACACCCAAACGGGGGCCTCCAGGCAGATGGGTGGAACCTCACGTCCAGTGAAGGGCAGCAGTTGGTGGAGTCTGGTGCTCCATCCCCGTAGGAAATTCTGGGATTTATGCACAGCTGCATGCAATAACATGCACACGTGTGCCCCTGCATGAGATTTGGCTTCTGCGCATGTGCAGCAAGCGAAATATTGTGTGAGGAGACTCATGTAAGTGAGATTTTTGCCGATTTTTTGCTTCTGCGCATGTGCAGAAGCAAAAATATTGGCAAAAATCGCCGGAATCTTCTTCAAGCATGCATCTTCATGCGAGATTTTGCCTGCTGCACATGCTCCAGACACACGTAGGTGCCCACGTTATTTTCTTCTCTCTTTTTTTACATTAGATTAGATTAGATTTATTGGATTTATATACTGCCCCACTCCGCAGACTCAGGGCTCACAACAATGGCAAAAACAGTGCATAGTAACAAATCTAATATTTAGCAATTTAAATTACAGTTTTAAGTTTAAAAGTCCATAAAAGCAGCCCCAATATATATATATAAAAAACAAGCACACAATCAATCATAGACCAAAACTACATGGGCAAGGGGGAGATGTTTCAATTCCCCCATGCCTGATGGCAGAGGTGGGTTTTAAGGAGTTTACAAAGGGCAAGGAGGGTGGGGGCAATCCTAATCTCTGGGGGGAGCTGGTTCCAGAGGGTTGGAGCCACCACAGAGAAGGCTCTTCCCCTGGGTCCTGCCAGACGACATTGTTTAGTTGACAGGACCCGGAGAAGGCCAACTCTGTGGAACCTAACCATTCGCTGGGATTCGTGCCCTTTTTGTCCCCTTTTAAAAAAAATTCCCACCTTGTGCAACAATATTGCTATTCTGGGACCATTTTACAGAGGTCGCCTAAGACCGTGGGAAAAAACAAATTTCCCCTGGTACTAGGAACTAAAGCTTCTATTCTGACACTTTTGGAACATATTGTTGCAATCCGACCAATCAAGCCCTTACATTGGGGGGGTGTCCCTCTGACCTTCCTATCAATCAGTTTAAAGCTCTGTTTGGGGAATTGGCGCTAGACTTATGGTTGGGGGTCACCACAACATGAGGAACTGTATTAAGGGGTCGTGGCATTAGAAAGGTTGAGAACCACTGCTTTAAGAGATTGCGTAGAGGGGCATATAGTAATAGATTGCACTCTGGGTAATGTAGTCCATGACATGTGACCTCATCTGTGTGTTCTTATTAGCCATTGAGCTATATCTAGGCACCTGGGTAATTGTGCCATGCTCCCCAACAAACAGTTTTAAGTCTTAACAAAGGACCATGCAATTGCCTGCAGATGGGAGAAATGAATTTCTTTTCACCTATGTGTAATGGGACAGATTATGGACATAAGATCTGAGGAATTTCATCTCTATGATAAGGAGATGCCAGACAATAAGTGTAGTCTGTATGATTTACCCATTTGCGTGGAGCTTTATCTGACTGAGAAAATCATTTCTAAGCTTGGACCAGAACATGGGACACAAATAAATAAATAAATAAAATTACGCTCGTTCCACATTTATTATTTGAGAATATGCAGGGGTGGGCAGCAGGCAGGACGGAGTGGAACGCAGTTCCACCGGTGGAAATGAAGATGCGTGTGCAGCTCCAGCTGATTGGTGGCTGTCACTTCCTGGATTACTGGTCTCGGCTCAGCTGTCCTTTTTTCCCCTGCTGCTGCTACTGCTGCTGCTGCTGCTGCGCTCCTTGCTTTTTTCCTCTTTCCTTCTTCCTGGCCTCGGACGAGCTTCCCTCTCTCCTGCCCGGCTCCCCTCCAGCCTCACGCAGCCGCCTCCTGCCTGAGGTGCAAGCAGAAGGCATGGCTGGAAGCGGCGCTGGTAGCATTTATGCTTCTGGCAGCACCCATTCACCTAGCTATTCAGCCTGAGGTGTGTGGGGCGACCCAGGAAACATGAAGCAAGTTGACCCCCTGTAAGGTTGTAAATTGAGGAATTAACAGTTCACTTGAACGATGATGATCATTCAAGCCACTCCCACCTGATCACATGGCCAACAAGCCACTTCCCTACCCAGTCACATGACCATTAAGCCACACCCACAAAATAAGCCACACCCACAGTGTGGCAGTAAAATTTTTAGCTGCCCTTTACTGGGAATATGGATTTATCTCAGTTCCTCTGCCTTTTTTTTCCTTCTCTTATACTGCAGCAGATTCAGGGAACTCCTGATAGATAAATACAACTTTATTTCTTTATCTTTTCAAAGGAAAAAAAACTTGATAAGTTCTTTTCCTCCCTGCAAAATGGAGATCTCCTAGTATTGTCGAATGAAGTAGGAAAAGGATGTCTGCCACTTCACTTGTTGGGAAAGAATGGTCTTTAATTTAGATGTTTAAGATTTTCAAGTAAGCCGCATTGAGCATTGCAGTCATCCTGAGAGGAGATGCTTGAAACATCGCTGCGCATCTTCGGTAATTACTTTTAGAGTCCTGAAAAAAAGTCAAGCAGCATTTCAACAATTACTTTCTTTTTTCCTTTCTGTTTTTTTTTTTAAAGACCAAAAACAAAGGTTCAAGGTATGCATTTTCCAAACAGCTTTATATAATTAATAGACAAAATGAAGCATTTCAACGTACTTCCATTTGGGTCTCCGATGAAAAAAACAGCTTTGAGGTTGATGTTTTTCTCCGATTCTTTTTCATCTTAAAATAAGAAAAGCAGAACCCTCATAAAATTAAGGGTTCTTTAGAACTCAATTTCAAAAATCCTGTCTTACTGGATAACCTCTTATCTGGTTCTGAAATGGGGAAGGGAAGGGAATTGATTTAATTTTTATTATTGGGTTTGTAATGTATTGTATTATTGTTATGCTGTGAGCCGCCCCGAGTCTTCGGAGAGGGGTGGCATACAAATCTAATAAACTAAACTAAACTAATGGAAGGGGAGGGAAGAGGAGAGAAGGGAAGAGAAGAAAAGGGAAGAGAAGAGAAGAGAAATGTATATATATACATTATTGATTTTATTGGACACACATAACAATACAACATTTGACATAGAGAACACTAAACAAACAGTTGGTGCTTTCTATTTAGCCCATATCTAAAATAAGTTTTCATTGGATACAATTAGAAGTTTCCATCAGATAATAAATTAGTATTCGATTATATCATCTTATTATTTACATATATAATTTTTACATATATACATCACTATAGTTATTTCTAAAAGTATATAATTTAAATAATATTTTCTCGTGTTATCCGAGGTCCCTTCCAACTCTATTTTTCACCCAATAAATTTTATTTGCTTTTAGTCTTTCAGCATCTTATGTCATGAGCATTTGCTTTCTGAGATTCATACATTCATACAATATTCTTAACAACATTTCTTGGTTTTTTAACAAAATTATAATCAAAAGGAGAAGGAAATGGCAGATGAATAGAATAGAACAGAATTCTTTATTGGTCAAGTGTGATTGGACACACAAGGAATTTGTCTTGGTGCATATGCTCTCAGTGTACATAAAATCAATTGAATCCTAAGATTTTTTTATTAATATTGATTGTTTCTTCATTGCTAATTTGACCCCTATGACAATCATTAATTGTTGTACCCCATGATTCTTGACAAATGTATCTTTTTCTTTTATGTACACTGGTATGAATGGATCCACAAAAAAACCCTAAATATATCAATACAAAAAAAAAAGTATAGGTGTACATGTAGAAAAAGATTCAAATGTATCAAAACTTTATGCCTTATTAACTTGCTGATTTGTATATAGTTTGCTTATGATATTGAGATGTGACTTGTAACAACAATATGTAAAATGTTACAGTATTAGAGCTGTAAAAACAGATATATGAATTTTTTTTGTCTGTTTGCTTTAAATAATAAAATTTTCTTATTAAAAACCTTATGGGTTCAGTACAAAACCTTAAAATGTTACTGTGCTCCTCAACAAATAATGCTGTCTATCATTTGTCCTTTTTGTGGCTATTCAAATAATGTGACTTAATCAACTGAAAGAGAGTCCATGCACCTATTTGAAAACTTATCTTGGTTGGTAAGCCACTCCCACCCAGTCATATAACCTTTAATCCACCCTGGTCACATGATTGTCAAGCCACTCCCAACTGGTCACATGGCTGGCAAGGCTCCTACCCGGTCACATGACCATAAAACCACACCCACAATATAAGCCACGCCCACAGTGTGGCAGTAAAACTTTTGGCAGCCCATCACTGCCATCACTGCTCTAAATGTTTCTCTAGGGAATTCAAAACAAGCCTTATTTACACATTCAACATTCCAGCATCAGTACCTCAACTTCTCCCATATATTAAGGCTTGCCTTCAAATCATCCAAGACCTGCTGCCAACAAAATTTGGGATAAATTTCAACCACCAGATCACAATCTTAAAACTAAACTTGACTGTAAAAAACATGACTTTAACAATCGAGTTGTCGAAGTGTGGAACTCATTAATGGACTCAATAGTGTCAACCCCCAACCCCCATCATTTCTCCCTTAGACTCTCCACGATTGACCTCTCCAGGTTCCTAAGAGGCCAGTAAGGGGCGTACATAAGTGCACTGGTGTGCCTAACGTCCCCTGTCCAATTGTCTTTCCTTATCTCATATATCATATATATTCTCTCCCTCTCATATATTTCTCTTCTTTTTTACATACTATCTTTATATATATTACTCAATGTCTATTCTCTTCCATATGTATTGTGTATTGGACAAAGAATAAAATAAATCTTGGCTTTAGATTTGCTCTTCTCAAAGACCAAACAAATATCTCACTCCCTCGATACTTATTAAAAAGAAACTCCTTGTTTCTATCTTCAGTGTCATTAACCTAATGAATCGTCAGTATTATTACTCTAGAAAAGTGCAGAAGAGAGCAACCAAAATGCTAAGGGGACTAGAAACTAAAACATATGAGGAAAGGTTGCAGGAATTTGGCATGGATAGCCTAGCAAAGAGGGGGACATGATAGCAGTCTACAAATACTCAAGAGGCTGCCTCAGGAAGGAGAGGAACACATTATTTTCCAAAGCACCAGAGAGCTAGACAAGGAGCAACGGTTGGAAGCTGTCCAAGGAGAGATTCAACCTGGAAATAAGGAGGAAGTTTCTGACCAGTGGAACGGCTTGCCCGCAGAGGTGGTGAATGCCCCAACACTAGCGACTTTCGAGAAAAGACTGGATTGCTATTGGACTAATGTGATGTAGGGTCTCCTGCACCAGCAGAGGGTTGGACTAGATGATCTGCAAGGTCCCTTCCAACTCTAATAATAAATAAAATAAATAAATAACCATTCTATTCAAAAAGATTTAATTCACTTAGCTGACAAGGATGAAGATACAGTACTTAATATTATCATTTGAATCCAACCTGATAGAATAGAGTAGAATAGAATAGGATAGGATAGGATAGGATAGGATAGGATAGGATAGGATAGGACAGGACAGGACAGGACAGGACAGAATAGAATAGAATAGAATAGAATTTTATTGGGCGAGTGTGATTGGACACACAAGGAATTTGTCTTGGTGCATATGCTCTCAATGTACATAAAAGAAAAAGATACTCCAACACTCTGGACATTTTTAAGAGAAGATTGAACCGCCACTTGACTGGTGTACTGTAGGGTTCCTGCTTGGGCAGGAGGTTGAACTCAATGGCCTTCATGGTCCCTTTCAACTCTAACAATAAATAAATGAATGAATGAATGAATGAATGAATGAATGAATGAATTAATGAATGAATGAATGAATGAATAAACATTTGTCAAGAATCATGAGATCTTTAATGAAAGCAAAAGAAAAAAGCAAACAAAACGACTACTATAACTACCACCTTCATTTTTATGCATCCTTTTTTCCTGGAAGAACCTAATTATTACTATTAATAGGCAATAGCTCCTTCCTAAAAATATAAATGCTGCTCTGGATTTACATCACTGTTACGTATGGAAAGGCAGGCTAAAACGACACCAGATTTCTTTGTGCTGATGGTATTTCCATCATTTTCTATTCCCAGGTGAGAAAGCTGAATTCTCAGTCATGAGTTTATGGCAGGTCTGTGCTGTTTAAAGCTCAGGATTCCTGCCACCTAAACAATGAATAATCTGAGGAGCTATTTAAAGGGAAATTTTAAACTACGCATTTCCGACACAACTTTGGACAGTCGTGTTATTTTGGCACAGCAAAAACCTTTTGGAAATTGCAGTCCACATTTTGTTTCCAGGAAAGAGATGTAAAAAGATTCATCCAAGCTCAAATAATTTGAAATACACCTATGCCGGAAGCCAAGAGTTTCTTCCTACGTACCTATTCACCCACCGAGTAATTCCCTTTTGAGTAAACAACTTTATGCAAAGTGGAACAAGAAATCCTCAATCTGAGTATTGCATTGGCAGTTCTGTGTTCGCAAAAACTTCAGAAGAGAAGGATTTAGGGGTCGTGATTTCTGACAGTCTCAAAATGGGTGAACAGTGCAGTCAGGCGGTAGGGAAAGCAAGTAGGATGCTTGGCTGCATAGCTAGAGGTATAACAAGCAGGAAGAGGGAGATTATGATCCCGCTATATAGAGCGCTGGTGAGACCACATTTGGAATACTGTGTTCTGTTCTGGAGACCTCACCTACAAAAAGATATTGACAAAATTGAACGGGTCCAAAGACAGGCTACAAGAATGGTGGAAGGTCTTAAGCATAAAACGTATCAGGAAAGACTTCATGAACTCAATCTATATAGTCTGGAGGACAGAAGGAAAAGGGGGGACATAATCGAAACATTTAAATATGTTAAAGGGTTAAATAAGGTCCAGGAGGGAAGTGTTTTTAATAGGAAAGTGAACACAAGAACAAGGGGACACAATCTGAAGTTAGTTGGGGGAAAGATCAAAAGCAACATGAGAAAATATTATTTTACTGAAAGAGTAATAGATCCTTGGAACAAACTTCCAGCAGACGTGGTTGGTAAATCCACAGTAACTAAATTTAAACATGCCTGGGATAAACATATATCTATCCTAAGATAAAATACAGAAAATGGTATAAGGGCAGACTAGATGGATCATGAGGTCTTTTTCTGCTGTCAGTCTTCTATGTAAATCAAAGAAACAAGACACCAAATAAAATGAAGGATAAATGGGATTTAAAAACGAAAGGAACTAGAGTTATTAAGTTAAATAACTTTTATATCAACACTACCGAATAACAGAATTGGAATGGACTTTGAAAGTTTTCTCGTGCTCAAGCACGAAATCCTATTGTCAAGGTTTCAAGTAACATCGAAACTAAATCAGAGTTCAAATCAAAGTATTCCTCAAAGTTCCAATTTATTTCCAGAGCCATCCTGACACCTACACAGGGAAACCTGGATCTGAGTTTCTCACTCAGTTGAAAGTTCACATCCCTTGTCCCCCACCCACAAACTTGTCACGTTGCCCATTCAGATTGTGCCAGCATGGCCAGCCCTTCCTCCGCTTCCACCCAGGTGGGTGGGCATAGGTTGACCTTGAACCACTCGAAAGCTTTGTGGCTGCATCTGTCCCCTCCTGGAAACCCCCCCCCCCAAAATTCCCATAAACATCAGGTCTTCTATAGATAATTGTTATTTTATCACCCACTTCTACACCACCTTGACACCTAAACCATTTCTGACAAATGGTTATCTTCTTAAAAACCTTTAGCCTTGGAGCACCCACTTTGCAGAGATTATGTATGTCTAGTCTAGTGAAAAGAAGGACTGGGGCTGACATGATAGCAGTGTTCCAATATTTGAGGAGCTGCCACAAAGAAGAGAGGGTCAACC
The DNA here is from genome assembly GCF_031021105.1 of Erythrolamprus reginae. NCBI lineage: Eukaryota > Metazoa > Chordata > Lepidosauria > Squamata > Dipsadidae > Erythrolamprus > Erythrolamprus reginae. The sequence continues at coordinate 109,013,076 of NC_091954.1, forward strand.
AGAAGGTAAGACAAGAAGCAATGGATGGAAACTAATCAAGGAGAGAACCAACCTAGAACTAAATTTCCTGACTGAAAACAATTAACTAGTGGAATGAGTTGCTTTTAGAAGTTGCAAGTGCTCTATCATTGGATGTTTTAAGAAGAGCTTCCAAGATCCCTTTTGTTGTGGTGGGCTCTGAGCCAGCTCCTGCAGCGGGAAATTTTGATGTGGATTTATGGGCATCCTCGGTTCATCTGAAACCTGTTTTATTGCCAACAGAATCCGGCAGTGAAGTTGGCTCAGAGCCAGGCTCAGAGTCAGGGATAGACAGTGAGGGAGAGGAAACAGATAGAGAGATGGGTGCAGCCAGCCCACCAGTCAATGCTTCAATTAGTGAGTCATCAGAATCAGAGGAGGACCCACTTGTGGATGCCTGTGTGCGCAGGCTTGTGACTCAAAGGGAACAGCTGTGCAGGCGTTTAAGAAGATAAGGGAGTACATCTGCTCAAAGGGATAATTATGTAAATGAGTTGGTGATAAAAGCAGACTCTGGAAAATGTGGGCTGTGGGCATTTATCCATTTGAGAAATAGTCTCCTGAATGAACATACTACAACTTGTACTATTCTAAGACTTCTACTGAATTTTGGACACTTCACAGTTAAACTCTTGAGGATTGTTAGCATGGGTGGCTGTGGAGATTTACAGCTGTCTTATCTGCTCTTTTGGTTTTGGCACACTGCTGTGCATTCAAGGACTGTCTCCTGTGAGCATAATTTAACTCACGATTGCTTGATAAACTTGCTTTCATTTTCTCTGTGACTGTGTGTGTGTGTTTGAAATTCATTCCAAACTCACTGGGGGCTAATTGCTAAGGGCTCGGCATAACACCTTCCAACTCTGTTATTCTGTTTCCTTTTTTCTTTTAAAATTATGTCCATTTTCCTCCAAGCTTCCCTATTGACCAGATGTCTTAAAACTTGGCAACTTTAAGACTTGTGGATTTCAACTCCCAGTTTACAAGTCTTAAAGTTGCCAAGTTTGGGGACCCCTGCTCTTGACAGTATTAAAAATTATGTTTCCCACATTCAGTACTTCTCAGCATTCTTGTATACTGTACTTCATAAATAATCAAACAAATGCTTTCAGATTTTTATTTATTCCATTGTCATGTGTCATTGTGATTAGATTTATACTTAAATCATGCACTTAGAACAAATGTTTTCACTTTTGAATTACATTTATTCATAATGCAGCACAATTTAGTTTTTCTATTGTCAACAGCCACTAGAATGTAACACACAACTAGTTCACACATACGGGTTCTTTCTTTGTAATGTTTCCTCAACAATTAACTAGATGTCAGCAATTCTTACTTTTTAGCCTTTTCATTCATAATTAAAACTGTACTCTGCATGTATTCATCGATTATATTCATCAGTTGCATTCCAACTATTACACTTTGCTCTTTCACAAACACACAAAATATTATTTTTCTTTCTTTAATCCCAATTAATAATTCATGCTTAGTACCATTTTGTCCTCTTGGAATGGAAGAGGCCATAATCTTCCCTATGTCACAATCATTGCATAGATATTTATCTCTACTACCCATTAGATCTAATGCATGATATAATAGTGGTTTTTTTAAAGTAGAAATTGACTATTTTCTTATCACATCTACTTTTGCAAGAACAAAAACAGGTAGTTGTTGTGGTTAGCTCTGGCCCAGCTCCTGCCCCAAGGACTGTGGATGTGGGGGAGACATCCACATGCTGCAGGCCTGTTTTGCCCCCCCCCCGGTGGAATCTGATGATGAAGGCTCCTCTGACCAAGAAGACATGAGTGACAGGGAGGAGGAGAGTGTGGCAGACAGCTCAGAAGGAGATCAATTATCTAGCTCCTCCTTGGATTCAGAACAAGAGTTAATGATACAGCCACGCATGCGGAGAGCGATGCATAGGCAGCAACAACTGAGAGATTATTATCAAAGAAAATGAGGCCACCTGTGGTTGGGTGGGGCTGTGGTAATTAGTGAGGCTGCTATAAAGAGCAGCCTGTGGGTTTGGCCATTGTGGAGGATTATCTGATCGTTGTGTTTTGTGACTGCTTTACTGACTTTGACCTTTTGTGTGCTGATTTCCCCCCACTTTGAAACTAAACCAGGGCAAAGTGTCTTTTACTTTGTGAAAGAAGAAGGACTGTGAATTGCCTCACAGCTGCAAGCTAAGTATTACAGAACTGATAAGGGACTTGTATAAATTACCAGTTTGTTTGGAGACGAGTGCTCTTTGCTATACCAAAAGAGGGATTGGTTTAAGTGAATTTTCATTATAAAGAACATTGTTTTGAATTTTCAAACGTGTGTGTGTCTGAAATTTGTACCTGTGAATTTGTGGGAGGAGTCTACCAGAGAGCCCGACAGAACAGTAGCTTTAGTACATTTGGCCAACAATACCTAGCTTTAGTTCAAACATAACATATTCTAGAGACAATTCCACCTGTCCTTCATTCTCTTGCCTATTGGCTATGGCGATGCTCAATCATACAGGTTGTGCTTGTCCCAAAGGTGTTTTTCAAAAATCAACTGGGCTCTCTTGGGTGTGTGTGTTTTTTTCCCCTTGTTAATATTTTGCTTGTCATCCAAGAAGCAGAACAGAAGAAGCTTCGTGGATGAGAAGTGAGATGTCTTCAAGGGAAAAAAAACAAGAAAATCCAGGTGTCTTTTGAAAATAAAGCTTTGAGTTCTCTTGCCTAGGTTCCACCATCCAGGAGACACAAATGCACTCAAGGTGACCCACAGGAGTAAATTGTGACCAAAATAATCAATGTATTGTGGGTATTTAATGCACCCCCAAATCCTATCCTTAGAACAGACACCTGTGGGAACAGATGAATTGCTGTTGCTAAGGAAACCTCCCTTATTCAAGAACCTTTGTTACCAAGGTTACAGCTCCGACTTGTTCTTGAAGCACCATCGATTGATCTGCCTGAAGACCTCTTCCCATGCGATGAAATAAAAGTTTCCATCACAAATATTACCTCTTTATATCCTAAAAATACATTGCCACTGAAAAAAAGAAAATCTATTCATCCACAGGAACTTGTTAAATTTTCTCTCCCGTGGGGAAGACAATGGTGAATCTTGGTTAAACCAGAAGCAAAAAAAAAAAAAAAAGAGGATAAAACCACATAAAATGGTGGAAGACTAAAGATCATTTTAAGTGTTCTATGAAAAATGGTGTTTGTTAGTTGAAAGTGCACTTTGATGTAGCACCAAACTGTGCTTCTTGGATGAAGAGAAGGGTCTTTAAAGACAATATTGCTGGGAAGAATCCATCAAGTGAGTCCATAGTTTGAATTAGTGCGGTAATTCCACATGGATCAGTCGGCACGGAACAGCGGTGATTAAAGGAGCGAATAAAATATGAAACGTGTACATTTGAGAGAGAATGAGAGAGAGAAATAGAAAGTTACAGATGTAGAAATATATTACAAAGTGAAAAACAATCACCTCTAACTTTGTCAAGCATTGTCCCTTAGAAACCGTGGCTTGCCTTCTCGTTTGGAGGTCCACTTGTCCTCCGCTGTCATCTGAAGCCCTCCAACGGCTACAGCATCGATTGTGTGAGCCAAGAAATAATATAAGGCTCTCCTGGTTCTTGAGGTCATAAGGGGAAACCAGGATAAGAAAGGGTCTAATCTCGGACCACGTTCTTGGAAAAGTGAAAATTGCTTCTTTCAATAAAGAAAGAACTTCTGACTTTTGGGAGCTGCGGATTTTTGCTCAAGTTTAGCTTGTTAACAAGACACCACGAACTTTATCCCATTTTCTCCTTACGTGGTTATCTTTCGACGGGTTTAACCCTGCCCAACCAAGACATACGTGAAATGTTAAGAATTGGTTTTAACCAGGCTGGTAACACTTTGCACTAAAACTATGATTTGACTACTGCCCTGGAAAAATTAACACACTCTTTTATAAAGCAATCTTCCTCAGTTTTGAGACTTCCTTAACATCATCAGCAATTTGAAGAGAAGAAGTGTAGCGACAGTCCCATACCAACATATCCAGATATGGATATCCACATATCTTTGCCACGTGGTGTGGTGGTTGGCTCTGGGCCAGCTCCAGCAACGAGGAATTTGGATGTTGGTTTAGGAGAATCCTCAGGTTCCCAGAGACTTGTCTTACTGCCATCAGCTTCTGACAGTGAGGATTCATTGCCAAGGTCAGACGCTGGGGGAGAAGAAGAATGAGATAGAGAGATGGATGCAGCCAGCCCATTAATTAATGACCCCATTAGTGGGTCATCAGACTCGGAGGAGGATCAGTGGATAGATGCCAGAATGCGCAGGCTCATAGAAACATAGAAGACTGATGGTAGAAAAAGACCTCATGGTCCATCTAGTCTGCCCTTATACTATTTCCTGTATTTTTATCTTACCATGGATATATGTTTATCCCAGGCATGTTTAAATTCAGTTCCTGTGGATTTACCAACCACGTCTGCTGGAAGTTTGTTCCAAGGATCTACTACTCTTTCAGTAAAATAATATTTTCTCATGTTGCCTTTGATCATTCCCCCAACTAACTTCAGATTGTGTCCCCTTGTTCTTGTGTTCACTTTCCTATTAAAAACACTTCCCTCCTGGACCTTATTTAACCCTTTAACATATTTAAATGTTTCGATCATGTCCCCCCTTTTCCTTCTGTCCTCCAGATGCTACAGATTGAGTTCATGAAGTCTTTCCTGATAAGTTTTATGCTTAAGACCTTCCACCATTCTTGTAGCCCGTCTTTGGACCCGTTCAATTTTGTCAATATCTTTTTGTAGGTGAGGTCTCCAGAACTGAACACAGTACTCCAAATGTGGTCTCACCAGTGCTCTATGTAAGGGGATCACAATCTCCCTCTTCTTGCTTGTTATACCTCTAGCTATGCAGCCAAGCATCCTACTTGCTTTTCCTACCGCCCGACCATGGCTCATGGCTAGAAGGGACCAACTGCGCAGGTATCATCGGAGATAAGGGAGAACACCTGTGGCTGAGGCAATTAGGCTAATAGGGTTGCTGATAAATTACCAGCACTGCAGAGAGCGCATGTGGGAGTTTATCCGTTTGGAGAAGGATACATCGTATTTGCATTGTTCCTGGACTTTCAAAGAAATTTTGGGATATTTCATAGCTAAGTAAATCTTATGGACTCACTTGAAGAGGTTTGGGTGTGACGCTCTCACAGCTGCTCTTATCTGCTCTGTTTGTTTTTGTCTCTCACAGTTTTCAAGGACTGTTATCTGTGTGTGAGCTAATTTGCTCAGTTTAAAGTGTGTGTGCACAACTTTATTTTGGATAAACTGCTTTTCTGTTTACTTTACCCACAGTGTGTGTGTTTGAATTTACATTCCTGACTTAATTGGGGCTCGCAATGTGAACCCCAGCATAACACGCATCAATCCTCCCTAAATTCAATTTCAATTCAATTTCAATTTATTAGATTTGTATGCCGCCCCTCTCCAAAGACTCGGGTTGGCTCACAACAATAATAAAAACAATATTCCAGCAAAAACAAATCTAATACAGTAGTACCTCTAGATACGAGATGCTCCACATGTGAGTATTCCAAGATACGAGCCACGAGGGGAGAAAAATTTCTGTTCCAGACCCGAGCTCAAATTCGGGATACGAGCCGAGCGTCCACTAGGTGGCGCAAGAATCCTTGCTTTTGGTTATCTCGGAGGGGAAAAACAAAGTCTAAAGCCATTTGTTCCAGATACCAGTTGTTCGACATACAAGCTCCCTTCTGGAACGAATTATACTCGTATCTAGGGGTACTACTGTATTAAAAAGCACATAAAACCCTATCATATTTAAAAAAGCAAACAACATATACATACCCAAACATAAATATATATTTAAAAAAGCCTGGGGGAAAGGTGTCTCAACTCCCCCATGCCTGGCGGTATAGATGGGTCTTGAGTAGTTTATGAAAGACAAGGAGTGTGGGGGCAGTTCTAATCTCCAGGGGGAGTTGATTCCAGAGGGCCGGGGCTGCCACAGAGAAAGCTCTTACCCTGGGGCCCACCAAATGACATTGTTTGGTGGACGGGACCCGGAGAAGGCCAACTCTGTGGGACCTTATCAGTTGCTGGGATTCGTGTGGTAGCAGGCGGTTCCGGAGGTATTCTGGTCCAATGCCATGCAGGGCTTTAAAGGTCATAACCAACACTAAATACTTCCCTCATGCATCAACGCCTCCTAAATTCCCATAACACGAATATAGTCACATGCATAATATGTGGCAGGCCAAAGTCTCCAAATCAAACAATGGCTTAAACCTGACACTGCCTTTGCTTGTCAGAAGTTCACGAAAGCTGATCACATGATTCCAGGACACTGCAACCTGTCATAAATATGAATCGGTTGCCAAGTGTCCAAATTTTGATCATGTGACCATGGAGATGCTGCAATAGTCATAAGAGTGAAAAATGGTCATAAGTCCCTTTTTTCAGGGCCATTATTTCGAACAGTCACTGAATGAACTCTCGTAAGTTGAAGACTCCCTGTAGATCATATAGAATAGAATTTTTATTGGCCAAGTGTGATTGGACACACAAGGAATTTGTCTTGGTGCATATGCTCTCAGCGTACATAAAATAAAATATACATTTGTCAAGAATCATGTGGTACAACACTTAATTATTGTCATAGGGGTCAAATAAGCAATGAAGAAGCAATATTAATAAAAATCTTAGGATATAAGCAACAAGTTACAGTCATACAGTCAAAATGGGAGGAAATGGGTGAAAGGAATGATGAGAAAAACTAGTAGAATAGAAGTGCAGATTTAGTAGAAAGTCTGACAGTGTTGAGGGAATTATTTGTTTTATATCACAGCTCCTGTGATGTATATGACCTTTTATCTGCCAATTAAATTAATCTCTCCTGAGTGCAATTTGCTACTTTGGGGAATATAAAATTTCACACAACCAGCCCGATGAATTTCCTTTCTTTCTAGCCTTGGCACATTCAGGTCTCCCTATCTGGAGATCAAAGCTCCCTCTAGAAAGTTGGTAAATAGAATATTCCAGCTTTGATGCAAGCATGACTCCCCTTAAACACCTACACCATAAGAGGGACGTGTTTCCTTTTGGAAAACCCATGTAACCGACACGCAACTCCGTCCACTGAACAATGACTGGCAAAGAAGGGCAGATTTCAGAGAGAACTTAATGAAAATATTTCCCTTTGTTCTTTCTTAGAGCTATTACCAGGGTTTTTTCTGAGGGCGATGAAGGATCTGTTCTCTCCTCCTCCTCCTCCCTCCATCTCCCCCTTTACAACTCCCACAACTTCTAAACTAGACTTTCCAAAAGCAGCTAACCTATAGCCAGGTCCATTGTGATGCTAAAGAGTTCTCTTTAGCTGGATAGCCGATGATTCCCTACGATGACCTTTCACTCCTGGGAAGTCGTTTCAAATTCAATCCACGGGAAAGAGAAGGAGGGGAAAAAAATATATCCCTCGAATTCATTGGCTGCGAAAGGTCGCAAGTGAACCATGTTTTGATGGTATCTCCCGCTTTGGTGGCTTTAGTTCCCTATATACATGAGCATCAAGGAAACCTGAATTGTCTCTTTGTCTCACCAAACAAGGAGCCTGTGAAAACAGTATGTGGAAAAAAGATACTGGGTGAAAAGGGACCGAGGTGGAAAGGAGAGGATGGGATTTTTTTTTGGGGGGGGGGGTGCTCCCAAGTTCCATAACTGACAAAGATTATGATCCCGCTATATAGAGCGCTGGTGAGACCACATTTGGAATACTGTGTTCAGTTCTGGAGACCTCACCTACAAAAAGATATTGACAAAATTGAACAGGTCCAAAGACGGGCTACAAGAATGGTGGAAGGTCTTAAGCAGCATAAAACGTATCAGGAAAGACTTCATGAACTCAATCTGTATAGTCTGGAGGACAGAAGGAAAAGAGGGGACATGATCGAAGCATTTAAATATGTCAAAGGGTTCAATAAGGTTCAGGAGGGAAGTGTTTTTAATAGGAAAGTGAACACAAGAACAAGGGGACACAATCTGAAGTGAGTTGGGGGAAAGATCAAACGCAACGTGAGAAAATATTATTTCACTGAAAGTGTAGTAGATCCTTGCAACAAACTTCCAGCAGACGTGGTTGGTAAATCCACAGGAACTGAATTTAAACATGCCTGGGATAAACATATATCCATCCTAAGATAAAAATACAGGAAATAGTATAAGGGCAGACTCGATGGACCATGAGGTCTTTTTCTGCCGTCAGTCTTCTATGTTTCTATGTTTCTAATTTTGGTAGATGAACTTGGTAGAGGGGCAAACAATTGCTGGGCACTTTTTGGAAGAATGTGAAGGTGACAACAGAAGAGAATATATTAGGGAATTGTGCAGCAGGGGTCCAAATAAAGTTAGAGACGCTGACACAAACTTGTAGCTTTGCATAAATGAATATATTTTACAACTATATATCCGGCAAAATAGATAGTCAGGGAAAACAGGCACATCCTGTGGTAAAATAGAGCATGCAGAAGAATAGAATAGAATGGAATGGAGAGGAGAGGAGAGGAGAGGAGAAGAGATCTGCCCTAGTATAAGGGCAGACTAGATGGACCTTGAGGTCTTTTTCTGCCGTCAGTCTTCTATGTTTCTATGTTTCTTTGAGAAGAGAAGAGAATTATTTTATTGGCCAAGTGTGATTGGAAACAGAAGGAATTTGTCTTGCTGCATATGCTCTCAATGTACATAAAAGAAAATATACATTTGTCAAGAATCATGTGGTACAACACTTAATGATTGTCACAGGGTCAAATAAGCAATGAGGAAACAATCAATATTAATAAAAATCTTAGAGATACAAGCAACAAGTTACAGTCATACAGTCATAAGTGGGAGGAAATGGGTGATAGGAATGATGAGGGAAAACTAGTAGTAATAGTAGGGCAGACTTAGTAAATAGTTGGTTGCAGAGGATTTACATTGTTAATAATGTTGTTAGTTCAAGGGTGAACCTTTAGAGACCACTGAAGAGAATTGTTGACCATCCAATTGTAGGCAGCTTTCAAATTTCTATATTTTTTTTTAGTTAAAACACACACAAAGACATAAAGAACCAGTCCAAACTGAAACAACCAGAACAAAGATGGCATAAATATGACAAGGGTCCTACCAATGTATTGTTAAAAACATTAAATTCAAAGTTAGGAACTGGGAGAGGACTTATGTTTTCTGGATCTCTAGAAAAATGGGAACTGACGTAGATGACAGGTAAGTAGCAAAGTAGATAGGCCCTGGTCCACGCCTGGAGTACTGTATTCAGTTCTGGTCACCACACTTCAAAAGAGACATTGAAACTCTGGAGGAAGTGCAAAAAAGAGCAACCAAGATGATTAAGGGATTGGAAACCAAGACTTATGAAGAGAGACTGAGGGAACTGGACATGGATAGCCTAGAGAAAAGGACGGCCAGAGCAGACAGGATAGCAGTCTACAAGTATACGAGGGGATGTCACAGAGAGGAGGGGGTCATTCTATTCTCCAGAACACCATAGGGCTGGACAAGGAACAACGGCTGGAAGCTGCCCAAGGAGAGATTCAATATGGAGATAAGGAGGAACTTCCTGAAGGTCAGAGCGATCAACCAATGGAACAACCTAACAGCGGATGTTGTGAACTCCAACACTGGACATTTTTAAGAGAAGATTGAACTGCCACTTGACTGGTGTACTATAGGGTTCCTGCTTGGGCAGGGGGTTGAACTCGATGGCCTTCATGGTCCCTTTCAACTCTAACAATAGATAGATAGATAGATAGATAGATAGATAGATAGATAGATAGATAGATAGATAGATAGATAGATAGATAGATAGATAGATAGATAGATAGATAGATAGATAGATAGATAGATGATACAGTAGACAGATACAGTAGATAGATAGGGGAAATGCTGTTGTAGCACAATATTTCTCAACCTTAGCAACTTTAAGATCCACACTGAGGAATTCTGGGAATTGTTTTATTTTATTTATTTATTTTGTCAAAACATGTACAAGATAGCAGGTATTGGTATAAACATAAACATAAACAAAGTAAACACAGATAAATGAAAGGAGTAGGACAAGGATGGTAGGCACACTGGAGCACTTATAAATGCCCCTTACTTTGAAGTCCATACATCTTAAAATTGCCAAGGTTATTGACAACTGTTATTTAGGAGAAAATAAAATCAGATAAATAACTAAACGTGGTTGCTTTAAAGATCTTGTTAATGTCTGTAAAAGCATCTATAATTGTACCCTATCTTCAGGTTGCTTAGCTGAGAGTAAACCTTACCGACTTCGAAAGGATTTTATTTCTGAACCAACAGACTTGTTTTCACTATAGTTACATTCACAAATACTCTCGAAACCCAGGGTGGATTGGCTTTTAAAACTAGGAGATACAATGCCGATAGTCAAACCTATTGCAACTTGAATTCCAGATGTAGCAAATGAAAGAATGGATTGGTTCTATGTGGAGCTTTAAGAGACCTCCTGCATGCCAGCCCACCCACCAAGATGTAAGATACGGGCTTTCAGTGTTTCTGGGGCATGATTGGCAGCTGTACATGATGTAGGTGCATGGCAAGCTCAAAGGAATATTACATTCTGAACCCCAAATGTTTACATTATAAAGGTCAGGAATCTATCCTGCAAGGAAAGATAAAAGGCAAATAAAATACTTGTTAAAAGTTTTCTGGAAATTTTTCAGTAGAAGATTGATGGCAGAAAAAGACCTCCTTGTTCATCTAGTCTGCCCTTATACTGTTTCCTGTATTTTATCTTAGGATGGATCTATGTTTATCAAAGGCATGTTTAAATTGATTGATTGATTGATTGATTGATTGATTGATTGATTGATTGATTGATTGATTGATTGATTAGTATGCCACCCCTCTCTGAAGACTCGAAGCGGCTCACAACAGGAATACAAAATACAAATCCAAAAAAGCACAACAGTTAAAAACCCTTGATTAAAAACACTCATACAACCCAAACAAACCATACATAAAATGGAGCGGCCGAGGGGAATCAATTTCCCCCATGCCTGGTGACAAAGGTGAGTTTTTAGGAATTTGCGAAAGGCAAGGAGGGTGGGGGCAGTCCTAATCTCTGGGGGGAGTTGATTCCAGAGGGTCAGGGCCACCACAGAGAAGGCTCATCCCCTGGGTCCCTCCAGACGGCATTGCTTTGTCGATGGGACCCAGAGAAGGCCAACTCTGTGGGACCTAATCGGTCGCTGGGATTTGTGCGGCAGAAGGCGGTCCCGAAGGTATTCTGGTCCGATGCTATGAGGGGCATCGGGTAAATTCAGTTACTGTGGATTTGCCAACCATGTCTGCTGGAAATTTGTTCCAAGCATCTACTACTCTTTCAGTAAAATAATATTTTCTCACGTTGCTTCTGATCTTTCCCCCAAGTAACCTCAGGTTGTGCCCCCTTGTTCTTGTATTCACTTTCCTATTAAAAACACTTCCCCCCTGAACCTTATTTAACCCTTTAACATATTTAAATGTTTCGATCATGCCCCCCCCCCCTTTCCCTTCTGTCCTCCAGACTTTACAGATCGAGTCTTTCCTGATACCTTCTATGCTTAAGACCTTCCACCATTTTGTAGCCCGTCTTTGGACCCATTCAATTTTATCAATCTTTTTGTAGGTTAGGTCTCCAGAACTGAACACAGTATTCCAAATGTAGTCTCACCAGCGCTCTATAGCGGTTCTGGTAGCTGACCTAACTGAAGGTTGAGTTATTGTCAACCCATTTATCTTCTAGTATAGATACCTATGTAAATTATATATACAGATAGAAATAACAAAAAAACTGGACTAATAATCATATGTATATCAGATGGTAGCCAATAGTAAGAGTTTTCTGTATCTCTTTGCTACCCTCAGGTGAACATCATCTAGATCAGTGTTTCCCAACTGTGGGAACTTGAAGATATCTGGACTTCAACTCCCAGAATTCCCCAGCCAGCATTTGCTGGCTGGGGAATTTTATTTATTTCTTTATTTATTCATTTGTCCAATACACAAATACATAGGAAGAAAAATAGACATGTAGTAATATATATAAGGGTAAAATGAACTTAGAGGAGAGGATATATGAAAGAAAGAAAATATATATGATAAGTGAGAGAAAGGAAAGACAATTGGACAGAGGATGAAAGGCACACCAGTTCACTTATGTACGCCCCTTACTGGCCTCTTAGGAACCTGGAGAGGTCAATCATGGAGAGTCTAAGGGAGAAATGTTGGGGGTTAGGGGTTGACACAATTGAGTCCGGTAGTGAGTTCCACGCTTCGATAACTCGATTTTTTACAGTCAAGTTTGGAGCCGTTCGTATTAAGTTTGAATCTGTTACTTGCTCTTGTGTTGTTGCGGTTGAAGCTGAAGTAGTCATTGACGGGTAGGACGTTGCAGCATATGATCTTGTGGGCAATACTCAAATCGTGTTTTAGGCGCCGTAGTTCTAGGCTTTCTAGACCCAGGATTGTTAGTCTATTTTCGTAGGATATTCTGTTTCGAGTGGAGGAATTCTGGGAGTTGAAGTCCAAATATCTTCAAGTTGCCAAGGTTGGGAAACACTGATCTAGATGTTTGTAGTCCAGTGCTGGTGGGCCCTTTAATAGGTCATATTTTCCCACAAAGCTGTTAGAAATGGCCTGGTCATATAGTTGCATCTTTTCTCGTGGTTCAGTTGCCCCTCAGCACCAGAAAATGGGGTATTAGGAATTCCCATGTCTGTTTGGTGGAAGGTCAGGTCAGGAGGGCAATGTTCAAAACTCTTGAGGACTGGTAGAGAGAGAGCCCTACTTGAAGAATACCCTAAGATTCCAGATCGGTTCCTCATGTCACTTCATTCATGCATAAAGACCACCCTTGTACGTCCTTCACACTCAACAAGGACATCGGATTAGGGGTGCCTGCGGCTAGTTGGGTCTCGCCCATTCAAAGGGGGGGGGGGAATAAATAAATAAATTGTACTGTAAGTTTTTGCATTCATAAATTAATGTTCCCCTTTGGCTCTTTCCTTTGCCCTTTATGACTTCCCTTCTCCTCTCCCAGCTCCCCAAAGAAAGTCCTATTGTGTGAGAAAAGGCCTGACAGTTCCCATATATTAACGAGGAATGACACATCTACCCATTTTTCAGCCGAATGCTGTCAGATGTCAAAATTATGTGGGCAAAAAAAAAAAAATGCTCCAGCTTTGAACATGAAGAGTCTCCTTATGCATCATTTCCTGAGAAGGCAGTTGTGCAAAATAAAATGCATCTTCTTGGGAGATCTTATTTTCCCAAACTTGGTTTTTAAAAAAAGAAAATGTTTATGGAATTGGAAGTGTCTCGCTCTTTAGAACCACTGAAGTCTATGGGACATAAATTGCTCCTGATTGACTTGTATAATGGGTTTTAATGAGACTAAACCATGCCTTAATTGGGTTCCAGTCCATGTTTATTAAGCTCAAATGCATTCAAGATACTGTCAGATACATGTGGGGATGTTGAGTTCTACAACACCGAAGCTCATTAAGATTTCAAACTGTCCCCAATGGAGACAAAATCCAGAATTCTTTTTCCCCTTTCCTTCTTTGTGACTTGCATCCATCCGTTTGCAACAGGCAGGACTTTAATTGATTTGATGTATTCGTGTAGGCACCACCACCCAAAACCAAGTTGATTCTGGGCAGTGGACATTAAAACCAGTTTAAATAATAGAATAGAATTCTTTATTGGCCAAGTGTGGTTGGACACACAAGGAATTTGTCTTGGTGCATATGCTCTCAGTGTACATAAAAGAAAAAGATACATTTGTCAAGAATCATGTGGTACAACACTTAATGATTGCCATAGGGGTCAAATAAGCAATGAAGAAACAATCAATATTAATAAAAAATCTTAAGGATACAAGCAACAAGTTACAGCCATACAGTCGTGAATGGGAAGAAATGGGTGATAAGAATGATGGAGGAAAACTAGTAGTAATAGTAGTGCAGACTTAGTAAATAGTTTGACAGTGTTGAGGGAATTATTTGTTTAGTAGAGTGATGGTGTTTGGAAAAAAAATTGTTCTTGTGTCTAGTTTGTTTGTTTATCTATCTATCTATCTATCTATCTATCTATTTATTTATTTATTTATTTATTTATTTATTTATTTATTAGATTTGTATGCTGCCCATCTCCGTAGGAGTAGAAACCACAGAATCAGGTAGTACATTCCAGGCGTTGATTACTCTGTTGCTGAAGTCATATTTTTTGCAGTCAAGTTTGGAGCGGTTGACATTTAGTTTAATTCTATTTCATGCTCATGTATTGTTGTGGTTGAGGGTTATGTCGTCGTTAACAGGTAGGACATTTTGGTATATGATTTTATGAACTATAATTAAGTCAGAATGGAGACGACGGAGTTGTAAGTTGTCTAATCGAAGAATTTCAAGTCTGGCGGAGTAAGGTATTTTGTTGTGAGACCAGGAGTAAAGGACTCTTCTTGTGAAATATTTCTGGACTCTCTCAATTGTGTTAATGTCAGATATGCAATGTGGGTTCCATACAGGTGAGTTGTATTCTAGGATTGGTCTGACAAATGTTTTGTAAGCTCTCCTTAGCAGTTCAAAATTACCAGAGAAGAAGCTGCGAAGGATTAGGTTAGCAACTCTTAAAGCCTTTTTGGCAATGTTGTTGCAGTGGGCTCTAGGACTTAGGTGATTGGATATGAGTACTCCAAGGTCTTTGACAGATTGAGGGTTATCAATAAATTCTTATGCTGCTGCCTCTGGGTTTTTGGTTTGTTTGTTGTTGTTTTTGCAAGAATGCACATGTAAATAAAGGGATGTAAGCAAACAAACAAATCTAGCCTTTTTTTTCCTTATTTCCTAGAAGGGAACATCAGAATTTTATTTATTCATTTATTTATTCATTTGTCCAATACACAAATACATAGGAAGAAAAATAGACATGTGATAATATAAAAGAGGGTGAAAGTGAACTTAGAGGAGAGGATATATGAAAGGAAGAGAATATATAAGATAGGTAAAAGAAAGGAAAGATAATTGGACAGGGGACGAAAGGCACACCAGTGCACTTATTTACGCCCCTTACTGGCCTCTTAGGAACCTGGAGAGGTCAATCGTGGAAATTCTAAGGGAGAAGTGTTGGGGGTTAGGGGTTGACACAATTGAGTCCGGTAATGAGTTCCACGCTTCGATAACTCGATTGTTGAAATCATATTTTTTACAGTCAAGTTTGGCGCGGTTCGTGTTAAGTTTGAATCTGTTGCGTGCTCTTGTGTTATTGCGGTTGAAGCTGAAGTAGTCATTGACTGGTAGGACGTTGCAGCATATGATCTTGTGGGTAATACTCAAATCGTGTTTTAGGCGCCGTAGTTCTAGGCTTTCAAGGCCCAGGATTGTTAGTCTATTTTCGTAGGATATTCTGTTTCGAGTGGAGGAGTGAAGGGCTCTTCTGGTGAAATATCTTTGGACATTTTCAAGGGTGTTGATGTCTGAGATGTGATATGGGTTCCAGACAGATGAGCAGTAGTCTAGGATGGGTCTGGCAAAAGTTTTGTAGGCTCTTGTGAGTAGAGTGAGATTGCCTGAGCAGAAGCTGCGTAGGATCAGGTTAACAACTCTAGAGGCTTTTTTGGCGATATTGTTGCAGTGGGCTTTAGCACTTAGGTCATTCGATATTAGTATTCCAAGGTCTTTTACTGAGTGTGGGTTGGCCATGAGAGATTGTTTATTTAGTTTGTATGTGCGATTAGGATTCTTCCATGGCACATCACCTTTATGGAAGTTTTATTTAACACATGGATGGCTGTCGACTTGGAATTTGCAGCAATGTGTTTTTAATACTGTCAATAAATGTCTTTCCTGGAGACTCACGGGGATAATAATGGAAGCTGTTAACAAAGTGTGAAAAGGACAAGGCCAGCAAAGGTTAATTATATGGCTGCCTGCTAATGACCTCTCCAGCCCTTGGTTTTAAAACCTTCGCTACTTGTAAAGACTCATCACGTGAGCAATTTCCTGTCTGAGGTTGCCTTTATGGAGAAGAATAAAAGCAGGGCTTTCTTGTGAAAAAGAAGCTACCCAGCAGGGGTGGAGTTATTATTTTTAAGCTGATCTAAACACCTGGGTTCCCCAGTAGAGCCTATTAAAGTTTTTCTATTGTGTCTAAATATTTCAGTAATTCCCAGCCCCACTATAGATTAGGGTATTAGCCTTAAAGTAGAGAGATTCTGGATACCTTGGGGTGGAGGGGGAGGGAAGGATGGAACTTTTCTTCTGTAGAAGTTAAAGGCAGGTGGAGTTGGATGTGGTATTTTTGCTTGTCCGAATGCCCAAATTCATGGTTAGCAAAACCCAAGAGAAAAGGAACTAGAAGAGTTTCATAGAGTTCATACCCAATATCAGGTATAAAGTCAACTGTGGTTGACTTTAAGATGGGTGGATTACCTCCGGAACCGCCTGCTACCGCACGAATCCCAGCGACCGATAAGGTCCCACAGAGTTGGCCTTCTCTGGGTCCCGTCGACTAAACAATGTCGGTTGGCGGGCCCCAGGGGAAGAGCCTTCTCTGTGGCGGCCCCGGCCCTCTGGAACCAACTCCCCCAGGAGATTAGAACTGCCCCCACCCTCCCTGTCTTTCGTAAACTACTCAAGACTCATTTATACCGCCAGGCATGGGGGAGTTGAGATAGCCCTTCCCCCTAGACCATTACAAGTTATGCATGGTATGTTTGTTTGTTTGTGTGTATGTTTGGTTTTATAATAGGGGTTTTTAGTTGTTTTTTATTATTGGATTGTACATGGTGTGTTTATTGTTGTTGTTAGCCGTCCCGAGTCAACGGAGAGGGGCGGCATACAAATCCAATAAATAATAATAATAATAATTATTATTATTATTATTATTATTATTATTATTATTATTACTACTTCAATTCCTAGACTTATGGTTGGGGGTCACCACAACATTAGGAACTGTATTAAGGGACCGCGACATTAGAAAGGTTGAGAACCACGGAACAATTGCAGTGATTCACTTAACAACTATGGTGAGAAAGGTTGCAAAATAGAGCAAAATTCATTTAAATGTCTGACTTAACAACAGAAATTTTGGGCTCAATTGTGGTCGTAAGTTGAGCTCTACTTGTAGTGTGTTGGGGATAGTACAGAAGCAGTACTGAACCGTTTGCATCAGAGATAAATTCCTTGTGTGCCTTGTCCTACAGCCAGGACAAGAAGCAATGGATAGAAACAAATCAAGGAGAGAACCAACCTAGAAACTAAGGAGAAATTTCCTGACAATGAAAACAATTAATCATTAGAATGGCTTGCTTTCAAAAAAGTTGTGGGTTTTCTATCACTGAAGGTTTTTAGGAAGAGATTAGACCACGATTTCCTTCTTAAGCAGGGATTGGACTATAAGATCTCCAAGGTTCCTTTCAAGTCTGTTATTCTCTTATTCTGTTAATTACGGTCGTAAATCAAGGGCTACTTATATTATTATTATTATTATTATTATTATTATTATTATTATTATTATTATGTATTGGATTTATATGCCATCCCTCTCCAGAAACATGTATATTGTGACAAGACAATTCCTAGCTATTTCTGATATGATTCTAGCTGCTGTTCTGTACTAAGCCAATGGGCTTGCTACAAGTGTTTTGAGATATTTATACATGGTATGTTTATACCATGTATAAATACAGTTTATACATGGTATGTTTGTGTGTATGCTTGCTTTTAATAATGGGGGTTTTAGTGTTTTTTAAATTATTAGATTTGTTCTTACATTGTCTTTGTTATTGTTGTGAGCCGCCCCGAGTCTACGGAGAGGGGCGGCATACAAATCTAATAAATAATAATAATAATAATAATTATTATTATTATTATTATTATTAATAATAATAATAATAATAATAATAATATTTGTTCTCAATCTTAAGAATTCCATGATGATAATCATTCCTTCTCCCCTTTCTAAAATGAATTGTCAATTAAATCAAGTAATTAAAGTCCCCCTGGAACTCAGATATACAGTGATCCCCCGGGTATTGCGACCCCGATCATTGCGAAATGGCTATATGGCGATTTTGCAACCCGGAAGTAAAAACACCATCTGCGCATGCGCGCCCTTTTTTCTATGGGCACGCATGCGTTGATGGCGCCGGGCAGATCAGCTGCTGGGCGGCTTCCCTAGGTCTTCCCCCTCTTGCTGGCAGGAGGGCGAGCGGCGGGCATCAGCGAGGAGTTTCCCCACCGCCCACGCAAACTCCTCGCTGCCGCCCGCCCGCCCTTCGCCCGCCCACGCCGTTCATTCTCCCCGCTTCCCAGCTGAGTCCTGAAGCGAATTCGCTTCAGGACTCAGCTGGGAAGCGGAGCGAGCGAGTGCGAGCGAACGGCTTGTCCACCGCCCGCTTACGCATCGCCCGCCCACGCCGTTCATTCTCGCCGCTTCCCAGCTGAGTCCTGAAGCGAATTCGCTTCAGGACTCAGCTGGGAAGCGGCGAGAATGAACGGCGTAGGCGGGCAATGCGCGAGCAGGCGGCGGACAAGCTGAGTCCCCTTCCCAGGAACCCCAATCTTCGGCTCCTCGCTAGCGCTGCGGAAGTAAAAACACCATCTGCGCATGCGCAGATGGTGTTTTTACTTCCGAAGCGCTACTTCGCGAAAACCCGATCATTGCTAGGGGTCCTGGAATGGAACCCTCGCAATGATCGGGGGATCACTGTATTTCTGTCACGGAGTATCATCGGGTATGAGGCTACCACAGATAAACCTCTGCCTTTAGTACCACAATCACAGCTTCTGCTGGTGGACCAGAAAATATGGTTTCATATTCTTGGGGAGACTTGTATAGATTTAGATAACCCCTGAATAAAAACAGTAAAATACATAAATCCTAAATTGTTTACAGTCTTAAAGGATAATACTGCGTTCAGTTCTAATACTGTGTTCAGTTCTGGAGACCTCACCTACAAAAAGATATTGATAAAATTGAACAGGTCCAAAAACGGGCTACAAAAATGGTCTTAAGCCTAAAAGTTATCAGGAAAACTCAATCTGTATAGTCTGGAGGACAGAAGGGAAAGGGGGGACATGATCGAAACATTTAAATATGTTAAAGGGTTAAATAAGGTACAGGAGGGAACTGTTTTTAATAGGAAAATGAACACAAGAACAGGGGGGCACAATCTGAGGTTAGTTGGTGGAAAGATCAGAAGCAACGTGAGAAAATATTATTTTACTGAAAGAGTAGTAGATGTTTGGAACAAACTTCCAGCAGACGTGGTTGGTAAATCCACAGTCACTGAATTTAAACATGCCTGGGATAAAAATATATATCCAACCTAAGATAAAATACAGTAAATAGTATAAGGGCAGACTAGATGGACCATGAGGTCTCTTTCTGCCATCAATCTTCTATGTTTCTATATGTCAGGTGTCAGAGCAATTCACAGTAATCTGCATGACATTTGGAAACTTTTTGCCAGGTTCTCCAAAATCTCTGGATTCTTTTCATGTTTCAGCAGCCCTTGACATGGTTTTGCTTTCCCACAATAAGTTTGCAATCCCTTTGGTGTGAGCAGGTGTCCAGTACAAAGCTCTTGTTTCACTCCTAGTTCAATCCGATCTCGGTTTAAATTTATATTCTGTTTCTTACACCACTCCAAGAAGAAAGCCAACTTTGTGTCATGGTTCACAACTCGTTTTACTTTAGTATCTCCTTCTCTAAAAATGACAATGGCATCCTTATGCTCTAGAAAATGACTTAGCCTGTCATGGAAAATTTCAGAGGTTATTGGTATAGAATGGCCAGCGATCGTGGTGAAGTTGTTTTGCTGAAACAACATGCCAAAATTAATTCCTGATATCACACAATTTTAAACAAGTGCCGAGTCTGCAGAAGGGGGCGGCATATAAATCCAAATAATAAACAAACAAACAAATAATAAAACAAAAAATGGCACATGACTGAAAGCAAGACATAGCATAACCTAGTCAAAGAAATAGGGTGGTATTCCCAGAATCAAATGATTAAAATATTATGCAAAAGAATAGAAGAGAAGAGTAGAGAACAGAACAGAACAGAACAGAACAGAATTCTTTATTGGCCCTGTGACTGGACACACAAGGAATTTGTCTTTGGTGCATATGCTCTCAGTGTACATAAAAGAAAAGATACATTTGTCAAGAATCATGAGCAGGGCTGCCAATAGGCCAGTACTACTGGTACTGGCGTCAGGTGCCCGGCCAAATTTAAAAATGGGGGGCCCCCCAGCGATTGAAGAAGACCGGTAACATCTGCGGATCGGGACCAGGCAAGAGCACAGATCAGCAAAAATGCCTAATTTTCTCTCTTCTGCCTGAAGAGCTTGATAACTGTTAAAGATGAAGTTTGGATCAGCGCTAATTTGGTATACATTTTGATTTTTTTCAAAATTGTTCCCTTCTAAGTGTTAGGAAAAGATGTGTTGCTTTGGAGTTGACATGTTTTTTGGAGCCATCTCGCCATTTTAGATTAGAGAAGCAAACACCATCCTGGATTCGAGAAGCAAGCATTGTGGGAAGTGGGAAGATTTGAATATGCAAAGGAGAAGCTGTGTAGAGCTACTATCTAAGGACTTTTCAAAAAACAAACAACTACATCATATTTTGAGACTTGTGCAGAGAAGATCTGAAGCGGGAGTTTGTTATTTTACATTTTACATTCTACATTATGTTAAATGCATACACAGTAACATCTCACAGTATGTTTAATAGATATGATAACATCCTAGGAAAAGAAGAAGAAGGAAGAAAAGGGCCCCAAAATTCCTGATGGCGGCCCTGATCATGAGGCACAACACTTAATGATTGTCATAGGGTACAAATAAGCAATCAGGAAACAATCAACATTAATATAAATCGTAATGATACAAGCAACAAATTACAGTCCTACAGTCATAAGTGGAAGGAGATGAGTATAAAGACTGAGAGTAATAGTAATGCAGCCTTAGTGAATAGTTTGACACTGGAAATTATTTGTTTAGCGGAGTGATGGCATTCAGGAAAAAAACTGCTCTTGTGTCAAGTTGTCTTGGTGTGCAGTACCCTATAGAGTCAGGTGTAAATTATACAAATACCAAATGCATTTATATTCACACTAATATGGAGAACCTGAGAGCTATTTTGGTGTAGTGTTTAAAGCATCAGGCTGAAAACCAGGAGACTGTGAGTTCCATGAAAAACATCTGGATGACTTTGGGCTAGTCACTCTGTCCAAAAAATCCACCTGTTAGGATTAGTATTGTAGGGAAAATAGAAGGAGGAAAGAGAATTATGTATGTTTATTGCCTTGAGTTATTTTTAAAAATAATAAAGTTAGGGGAGAAAGGGGGATATATGTATATATACATAATTTAAATCTTTCTGGAGACCTCCACATGCTGAAGGAATGTGGGATTCATCACTTTCAAAAGCTTTCTCTAAAACTTTCTTCTTGTTCTTCTTCTTCTCCTCCTCCTCCTCCTTCCTCTTCTTCTTCTTCCTCCTCCTCCTCTTCTTCTTCCTCTTCCTCCTCCTCCTCCTCCTCCTCTTCTTCTTCTGATAATTGACAGGTTTTTTAAGGGCCCTTTAAAAAAGGGAAGACCAATTTTTTAAAAAAGGAAATCTTCTTCTTCCTCTTCTTCCTCCTCCTCCTCCTCTTCTTCTTCTTCCTCTTCTTCTTCTTCCTCCTCCTCCTCCTCTTCTTTTTATTCCTCCTCTTCTTCTCCTCCTTCTCCTCCTCCTTTTCTTCTTCTTCTTCTTCTGATTATTCACAGGTTTTTTAAGGGCCCTTTAAAAAAGGGAATACCAAATTTTTTAAAAGGAAATCTTCTTCCTCTTCTTCCTCCTCCTCCTCTTCCTCTTCTTCTTCCTCTTCTTCCTCCTCATCCTCCTCTTCCTCTTCTTCATCCTCTTCTTCTTCTCCTTCTCCTCCTCCCCTTCTTCTTCATCTTCTTCTTCTGATAATTGACATAGATTTTCTTCATGGGCCATTTAAAAAAGAGAACACCAAATTTTTAAAAAGGAAATCTTTTCTTCCTCTTCTTCCTCCTCCTCCTCTTCCTCTTCTTCTTCTTCTTCTTCCTCTTCTTCTTCCTCCTCCTCTTCCTCTTCTTCCTCTTCTTCCTCTTCTTCTTCTCCTTCTCCTCCTCCTCCTCCTCTTCTTCTTCATCTTCTTTATCTTCTTCTTCTGATAATTGACATAGGTTTTCTTTATGGGCCCTTTAAAAAAGAGAATGCCAAATTTTTAAAAAGGAAATCTTTTCTTCCTCTTCTTCCTCCTCCTCCTCTTCCTCTTCTTCTTCTTCTTCCTCTTCTTCTTCCTCCTCCTCTTCCTCTTCTTCCTCTTCTTCCTCTTCTTCTTCTCCTTCTCCTCCTCCTCCTCCTCTTCTTCTTCATCTTCTTTATCTTCTTCTTCTGATAATTGACATAGGTTTTCTTTATGGGCCCTTTAAAAAAGAGAATGCCAAATTTTTAAAAAGGAAATCTTTTCTTCCTCTTCTTCCTCCTCCTCCTCTTCCTCTTCTTCTTCTTCTTCTTCCTCTTCTTCTTCCTCCTCCTCTTCCTCTTCTTCCTCTTCTTCCTCTTCTTCTTCTCCTTCTCCTCCTCCTCCTCCTCTTCTTCTTCATCTTCTTTATCTTCTTCTTCTGATAATTGACATAGGTTTTCTTTATGGGCCCTTTAAAAAAGAGAACACCAAATTTTTAAAAAGGAAATCTTTTCTTCCTCTTCTTCCTCCTCCTCCTCTTCCTCTTCTTCTTCTTCTTCTTCCTCTTCTTCTTCCTCCTCCTCTTCCTCTTCTTCCTCTTCTTCCTCTTCTTCTTCTCCTTCTCCTCCTCCTCCTCCTCTTCTTCTTCATCTTCTTTATCTTCTTCTTCTGATAATTGACATAGGTTTTCTTTATGGGCCCTTTAAAAAAGAGAATGCCAAATTTTTAAAAAGGAAATCTTTTTTTTTGTCTCCACAAAAACAAGACAAAAAATGCTAAAGAAAGAATTTCCTCCCAGAAATCAGCCAGATGTGCTTAAAATCCACTTGAAGAGTATATCATCCTAGTGAGAGCTACCTGGACACCTGCTTGCTTCACCTCCTTCAAGCGAGATACGTATTTGTTTTGTTGTTGAAGGTAGAGGCCAAAAATAGGAGAGAGGGGAAATGTACACATTGCTTGCGTGTTTTCCTTTGTTGCATTTTTTAAAACTTTTAGGATGAAGGGTTTTCTGAGCTCACAAATAAATTTTTTTAAAAAAAACCAGCGCAGCAGAGTGTTCGCTAAATAAATGGAAAACATGGACAGCTGAGAGAAATCAATTTAGCTGAACAAACAATGTCCGATGTAATGAACTACTAATTATCCTTTTATGGCATGCCAGTCTCAGTGATTACAGAGCTGTGCTGTTTAATTTGACGTTTTGAACGGCGACTTGCTCCATGAGCTGCATAGAAAGCCCCAGCCCAAGACATGGGAAGGACAGAGTTGCACGCGAAAGCATCAGGCAATATGCACAGGAGCATGGGATTCGCGCGTGTGTGCATATTGAAGAAGACCTTCGGGACCGTCTTCTGCCGCATGAATCCCAGTGGCCGATAAGGTCCCACAGAGTTGGCCTTCTCCAGGTCCCGTCGACTAAACAATGTCGTCTGGAGGGCCCCAGGGGAAGAGCCTTCTCTGTGGCGGCCCCAGCCCTTTGGAATCAACTCCCCCCGGAGATCAGAACTGCCCTCACCCTCCTTGCCTTTCGTAAGTTACTCAAAACCCACTTTTGTCAGTAGGCATGGGGTAACTGAGCTACCCCTAGGCTATTACACTTTTGTGTGTGGTATGACTGAGCTGTATGGTTTTAATGTTATGGGTTTTAGATGTTGTTTTAATGAATTGGATTTGTTATATTGTGAGCCGCTCACAATATAACAAATCCAATATTATTTGATTTGTATGCTGCCCCTTTCCGAAGACTGATTGATTCCAGAGGGCCGGGGCCACCACAGAGAAGGCTCTTCCCCTGGGGCCCACCATATTGTTTAGACGACGGGACCCGGAGAATAATAATAATAATAATAATAATAATAATAATAATAATAATAATAATAATTCATCTAGAACTCAAGGAGCACATGTAAATAAAGTCTCGGGAGGGAAAGGAAGGTGCTTTGGGTGAAAGGATCTCCGGCAGCTACACACATCCATTAACCCTTCTTCTCATGGTCGCTGCCGATATCCATTACTTTCCTGGTTGTGATTGATTATGTTTAACATTCAGGTCTTGATCTCCTTACTGGGTATTCAAAACATGTTAGGACAAAAAAAAAGGAAAGGTCTGGAAAGGCCAAGCGTTGGGAGTATTACTGGTCAATTGTGAGATTCCTAATGCTTGTTTTTTTTCCACAATCTTGCTGGGAATCCAGCTTGCTTGCTTGCTTGCTTGCTTGCTTGCTTGCTTGCTTGCTTGCTTGCTTGCTTGCTTGCTTGCTTGCTTGCTTGCTTGCTTGCTTGCTTGCTTGCTTGCTTGCTTGCTTGCTTGCTTGCTTGCTTGCTTGCTTGCTTGCTTGCTTGCTTGCTTGCTTGCTTGCTTGCCTGCCTGCTTGCCTGCCTGCCTGCCTGCCTGCCTGCCTGCCTGCTTGCCTGCTTGCCTGCTTGCCTGCTTGCCTGCCTGCCTGCCTGCCTGCCTGCCTGCCTGCCTGCTTGTCTGTCTCTCTATCTATCTATCTATCTATCTATCTATCTATCTATCTATCTATCTATCTATCTATCTATATATATATATATCTATATATCTATCTATCTATCTATCTATCTCCTCAGATATTGGAACACTGCTGTTATATCACCCCCTAGTCCTTCTTTTCATTATACTAAACATATCCAATTCCTGCAAACATTATTCATATATTTATATATGATAGCAGTGTTCCAATATCTCAGGGATTGCCACAAAGAAAAGGGAGTCAAGCTCTTCTCCAAAGCACCTGAGTGTAGAACAAGAAGCAATGGGTGGAAACTAAACAAGGAGAGAAGCAACTTAGAACTAAGGAGAAATTTCCTGACAATTAGAACAATTAATCAGTGGAACAGCTTCCCTCCAGAAGTTATGAATACTCCAACACTGGAAGTTTTTACTACCTTTGAAAAGTTTTCGGAAACTCCAGATCGTGCAGAATGCGGCTGCGAGAGCTATCGTGGGGCTTCCCAGATTCGCCCATGTTTCTTCAACATTCCGTGGCCTGCACTGGCTGCTGATCAGTTTCCGGTCACAATTCAAAGTGTTGGTAATGACCTTTAAAGCCCTACATAGCATTGGACCAGAATACCTCCGGAACCACCTTCTACCGCACGAATCCCAACAGCCGATAAGGTTCCACAGAGTTGGCCTTCTCCAGGTCCCGTCGACCAAACAATGTCGCTTGGCGGGCCCCAGGGGAAGAGCCTTCTCTGTGGCAGCCCCGGCCCTCTGGAATCAACTCCCCCCAGAGATTAGAACGGCCCCCACCCTCCTTGTCTTATGCAAATTACTCAAGGCCCACCTATATCACCAGGCATGGGGGAACTAAGACACCTCCCCCAGGCTTTTATATTTTATGTTTGGTATGTATGTGTTGTATGGTTTTAATTGTTGGGGTTTTATATATCTTTTTCTTTTAATATTAGATTTGTTCTACTGTTATATTGCCTTTTGTTGTTGTTGTGAGCTGCCCCGAGTCTTCGGAGAGGGGCAGCATACAAATCTAATAAATTATTGTTAAATTATTATTATTATTATTAAGAAGATATTGGGTAACCATTGGTCTCAAGTAGTGTAGGGTTTCCTGCCTAAGCAGGGGGTTGGACTAGAAGACCTCCAAGGTCCCTTCCAACTCTGTTGTTGTTGTTGTTGTTGTTGTTGTTGTTGTTATTATTATTATTATTATAGCATCTAGTCCCCTAATCATCTTTGTTGCTCTTCTCTGCACTCTTCAGATTCTCAAAACGTTATGGTCTTCTACTGCTTGAGCTCAGAAATTTTCAAAACCCCATGTCTTATTTATGCAATAGAACCAGGAAATAATCCATTTGCTCTCCACAGATATATTGGATTATGTAGGAGAGTAGCAGGTAGAGTTAAGTGAGTCATCAGCCTAGAATCTTTACCATCCCACAAATGCAAATGCAACCCCTCTTAAAACCCATTGACCCTTATCCAGCACCAATTTTAGCACTGAACTTTAATTGGCTAGATTCTTGCCCATGGGTCTGAGCAATAAATCTTAACTGCAAGTTAATATACGATCCAGATTCTGACACTTTTTAAGGAAAATTACAGTGGTTTTGGTCGGAGGTAAAACTTATCCACAAATTGATAGAGCTGAAATGTCACATGGATTGAGCCATTAAGTAGGAGAGAAGAACTTGACTGGCACCTTAGGGTCCCTGACATTCTTAAATTCGCTGGGGACGGCTGTGTGTCCTATTTTGGAGATAATAGCCTTCTGTCTAAGGATATATTTTATTGAAAACCTGTCCAGTTGGCTTTAAAAACAAAAGACTTGCAAGAAAGGCAGGGAAGCAAAGGTGTCTTGAAGTTGACTATCCAGAATGAGGTCAGTTAGCTCCTTGGGGAGCAGAGTGAAGGCACCCTATCATAGTCTTCCACATTAATTGCCTTTTTAAGTTTTAAAATGTATATCTAGACATATAAATTGGCAGCTGCACATTTTGTCAAGTTTGTGCTGTCTTTCTTTTGGTGATGAATATATTTGGTGACGCGTGCATAAGTGACTGCCATCCTACGTGTTATTTATTCCCCAATACCGGTTATAATTAAAAGCCGTAGACAGGTAAGAAAACAATGCAATATAATACTGTGCAATCTAGCGAGTTTTGTTATTAAAGATGTATCTCTAGTGGTTGGTAGGCCAGGGTGATTCTTTAATATGATGAATTTACAGGTAGTCCTTGATTTATGACCATTCGTTTAGCAACCATTCAGCAGTGATGACTGTGCTGGGAAAGAATGACTTACAAAAGGTCCTCATACTTACAACCATCGCAGTACCGTGTGATAAAAATTTGGACACTTGGTAACCAGCATATACTGTATCTACAATGGTTGCAGCATCCCAAAGGTCAAATGATCAACATTGGGGACCTTCTAAGGGGGTTTTCTGATATTTAAAGTCAACAGGGTGGCAGGATCTGCTTAACAACATAAAAATATAGAAACATAGAAGACTGATGGCAGAAAAAGACCTCATGATCCATCTAGTCTGCCCTTATACTGTTTTCTGTATTTTATCTTTGAATGGATATATGTTTATCCCAGGCATGTTTAAATTCAGTTACTGTGGATTTACCAACCACGTCTGCTGGAAGTTTGTTCCAAGGATCTACTACTCTTTCAGTAAAATAATATTTTCTCATGTTGCTTTTGATCTTTCCCCCAACTAACTTCAAATTGTGTCCCCTTGTTCTTGTGTTCACTTTCCTATTAAAAACACTTCCCTCCTGGACCTTATTTAACCCTTTAACATATTTAAATGTTTCGATCATGTCCCCCCTTTTCCTTCTCTCCTCCAGACTATACAGATTGAGTTCATTAAGTCTTTCCTGATACATTTTATGCTTAAGACCCTCCACCATTCTTGTAGCCCTTCTTTGGACCCGTTCAATTTTGTCAATATCTTTTTGTAGGTGAGGTCTCCAGAACTGAACACAGTATTCCAAATGTGGTCTCACCAGCGCTCTATACAGTGGGATCATAATCTCCCTCTTCCTGCTTGTTATACCTCTAGCTATGCAGCCAAGCATCCTACTTGCTTTCCCTACCGCCTGACTGCACTGTTCACCCATTTTGAGACTGTCAGAAATCACTACCCCTAAATCCTTTTCTTCTGAAGTTTTTGCTAACACAGAACTGCCATTGGATTCATTTAATAATTGTGGTGATTCACAACAATTGCAGCAAAAAAATGTCATAAGATCTAGTGGGAGTCACTTAATTATCATCTTGCTTAGTAACGGACATTCCAGACCCAACTCTGTTCATAAAGAAGCACAGTAGCTCAGCCTTCGCTCTCCAATAATGCTATTGTTATGAGCAGAGGTCTTCAAACTTGGCAACTTTAAGACTGGTGGACTTCGCCTCCCAGAATTCTCCAGCAGCATAACTGGCTGGAGAATTCTGGGAGTTGAAGTCCACAAGTCTTAAAGTTGCCAAGTTTGGGGACCCCTGGTTATGAGGATATTCAGTAAGATCTAGTAGATATAAAGGGATGATATAAGTAATATTTTTTTTCTTCTCTTGGATTTCGATTTCTTTGCCATCCTGCAGACTCAGGGCGGCTTACAATTCACACAACACTGTCAAATAATTTACTAAGAATGTATTACTATTATTCTTCTCTTCTTTACTAGTGTCTATCTCTTCTCACTTTTTATTATAACCATGTTGCTTGTGTCTTTCAATTATATTGCTTTTATTTGTTTCCTCGTACGATTTGATAGCTTATTAGTTGTTGTGGTTAGCTCTGGCTCTGCTCCTGCCCCAAGGACTGTGGATGTGGGGGAAACATCCACATGCCGCAGGCCTGTTTTGCCCCTGGTGGAATCTGCTGATGACGGCTCCTCTGACCAAGAAGACATGAGTGACAGGGAGGAGGAGAGTATGGCAGACAGCTCAGAAGGAGATCAATTATCTAGCTCCTCCTTGGATTCGGAACAAGAGTTAATAATACAGCCACACATGCGGAGAGCGATGCATAGGCAGTAACAACTGAGAGGTTATTATCAAAGAAAATGAGGCCACCTGTGGTTGGGTGGGGCTGTGGTAAATAGCAGCGGGTGGGTTTGGCCATTGTGGAGGATTATCTGATCATTGTGTTTCGTGCCTGTCTTGCTGACTTCGACGTTGGTGTGTTGCTTTTTCCCCGCTTTGAAACTAAACCAGAGCAAAGTGTGTTTCACTTTGTGAAAGAAGAAGGACTGTGAATTGCCTCACAGCTGCAAGCTAAGTATCTAAGAACTGATAAGTGACTTGTACAAATTACCAGTTTGTTTGGAGATGAGTGCTCTTTGCTATACAAAAAGAGTGCTTAGTTTATTTAAATTTTCATTATAAAGAACATTGTTTTGAATTTTCAAACGTGTGTGTGTCTGAAATTTGTACCTGTGAATTTTCGGGAGGATTCTACCAGAGAGCCCGACCGAACATTAGTAACCTTGATTATCACTAAGTGTTGTATCTTTTTATTCTTGGTGAATGTATTTTATTCTCCTTATGTACACTGGGAGCATAAGACAATTTCCTTGTGTGTCCAATCACACTTGGCCAATAAAGAATTCTATTCTATTCTATTCTATTCTATTCTGTGATCTAAATCTGTCTAAAATAACTTTATTCTTTTTGAATGATTCAGGACAATTTAGGTAATTGGCTAATGTAATACTCACCTGTAGAGGAATGCAGCAATTAAAGTCCACATGTCTTAAAGTCACCAAGATTAGAAAACCGTCATCTGACCTATGTTACCAATCCAATCCCTTTATTTATTTATTTATTTACTTACTTACTTACTTACTTACTTACTTACTTACTTACTTACTTACTTACTTATTAGATTTGTATGCCGCCCCTCTCCGTAGACTCGGGGTGGCTAACAACAATAATAAAAACAGCATATAACAAATTTAATATTTAAAATAACTAAAAAACCCTTATTAAAAACCAAACAACCACACACACAAACATACCCTGTATAAATTGTATAGGCCTAGGGGGAAAGGATATCTCAGTTCCCCCATGCCTGATGACAGAGGTGGGTTTTAAGGAGCTTACAAAAGGCGAGGAGGGTGGGGGCAATTCTGATCTCTGGGAGGAGCTGGTTCCAGAGGGCCGGGGCCGCCACAGAGAAGGCTTTTTCCCTGGGTCCCGCCAATCAACATTGTTTTGTCAACAGGACCCGGAGAAGGCCAACTCTGTGGGACCTAACTGGTCGCTGGGATTCGTGCGGCAGAAGGCGGTCCCCTTTAATTAGCTTGTGATTCCTACACTTTGTAGATCCAAAAAGTGGATTAAATTGAGTAATGAGATTGCGCCGATTCAAAAGCCGATAGCTTTTTAGTTCCATGTTGGTCGTGTGACTGCATCAACATGATTTCATTTGTCCAAGTGCAGATGACAATAATTTATTCGGTAGTTTATGAAAAAGAAAATTAAAGCGAGAGCCAGAATTTCAGTTGAGCTCCGTTCCAAAAAGATATGACAACCTTGTTCTGTTTGTTGGGCTAATGGTCACTTCCTTATTCAAAGAAAAGAAAAGGGGGGGTGGAAGAGAGTGGTAGAGAGAGGAAGAAAAAAACCCAAGACCTTGAAATCTCTGTATTTTTTTAAAAAAAGAAAGAGAAAACCTGAAGTACTATCTCAGCAGGACATAATGGATCACGGCAAAGAGTGGCTTGTCTGAAAAGCGGTAGATTAATGTAACAAAAAATACTATTTTTGTGAAAAATGGTATGTGTGTGGATTTTTTTTTTAAAAAAAATAACAATAAATAAATAACATTGTCAACAAGCCATTTATTGCTAATCATATGTTTGGGTATATTTTGTTTTCTTTTGGAGAATCTAGAAAGAGCTGCTAAGATGGAAGAAAATAGGGTTTCAAACACTATAATTGATTTTTATTATTATTATTGCTTCGCTTGAAGGTTGATGGACAACTCTTTTTATGAGTGCTTTTTCTTAAAAGTCCTGAAGGAAAGCAAGGCCATTATCCAGTCAGGATAACAGCATAATAAATAATCACATAAACATAGGAAAACATTGTCCAAATATTAAGCTGTTTTTCACAGAACAAAGAGGTGGGGTGTGGGGGACTCGGGATAATTAGCCATCTCATTCTCTCTGCTTTATTTATCTTCTTTGCAATAGGGGTTCTATTTATTTATTTCATGCAAGGCTTTTACCTCCCAAAGCAATCAGCTCCGAAGAGTTAACACGAAAACACAAAGTTACAATCTATAACAAAACCCCATATTTTAAGGCAAACTCAGTATAGACATGGCTGCCCAACAGGAAGGGAGTCTAACCCTGAAGGTGCCAATCACAACAGGAGATCAAAGGCTTCGTAAATGTGGTGTGGGGAAAGGGCCAATCAATGACATGGTTGTGGCAGCCATCTTGTTTGTTTTGACTCTCTCCTGAAGGCCCCTCTGCTGCCCAGCAGTGTTCCTGAGAGTGGTCCTCGACCAACTCTGGGTAATGATGGATTCTGCTCACAGTCACTCATGCCCTCATCACCTCGAGGTTCGACTACTGTAACTCTCTCTACATGGGGCTACCTTGGAAGAGTGTTCGGAAACTTCAGATCATGCAGAATGCAGCTGCGAGAGCAATCGTGGGCTTTCCCAGATATGCCCATGTCACATCAACACTCCACAGTCTGCATTGGTTGCTGATCAGTTTCTGGTCACAATTCAAAGTGTTGGTTATGACCTATAAAGCCCTTCATGGCATCGGATCAGAATACCTTCGGGACCGCCTTCTGCCGCACAAATCACAGCGGCTGGTTAGGTCCCACAGAGTTGGCCTTCTCTGGGTCCCGTCAACTAAACAATGTCATCTGGCGGGCCCCAGGGGAAGAGCCTTCTCTGTGGCGGCCCCGGCCCTCTGGAATCAACTCCCCCCCCAGAGATTAGAACTGCCCCCACCCTCCTTGTCTTTGGCAAATTGCTCAAGACCCACCTATACCGCCAGGCATGGGGGAGTTGAGACACCTTTCCCCCAGGCTCTTTATATTTTATGTTTGGTATGTATGTGTTGTTTCGTTTTAAATATGATAGGGTTTTATATACTTCTTTTTAATATTAGATTTGTTCAATATAATATTGTTTTTTATCATTGTTGTGAGCCGCCCCGAGTCTTCGGAGAGGGGCGGCATACAAATCTTATAAATTATTATTATTATCATTATTGTTGTTGTTGTTGTTGTTGTTATTATTATTATTATTATTATTATTATTATTATTATTTGTGGTCAAGCAGGGGGTTGGACTAGAAGACATTCAAGGTCCCTTCCGATTCTGTTATTCCATTCAACTATCCACTTCAAAATATGAGCATTTGAGATCTTCTGGAAGACCAAGAGTTGAAGTACAGCATTCAACCCATTCCAGGAATATAGACTGTTACAGAGAAGATCTATTTCCTGGCTGATGTCCCATTCATTTATTTTTTTTCCAATGTATCATGTATAGACTGTTGTTTCTGTTTTATTTTAAAGCCTCTGCATGCTTTTGTGTGTGTAGTTGTTTGAAGTGAGGAAGCCAAACTGCAGGAGCCAAATAATTGCAGAAATAAAGGCATCGATTGAAACTCTACTCGTAATAAACCTGCAATGTGAAATATTCACTTCAAGCCCACTTCTTCTGCAGAGTTGTAATGAAAGTTAGTGCATTCTTTAACATGTAAATTTACAGAAAAACAAGGGAAACTGCTTGACGGTACTTTGGAAGAGCCTGTTCACACAATCAAGGTCAGATGAATTTGAAGGTCTGTTCAAGGTCAGCCAGCAGTTTAACTAGCTGTTGTCAACCACTCAGTACTTGAAGACAGATAGTACTTACCATCATGGAGAACTCCTCAATCTATCACATTCTCAAGCACTAAAGCCTAACCCACCACTTGTTGAGATAATACATGAAAAATGAGGGGGTATGGCAAGCTGATTTTATTCTACACATGTAGTTGTGAATATCCATGGTGATATTTAGGTCTGAAAGAACACAACTTTATGGAGACATTGTAAAATTGTATAAGGGACATGACTTGTTTGTGCTCATATACATTAATAATTTTTAATATCCTTCCTCAAATGCAATATGCAAAAATGTATATCTTAGGGAAAGCTGTTTATAAAAATGCAATGTAGTCGATATCATTGCAAGTAAAACTTGAGTAGCATTAACGGAAATGACACTTGCACACAGTGAAGGGCTATCAAAAAAATGTCCTTGTGTCTAGTTGTCTTGGTGTCCAGTGCTCTGTAGGGTAGGAGTTGAAACAGTTTATGTCCAGAAGGCAAGGGGTCAGTAAATATTTTCATGGCCCTCTTTGTGACTCGTGCAGTATGCAGGTCCTCAATGGAAGGCAGGTTGGCAGCAATTGTTTTTTCTGCAGTTCTGATTCTCCTCTGAGGTCAACACCTCCCCCTTGCCCATGCTGTTTTGTTGATTGGTTGACTGTGTGCCTGTTTTTTATATACTGTATATTGGGATTGTTTTATGAAATTACTAATTTTAAATTGTAATTAGATTGGTGGGCATTGGATTTGTTATTGTGTACTGTTTTTTATTATTGTTGTGAGCCGCCCCGAGTTTTCGGAGAGGGGCGGCATACAAATCCAATAAATCTAATCTAAATCTAATCTAATCTGTGTCGGGCTTGTTGGGTTTATTTGAAGAGGCTTCTTGGATGAGAAGCAAAACATTTTCAAAGAAAAAAAAAGCAAGAAAGTCCAGTTGCCTTTGTGGGGATGGGGAGCAGCTTGGGACAATTGTAAGTGGGTTCATAGCAGGGGAGTGGATTCTTCCTGGTTCGGACCAGATCGCCCAAGTTGTTAGTCACCCACTGGTGACATGAAGATGGTGTCACTGATCTGATTTGGTCTGTACTAGTCCATGTGCACCGCCATCTTTTTTTCAGAATTTTTAGCGATCTTTTCTTTGGATGGCTTCTCCTTGGGAAAAAGCCCTCCCGCCCACCCCTGGGTTAATACTGACCTTTATTGACCTTTATTTATTGCAGTTCAGTGGTTCAGATCTCACCAGGCTCAAGGTTGACTCAGCCGCCCATCCTTCTGAGGTGGGTAAAATGAGGGCCCAGATTGTTTGGTACAATATATAGAAGAATAGAATAGAATAGAATAGAATAGAATAGAATAGAATTCTTTATTGGCCAAGTGTGATTGGACACACAAGGAATTTGTCTTGGTGCATATGCTCTCAGCGTACATAAAAGAAAAAGATACATTTGTCAAGAATCATGTGGTACAACACTTAACGATTGTCATAGGGGTCAAATAAGCAATGAAGAAACAATCAATATTAATAAAAATCTTAGGATACAAGCAACAAGTTACAGTCATACCAGTCCTAAGTGGGAGGAAAAGGATGATAGGAATGATGAGAAAAACTAGTGGAAATAGAAGTGCAGATTTAGTAAAAAGTCTGACAGTATTGAGGGAATTATTTGTTTAGTAGAGTGATGGCGTTCATGAAAAAACTGTTCTTGTGTCTAGTTGTCTTGGTGTGCAGTGCTCTGAAGTGACGTTTTGAGGGTAGGAGTTGAAACAGTTTATGTCCAGGATGAGAGGGGTCAGTCAGTCAGTCAAACAAATCTATTTATTTATTTTTAAAGGTGTGATTTCATGGCTTTATTATTGGGTTTTTAGATCATTTTATAATTGGACTTGGAATTATTTTTGTATTTCTCCTATATGTTGCGAGCCACCCTGAGTCTTCAGAGAAGGGCAACATGTAAGTCCAATTAAAAGGAATGTTTTAAGTATGAAGTCTTGAATGATTGGTTTGATAGGTTTTACTTTCTTTTAATTGCATTTAATGGTTGTTTTTAATGTAGTATTAATTGGATTTATATTATTGTTCTGTATTTGTATATGCTGTGAGCTGTCCCAAGTCGTCAGAGAGGGTCGGCATTCAAATCCAATTAAATAAATAAATAATAAACTTGTGGTTGTGGTTGTTTTTACGTTGACTTCACCGCCTATCCTACATCGTAGGCAGAATCCAAATGCTTCCCCCAGAAGCCCATCCTTAACCACACTGTCCACCCAACCATTTAAAAGTATGCCAGGAACAACCGTTAAGTATGAAACACTCGAAGGAAAAATAATAATTATACATTTAAAAAAGAAAATCCTGGGGGGGCGAAAAGTTTGCAGTGTCTCCTAGGTTTTAGCAAAACTGCTATTATCTTGTCCAACCTCCCAAAGCTTTTCATGCAATTATCAATTATGCCATGTGGATTTTTAAAAAAAGAAAGAAAGAAAAACCAACTCGCGAAACACGGAGGCCACATTTCAAAGAATGCTCAATATTGAATAATACATCAGCTGGTAGTCGGTCGTTCTTTTATTACTTAAACAAAAACTGGGCATTAAGCGAAATAGGATGGAAACGTCTTCCGAGGTGGAAAGAGGAGGCACTTTTGATCCCTTTCCTGATCATTAGATAATCCAGTGATCTCTAAATGGGAGAAAATGCTTCCAAAGACAGAACGAATATTCTTTTAACAAAGATACTTCCTTCCACCCGCAGGGATATTTTTGTCTCGGCCCTCTGTCTTTTCAAAGATGGCAGGAGGCAGCCTACGTACAAAGGGGATTGAAACAGGATGCCCTTATGACCAAAATGGAGCCTGCTCTTGTGACCCACCCGATTTTATTACTTTTTTTTTTTGGGAGCAGACGTTAATAATAATAATAATAATAATTTATTAGATTTGTATGCCGCCCCTCTCCGAAGACTCGGGGTGGCTCACAACATAGCAACAGTACAATACATTACAAATCTAATATTAAAGTTTAAAAAGTCGATTAAAAGACATTAATATAAAATAATCAATACAGTGTTCCCTCGATTTTTGCGGGTTCGAACTTCGCGAATAGCCTATACCACGGTTTTTCAAAAAATATTAATTAAAAAATATTTTGCGGGTTTTTTTCTATACCATGGTTTTTCCTGCCCGATGACATCATACGTCATCGCCAAACTAATTATTTTTGCAAATAAATAACAAAAAAAAATTATTGTTAATAAATAATTATGTTTATAAATATCAGGATCACTAATTGTCTTATTCAACGGCGAGTACCAGTAATAATGATGAGTAAATGGTTGTTAAGGAAATGGGAAATGGTAATTTAGGGGTTTAAAGTGTTAAGGGATGGCTTGTGATAGTGTCCATAGCCAAAAATGGTGTATTTACTTCCACATCTCTACTTCGCGGAAATTTGATTTCGCGGGCAGTCTCGGAACGCATCCCCCGCGAAAATCAAGGGAACACTGTATCATAAAATCACAACTACACACTCGTACACACTCAACCCAATTAATCCTACTACAGAGGTCAGAGAAACAACGAAGGGGGGAGGTAATCATCCCCACGCCTGGCGACAGAGGTGAGTCTTCAGCATTTTAAGGAAGGCGAGGAGGGTGGGGGCCGTTCGAATCTCTGGAGGGAGTTAATTCCAGAGGGCCGGGGCCGCCACAGAGAATGTTTAGTCGATGGGACCCGGAGAAGGCCAAATCTGTGGGACCTAATTGGCTTCTGGGATTCGTGCGACAGAAGGCAGTCTCGTAGGTATTCTGGTCCAATGCCATGTAGGGCAAATATGGCAGTTGTAAAACAAACACCATCATGAATAAGCAAACCCATTATTCATGGGGTTTCGGCAGAGTTTTGACGAAAACCAGAAGGAAGTGCTGGTGTTGGTAGAAATATCCATCTGGTTCTGTTCGAAGTTGGGAGAATGGCACTGGAGACAAAATGGAGGCTGGCGGCTAATTGGAAAGTGGGTCCGATTTATTGATAAAACGGAACCACCAAGCACGTGTGATTCTGGGGCAGCGGACCACATGGAGTTGAGAGTGAGGGGTTTTTATATCTTCTCTTGGGCTTTGCATTTGAGCCTCCTGTTCCTGTGGAAGAGCATGTATTCTATTGGCTGTTGTAGGAGTTGTGTAGGGGTCATAATTGGCTCTGTAGCTTGTCTGAGCTAAGTTTGGTTGACGTTATTGAGGGTGATGCAATATCCTAGGGAGATTGTGCAATGTAGTGAGTCTTATTTATTTATTTATTTACTTACTTACTTACTTACTTACTTACTTACTTACTTACTTACTTACGAAAGCAAGACATACGTACAAACATACCATGCATAAACTATATAGGCCTGGGGGAGATGTCTCAATTCCCCCATGCCCAATGTCAGAGGTGGATTTTAAGGAGTTTACGAAAGGCAAGGAGGGTGGGGGCAATCCTAATCTCCAGGGGGAGCTGGTTCCAGAGGGTAGGGGCCGCCATAGAGAAGGCTCTTCCCCTCGGTCCCGCCAGACGACATTGTTTAGTCGACGGGACCCGGAGAAGGCCAACTCTGTGGGACCTAACTGGTCACTGGGATTCGTGCAGCAGAAGGCGGTCCCGGAGATATTCTGGTCCAATGCCATGAAGGGCTTTATAGGTCATAACCAACACTTTGAATTGTGACTGGAAATTGATCGGCAACCAATGCAGACTGTGGAGTGTTGGTGTAACATGGGCATATTTGGGAAAGCCCATGATTGCTCTCACAGCTGCATTCTGCACGATCTGAAGTTTCCGAACACTTTTCAAAGGTAGCCCCATGTAGAGAGCGTTCCAGTAGTCGAACCTCGAGGTGATGAGGGCATGAATGATTGTGAGTAGTGAGTCCCGATCCAGATAGCCATACATACTCTCATTCATTCACTTCTCCGCAGACTCAGGGCAGCTTACAAAAACGAGATTACAATACAATACAAAATATAGTAGAAGAAACCCAACCTAAAACTAATATTAAAACCCCAAGATATTAAAAAACCAGGCATTCACAATCATTCTAACTACAATCACACAATCATATTCTAGACCAGAGCAAGTTGTAGAGCTCAACAGCCTGCTGGCAAAGTAAGTTTTTAAAACCTTAAGAAAGGCCAGGAGGGTGAGGGCGGTGTGGATCTCTGGAGGGAGTTGGTTCCAGAGGGCCGGGGCAGCCACAGAGAAGGCTCTTCCTGTAGGCCCTGCCAGGTGACATTGTTTATCCGACGGGACCTGGAGAAGGTCAACTCTGTGCGATCTAACCATCCACTGGGATATGTGAGGCAGAAGACGGTCCCATAAGTAACATGGTCCAATGCCATGGAGGGCTTTATATGTCATCACCAACACTTTGAATTGTGTCCGGAAACCAATCAATAATCAGTGCAGTCATGTGATCCCCTTTTGACTAGCAAATGCAATGGAGAATCCAGATTCACATGACCACTGTGTTATTAACTTAACAACCACGGTAGTTTACTGTTTCCAAATGTAAAATAATGCACTTGGGGAAAAGGAATCCTCAATCTGAGTATTGCATTGGCAGTTCTGTGTTAGCAAAAACTTCAGAAGAGAAGGATTTAGGGGTAGTGATTTCTGACGGTCTCAAAATGGGTGAGCAGTGTGATCGGGCAGTAGGAAAAGCAAGTAGGATGCTTGGCTGCATAGCTAGAGGTATAACAAGCAGGAAGAGGGAGATTGTGATCCCCTTATATAGAGCACTGGGGAGACCACATTTGGAGTACTGTGTTCAGTTCTGGAGACCTCACCTACAAAAAGATATTGACAGAGTTGAACGGGTCCAAAGACGGGCTACAAGAATGGTGGAAGGTCTTAAGCATAAAACGTATCAGGAAAGACTTCATGAACTCAATCTGTATAGTCTGGAGGACAGAAGGAAAAGGGGGGACATGATTTAACCCTTTAAATATGTTAAAGGGTTAAATAAGGTTCAGGAGGGAAGTGTTTTTAATAGGAAAGTGAACACAAGAACCAGGAGACACAATCTGAAGTTAGTTGGGGGAAAGATCAAAAGCAACATGAGGAAATATTATTTCACTGAAAGAGTAGTAGATCCTTGGAACAAACTTCCAGCAGACATGGTTGGTAAATCCACAGTAACTGAATTTAAACATGCCATGGATAAACATATATCCATTGTAAGATAAAATACAGGAAATAGTATAAGGGCAGACTAGATGGACCATGAGGTCTTTTTCTGCCGTCAGTCTTCTATGTTTCTATGTTTCTAATTTGTTTAACAACTGTGGCACGAAGTGTTGTAAAACTCAGTTAACAGATGCTACATAAATTTGGGGCTCAATTGTGGTTGTAACTCGGAGACTATCTGTATCGCATGCCTTGTTTGTTCCATATCCGTATGTTCACCGATAGTTTCAGTCTTGTATACATGGCCTTTTGGAGTTATCGTATGACCCATTTTACTTTTCTCCAAACACTTCCTGCTCATCTATCTGATTCTTCTGTACAAGGTTCCCATCCCTGGTTATAAAGGCTAGACTGGTTGCCATGGCGATCGATAGCAGCTTCCCAATTGCATTTTGGTTTAGGCTGTTGCTAGGTAGTAGGTTGTCTTTCCACTGACCCTTCATGGGCTCCATTATTTGGGGGAAAGGAAGTGGGCCGTTCTTGGCTTCTATTATTCCAGCACCTTGATGATTATTTCTCCTCGGGAAGTTAACACCCATCATTTTCTCACTGGATCCAAATCTACGAGGGTCGCCCAGAAAGTAATGCACCACATCTTTTTTTTTTCTTCGACAATTATTTATTGAACACAATGAAGGAATGGTGTTTCTTCTACACTCCCTGTTTTTCCACGTAATCTCCGTCCCGTTCTATGGCCTCCCTCCAGCGACACACAAGGGCGTGAATGCCCTGTCGGTACCACTCATTGTTCTGGTCACGAACCCATTTCTGTACCGTGCGAATCACCTCTTCGTCATCCTCAAAATGTCTTCCGCGACTAACCGTACTTCTGTCGACTGCAGATTCTCTATAAACTGTACACAAACGTTTGTGAATGTTCCCCACAGTTTCTTTCCCCGCAGTGAGAAATTCAATGACGACACATTGATTGTAACGTACATCACTTACAGACGCCATTTCGAAACACTGCTGCAGCTACGCAATCTCTCTGAAGAAACACAAAATTTACACACGCACTCCTGACAATTCAAATAATGTAGATCTAAAGTTTCGCATTTGTACCATTACTGTAGGCTGAGAAAAAAAATGTGGTGCATTGATTTCTGGGCATCCCACAGGACATGCTGTCAATGAAATTCTTGTTTTGAAAGTTTGGCCTTCTATCCTTTAATGATGATTAAGACCATCCTCTTTCTTTTTTATTTTATTTTATTTTATTTTATTTTTATTTTATTTTTATTTTTATTTTATTTATTTATTTATTTATTTATTTATTTTATTGTATTGTATTGTATTGTATTGTATTGTATTTATTTTATTTTATTTTATTTTATTTTATTTTTTTATTTTTTTATTTATTTTTTATTTTTTATTTTTATTTTTTTATTATTATTTTTTTATTTATTTATTTATTTATTTTATTTTTTATTTTATTTTATTTTATTTTATTTTATTTTATTTTATTTTAGAAACATAGAAGACTGACGGCAGAAAAAGACCTCATGGTCCATCTAGTCTGCCCTTATACTATTTCCTGTGTTTTATCTTAGGATGGATATATGTTTATCCCAGGCATGTTTAAATTCAGTTACTGTGGATTTACCAACCACGTTTGCTGGAAGTTTGTTCCAAGGATCTACTACTCTTTCAGTGAAATAATATTTCCTCATATTGCTTTTGATCTTTCCCCCAACTAACTTCAGATTGTGTCCCCTTGTTCTTGTATTCACTTTCCTATTAAAAACACTTCCCTCCTGGACCTTATTTAACCCTTTAACATATTTAAATGTTTCGATCATTATTTTATTTTATTTTATTTTATTTTATTTTTTTATTTGGATTTATCTGACGCCCAACTTCAGCTGCACTCTTGGCGGCTTATAGTCATGAGACTAAATGCCAAAAATATTTTTTTTAAAAAAGAGCAATAAATACAATAAAACGGTATAAAATGCATTGTACATAGCCATACATAGTCTCACTCATTCACTTCTCCGCAGACTCAGGGCGGGTTACAAAAATGAGAATACAACACAATACAAAATATAGTAGAAGAAACCCAACCTAAAACTAATATTAA
Organism: Erythrolamprus reginae; assembly: GCF_031021105.1. Lineage (NCBI taxonomy): Eukaryota > Metazoa > Chordata > Lepidosauria > Squamata > Dipsadidae > Erythrolamprus > Erythrolamprus reginae. The sequence continues at coordinate 109,054,031 of NC_091954.1, forward strand.
AACCCCAAGATATTAAAAAACCAGGCATTCAAAATCATTCTAACTACAATCAAAGAATCATATTCTGGGCCAGAGCAAGATGTAGAGCTCAACAGCCTGCTGGCAAAGTACGTTTTTAAAACCTTAAGAAAGGCCAGGAGAGTGAGGGCGGTGTGGATCTCTGGAGGGAGTTCGGGCAGCCACAGAGAAGGCTCTTCCTATAGGCCCTGCCAGCTGACATTGTTTATCCGACGGGACCTGGAGTAGGTCAACTCTGTGGGATCTAACCGTCCACTGGGATATGTGAGGCAGAAGACGGTCACATAAGTAACATGGTCCAATGCCACGGAGGGCTTTATAGGTGTTGACCAACACTTTAAATTGTGTTCAGAGACTAATTAGTAACCAAGGCAGCTTGTGGATTGATGGCGAGATGTACATATGCCTAGGAAGGCCCATAATTGCTCACGCGGCTGCATTTTGCACCAACTGAAGTCTCTGAACGTTCTTTAAAGGTAGCCCCATGTAGAGGGCATTGCAGTAATCGATCCTCGAGGTGATAAGGGCGTGAGTGACTCTAATTTGTAGGAGATGCCCTCCCAAGAACTCAGCATTGTCCTTACGCCAAATTCTCTGAGATTACTCTTTTTCCTCATTGACTCTCAAAACAGTGGATTATGGTCCCTCTAGGCCAAGACTCTCCAACCTTGGCAACTTTAAGCTTGGCAGACTTCAACTCCCAGAATTCTCCAGCCAGCAAAGACCACTACTGTTGTGGTTAGCTCTGGCCCAGCTCCTGCCCCAAGGGTTATGGATGTGGGGGAGACATCTACATGCTGCAGGCCTGTTTTGCCCCTGGTGGAATCTGCTGATGAAGGCTCCTCTGACCAAGAAGACATGAGTGACAGAGAGGAGGAAAGTGTGGCAGACAGCTCAGAAGATCAATTATCTAGCTCCTCCTTGGATTCAGAACAAGAGTTAATGATACAGCCACGCATGTGGAGAGCGATGCATAGGCAACAACAACTGAGAGATTATTATCAAAGAAAATGAGGCCACCTGTGGTTGGGTGGGGCTGTGGTCATTAGTGAAGCTGCTATAAATAGCAGCCTGTGGGTTTGGTCATTGTGGAGGATTATCTGATCGTTGTGTTTCGTGACTGCTTTACTGACGTTGACCTTTTGTGTGCTGATTTTTCCCCGCTTTGAAACTAAACCAGAGCAAAGTGTGTTTCACTTTGTGAAAGAAGAAGGACTGCGAATTGCCTCACAGCTGCAAGCTAAGTATCACAGAACTGATAAGGGACTTGTACAAATTACCAGTTTGTTTGGAGACAGTGCTCTTTGCTATACCAAAAGAGGGCTTAGTTTAAGTGTATTTTCATTATAAAGAACATTGTTTTGAATTTTCAAACGTGTGTGTGTCTGAAATTTTTACTTGTGAATTTTTGGGAGGAGTCTACCAGAGAGCCCGACAGAACAACTACATACATTCATAATTGAGACCCATTCGAAAATCATTGTTTTAGAAGGATTTTATCGCTGTTTTTTTAGTGGGTTTTTTGCCAAGCTTTGTTGGGGGCTTTTGGCATGACTTGGTGGCATTTTAGCAATGAAGCAGTATAATAACAATAATCTACAATCAATTAATCAATCCAACCATCCATGAATGCCTTATAATACTTCCGGGACCTTAGCACAGCATAATGTTTTCTGACGGCAGTAGTAGCTGAGTGTAACAGTCAATTCCTAAAACAACAAATCTTGAGAAAGTTTGTTTCTAAAGTAAAACAACAGCTCCTAGTTTTCTTGGATCTTGGAGTATTTTATTTCTAGCCTTCAGTGAGATACAACAATTCATTTAGTGACCATTCAAAGCTACGACACTGGAAAAAAAGTGACTTGTGGCCATTTTTCAAACTTTTACAACTGAATAGTACTGCACACCAAGACAACTAGACACAAGAATATTTTCCCCGAACGCCATCACTCTGCTAAACAAATAATTCCCTCGACACTGTCAAACTATTTACTAAGTCTACACTACAATTACTACTAGGTTTTTTCTCATCATTCCTATCACCCATCTCCTCCCAGTTATGACTGTATGACTGTAACTTGTTGCTCGTATTGTTTAAGATTTTTATTAGAATAGAATAGAATTTTATTGGCCAAGTGTGATCGGACACACAAGGAATTTGTCTTGGTGCAGATGCTCTCAGCGTACATAAAAGAAAAATATACATTTGTCAAGAATCATGTGGTACAACACTTAATGATTGTCATAGGGGTCAAATAAGCAATGAAGAAACAATCAATATTAATAAAAATCTTAGGATACAAGCAACATGTTACAGTCATACAGTCCTAAGTGGGAGGAAAAGGATGATAGGAATGATGAGAAAAACTAGTAGAAATAGAAGTGCAGATTTAGTAAAAAGTCTGACAGAGTTGAGGGAATTTTTTGTTTAGTAGAGTGATGGCGCTCAGGAAAAAACTGTTCTTGTGTCTAGCTGTCTTGGTGTGCAGTGCTCTGTAGTGACGTTTTGAGGGTAGGAGTTGAAACAGTTTGTGTCCAGGATGCGAGGGGTCAGTAAATATTTTCACAGCCCTTTTTTTGACTCGTGCAGTATACAGGTCCTCAATGGAAAGCAGGTTGGCAGCAATTGTTTTTTCTGCAGTTCTGATTCTTCTCTGAAGTCTGTGTCGGTCCTGTTGAGTTGCAGCACCAAACCAGACAGTTATAGAGGTGCAGATGACAGACTCAATGATTCCTCTGTAGAACTGTATCAGCAGCTCCTTGGGCAGTTTGAGCTTCCTGAATTGGCGCAGAAAGAACATTCTTTGTTGTGCTTTTTTGATGATGTTTTTGATGTTAGGTGACCATTTTAGGTCTGGAGATATGATAGAGCCTAGGAATTTGAAGGTCTCTACTGTTGATACTGTGTTGTCTAGTATTGTGAGAGGTGGAAGGGTGGAAGGGTTTCTCCTAAGTCTGCCACCATTTCTACGGTTTTGAGTGTGTTCAGTTCTAGATTGTTCCGGTCACACCACAAGGATAGTTGTTCAACCTCCCGTCGGTATATGGATTCATCATTGTCTCGAATGAGTCCGATCACTTTTATATCGTATTCTATTCTATTCCATTCTATTCCATTCTATTCCATTCTATTCCATTCTATTCCATTCTATTCCATTCTATTCCATTCTATTCCAGGGTGTGGGCAATTCTGATCTCTGGGGGGAGCTGGTTCCAGAGGGTCGGGGCCGCCACAGAGAAGGCTCTTCCCCTGGTCCTGCCAAATGACATTGTTTAGTTGACAGGACCCAGAGAAGGCCAACTCTGTGGGACCTAACCAGTCGCTGGGATTCATGCGGCAGAAGGCGGTCCCGGAGATATTCTGGTCCAATGCCATGAAGGGCTTTATAGGTCATAACCATCACTTTGAATTGTGACCGGAAACTTATCGGCAACCAATGCAGACTGCAGAGTGTTGGTGTAACATGGGCATACTTAGGGAAGCCCATAATGTGACTTAATCAACTGAAAAAGACTCAGGCACCAATTTGAAAGCTTATCTTTGTTGGTAAGCCACCCCCACCCAGTCACATGACATTTAAGCCACACACACCCCAGTCACATGACATTTAAGCCACACACACCCCAGTCACATGACTGTCAAGCCACACCCACAAAATAAGCCACGCTCACAGTAAAAGTTTTTGCAGCCCATCCCTTGAGGTGCACATGCGCGGAGAGGCATTGCATTATGGGTGTGGGCACCCACGCTGACGCTATCGCTCACACACGCACCCTTTTGCCACCCAAGCCAAAAAAGTTCGCCATCACTGCCTTATACCATCCCAGATACATGGTTGTCCATTTTTTTTCTTGAAACCCTCCAACAATGGAGCAGCCCACAACTATCTCCCTCTTGACTGCCAATTCTCCATGACTGATAACTCGCCTCCTAATCCTGCTTGGGAGTTTAGTTAGACAGTTTTACCATTGCTGAGTGCAATTTGGGTTTCAATGCGCACCCAAAATATAATATGGAAAAAACAGCTTTGGAAAGCAGAAGTTGGTGAAGGAATTCCTGCCCTGTGACTGTTTATATGCAGACACTTTTTTTCCTCCCAAATCGGATGTCAAGAAGAATAAAATTGCATGCTGAAATCAGCACTTTTCAGAATGTTAAGGGATAATCCTAAAGAAGCGCATAAATAAAACGTGCATTTTTTAAGGAGAAATACTTCCAAGGCTGCATTTTATTCACACAGAATTTGCAAAAAGTGCATATCAGGGAAAAGGCGTGTAAAAAGCCAACTTTTGAAAATTTGCCCAACCAATGCATTCACTTTTTTGTACGTGTTCTTTAAATACATTTGTAAATTTATGTCAAAGTGGGCCAAAATTAACATACAATAGGAAACTGAGCCAGATTGAAATACAGATCTGTTCCTAAATCGATTTTCCATTAGAACAGATGAGGGGAAACTTACAGCTGTCAGGAACTTGATTGCTGGCTGGATCTCAAGTAGAACGTTGTTGTGACATTGTTGTATCTGTTGTTGGGTCTGAGTAGTTGCACAAACATTGAGAGGTGTTTAGGCTTCTTACTCTACCCAAAATCACAAAGACCTTTTCAACATGAAGATACTCAATTTATTTCCTTTCTCCAGAGCCATGAAATATTTGTTTGTTTGTTTGTCAAACATGTACAAGATTAGTGTTGGGCGAACCGAACTTGCAAAGTTCGGGCTCGTACCAAACATTGCACGGTTCGGTATACTGAACCCGAACCCGAATTTTTGCAAAAGTTTGGCAAAAGTTCGGGTTCGGGTTTGGGAGAGCGCCAGGAAGCGCCGCTGCCCAGCTGTCACCTTTAAAAACAGCCGGGGCACTCTCGGTGGTCTCCCAAACGCCGTACCCAGAAGTTTGGCAAAAGTTCGGGTTTGGGTTCAGGAGAGCGCCAGGAAGCACCGCCGCCAGCTATCACCTTCCAGAACAGTAATGGCGCTTTCGGGCGCTCTCCCGAACCTGAACTCGAACTTTTGCCAAACTTCCGGGTTCGGCATTCGGGAGACCACCGAGATGCGCCCTGGCTGTTTCTGAAGGTGATAGCTGGGCGGAGGCGCTTCCCAAAACAGCCGGGGAGTTGTCGGCCGGTCGGGAGGCGCAAAAGGAGGTGGGGAATCCCACGAGGAGATTCCAGGGGCGGAGCTTTGATGTCACTGAGACATCCTTCCTGGCCAGCTGAAATGGGGATTCCAGGAAGGACGTCTCAGTGATGTCAAAGCTCCGCCCCTGGAATTCCCTCGTGGGATTCCCCACCTCCAAGCCAGCACACTGCTATTTATATCAACAGCTGTAATTTCTGGAGCCCCACCCAAACACAGGTGGCCTCTCTTATCTCCTGTAATATTTCCTCAATTGGTCTCTTCTATGCATAATTCTGCGCCTGCGTGGGTCTAACACTTCCTCATCCGAATCGACCGAAGATAATGGAGATTGGCTTCCTGGGCTGTGTGCCAAGCCCCTCTCTTCCAAGTCACCCCCACCTTCTTCTTCGTCCGAGGAAACTGCACTACCTGACTCTGTCAGCAATAAAACAGGCCGATAACATGTTGAAGTTTCCCCTGCATCCACCTCCACATTCCTTGGGGCAGGAGCTGGGCCAGAGCCAACCACAACAATGACCTTGCTTAGCTCAAAAAACTTTGGGTTTCTTTCTTCTTCTTTCAGAAGCAGGAGGAGCTTGCTTTCTGAGTTTTTAATCACCTTGCTGACATTTTGCAAGGCTGTGAAAACAGTTATTTTCAAACAAGTATTTGAAGATTAGTGGTCTTTTCTGTTTGGGGGGGGATCTAATTTCTTTTGCTGTTTTTAAACCTCAGAGGGGGGTTGTTTTTTGGAGATTAATACTTTATGCCAACCAATCAATGGAATTCAGCTAAATTTAACAAAGAGCCAACTGAGCTGTACTGGGTGCAGATTGGGCTCCAAAAGGAATTCATGGTGATGGTTATTACCTATAAAACCATACATGGCATTGGACCAGATTATTTACGGGACCATCTTTTGACTCACATATCCCAGCAACTGCTTAAGTCACACAGAATCGGTCCTCCGGGCCCCATCAGCCAAACAATGCCGACTGGCAAGTCCACCATGGAGAGCCTTCTCTGTTGTGGCCTCGACCCACTGGAACCAACTCCCCAAAGAGATATGCACTGCTTCACTCTCCTTGCTTTCGTAAGGCATTAAAAACACACCTGTGCCAGCAGGCCTGGGGACCGTGAACAACAGCTTCACTCAGGCCATTAGTATGTAAGAGGAATTATTGCTTGTTATTATTGTGGGTTTTATGCATTTTTAATGTTTTATTTTATTTTATTTTATTTTATTTATTGGATTTGTATGCCGCCCCTCTCCGTAGACTCGGGACGGATAACAACAGTAATAAAAACAGCATATAACAATCCAATATTAAAACAGTTTTAAAACCCTTATTATAAAACCAAACATACATACAGACATAAAATTGTAAAGGCCTAGGGGGAAAGAGTATCTCAGTTCCTCCATGCCTGGAGGCAGAGGTGGGTTTTAAGAAGCTTACGAAAGGCAAGGAGGGTGGGGGCAATTCTAATCTCTGGGGGGGAGTTGGTTCCAGAGGGTCGGGGCTGCCACAGAGAAGGCTCTTCCCCTGGTTCCCGCCAAGCGACATTGTTTAGTTGACGGGACCCGGAGAAGACCCACTCTGTGGGACCTAACTGGTTGCTGGGATTCATGCAGCAGAATCCCATTGCATTTATTGTTGATTAATTGCATTTATTGTTGATTGTATCTATTTTTACCCTTGTGAGCTGCCCTGTGTCCGCTAGGAGAAAGACGGTATATAAATCTAATCAAATCAATAAATCTAATTAAATAGATGGGATTTCCCCCCCCCCCCCCCCGTCTCTGTTTTACTTTGCAAACTGGTTTCAGCTGCACTGCATAAATGTTTGAAACAAATAATGCCACCTTGAACTATGAGGCCTCAATTCCTGTTAACGATTATGTGGTGGGTTTGTTTTTTTTAATCATGCCATGCAAAAATTGCGGTCCACTTAACAAGGTGACAGATTCATCCTTCATTTTCTCCTTTATCATCCTCAAAGTTTGCCAGAAGCACCAGAGTTCATGATCAATAGCCTTCCATCTTCTGCCTAACCCTCTTGGCTGAGTTGAAGAGAACCACTCCAGATGTTCAAAGAAGCGGGCCAGCATCTGTAGCCAATACTTAAGTAAACAGCGACACCAGGTGGACAAGGCACCTGTTTGATTTAACACACACACACCCCTCAAAGAAAGCTGACCAAACTTCTTCCTCTTGTTCTTGGGTTTCTTTTGCAATCTAGTTCTCTACAATAAGTTTGATAAGGGGAGACAATGATCTTTTAAGGGTTGTATCATATTCCTTCCATTAGCAAATGTTTAATTAAAATCAGAGGCATCAGAGCTTGAGTCTAAAAACAAATGAGAAAGATTTTTAGAAATGCCTACCAATGTGGAAAGCAATAGTTTATTTATTTATTTATTTTGTCCAATACATAATACACATTGAAGAGAATAGATATGTAATAATATAAATAAAGAAAAGAATAGAAGAAAAGATATAAAGGATAGGTGAACATATTTGAAAGGAAGAAAAGATAAATGGGATAAGAAGAGACAATTGGACAGGGGACGGAAGGCACACTGGTATATTTATGCACGCCCCTTACTGACCTCTAAGGAACCTGGAGAGGTCAATCGTGGATAGTCTAAGGGAGAAATGTTGGGGGTTAGGGGTTGACACTACTGAGCCAGGTAATGAGTTCCACGCTTCGACAACTCGGTTGCTGAAGTCATATTTTTTACAGTCAAATTTGGAGAGGTTAATATTAAGTTTGAATCTGTTGCGTGCTCCTGTGTTGTTGCAATTGAATTAACAGAGTTGGAAGGGACCTTGTAGATCATCTAGTCCTATAACATTTCAGAGAAAGGGCTGTCCATATCTTCTCTTGTAAAAACTTCTGGAATAATTATATAATTATAAAATGGGGAAATGTTCACTTATTCAACAGTCTCACTCAGCCACAGAAACTTTGAGCTCAATTGTGGTCGCAAGCTGAGGACTAAGGATCCTCTAGATATGTTGGACACCAACTCCCAGAACAATCCTTATCATGCTGGACAGGGATTATTAGTATTAATGTTCATCAAGTATTAAAGTTCAGCTTCAACCGCAACAACACAAGAGCACGCAACAAATTCAAACTTAATATTAATCGCTCCAAGCTTGACTGTAAAAAATATGACTTTAGCAATCGAGTTGTCGAAGTATAGAACTCATTACCTGACTCAGTAGTGTCAACCCCTAACCCCCAACATTTCTCCCTTAGACTATCCATGATTGACCTCTCCAGGTTCCTAAGAGGTCAGTAAGGGGCGTACATAAGTGCACTAGTGTGCCTTTCATCCCCTGTCCAATTGTCTCTCCTTATCTCATATCTCATATATCTTTTCTCCCTTTCATATATCTTCTCCTCTATTTTTATATCTTTTCTTTATATAGAGAAATATAGAAACACAGAAGACTGACGGCAGAAAAAGACAACATGGTCCATCTAGTCTGCCCTTATACAATTTCCTGTATTTTATCTTACAATGGATATACTGTATGTTTATCCCAGGCATGTTTAAATTCAGTTACTGTGGATTTACCATCCACGTCTGCTGGAAGTTTGTTCCAAGGATCTACTACTCTTTCAGTAAAATAATATTTTCTCACGTTGCTTTTGATCTTTCCCCCAACTAACTTCAGATTGTGTAGCCCGTCTTTGGACCCGTTCAATTTTGTCAATATCTTTTTGTAGGTGAGGTCTCCAGAACTGAACACAGTATTCCAAATGTGGTCTCATCAGCGCTCTATATAAGGGGATCACAATCTCCCTCTTCCTGCTTGTTATACCTCTAGCTATGCAGCCAAGCATCCTACTTGCTTTTCCTACTGCCCGACCACACTGCTCACCCATTTTGAGACTGTCAGAAATCACTACCCCTAAATCCTTCTCTTCTGAAGTTTTTGCTAACACAGAACTGCCAATGCAATACTCAGATTGAGGATTCCTTTTCCCCAAGTGCATTATTTTACATTGGAAACATTAAACTGCAGTTTCCATTGCTTTGACCATTTCTCTAGTAAAGCTAAATCATTTACCATATTACAATATCAACTCTATTGCACACTTTAGAGTCATCGGCAAATAGGCAAACTTTCCCTACCAAACCTTCCCCTATGTCACTCACAAACATATTATATAATACTTCATGTCTATTCTCTTCAATATGTATTGTGTATTGGACAAAATAAATAAATAAAATAAATAAATAAATAAAAAATCATACTTGGGGGAAAACCTAATTGGGAAAAGCCGTACAACACGTGTGAGCCATACAACATAAGAGGCGGGGTGGCGCAGCAGGTAGAGTGCTGTACTGCAGGCCACTGAAGCTGACTGTAGATCTGTAGGTCAGTGGTTCAAATCTCATCCCTGGCTCATGGTTGACTCAGCCATCCATCCTTCCAAGGTGGGTAAAATGAGGACCCGGATTGTGGGGGCAATATACTGGCTCTGTTAAAAAGTGCTATTGCTAACATGTTGTAAGCCGCCCTGAGTCTAAGGAGAAGGGCGGCATAAAAATCGACTAAATAAATAAATAAAATAATAATAACAAAGTTGGAAGGGACCTTGTATGTCATTATGAGAATATTTCCAGGAGTCCAGGTTAATAAAAGAGGAGAGGAAACTTTATTTCAAGCAAAATCAAATTAGCAAAGATCAATATGCATATTAAGACCAGAGACACCATGGGAAAATGTCCATGTCTCTCTAGGATAACTAATCAGTACAGAATAAAGCACTTTTATACATTTTTCACTCGCATATCCTCCCATATCCTACACCCCTAATTTACTCCCATATTGGGGGTTCACGATTCAGCACTTCCTTTGTCCGTTGCCCATCTTCTTTTTCTGGGTATATTCAGTAATGGGCAGCCAAACTTTTTACTGCCACACTACATAGAGCGCTGGTGAGACCACGTTTGGAATACTGTGTTCAGTTCTGGAGACCTCACCTACAAAAAGATATTGACAACATTGAATGGGTCCAAAGACAGGCTACAAGAATGGTGGAAGGTCTTAAGCATAAAACGTATCAGGAAAGGCTTCATGAACTCAATCTGTATAGTCTGGAGGACAGAAGGAAAAGAGGGGACATGATCGAAACATTTAAATATGTTAAAGGGTTAAATAAGGTTCAGGAGGGAAGTGTTTTTAATAGGAAAGTGAACACAAGAACAAGGGGACACAATCTGAAGTTAGTTGGGGGAAAGATCAAAAGCAACGTGAGAAAATATTATTTTACTGAAAGAGTAGTAGATCCTTGGAACAAGCTTCCAGCAGACGTGGTTGGTAAATCCACAGTAACTGAATTTAAACATGCCTGGGATAAACATATATGCATTGTAAGATAAAATACAGAAAATAGTATAAGGGCAGACTAGATGGACCATGAGGTCTTTTTCTGCCGTCAGTCTTCTATGTTTCTATGTTTCTAGCAAGGTATGAATGTCATCTATAGCTATAGATTGTAGATATAGATCTATACAGCCTCTGTTGCCTATTTTTATGCCTCCACGTCAGAGTTGATATTTTGCCGGTTCAAACCGGTTCAGGCGAACCGATAGTGGCGATTTGCTTGTGGGCCTCACGTGCATGCAAAGCGCATACACAGAAGATTACACACATGCAGGAACATCCCGCTTGTGTGAATGGCGTGCACTCACATTTGTGAACCGGTAGGGAAGGTAATTGAATATCCGCCTCTGCTCCAAATGAATGGAATTGCTCTATTCTCTCTTGTTGGCTGTATATATATATTTTTCCTCCTCGGTTATTGTTGTATTACATACGGAGGTAAATATCGAAATGCATCGGGAATAAATCCTAGCAAAAAGCTGCAAAGGCCACCTGGCGCTCAATTGTAGGATTAAGAAGAACAAACACAGCTGGTTAATCACACTGGTTGGGCCCTCAACTCAACCCAGGAATGTCTGACAGTGGAGAACAAGCAGGTAATGGTGAGAAACATGTTTCTCAATTCCAGAAACCTGATGCTGGAGGAGGCTCTTGTCATCGGCGGTGTTTGGATCACAAAGATGAGAACATGTTGCAAGCTAGAGAGCATGCTACTAGAGCTGTCCTGAGCACTGACCGGACTCCATTTCCATATCAAGTTCAGGAAAGGTTGATTAGCTGGTTATATGTCACTCGAGTATAGGGTGGTAAACTTTCTCTCGATCGTTCCATTTTAGACTTGAATGTTTTATGCATCTTTCCTGCACCTTTTTTTGTCTGTATTTAAATATATATATATATTGGGGGAGAAAATGAAATTGAATCATTTTCTTTGCACCTCTACCTAAGAACGCCTCTACTCACGAACTTTTCTAGATAAGAACTGGGTGTTCAAGATTTTTTTGCCACTTCTCAAGAACCATTTTTCACTTACAAACCTGAGCCTCCAAAACTGTAAATGGAAAAGGCAGGGAGAAGCTTCCGTGGGGCCTCTCTAGGAATCTCCTGGGAGGAAACAGGGCCAGAAATGGCAGGGAGAAGCCTCCATGGGGCCTCTCTAGGAATCTCCTGGGAGGAAATAGGGCCGGAAATGGCAAGGAGAAGCCTCCATGGGGCCTCTCTAGGAATCTCCTGGGAGGAAACAGAGCCAGAAATGGCAGGGAGAAGCCTCCATGGGGCCTCTCTAGGAATCTCCTGGCCGGAAACAGGGCCTCCACACTTCCTGTGGTTTTCCCAATGGGACACATTATTTGCTTTTATATTGATTCCTATGGGAAAAACTGTTTCTTCTTACAAACTTATCTACTTAAGAACCTGGTCGCAGAACAAATTAAGTTTGTAAGTAGAGGTACCACTATATATAACTTGTGCATGCAACCAAGTCTCTAAATGGGTACGAATACTAATAATAAAAAACAAAGTTGGAAGGGACCTGGGAGGTCTTCTAGTCCAACCCCCTGCTTAGGCAGGAAACCTACACTACTTCAGACAGATCGTTATCCAACATCTTCTTTAAAACTTCCAGTGTTACGGCATTCATAACTTCTAGAGGCAAGCCATTCCATTGATTAACTGTTCTGACTGTTAGGAAATTTCTCCTTAGTTCTAAGTTACTTCTCTCCTTGTTTAGTTTCCACCCATTGCTTCTTGTTCTACCCTCAGGTGCTTTGGAGAATAGGTTGACTCCTTCTTCTTTGTGGCAACCCCTGAGATACTGGAACACTGCTATCATGTCCGCCCCTGGTCCTTCTCTCATTGAACTAGCCATGCCCAGTTCCTGCAAGCGTTCTCCACATTTTAGCCATCTGTGGTTATCCTGAATTTTCTTCTTTTTCATGAGGAATTCCAACCAATGCACCTTTATCAGATTTTATTCATCCATTTGGTGTATGGGAAGCCCACCACACCCCAAGAGAATGAAATATTTTGGGAAATATTGAAAAAAAGCAGAATATTTTATTTCCCTAAAGGAGAAATGGAGGAATATGTTTTTAGAGGCAGAAAGTAGCCCCCAGTCTTTCTTAATAGCCCATGGCAAATGCTAGCACTTAAGAAATAAAGAGCTTAATGAAAGAGGAAGCCAACTATCTAGATGGCTCGGTCCATAAGTAAAGCAAATAGTTACGCAGACAGAAATCCATTCAAAACAGGATTGTTTTGAAACTCCTCGCAACAAGGTTTGACAGCTAACAAAATGCAGAATGGTAGGATTGGTACAGCAGCCCCTCACCCGAGATCCAGGACAGGATGAAAACCATCTGGTTTTTCCAAATATCCCTTCAGAAGGTCAAATTATCGAAAAAGTATACAGATGTGCAGAAATGGATGAAATGACAAGGGATATTAAGGGAACAAAAGACAACGAAACTAATAAACTATGGGAAAAATGGAACAAATGGATTTAAAAAAGAAATAAGAGAATGATATCTAACACCAGATTATAGGTGTACTGAAATATATGACAAAGAGAATGCAATTAGAATAGTATAAAAAATATTGACACCTGTATTTATGTAAAATCTTTTTCTAATTGGTTCATTGCAAATATATGTATACAGTTACAACTCTACCTATTCTTATATCTCTTTTGGATTGTAGTAGAAACATAGAAACATAGAAGTCTGATGGCAGAAAAAGACCTCATGGTCCATCTAGTCTGCCCTTATACTATTTTCTGTATTTTATCTTAGGATGGATATATGTTTATCCCAGGCATGTTTAAATTCAGTTACTGTGGATTTATCTACCACGTCTGTTGGAAGTTTGTTCCAAGGATCTACTACTCTTTCAGTAAAATAATATTTTCTCATGTTGCTTTTAATCTTTCCCCCAACTAACTTCAGATTGTTTTCCTTTTCTTGTTAAAGAAGTAAAGACAAATTATAATTGTATATAATACGGGAAATGATCTGTAAATACATATCTTTTTAATGTATTAAAAACAATAAATAAAACATTATAAAAAAAGGAGGAAAACTATCAACCACAACAGAAATTGCCCAACAAAGCCCCTTCACTGCACAGCCCCACCCCACCCCACCCCAGCAGCATTTCAGGCCCTGTATAAAAATGCTGGTACTTATCTAGCTAATGGTTCAGCTGAACCAGAACTGCACCCTGCCTTTGTGTGTGGTTCTGTTCATTATTAAACTTTATTTCCAATCAGCCTCCATTTTGTTTTTATCCTTGGCTTGGACCTGAAGCAGATGGATTTTCCTTCCAACAGCTGCTTGTGCTTTTCACCTGGACCAGCGGCTTTACAGACTGGCCAATGAGATAGCTGGGATAAACGCAATAGGTACATCTCGTAACAAGAGGAAATGAAACTAAGACAAAACATACCCAGAGCTCAGAAGGGGGGAAAAGGGGGGGAAATCAATTTTTTTCTAACGGTTCGGCATACCTGACCGTACCTATAGGAGCCCATCACTGCCCGTGATGCATCCCTGAGTGAACCAAAGAAAACAGGAACCTACCCCTAGGTAACATGGTTGTAAAAAAAAATATCACATTTTATTTTTATTTATTTATTTTGTCTAATACATAATGAAGGTTGATGAGATTAACCATGTAGAATATACATCAAGGAAAGGAAAGAAAGGAAGAAAGGAGGAAAGAAAGGAAGGAAGGAAGGAAGAAAGAAGAGGAGGAAGGAAGGAAGGAAGGAAGGAAGGAAGGAAGGAAGGAAGGAAGGAAGGAAGGAAGGATAGGAGTGAAGATATAAGAATAAAATGCAATACATAATACATAATGAAGGTTAATGAGATTAACCATGTAGAATATATATCAAAGAAAGGAAGGAAAGAAAGAAAGGAAGGAAGGAAGGAAGGAGGAAGAAAGAAAGAAAGAAAGAAAGAAAGAAAGAAAAAAGGAAGGAAGAAAAGAAAGAAAGAAAGAAAGAAAGAAAGAAAGAAAGAAAGAAGAAAAAAGGAAGGAGGGAGGAGGGAAGAACGAAAGAAAGAAAGAAGGGAGGGAGGGAGGGAGGAGGAATACAATACATCGATGGAGGATAAAGGAAGAGATATATGAGTGGAAGAAAAGAAATATGAGATATAGGAGAGACAATGACCTCAGGACAATCATCATAAATATAAGCCTGTTGCCAAGCATCTGAATTTTGGTCACTTGATCATGGCAATTTTGTATTAGCATTTTAGCATTTAGACTTATATACTGCTTCACAGTGCTTTTCAGCCCTCTCTAAGCGGTTTATAGAGCGTATGCATATTGCCTCCAACAATCTGCGTCCTCATTTTACTGTCCTTGGAAGGATGGAAGGCTGAGTCAACCTTGAGCCTGGTGAGATTCAATCTGCCAAACTGCTGGCAGACGGTGATCAGCAGAAGTAGCTTGCAGGAATGCACTTTAACCACTGCACCACCGAGGCTCATGAACGCAATGGTTGTAAGTGTGAAAAACAGTCATAAGTCACTTTTTTCAGTGACCTAACTTTGAGCAGGCATTAAATGAACTTTTGTAAGTCGAGAACTACCTGTCTCTTCAAATCGGCTTGGATTCCTGAAAAATGCCTCCTGCAGCTTTTTTTGCAAAAGTTTTTCGGAAGTTGGTTACCATTGCCACCGTTCTAGGGCTGAGAGAAGTGACTGGCTTATCTGGAAAGCTATCAGTCTTTCTTCGAACGTCAAAAAAATATGGCAAGAAGTTGCTTGCTGCCCATTCCGAAGGTCTTGAAAGCGAGCATCTTTCACCCCTGTTAGCAATGAATGTCTTAACAAGCGATTTCAATCGTTTTAGGGTCAAAACAAACAAACAAAAATATATATATTGGGAGAGCCAGAGAAGCCTAATGCAGGCCTAAGTGCATAATTACCATCAAACCAAACAGTCATGCTCTGATAATTGTGGAGAGAGAGTTGATGATTCAGAAAGACGAATGCCACACAGGTTGACAGGTCTCCAGTCTGAACGTGTACAAGAGAGAGAGAGAGTTGAGGGCAGAAAGAGGCAGGCTGGGAACGAACAGAGAAAAGATTGTATTCCAAGACAATGAATTGGTGGTGTATCGATTCGATCAGAATCCAGGGTCTATAGGGTTCACCTCTGGGAAAAACGGATTATCTTTGCAGCTTGAGAAATTAAGATAACGTCATCTCAGACTTTGGTGAAAAGGGAAGAACGATCTTGAATGGCCTAAACCAGTTCTAAAGCTACAACATGTTTTGCAAACATTCCTGTTTCTGTAAGGCAGATTGAAGGTTCATCGTGATGGGCTAAGCCTTCACAGCTGCTACAGAAGACTAGGCATAAAAGCCCAGCTGAGCTATTGCCTACCTGGCTGTGTTTGATGAAGTTGTGATCTTTACTAAGAAATGTCTGTCTTCTTTCCACTTGGAAATGAGTGCAACATATATTAATCATCCTGATAAACTGATTATTTTGACTGACTAAAAGTTGCCCTGGAAATATCAGGACACAAAACAGTATGGGGTTTTTTTTCCCATCATTATTTTAAAACATTGTAAAGAGCTAGGGAGAATTGCAGATAAACCGTTCCATATCAAAGATATTCTATCTTCAAGAGAACAATGAACGATTCTACAGAAACCAGCATTGACCTGTGACACGTGCCTGTGTTACCTAAAAACGAAAACTTCCTTCCTCACAACTTTAGAAGAATCGTAGCATCTTTATATCATACGTGTATATTTATTCAGATTCTAACTTTTTTAAAAAAATCCATTTAACATATTTCCTTCCAGGCTGAATTTCCTTCCTTTGGGGAAGGCTGAATTCCCTAGAAATTTGGTGCACAGAAGGTTTTCCTCTTGTTTGATGTGATAGTTGAAGCATTCCATCTTTATTTGGTGGCATATATTTTTGTAGTGGTTTTTGAAGTTGGCTACATAGGCTGTTTTGTTTTTTCGCTAGAGGGGTTTTTTGGGGGGGACTGTTGCTTCCTTATTGATATGGGTAGTTTGTTTTTCTTGATTATGGTGCTTATTAATAGTGATGGGTGAACTGAACCTGCACAATTCGGGTCCGTACTGAATTTTGCGGTGTTCGGTATGCCGAACACGAACCCTAAATTTTTCCAAAGTTCGGGGAAAGTTTGGGGCCGTGTTTGGTGTTCAGAGCTTTGATGTCACCGGCAGGTTGCTAAGGACGCCAAGGTGATCACTTCCTGGATTCCAAAGCTCCACCCCCAGAATCTCTTCATGGGAGGGATTCGCCGTTTGGGTTCGAGTTCGGGTTCGGTTCGGATTTGGCTGAATTTTGCGTAAAATTCATCCGAACTTGCCAAACCCGAACACAGTTGGGTTCGCCCATCACTAGTTATTAATGGTATGTGTAGTCTGATAGTTCTTTTAACTTCGAGCAAGAAGATGTTATATAGCTCATTGGCAGTATTACAGCCAGTCAAGAGTTGAGAGGTCAGCATCTATGAGTTCATAGTTTGCTTTTTTAAAGTTGTACTTGGGTGTCCCGTTATTAAGGTAATTCTTGCAATGATGTCGATTGAGGCTGAAGTCTATCATGCTGTGGTCGCTGTTAGTAAAGGATTCTTTTATTTGTAGTCCATAAATTGTGCTTTTGCTGTTGAGGTCGAGGCAGTTGTTGAGTCTAGTATTGTTCGTTACTAGTTGGTCGAGTCCCAGATTGGTAACAGCATTGTACAGGGTTGTATGGATGAGTCAAGTCGTTCATTCATTTAGAGTCCAGCTAATGTGAGGTAGATTGAGGTCTCCAAGAAAGATAATAATAATAATAATAATAATAATAATAATAATAATAATAATAATAACAACAACAATATAAACAAACAACAAACATAGAAACATAGAAGATTGATGGCAGAAAAACTCTTGAACCTTATTTAATCCTTTAACATATTTAAATGTTTCGATCATGTGCCCCCTTTCCCTTCTGTCCTCCAGACTACAACAACAACAACAGAGTTGGAAGGGACCTTGGAGGTCTTCTAGACCAACCCCCTGCTTAGGCAGGAAACCCTACACTACTTTAGACAGATGGTTATCCAACATCTGCTTTAAAACTTCCAGTGTTGGGGCATTCACAATTTTTGGAAGCAAGCTGTTCCACTGATCAACCATTCTAACTGTAAGAAAACTTCTCCTTAGTTCTAAGTTATTTCTCTCCTTTTTTTAGTTTCAACCCTTTGCTTCTTGTTCTACCCTGTTTTGGAAAGTAGGTTGACTCCTTCTTTGTGACAACCCCAATATATTGGAACACTGCTATCATGTCTCCCCTGGCCCTTCTTTTCATTAAACGTTCCTGCAACTGTTCTTCATGTGTTTTAGCCTCCAGTCCCCTAATAATCTTTGTTCTTCTTCTCTGCACTTTTTCTAGAATCTCAATATCCTTTTTGCATCATGGTGACTGAAACTGAATACAGTATTCCAAGTGTGGCCTTACTAAGGCCTTATAAAGTGCTATTAACACTTCACGTGATCTTGATTCTATCCCTCTGTTGATGCAGCCTAGAACTGTATTGGCTTTTTTGGCAGCTGCTGCACACTGCTGGCTCATATTTAAATGGTTGTCCATTGATGTTGCATACTTTTGTGATGTCAGACTCATCATTTTCTTCCATAATCCAAATAGGATTGCATTATGACATTTTTGCTTGCGCTCGATGGCTTCTTTGACTATAGTGGAGCTGTCTAATAACCTGGCCCTGATCTTCCTACAAACAGGAACAATTCTCCCTGTGTGTATACAAAATAAATCAGAAATGGGCACACACACTTTTCCGCCCTGGTTTATTTGCTGGGGAGATTAGCTGCTTGTTTATAACAATAACACTAAAGGAGACGTATTTGGCAGGTGCTGGTGCTGGTGATATATATATATATGGTGTTTTCTGCCTTTGCAACACAGCGCCGAAATCTTCTGTGTGTGATACTCCATGGGAATGCAGCAAAGCTATCTGTGGGAGAAAATTACTAATCACTAGCAATTGCTAATCACTCTCGCACACTAAACAAATCCAGTAGGCAGGATTTTAGTTATATAGAGGCCCTCCCTGGATTTTTCCTCTCCCTCACTTCTATTTAACATTTTCCATTATACTTGGCAGTCGTAAACGGCCACTGATGGGACACCCCAAAAATCTCATCACAGCCCCCCAATCGTGGCGTGTCGCTCACCTCGGTCTTTATTAGGATGATAAAATCAAGCTCTACCATCAGGAAAGAAAAACAAACCACAGTAACTTCAAATACCCTTTCAGATGGAAGGAATGCGGGGGAAAACTCAGCCATAATGCAATAGGATTGGTAACTTTTGGGGTCTCATACAGAGAAAACAATTTGGTTTTTTTTCCAGTTTGGGGTAGAGGGAGTCAATCTTTTTATTCTTCCCCTTGCTTTTTATTTTTTCTCTACCAAGGAAGGGGTTGGGGGCTTTACTAGCAGGAGAGAAATGCATGGATTATATTTCAGGAGGGGGCCAGACTAATAGAAAGAAAGAAAAAAACTTTTGTTGTTTCTTCCCCCCCCCCCCCAACGCACAGCTTAAATGCAATGCCAGCGGCTGCAGTGAAATTGAAATGACTTTAGGAAAAGGGAGTAGAACTGTTTGTTTTATATATTTGTCGAATTTTAAAATTCCGCCCCTCTCGCTCACAATTGTTCACGGGGAATCGGGCTACCTAGGGTTGCTAACTACCTCCCGAAGCATAGACTGAAGTCTTTATTTATGCAGTTATTTTTATTTTTTATTTATTTGTCCAATACACAAATACATAGGAAGAAAAATAGACATGTGGTAATATAAATGAGGGTGAAAGTGAACTTAGAGGAGAGGATAAATGAAAGGAAGAGAATATATATTATAGGAGAAAGAGAGGAAAGACAATTGGACAGGGGACGAAAGGCACACCAGTGCACTTATGTACGCCCCTTACTGGCCTCTTAGGAACCTGGAGAGGTCAATCGTGGAGAGTCTAAGGGAGAAATGTTGGGGGTTAGGGGTTGACACAATTGAGTCCAGTAATGAGTTCCACGCTTCGATAACTAGATTGTTGAAATCATATTTTTACAGTCAAGTTTGGCGCGATTCATATTAAGTTTGAATCTGTTGCGTGCTCTTGTGTTGTTGCGGTTGAAGCTGAAGTAGTCATTGACTGGTAGGACATTGCAGCATATGATCTTGTGGGCAATACTCAAATCGTGTTTTAGGTGCCGTAGTTCTAGGCTTTCTAGGCCCAGGATTGTTAGTCTATTATCGTAGGATATTCTGTTTCGAGTGGAGGAGTGAAGGGCTCTTCAGGTGAAATATCTTTGGACATTTTCAAGGGTGTTGATGTCTGAGATGTGGTATGGGTTCCAGACAGATGAGCAGTAGTCTAGGATGGGTCTGGCAAAAGTTTTGTGAGTAGAGTGAAATTGCCTGAGCAGAAGCTGCGTTAGATAAGGTTAACAACTCCAGAGGCTTTTTTGGCAAAATTGTTGCAGTGGGCTTTAGCACTTAGGTCATTCGATATTAGTATTCTTTTACAGAATGTGGGTTAGCAGTGAGAGATTGTTTATTCAGTTTGTATGTGCGGTTAGGATTCTTTTTGCCAATGTGGAGGGTAGAGCATTTGTTGGTTGATATTTGAAGTTGCCAGGTGTTAGACCAGTCTGAGACAGAGTCCAGGTCTTTTTGGAGGGTGAGTGTGTTATCAGTGGTGTTGAAAAGTTTCACATTGTCGGCAAAAAGAACACAGTTGCTTTCGATATGGAGATCATATCGAAAGCAAGAGATCATTGATGTAGAAAATGAAGAGATCATTGATGTAGAGAATGAAGAGAGTAGGACCTAGTACACTTCCCTGGGGAACACCGCTTTTCACAGGGGCGGGGGTGGAGATGGCGCAACCAATTTTGACAATTTGTTGCCTATTTGTTCATAAAAACAAATGTATAAATGGCTGCCCAATTCACACAAGTTGGCTCGGGGTGATTTAAAAACTCTCATTAAACCTGTAAAACTCCATCGTGCCCTTTACATATTGTTTGGTGGAAAGGGACAGAAAAAGACTATTGTCTACACCAGTGTTTCCCAACCGGTGTGCCGCGGCACACTGGTGTGCCGCGAGACATGGTCAGGTGTGCCGCGAAGAAATAAGCTCAGCTTCTGGTCTTGCAACTTTTTGCGAAGAGAAAAAAGTTGTGAGACCAGAAGCTGAGCTTGCTTCTTTGCGCCTTCCAAGTTTTCCAGCAGCTGCGGCGCCCCGCCCGGCTGGAGCTTCCCTGTCAGCAGGTGAGCTTTGGGGCTTGGTGGGAGGGCAGCGGCAGCTGGAGGGCGGCGCGCAGCGGGAGGGTGATGGCGGCAGCAGCGGGCAGGAGCCATGCCGTGGGGCGGTGGCAGGGTGGTCCCTCTCTCTCTCCCCCTCTCTTGCTTTCTCTTTCTCTCCCCCCTCTCTCCCTCTCTCTTTCTCCCAGTAGCCGTGGGACGACGTCAGGGTGATCAGCTGTGAGGCGGAGCTCCAGAACAGAGGAACAGAGGCACTGACGGCGGCGGCTGGAAATGCTGGAATTGCGTGGCTGGCACTTGCCTGCTGGCTGGACCAGGACGGAGACTCAAGCCCCACGTCCATGCCCAGCGCAACGCCAGAAATGTACAGCGTCTAGCCACCGCCGTCTGTGCCTCCGTTCTGGAGCTCACAGCTGATCACCCTGCCATCGCCCCACGGCTACTGGGAGAAAGAGAGAGGGAGAGAGGGGGGAGAGAAAGAGAAAGCAAGAGAGGCAGAGAGGAAGAGAGAGGAAGAGAGGGGGGAGAGAAAAAGAGAGAAAGATATAGCAAGAGAGGGAGAGAGAGAAAGAGAGGGGAGAGAGAAAGAGAGAGAAAGAGATAGCAAGAGAGGGAGAGACAGAAAGAGAGAGGAAGAGAGGGGGGATAGAAAGAGAAAGAGATAGCAAGAGAGGGAGAGAGAGAAAGAGAGAGGAAGAGAGGGGGGATAGAAAGAGAAAGAGATAGCAAGAGAGGGAGAGAGAGGGAGGGAGAGAGGGGGGGAGAGAGAAAGAGATAGCAAGAGAGGGAGAGAGAGAAAGAGAGAGGGAGAGAGGGGGTAGAGAAAGAGAGAAAGCAAAAGAGAGAGAGAGAAAGAGAGATAGCAAGAGAGAGGGAGAGAGAGGAGGGAGAGAAAGAGAGAAAGCAAAAGAGAGAGAGAGAGAGAGAGAGAGAAAGAGAGAGGGAGAGAGAGGGGAAAGAGAGAAAGACAGCAAGAGAGAGAAAGCAAGAGAGAGAGAGAAAGAGGGGGGAAGGAGGGTGAGGGAAAGACAGAGAGAGGGAAGGAGGGAGAGAGAAGGAGGGCAAAAAAGAGAGGAAGGAAGGGAGAAACAAAAAGAGATGGAGAGAGAGGGGAAAGAAAGAGGAGGGAAGGGAGAGAGAGAGAGAGAGAGAGAGAGGGAGAGAGAAAAATAGAGCAAAAGGGAGGAAGAGAGATATTTTTTGTCCAAACTTTTTTTTACACACACACCCCCACCTGGCTCAACGTTCCCCAGGATTTTGTAAATGTGAATAATGTGCCGCGGCTCAAAAAAGGTTGGGAAACACTGGTCTACACTACTGACTTCTGCAATCGACCCACTGAGCCACAAAATGTAGAATTAAAACTGGGACTAAAATAGCTTGATCTAGCAAGAGTCATCCTTATGCAGACTGTAAGATGTCCAACAGAGAACTTCAGCTGTACGTTCTTCTAAATTTGTAACAAGAGTTCTTTGGAAATGAGACAATGGAGAGCAGTAAAAAGTGCAAACCAAAGAACCAATAAGGCGTGACTGGCCGGCAGAAGCCTAATTTAGAGCTACAAGGATATGAGTAATTTTTGGAAAATATGTCAATGAATTAAAAGAATGGTCTGGCATTAATTTCTTGCTTCCCTTTTGTGTCAATGTTTTTGCAAAATAATAATAATTGTGCAGAATGCAGCCGCGCGAGCGGTCATGGGTCTACCCAGATACTCCCATGTCTCTCCATCGCTGTGCGGACTGCACTGGTTGCCGGACACAATTCAAAGTGTTGGTGATGACCTACAAAGCCCTACATGGCATCGGACCAGGTTACTTACAGGACTGTCTTCTGCTACATAAATTCCTGCAGCCTGTAAGGTCCCACAGAGTTGGCCTTCTCCAGGTCCCATCAACCAAACAATGTCATTTGGTGGGGCCTAGGGGAAGAGCCTTCTTTGTGGAGGCACCGACCCTCTGGAATCAGCTCCCCCCAGAGATTCGTACTGCCCCCACCCTCCTCGCTTTCCGCAAGAGCCTCAAGATCCATCCATGTCGCCAGGCCTGGGGCAATTAGACCTTGCCCCTCTGACTAATAAATGTAATGTATGGTGTGATTGGACTGTATGATTGTGTTTTACATTAGGGTTTTCTAGTTGTTTTTTAAATTATTAGATTTGTGGTATAGGTTTATGTCTGTATCTACTCTGTGAGCTGCCCCAGGTTTTCGGAGAGGGGCAGCATACAAATCTAAATAATAATAATAATAATAATAATAATAATAATAATAGTAGTAGTAGTAGTAATAGTAGTAGTAGTACCGTGTTTCCCAGAAAATAAGACACTGTCTTATATTAATTTTTGCTCCAAAAGTTGTGCTACATCTTATTTTCAGGGGGTGCCTTATATTTCTCAACTTTTACTACCGCACTGTGGACAAGGCTTATTTTGTGGGTGTGGCTTGATGGACATGTGACCAGGTAGGAGTGGCTTGCCAGCCATGTGACCAGATGGGAGTGGCTTGATAATCATGTGACTTGACCAAGGATTTTCCAAGAACCTCAAAACAATACCCATATCAATGGACTCAAAACAAGCGGGTCATCGAATTCACCCGCATCCTAGAAGTGAGCAGCTATAGAACGGTAAAAAGGACAGAAACATCTCGCTTAGGATTTTGAAAGCACATTTTTGAGCATTGTCATAAAGGTGCCTTCATGATTAAAATGGCCACTAACAAAATAATCACTTATTCAAAGGCAACAATATAAAATGTTCCTTGCCTAAGTGAATATCCCAAAATGCTCCATTCCACACAACAGTCTTAACCCTCCTTCCTGCAGACTACCAAACAAAATCAAAGTTTCTGGCAAAACATTTAGGTTTCAAGCATTATTCATTTTATTTTCTAGAGCAGGGGGTCCCCAAACTTGGCAACTTTAAGACTTGTGAATTTCAACTCCCAGAATTCTCCAGCCAGCTATGAAGACCTCTGTTCAAGAGAATATTATAGCCATTCGGAAAGGAGGGGGAGGCTGAAACCCAGATCACATAGAATTAATTCCAGATCTTATCTCCTTATACTTTTCCTAGACACTTTTTTTT
Source organism: Erythrolamprus reginae (assembly GCF_031021105.1). Taxonomy (NCBI): domain Eukaryota; kingdom Metazoa; phylum Chordata; class Lepidosauria; order Squamata; family Dipsadidae; genus Erythrolamprus; species Erythrolamprus reginae. Next base: position 109,077,986 of record NC_091954.1, read on the forward strand.
GTAGCAGAATCACTGACTTTGGGGTTTTTTAAACGCTTTCGGGAACAACGCAGAGGCTGCCCAAACAAGACACCCTGCATTTTCTTTCAACATCTTTCAGTGCAAATTGGGTGCTCCAAGGTGGAGCTCCATTTTCGCTACCCCACTGCATCCTCCTGCCCCCCATCCAGGTAGCAGCCCACCTCTACTGCTGGCTGCCAGCAATTTGGCAGTTCAGGTCTCACCGGCTCAAGGTTGACTCAGTCTTTCGTCTTTCCAAGGTGGGTAAAAGCAGGACTCAGATTATCGGGGGATAAATATGCTGACTTAGAAAGGACTGGAAAGCATTGTGAAGCGGTGTATAGAAACATAGAAACATAGAAGACTGACGGCAGAAAAAGACCTCATGATCCATCTAGTCTGCCCTTATACTATTTTCTGTATTTTATCATAGGATGGATATATGTTTATCCCAGGCATGTTTAAATTCAATTACTGTGGATTTATCTACCACGTCTGCTGGAAGTTTGTTCCAAGGATCTACTACTCTTTCAGTCAAATAATATTTTCTCATGTTGCTTTTGATCTTTCCCCCAACTAACTTCAGATTGTGTCCCCTTGTTCTTGTGTTCACTTTCCTATTAAAAACACTTCCCTCCTGGACCTTATTTAACCCTTTAACATATTTAAATGTTTCGATCATGTCCCCCGTTTTCCTTCTGTCCTCCAGACTAGACAGATTGAGTTCATGAAGTCTTTCCTGATACGTTTTATACTTAAGACCTTCCACCATTCTTGTAGCCCATCTTTGGACCCGTTCAATTTTTGTCAACATCTTTTTGTAGGTGAGGTCTCCAGAACTGAACACAGTATTCCAAATGTTTATAAGTCTAAGGGCCATGGCTATTGCTATTAAGTTGGGCCATATCTCATAAGAGCATGAGGTTGGTAGTCTTCTGCCCTGAGACTGGGTAAGAATGTAGGCTACCATGCCTATGGTTTCAACATTTTATGTGAAACGGTGATGGCTAGAGCTCTGAAGTTTCAAGAGATTTGGCACACATTCCTGATGCTGTCTTCTCACAATGAAAATGATTGAGGCATCTGTGGGAAGGGGGTGGGTGGGAAAGAGACAGGCAATCACCTCTTTTTTTACTTGGGTCAAGATAGTCATAAAATAGAATGATGTTTGATTGGGTGGTCACAATGCCATTTTTGCTTTTTTTTTCCTGGCAGATGCAGACAGCACGGGAAATGGTCCTGTAAATAAAGAAGGGGTTGTTATTCCGTTTTCTAAAAGAACTCAAGCATTAGTACCAAGACTACAGGCTTGGGTGTTTGAGTGTGCAAAATATATTAAACATTTCAATATATGGGAAGGGAAGGAAAAGGAAGGAAAAGGAAAGTGGGAAGGAAGGAAGGAAGGAAGGAAAAAGGAAAAGGATGGAGGGAGGGGGAGGGAGGGAGGGCATTGCAAAAGATATTCTAAAGGGCCATTTGGAAAATGTTCATTACTCTGAGAGGGAACAAGTTTTGTTTGTTTTCTTTTTTAAAAAAAAATTTTTTATTTTATTTTGTTAAACCTGTCGCACCAAATCTTGTCTGACAAAACAAGATGTTGAAACGAATCGACTGGGGTTCTCTTTGATCCCCGAGACTGGAATCCAGAAGACTAACCAGACTTTCTAGGCAGGCCTTCTTTGTGTTACGAATTAAAGGTTATAAATAGAAGACAAAAGCGTCTGAACATTTAAAAATAGCTTCTCTGATTAAGCTAAATGTGTTAGCATGACAGAAGCAGTTTCCTCGATTAAATTCACTCCTCCTTTAGCAGTTCAGGCTTTTGAAAATTGAATGAGAAAGGGGTGTGATGTTGCGGTTATCAGGATGAGAACAGGATGTATAGCTACAAAACTCTACTTGGTCTCTGTGATTAATGGTTTTATAAGGGTTCCCCCCTAGAGATAAAGGTTGCCCAGGTTCGCCTGGTGCACCAGGTGCGGCCCTATTTGGACCGGGACTCATTGCTCACAGTCACTCATGCCCTCATCACCTTGAGGCTCGACTACTGTAACGCTCTCTACATGGGGCTACCTTTAAAAAGTGTTCGGAAACTTCAGATCATGCAGAATGCAGCTGCGAGAGCAGTCATGGGCTTCCCTAGTTATGCCCATGTTACACCAACACTCCGCAGTCTGCATTGGTTGCCGATCAATTTCCGGTCACAATTCAAAGTGTTGGTTATGAGCTATAAAGCCCTTCATGGCATCGGACCAGAATATCTCCGAGACTGCCTTCTGCTGCATGAATCCCAGCGACCGATTAGGTCCCACAGAGTGGGTCGCCTCCGGGTCCCGTCAACTAAACAATGTCGGTTGGCGGGCCCCAGGGGAAGAGCCTTCTCTGTGGCGACCCCGACTCTTTGGAACCAGCTCCCCCCAGAGATTAGAACTGCCCCTACCCTCCTTGCCTTTGGTAAACTCCTCAAAACCCACCTTTGTCGTCAGGCATGGGGGAATTGAGATATCTCCCCCGGGCCTATATAATTTATGTATGGTATGTTTGTAGGTATGTCTGCTTAAAAATGGGGTTTTCTTAACTACTTTAAATTTTAAATTGTAAATTATTAGATTTGTTATGAATTGTTTTATTATGTTGTGAGCCGCCCCGAGTCTACGGAAAGGGGTGGCATACAAATCTAATAAATAAATAAATGAATGAATGAATGAATGAATGAATGAATGAATAAATAAATAAATAAATAAATAAATACAGTTAGGACTTTTAGAACCTACAATATTTTTTTTTTGGGGGGGGGGAGGAACTCTAAGCCAGGAGAGTCCAACTTGGCAATTGTAAAACCTTTGGATTTCAATTCCCAGAATTCCCTGTGGCTATCTGGGGAATTCTGGGTGTTGAGAAGTATTGTTTCCTGCTTGATTGTTTGTCTAGTATTAATCCTTGCTTATCTAATACAGTGGTACCTCTACCTAAGAACGCCTCTACTTGCGAAATTTTCTAGATAAGAACCGGGTGTTCAAGATTTTTTTGCCTCTTCTCAAGAATCATTTTCCACTTACAAACCCGAGCCTCCGAAACTGTAACCGGAAAAGGCGGGGAGAAGCCTCTGTGGGGCCTCTCTAGGAATCTCCTGGAAGGAAACAGGGCTGGAAAAGGCGGGAAGAAGCCTCCATGGGGCCTCTCTAGGAATCTCCTGGGAGGAAACAGGGCTGGAAAAGGCGGGGAGAAGCCTCCATGGGGCCTCTCTAAGAATCTCCTGGAGGACCTCCACCCACCCTGTGGTTTCCCCAATCACACACATTATTTGCTTTTAGATTGATTCCTATGGGAAAAATTGCTTCTTCTTACAAACTTTTCTACTTAAGAACCTGGTCACGGAATGAGTTAAATTTGTAAGTAGAGGTACCACTGTAGTTAGTTTCTTGAGAAGATGTGCTTTAGCTTTTTTTTGTTTTCTTCTTAGCTTAGTATTGTCCCTTTTGAATAGGGTGTAGATACAAATATGTAAAGAATCTATTGATCGTTGATTTGTCTGAATGACAAGCTTCCAGAAATTCTCTAGCATTTTTAGATTTAGCTGGGTCTAGAAAATAAAACAAATAATGCTAACAGTTTCCCAGAATGGTTTGGTCTATCCATGTGTTCTGACATTAAGGAGTTTTCACCATGTCTTCTGATTTATTATTTAGACTCGTGGCGGCTTACAAAACAGAATAAATACAATAAACTATGTCAATCTAAAAATCCCAATTTTTAAAAAAACATTCACAATTGCTCATTGGTGTCCATGGATGTGTTCTGCTAGTTTTTGGCTTCTGTGCCCTACACAGTACTGTTTCTGTTCTTATATTATATTTTGTAACATGACTCCTGTTTTTTAAGTCTTGAACTACTGAGTTTGGGTTTACTTAAGATGTTTGTGAGGATGTTAGTTGGTTTGTGTGTCATGGGGATGCCGTGTTGGTTGTTTCTGAGATGTTTTTGATGCATAGTTAGTGTTACTTTTTTGCTAGCATGTGTTTGGTTATGCTGTAGTGGATCAAATGCTCAATCAACAATCAAGTTGCATGGGCATCCATTGTGCTGTAAGAGGTTATGTAAATGGTCTTTTTCTTTTTCTAGTACTCTTTGTTATCGCAGTGTTTGCCCTCATCTGAAAAATATTCTTAGACGGTTCCTCTTGTTGGAGATTCAATTGTTACTGGTGGTGGAACACTTGGTTAGTATGTGTTGTTTTTCAATAGACTTACTTTTCTACTTTGCCATCATTTTTTTTCTGATGAGAATATTCAGGAATGGGAATGTGTTATTGTTTGTCAATTTTATTCATTTGAAGATGTTGTTGATGATCTCACAAGACAGGGACAACCATAATTTCAACTGGGGAACTGTGAGCACCTTAAACCAAGTTAAAACTGTAAAGATTACAGAATTTAACCTTGTCGTTCAGCCATTATTTATTTATTTATTTATTTGGATTGGATTGCATTGGATTGGATTGGATTGGATTTGTATGCCGCCCCTCTCCCTAGACTTGGGGCGGCTAACAACAGTAAAAAGACAATATGAACCAATCTAATATGAAAAGTAATATAAAAAACCCCAATTTAAGAAACCAATCATACATACAGACATTCCATGCATAAATTTTATAAGCCTAGAGGGAAGGGAATATCTCAGTTCCCCCATGCCTGACGACAGAGGTGGGTTTTAAGGAGCTTACAAAAGGCAAGGAGGGTGGGGGCAACTCTGATATCTGGGGGGAGTTGGTTCCAGAGGGTCGGGGCCTCCACAGAGAAGGCTCTTCCCCTGGGTCCCGCCAAAGGACATTGTTTAGTCGACGGGACCCGGAGAAGGCCAACTCTGTGGAACCTAACTGGTCGCTGGGATTCGTGCGGCAGAAGATGATCCCGGAGATATTCTGGTTCAATGCCATGAAGGGCTTTGAATTGTGACCGGAAACCGATTGGCAACCAGTGCAGATTAGTAGACACATAGAGACAAACTACATTTACACCCATTCAAAGGAGACCACAATAGCTATGGAGGAAACAAAAAAATCAGAATACATTATCTTATCCACCAGATAAACTGGGATTGACACCAGACAAACAATCAAACAGGAAACACTACCCTAATCCAAACACTATCAAGGATAAAATCAGACTCCCTCCAGCACTGGCAGGATAAACTGCTGTGTATAAATAGGGAGCAAAACCCGCACCCAGCACAGCTGATGATACTTCCTAGTCAGGGAGTGAAATGTCTCCAAGCTTACATACAGCAAACGATTCCACATCTCAACATAGCTTCAAATAAGCAGTATTAAATCTACTGTCTACTATGTAGGCAGCTTTCTCCACTACTCCTAATGTGTATGTCAGACCAGCGAACCCTGGGCCTGTATCGTCCCCCTGTTAATCCTGCAGGACCTATTGCTAACCCTACTTTGGCCTCCATTTTGATTTCCGTAAAGTAGGGTAGATTCTGGTGAGGATTTGCAGTAGCTGCTGTCCCTGGGAATTGCCTCTGATATAACTTCACAGAGGGTGAGGGAGTGGGGACGGAAGCTACTCAAACAAAAGGACCGACATGATTTAACGGAGAATGCTATTCAAGGAGGGCCTCCCATCCCTCTCTAGCTTCCTTGTCAAAGCCCTCGTCTCCATCAGGGGCTTTCAGAAAAACGCATGAAACGCCAGGCTCAATTGGCTGCCGAACCATTGCTTCAGGACACAAGCTTTGCCACATGGCCTGCCTTTCAGAAAGCTCCCCCGAAATAACGGTGTGAACCTGCCCTCGGTTCTGGCAAGTTTTTCTGGCCTAGCAGGAAGCTTTCCTCTGTTCTGTCAGACTCGAGGGAAGGCGGAGGGGAACCCTTTATTGCAGCCATTATCTCCGCAAAGGAGGCTGCACGGTGGATAACTAGAAGCGTTTTGTGGCTACCGCCGGCACTATTAAACCACTGTCTTTTCATGAGCCGTACACTGAATTCATCCTCGCCCAACAACAAAAAGAAGAGAACCTTTTATTCATTTCATCATTATCAAGGGCTGCCACATTCAAATGATTCTCCCAGCCATCCTCTCATTTCCAGAAGACAAGCCTGGAGAAGGGATTCAAAGCCTTTTGATTAAGAAGAAGAGGTGATGACATTTGCAACCGGTGCTGGTTTTGTTATCGTTACAGCTGACTCTCACTTCCACAGAGCCGTCCTGCGCTCCCTGGCGGCCTCCCTCGGCTGCCTTTTATATAAAGCCTGGTTGGTGTGGCCTAATTGAACGGAAATATCTTACAAAAACACACCCTCGCTAAATTCCGCAAAGGTTTTCTCTGGAGGATCGGTGGGATATTTTATTTATGAAAGGTGTCGTGACTTGAGATGCGATACCTGTATGAGTAACAGGAGAATAATATCTGCATCTTTTTTCAGTTGAATCTTCATCCTCGTAGAGGGGCGGCATACAAATACAAACATGTTTATTTTTACGTGAAAGGACCGCCCTTTGCTTGCAGTGCAGCTGCGGCGTCCTTTTTCGTAAAAAATGTTTATTTTTACATGAAGACCTCCCTTTGAAGGAGCTGGGGAATCCTTCTCCCTTTCTCCAAGCAAACCCAGCCAGCCGAAGGGGCTTTTGGAGGGGTTAAGTCAACATTTCTTCCCATCCCCCCACAGCTCCCGCAGGGGAGACGGCACAAAGCCAGAAAGAGAAAAATTGAAACAATTCTGCAGACACTCTAAAAGCACCTTCCTCCGCCACCACCGGCGCCCGGCTCCTCCTGCTCTTCTCAGAAGATGACAGCCGGGTGATGTCATGGTGGGCGGGGCCAGAAGTGTTCAGTTCGCCCATCACTAATACCTAATTCTTGTAAACCAAAGTCAAGTCTTTTGAAAGGCCAGTAGGGTGGGAGTAGTATGGACATTGGGGGTACAGTGTTCCCTCGATTTTCACGGGGGTTGTGTTCCAAGACCGCCCGCGAAAGTCGAATTTCCACGAAGTAGCGGTGGGGAAGTAAAAACACCATTTTTGGCTATGGACAGCCAAAACTACCCCCACGCACTCTTTTCCAAGGCCGCGCAAGGGCTTGAAGTTGGAGGCGGGGAGCGACGAAAGTGCGGAGGCTGGCAAAGATTTTTTTAATGTGCCACCCACCCAGCGCCTCCGGCCTCCTCGCTGCTACCCCCCGCCCGCCCAATTCGCCCCTCTCACCGGCTTTCTTGGGGCACGAGTCCTCCTGCAGCAGCGCTGGCGGCTATGGCTTCTTGGCCTCCTCATTTGGCTGCTAGCCACTCTGAGTGCTTTGAGAATGCCCGCCCCACCCCTCTCATAGTCCCTTGGCTGAGAGCACTTTCATCCCAGCTGTCAGCGAGGGGGCTGCAGGAGAGGCGGGACAGGCGTTCTCACAGAGAGCAACAGACAGAGCGAGATGGAAAGGAGAGAGGGAGAGAGAGGGTGAGAAAGAGAGAGAGAGCAAGAGGGGGAGAGTGGAAGGTAGAGAGAGAGAGAGAGAGAAATGATAGAAAAAAGGGGAGGAAAAAAGAGAAATGAGAAAATGATTGAAGCAGAGAATGACAGGAAAGAGAAAGAAAGAGAGAGAGAAGTGACTCTTGATTGAAAGCATACAGTATGGTAAAAGCACTTAAATAATGACAGAATAAAAAAACCCAGCCCTCACCTGTGTTTGGAAATGGTTCAAGAGTTCACACACAAACACACACACACACACAGGGGAGATTTACATACAGGTACAATATTCATTCATTCACTCATTCATTCATTCTTCTATGTCACTCAGTCCCAACACTTTTAACCCATAAATAAAATTGAATCCAGGAAGTGATCACCTTGGCGCCCTTAGCAACCTGCCGGTGATGTCAAAGCTCCGCCCCAGAATCTCTTCATGGGAGGGATTCCCCAGCTCCTTCAAAGGGAGGTCTTCACGTAAAAATAAACATTGTTATTTTTTACGAAAAAGGACACTGCAGCGGCGCTGCAAGCAAAAGGCAGTCCTTTCACATAAAAATAAACATGTTTATTTTTTCGTGAAAGGACCTCCCTTTGAATGAGCTGGGGAATCCCTCCCATGAAGATATTCCAAGGGCAGAGCTTTGACATCACCGGAAGGTTGCTAAGGACGCCAAGGTGATCACTTCCTGGATTCCATGGAATCCAGGAAGTGATCACCTTGACGTCCTTAGCAACCTGCCGGTGACGTCAAAGCTCTGAATGCTGGATACGACCCTGAACTTTGCCCGAACTTTGGAAAAATTTCGGGTTCGGGTTCGGCATACCGAACACTGCACAACTCAGTACGGACCCGAATTGTGCGGGTTCAGTTCGCCCATCACTAATCATTTGAAGACAGCCTTCCATATTTCTCTATTTGGACAAACTTTTTCCTGACATTTGCAGGACAGGTGGGCTTTCCACGTGCTAATCCACATTTTTCATTTTGTCTTGTTTGTTCTTATTGTCAAGCAAACTATTTAAACTTTAGCCATTTCGTTATAATTAAGTAGTATGAGCTGAATACCTACATAGGAATAGTTTCATTCATACAGTATATTCTGGGAACTTTTTTGTTCTTTGCTTTTCTTCCTTTTTCTCCCCCTTTTATATATATATATATATAATCAAAGAAATTAAAAAGTATGTTTTCTCCTCCCAGTATTCTTAATTGAATCAGGACCTAAGAGGTCAACTCAACACCATGGCAAAGGGGATGGAAAGAGGTTCATCTCTCTTTTGCAGTTTCTTTCTTTCTTGTTTTCTCTACATTTCCTGCAAATTCTTTCATTAGGTCTCTGTCTCTCTTATTGCTAACATGCTAACTTGACACCTAAAACTAAAGTTCATTCCAAACGTGTTTTCGTTAAGCAGTGCCAAAACAGGTAGATGCCTACCGATAGGGAGATGTTCTTTTATTGTTCTCAAGAGAGAACGTGATTCCTGGGTCGAGCCACAGCTGGCGGTGGGGACGGGAAGGGGGTGGAGGGCGCACATTCTTGTCATGTCTTTGTTTGACAATATGTGCAAAGCACAGGTTACCTCTTCCTTGTGTACACCCGGACAAATTGCTAACCGTAATTGCGAGTTGCTATCCTGCTTGACTGACAGCGAAGACAAGGTGGACGTGCTTGCATTTTGCTTGGGTCACTGGAAACGATGGATGCCACAAGGATGCTCAGATTAGTTTGTGTTGAAATCCAAGGTGCTACCTGCACAGGTAAATGCCACTCGCGGCTCGATGGTTGCATTCAGCCCAAATCAACATACTTTTGCATTTTGAGACTGCTAGCATTTCCACGCATAAGATCAACTGTCTCTAAGCATACTTCATGGGTTTTTTTTTTTACTTTCCCCTCCCCCTCTCTCTGGGTATCCAAGCATTTCCTCTTTAAAAAAGGTAAGTGGGTAGAATAGAATAGAATAGTATAGAATAGAATAGAAAAGAACAGAATAGAATTCTTTATTGGCCAAGTGTGATTGGACACACAAGGAATTTGTCTTTGGTGTAGATGCTCTTAGTGTACATAAAAGAAAAAGATACATTTGTCAAGAATCTTGAGAGTACAACACTTAATGATTGTCATAAGGGTCAAATAAGCAATGAGGAAACAATCAATATTAATAAAAATCTTAAGGATACAAGCAACAAGTTACAATCATACAGTCGTAAGTGGGAGGAAATGGGTGGTGGTGGTGATGATGATGATGATGATGATGATGATGATAATAATAATAATAATAATAATAATAATAATAATAATAATAATTTATTAGATTTGTATGCCGTCCCTCTCCGCAGACTGATGGGAATGATGGGGGGAAACTAATAGTAATAGTAGTGCAGACTTAGTAAATAGTTTGACAGTGTAGAGGGAATTATTTGTTTAGCAGAGTGATGATGTTCGGAAAAAATTGTTCTTGTGTCTAGTTGTCTTGGTGTGCAGTGCTCTGTAGCGACGTTTTGAGGGTAGGAGTTGAAACAGTTTATGTCCAGGATGCGAGGGGTCAGTAAATATTTTCACAGCCCTCTTTTTGACTCGTGTAGTATACAGGTCCTCAATGGAAGGCAGGTTGGCAGCCATTGTTTTTTCTGCAGTTCTGATTCTCCTCTGAAGTCTGTGTCGGTCCTGTTGGGTTGCAGCACCAAACCAGACAGTTATAGAGGTGCAGATGACAGATGACACTTCAACTGGACTCAAATTAAATAAATAAATAGTTTCTGGCTTGGCTGGGGTGAGAAAGATATCAAACTATATAATCTGAGTTTACATGGATTTTTTTTATTCTTCTTCACATCATTGAGTCTGCAAATAAAGCTACAACAACAGAAAACCACTCCTTGAATTTGTACACTTCTAAGTCCTTGCGGAGTGATCTCTGCAACAACCTGGTTTCCAAACCGACATGAAAGTGAAGGATTCTGGAAGTTTGGTTTTTTTTAAAAAACTATTTTATTTATTTATTTATCTATTTATTTATCTATCTATCTATCTATCTATTTATTTATTTATCAGACTTATATGCTGCCCCTCTCTAAAGACTCAGGACGGCTTACAACATGTAAAAACGTCTACAGAGGAATCATTGAGTTTGTCATCTGCACTTCTATAACTGTCTGGTTTGGTTCTGCAACCCAACAGGACCGACACAGACTTCAGAGGAGAATCAGAACTGCAGAAAAAACAATGGCTGCCAACCTGCCTTCCATGGAGGATCTGGATACTGCACGAGTCAAAAAGAGGGCTGTGAAAAGACTTTACTGACCCCTCGCATTCTGGACATAAACTGTTTCAACTCCGACCCTCAAAACGTCGCTACAGAGCACTGCACACCAAGACAACTAGACACAAGAACAGTTTTTCCCGAACATCATCACTCTGCTAAACAAATAATTCCCTCTACACTGTCAAACTATTTACTAAGTCTGCACTACTATTACTAGCAGTTTTTTCTCATCCTTCCTCTCACCCATTTCCTCCCACTTATGACTGTATCACTGTAATTAGTTGTTTGTATCCTTAAGATTTTTTATTAATATTGATTGTTTCTTCATTGCTTATTTGACCCCAATTCGACAATCATTAAGTGTTGCACCTCTTGATTCTTTACAAAGGTATATTTTTCCTTTATGTACACTGAGAGCATATGCACCAAAGACAAATTCCTTGTGTGTAATCACACTTGGCCAATAAAGAATTCTATTCTATTCTAAAAACAATAGAAACATCCCAAGTCCAAATTTAAAATCAATTAACTAATCTAAAACCCCAAATCCTTAAAACCACACATTTGCAACAATACAGTCTTACAGCCAGCTGGAGGAGAGTGTCAAGCTTAATGGCCCCAAGCCTGTTGGCAAAGGTGCATTTTTAAAACCTTTCGAAAGGCCAGGAGAGTAGGGGCAGTGCGAATCTCCGGGGGGAGCTGATTCCACAGGGTCGGAGCTGCCAAAGAGAAGGCTCTTCCCCAAGGGCCCACCAGCCGACATTGTTTGGCTAACAGGACCTGGAGAAAGCCGACTCTGTGGGTCCTAACCGGTTTCTTAGATACATGGGATATCCCAAAAGCTTTGCTACAGTCTGCAAGAGACAGCTATATTTGGGGGGGAAATCATTTTAAATTGTTATCTCTAATATCCCAACTCAATCATCCAAAATGTATTTCATCTCCCTTTTTAAAAAATCTGTCAGTTTGACAAACTTTAAACCACCACCTTTTTGAAAATTGGGGGCCTCTACTGTTTTCTTTCTCCACTTTTTACTTTTCTTAAATTATAATATTTCAAAGCTTCTTGGAGATATGACAGTTTTGCCACCGAGAACATTCTGTCACAAAAGCATAAAGGTCCAGGCATTGAAAAAAGCTTGTTCTGGTCTCATTCTAATTAATATCAAGAAAGCGTATCTAATTCTACCTGCTCTGGAAAAACATGTCATTTCTCTGCAATTTTAGCAACTTTGTTGTCAATATTTCAATAAAGGTGGACAGAAGGATCCAGAACAACATCAAGCTCTTCAATAAATTGATACCAATCTCCCTGAAGATGTGGATAACTGCAGATAGGATTCATTTTACTCAAAGCTTGTACGTCCATTTTTATAGCCACTCAAAATGGCTGGCATTTTTAGTTAGCAGTTGTCTGTCAGCAGTGTCTGTATAATTGATTAAACTGGTGCCTGGCTCCACTTTTTATGGGTCACTGGCAAAACAGAAAGTTCAGGGAGAAAAAAGGAGATACTAGTTCCACATCTTCTTCTATGCTGTGCGTATCCTTCATGATGTTTTTATAACTGTCATTTGGAGCACCAAAGGGATTCAGTATATGTTGATTGGTAATTAGAAACAAAAAATAATGTATATTTAACAGTTGTGAGGACATTTTAAGATTGCTATAGGAAATCAAAGTTTCCTATTGGTTCCTTTAAGCTGTAAAAGCATGGATCCATGTGAAAAATAATTTTTAATGCATAAAAGAAAAATACCACTCACTTATCATGAAAGCTCCAGAACTGTAAAGCCTACAAACTTGAAACTTGGCACATATGTTCCTCTTGATTTCTAGGTGCTCACGAAAAAAGGATATTTCTAAGTGACCTTCACATCATTAGCATTTCTTATACAGTATTATATTAATATGCTCTGATGCTAAGGAATTTCTACTGCCCTCCCCACCTGAAAAGAACTCTGTTCCAACTGCCAGTTGCCTTATATTAACATGCTCTGATGCTAAGGAATTTCTACTCCCCCTCCCCACCTGAAAAGAACTCTGTTCCAACTGCCAGTTGCCTTATATTAACAAATGCTGGCTGGGGAATTCTGGAGTTGAAGTCCAGATATCTTCAAGTTGCCAAGGTTGGGAAAAACTGCATTAGTATTATACAACCAGTGGTTTCGAGTAAGTAGTAGGTGTAGATATTCTCTCAGTTAAATTTGTTAGGATAATAGTATACAGTGATTTTTTTAAAAAAATGGTATAACGATAACAATAACAGTAACAGTTAAATACTATAATTATTTTATGTTTATATTCAGTAATATACCATGTTGGGTTTTTTAGCTGCTGCTACACATTGCTGGCTCATATTTAGTTGGTTGTCCACCAAGACTCCTAGATCTCTCTCGCAGTCACTTGTGTTGAGTGTGGTTTCACCCAGTTTGTATGTATGATTTGGATTTTTCTTACCTAGGTGTAGGATTTTACTTTTCTCTATGTTGAACTTCATTTTGTTTGTTTGGGCCCACTGTACAAGTCTGTCTAGATTTTTCTGTATCCTGAGCTATCCTCTGGGCCAGTGTTTTTCAACCAGTGTGCGGTAGGGTCAGGTGTGCCATGGGAAAATTAGCGCAGGAGATTTGAGCCACGAAGAAGGTAGCTCAGCTTCCGGTCTTGCAACTTTTTGCTGAAAAAAAGCAAGAGAGAGAGAAAGAAAGAAAGAAAGAGAGAGAGAGAAAGAAAGAAAGAGAGAGAGAGAAAGAAAGCAAGGGAGAGAGAAAGAGGGTGAGAGAGAGAAAGAAAGAAAGCAAGAGAGAGAGAGAAAGAAAGACAGAGAAAGAGGGCGAGAGAGAGAGAAAGAAAGAGAGAAAGAGAAAGAAAGAAAGAAAGAAAGAGAGAGAAAGAGGGTGAGAAAGAGAGAGAGAGAAAGCAAGAGAGAGAGAGAAAGAAGGAGAGAGAGAAAGAGGGTGAGAGAGAGAGAAAAAGCAAGCAAGAGAGAGAGAGAAATGAGAGAAAAAAGGGAGAAAAAAAGAATTGAGAAAATGATTGAGGCAGAGAATGAGAGGAAAGAGAAACAAAAGAGAGAGAGAAGTGACTCTTGATTTAAAGCATATGATTTAAAGCACCCAAAGAATAAGAGATTAAAAAACTCCAGCCCTGTTCTGTCGGGCTCTCTGGTAGAATCCTCCCAAAAATTCACAGGTACAAATTTCAGACACACACACGTTTGAAAATTCAAAACAATGTTCTTTATAATGAAAATTCACTTAAACCAAGCCCTCTTTTGGTATAGCAAAGAGCACTGGTCTCCAAACAAACTGGTAATTGGTACAAGTTCCTTATCAGTTCTGTGATACTTAGCTTGCAGCTGTGAGGCAATTCACAGTCCTTCTTCTTTCACAAAGTGAAACACACTTTGCTCTGTTTTAGTTTCAAGGTGGGGGAAAATCAGCACACAAAAAGTCAAAGTCAGTAAAGCAGTCACGAAACACAACGATCAGATAATCCTCCACAATGGCCAAACCCACAGGCTGCTATTTATAGCAGCCTCACTAATGACCACAGCCCCACCCAACCACAGGTGGCTTCATTTTCTTTGATAATAATCTCTCGGTTGTTGTTGCCTATGCATCGCTCTCAGCATGCGTGGCTGTATCATTAACTCTTGTTCCGAATCCAAGGAGGAGCTAGATAATTGATCTCCTTCTGAGCTGTCTGCCCCACTCTCCTCCTCCCTGTCACTCATGTCTTCTTGGTCAGAGGAGCCTTCATCAGCAGATTCCACCGTGGGCAAAACAGGCCTGCGGCATGTGGATGTCTCCCCCACATCCACAGTCCTTGGGGCAGGAGCAGGGCCAGAGCTAACCACAACAAGCCCTCACCTGTTTTTGGAAAGAATAAGAGAGAGAAAAACCCTAGCCCTCTTTCTACCATTCCTGCCAGGAAATCTCTTTTGTGTTCATCGAAACAGGCCCAGGTTTGACACTAAGTGAGTGTAAATACATTTAGAAACTATATTATTAACTATATGTATGCTATGTACTGTCTTAGAGTGTCATTTTGTGTTATTTTGGTTGGTAGTGTGCACCAAGATTTTGTAAATGTAAAAAATGTGCCGCAGCTCAAAAAAAGGTTGAAAATCACTGCTCTGGGGTACTGGCCCCACTCCAGCCAGTTTGGTGTCATCTGCGGATTGTTGGCTGTAAGTTTGGGACATATACATGGACCTCAGAAAGAGTCCTTCGGAGTTTGTCAACAGTGACCACCTGTTGAGAAATCCATTTTGTCATAAACATGGACTTCAATACAGCCTTCGGTAGCAAGAGAGCAGGATCCTAAAAGCTAAAATGAATGGCTTAAAAGAACAGTTTCTCACATGTACACACATATTTATTCATTCCCCGGCAAAATTGAAAGCCAGAGGATAATGTTTAGATGGAACAAGATCATCACCTTAGGGCTAGTTTCCATGGTGTCACGTCTTAGCTAAATCCTTGCAACACACACACACACAAAATAGATGGAAACATTCTCCTTAAAATTTTGATTATGTGTCCATGGGGCTGGAGGATTTGAAGATCTTGTCAACAGACAAAACAGAACAGCATTATCCTTTGTATACAGTTCCGTATGGGGGAAAATACACAATTCTGCTTTCCCCAAATAGGAAATGTTGTGAGACATGAAAGAAAGAATAAATTGTTGCATGTGAAGAAAGGGATTTTAAATATCTTGACTGCGCTTAAACCCCATGAAAAAAAAATAACTATATATTTGGCAAACGTGATAAGAGGTTTTGACTTCAAACTTAGAAAAGGAAATATGTGCCTAAGGAACGGGGAGAAGGAATCGAGGTTAGATGGATTGCCCTGTTCCTGTGCTAGCAACATAGTAGTACCTCTACCTAAGAACGCCTCTACTTAAGAACTTTTCTAGATAAGAACCGGGTGTTCAAGATTTTTTTTGTCTCTACTTAAGAACCATGTTCTACTTAAGAACCCGAGCCCGGAAAAATTTCCTAGGAAATTTGAGAGCAGCACAAAGACTTGTCCAGTCTCCTGCCATTTCCCCTTTAATCCCGGCCATCTCGGGCTTTTCTGGACTGCCAGAGGAGCCTTTTGGTGGTGCTTAAGGAGGCTTTGGCAGTCCAGAGCGAACGAACCGTTTTATTTATTTATTTGTTTGTTTGTTTGTTTGTTTGTTTGTTTATTTATCAAATTTGTATGCCGTCCCTCTCCATAGACTTGGGGCGGCTCACAACTGTAAAAGAAAAAAAGCAATGTACAATACAAATCCAATAATTAAAACTAAAAACCCATAATTTAAGAAAACATACACACAACATACCACACATAAACAGTATAGGCCTGGGGAAGTTATCTCAGTTCCCCCATGCCTGACGGCAGAGGTGGGTTTTAAGGAGCTTACGAAAGGCCAGGAGGGTGGGGGCAGTTCTAATCTCAGGGGGGAGCTGGTTCCAGAGGGTCGGGGCCGCCACAGAGAAGGCTCTTTCCCTGGGCCCTGCCAAACGACATTGTTTAGTCGACGGGACCCAGAGAAGGCCAACTCTGTGGGACCTAATCGGTCGCTGGGATTCGTGTGGCAGAAGGCGGTCCCGGAGATATTCTGGTCCGGTGCCATGAAGAGCTTTATAGGTCTTCCTTTCTCTGGGCGCTTGGAGAGGGAATAAACCATTTCGCTGTGGTGACTCCCTCGCACTGCGTTGCGAGGTTGCCTCCCGGAGTGTCTGGGCATGGAAAGGCAAAAGGGGGCGCTTCGCACCAGCCAGATCAACTCGGCTTCAGCCAAACCGAGGAGTCACCACAGTGAAGGAAAGGCGCCGGCTACAAAGCAAACGAGTGAGAGGAGAGGGGAGCCCTTCAGCATGGGAAGGAAGAGGCAGAAGGTAGCAGCAGCAACAGCAGCAGCCGCCTTTCGGTCAAAGGAGCAGGAGGTTCCCCCCTCTTGCCCACCTGGGTTTCTCTCTCTGCTGCAGTGTATGGGAGGCAGCCTCGCACCTGGTGTATGGGAGGCACATGCTTCTCCTCGCCGCCTCGGAGTCCCCCTTTTTTTAAGCCTGATTGTTTAACCGGCAGGATCCTACCACTGTCTATGGTGCCTGGGGCACGAATAATGAACTTTGCCGTGAGGTTCGGGTGAGTTCGCCGAACCCAAACCCAAACCCAAACTTTTGCTTGTGGCAAGCTGCTGTGACGTCCTTTTCTGTAAAAATAAACAAGGAGGTGGGGAATTCTGTCAACATCCATCAACTATTATACATATGTTTTGCTTCTTTTATTTTTACAGAAAAGGATGCCACAGCAGTGCTGCAAACAAAAGGAGGTGGGAAATCCCACGAAGGGATTCCGGGGGCGGGGCTTTGGCGTCACAGAGACTCCTTCCTCCCCGTTTCGGCCAGCCAGGAAGTAGTCTCCGTGACGTCAAAGCCCCGCCCCCGGAATCCCTTCGTGGGATTTCCCACCTCCTTTTGCTTGCAGCGCCGCAAGCAAAAGGAGGTGGGAAATGCCACGAAGGGATTCCCCACTCTCCTCCCGGGCATCGTCGTTTTGCAGTGTTCAGCCGAACCTGAACCCGAACTTTACCCGAACTTTTAAAAAAGTTCAGGTTTGGGTTTGTTCTGTCGGGCTCTCTGGTAGACTCCTCCCCAAAATTCACAGGTACAAATTTCAGACACACACACATTTCAAAATTCAAAACAATGTTCTTTATAATGAAAATTCACTTAAACTAAGCCCTCTTTTGGTATAGCAAAGAGCAATGATCTCCAAACAAACTGGTAATTGGTACAAGTCCCTTATCAGTTCTGAGATACTTAGCTTGCAGCTGTGAGGCAATTCACAGGCCTTCTTCTTTCACAAAGTGAAACACACTTTGCTCTGGTTTAGTTTCAAAGCGGGGCAAAATCAGCACACAAAAGGTCAAAGTCAGTAAAGCAGTCACGAAACACAATGATCAGATAATCCTCCACAATGGCCAAACCCACAGGCTGCTATTTATAGCAGCCTCACTAATGACCACAGCCCCACCCAACCACAGGTGGCCTCATTTTCTTTGATAATAATCTCTCAGTTGTTGCCGCCTATGCATCGCTCTCCGCATGCGTGGCTGTATCATTAACTATTGTTCTGAATCCAAGGAGGAGCTAGATAATTGATCTTCTTCTGAGCTGTCTGCCACACTCTCCTCCTCCCTGTCACTCATGTCTTCTTGGTCAGAGGAGCCTTCATCAGCAGATTCCACCGTGGGCAAAACAGGCCTGCAGCATGTGGATGTCTCCCCCACATCCACAGTCCTTGGGGCAGGAGCTGGGCCAGAGCTAACCACAACAGGGTTCGGCATGCTGAACACTGCAAAGTTCGGCACGAGCCCGAACTTTGCAGGTTCGGTTCGCCCAACACTACTCACGAATACTCAGACTCAAGTTAGCAACTGAACAACCCACAACAAACCAGCTGGTTCTGTAAGGAGACAAACCAAGCCAAATGCAGTTTTAATTTTAAAGTTTAAAAAGCGAAATAAATAAATCCTTCTTTCTGGAAGCCCCCAATCCTCCTTTCTGCATGCCCACTTCTAGGCCTGATTATTTTTACTCTGAACTTTTCCTGTGCACGATTGGGGGGAAAAAAATATTTTTTTTCATATAAAATTTGAAACACTGACAGGACTTGTGGCCACCATTGTAATAATGAAACTCTGTGTTATCCCTAATCCTCTTTCTCACCAAATCCCTGCTGTTTCTAAAGAAAGAGAGGACTTCTTGGATGGGCAAGATTATTTATAAAGTTATTCCGGGTTAAGACAGAAAGTGTATTGACAATGGGACATTGATCTTGGAAGCTTCCCATCCTGCAAAAGAACAGGAAGCTGTATGTCAATGGAGGGGCTTATCTTTCTTGAACCCTTCACTATAAGTAGTTAAAAATACCATTACTTTGAAGATGTCAGAGCCAGGGTTATTTTAAAAAAAGGGAGAGAGAGAGAGAGACAGATACTCTACCACGCGGACATGTAAGAAGAGCTTTGATAAGGAGACAGACATAAGCTAGAATTTTATAGAAAAATGAGGGCATGTTGCTCACTTTGATGGCCCCGCGTCCTTTATTCCCATTAATTTTATCAGCATTTCCTTCTTCCCAAACTAACAAATAGCCATGAAATGATTTCACTGACATTGGCTAAAGGCAGACAACCTGCTTCTACATGATTGATGCAGTACAGGGGGTCCTGGACTTAACGGCTGTATCGTTGAGCCTAGAATTACAGTCTTAAATTGTGGTGGTCATTAATAGAACAGAATAGAATTGTGTCATGAATAGAATAGAATTAATTTATTTTTTTTATTATTTATTTATTTATTTATTTATTTATTTATTTATTTATTTATTTATTTATTTATTTATTTATTTATTTATTTATTTATTTATTTATTTATTTATTTATTTATTTATTTATTTATTTATTTATTTATTTATTTATTTATTTATTTATTTATTGGATTTGTATGCCGCCCCTCTCCGTGGACTCGGGGCGGCTAGCAACAGTCATAAAAACAGAATGTAAAAATCCAATACTAAAACAGCTAAAAACCCTTGTTATAAAACCAGTCATACATACAAACATACCATGCATAAATTGTAGAAGCCTAGGTGGAAAAGAATAGAATAGAATAGAATAGAATAGAATTGTGTTGAAATCCAAGATGCTACCTGCACAGGTAAATGCCACTCGCGGCTCGATGGTTGCATTCAGCCAAAATCAACACATTTTGCATTTTGAGACTGCTAGCATTTCCACGCATAAGATCAACTGTCTCTAAGCATACTTCCTGGGTTTTTTTTTACTTTCCCCATTCCCTCTCTCTGGGTATCCAAGCATTTCCTCTTTAAAAAAGATAAGTGGGTAGAACAGAACAGAACAGAACAGAATAGAACAGAACAGAACAGAATAGAATAGAATAGAATAGAATTTTATTGGCCAAATGTGATTGGACACACAAGGAATTTGTCTTGGTGCAGATGCTCTCAACATACATGAAAGAAAAAAGATACATTTGTCTAGAAACAAGTGGTACAACACTTAATGATTGTCATAGGGGTCAAATAAACAATGAAGAAACAATCAATAAAAACCTTAGGATACAAGCAACAAGTAACAGTCATACAGTCCTAGGTGGGAGGTTAAGAATGATAGGAATGATGAGAAAAACTAGTAGAAATAGAAGTGCAGATTTAGTAGAAAGTCTGACAGTGTTGAGGGAATTATTTGTTTAGTAGAGTGATGGCGTTCGGGGAAAAACTGTTCTTGTGTCTAGTTGTCTTGGTGTGCAGTTTTTTTGCAGTGGTGGTTAAATGTACGCTATGATCATTAAGCAAACATTATGGTAGTTAGACAAACCTGTTTTCGCCAATGGGTATTTTTTGCTAGAAACTGCAAAAAAAAGCACTCAAAATCATAGCCATATGACCATTGCAGGAGGGGTGCACATCAGAACTTCAAAATCAGGTTGCAAGTAGCTTTGGGGAGATCAATCATAACTTTAGTAGCAATAGCAATAGCATTTAGACTTACATACTACTTCACAGTGCTTTACAGCCCTCTACAGGGTCAGGGTCAGGATGGCTCCACTCAGTTTTTAAGAAAAGTAACACTCAGAATCCATTTTGAACTTCTGTTTTGCTTCCAGTAGAATCTGTCGCCTCTGACCAAGGAAGTGTGAGTGACAGGGAAGAGGGGAGTTTGGCAGACAGCCCAGGAGGAGATCAATCATCTGTATCATCCCTGGATTCTGAACGAGAATTAATGACACATCCACGCATGTGTAGAGTGATGCATAGGAGACAACAACTGAAGGATTATTACAAGAGAAAATGAGGCCACCTGTGGTGGGGTGGGGCTGCTGTAATTAGTGCTACAGATAAAAGTGCAGCCTGGTGTTTTAGCCTCATGGCAGTTTATCTGATTCATTGTTTCATCAAGATCGTGGTTTTTGCTGTTCAAGATTGTGTGTGGACTCTCTGGACTTTAGAATTGGACTCAATTTCCCAGTTATTGGGTGAGCAATTGGACTGCATTTAATCTGTGCCTTGTGTGTACCAGAAAATCACTTTGACATTTAAAAAAGGAGCTGTTTCTGTTTTTCTGTTTATAAAAACTTTTGGGTTTTCCTTTTATCGTGTGGTGTGTGTCTTCCTGGACTAATTACCCTGTAATTACAGGCGGTTGAGACACGCTGGCAGAACAATAATATTGTTCATAGGATCAAAAAATAGTCTATATGCCAGAGGTCCCCAACCGTTTGGACATCAGAGATCACCAAGGTCATGATTTTAAATCCTGCGGACCACCAAATTCATAATTTTAAGTCCTGCAGACCATTAATATGATTTTTTAAAAGATAAATACTTTTATAAAATAATGATCAGAGAACTTCCATTTTATTAGTTTGAAATGCACCTATTTAACATAAAAAAATTATAAATGCTTATTTAATTATAACAAAATCACCAAATGCTTATATAATCAGAACAAAACCTTCAAATATTGCTTAATTGTAACAAAATTATTAAAGGTAGTGTAATTATTACAAAA
Source organism: Erythrolamprus reginae (assembly GCF_031021105.1). Lineage (NCBI taxonomy): Eukaryota > Metazoa > Chordata > Lepidosauria > Squamata > Dipsadidae > Erythrolamprus > Erythrolamprus reginae. Next base: position 109,099,319 of record NC_091954.1, read on the forward strand.
TAATTGAAGCTTATTCGACAGTGACTTGCTGATGTTGTTGGGAAAGTCAGTCCCATATTCCAGAGCTGTAACTGTAGTCCCTTCCCTCTCCTCCTCTCTCCTCCCCTCCCCTCCCTTCCTTTCCTTTCCTTTCCTTTCCTATCTTTTCCTCTTCTTCCTTTAATTTCCTTTTCTTTCCTTTCTTTTCCTCTTCTGCCTTTCCTTTCCTTTTTTCTTCCTGGACTTGATTAATTGCTCTTGGCCATATCTGGCTCAGGGGCCAAGATTTCTCCACGGACCACCAAAATTTTCTCATGGGCAAGTGGTGGTCTACACTACCTTTTTATGTGTTTCAGCCATAACTATTGGATACCTCTCTGGCAGTAGTAGCAACTAGCTGGAAAATGACAGTTTCCATCTACACATATTATGGGCAGAGGGGGGGGGGGCACTCCAATTTTTAAAGTGCCATCTCAGCATTAAATAGTAAAAGAATAGAGTCTCTTTTGAGGTTAAACCGTCTGGCTCCACAAAGGGTTAAAAGGTCCATGAGCAATAAAATATTCATCAATGACAGTTTTATGAAGAAGGGTTGAGGGGACTTCCCAGGGGAGATATTTTGGTGCTCCGAACCTCACCTTGTGGATGGATCCCCTACCTCTCACTTCCTTCCGCGTTAGCTGGGTGTCTGCATAAAAGAAAGCAATGGGTCAGAAGGTCCCATCTCAAGTAATTAGACAGTTGGCCTCTTTTATCTAAATGTACCTTGTTAAAGTATATCAGTATCAGCCAGGTTAATTGGAACTTTAATGCATAATTGATGTTAATTTATGGCCCTTTTTGTTCCAGGAACTTAGGCGGGCCCTCAAGTCAGGATACAGTTTTCTTGTTATTAATTATATACCGAGGAGAAATATCTCCTGGAGGCGAGGCCAGAATCATCCACAACTTCTAAGAGTCAGCATGTCTGAGGGAGATTGGCACCTCCATTGTCGCTCTTCGAAATCTGTGCTTTCGCTTTTAGGGCTGTTCATTGATATTCATCACAAGAAGTCTCCCACCACCCAAATATGTGTGTTGAACGTGTTCAGCACAGAAACCACGTTGCAATTCTTGTAATGGCTATAAAGTTGGGTTCTTTCTGTCTCTTAAATGCAAAAGAGCAAGGCAAAATTGTGCGTAGGAACGAATTCCAAGAAAGGAACAGATTCTAAAATTACTTATACTTCCACGTTGCAAGGAAACTCTGCTGAAAATACCTAAATATTCTTTCAAAAAAAAAAACCACCCCCAACAATGAAAGAAACCCACCCAACTTTATAGCCATTACAAGAATTGCAAATGACTTTGTCAGCTCGCTCAATCATTTCATTCCCTTTTCACTCCCTAAAAATCTCGTTTTCTCTGTCTGCATAGTTTAGCCACACTTAATGTTTAAAATAAGTATTTTGATATTTATTTAAGCCTACGATTTTTCACCACTTCACTGAACCTTCAAGCAATTAGATATTAGCCCCTGGCCGATAAATGGAACGTGTGTTTGATTGTTTAAATGAGAGTGATTGATTTTTAAGAAATTGTGATTTTAGACTAGTTAGTTTAATTTTAAAATTAGATTTAGGATATTTAATTGCTTTTTAATATGTTGTAAGCTGCTCCAAGTCCTCGGAGAGGGGCAGCAGATAAATCCAATTAATAAATAAATAAATAATAAATAAATTACTTGAACATCTTTCTTATGCCATATTTATATACTGCTCAAAAAAAATAAAGGGAACACTTAAACAACACAATATAACTCCAAGTAAATCAAACTTCTGTGAAATTTAACTGTCCACTTTCGAAGCAACACTGACTGACAATCAATTTCATTTTGTTTTTAGCACGTTCAACTTTGTACAGAACAAAGTATTTAATGAGAATATTTCATTCATTCAGATCTAGGATGTGTTATTTGAGAGTTCCCTTTATTTATTTTTTTAGCAGTGTATTTACATATTTATACAAAGCTTCTTTACTCCCATTTTGAGCAGAGGAAAAAGGGAGTGCCAAAGTACAACACTAACTGAGAAGCAGATTCATCCAACAGATGGTCCTCTTTGGACCGGGAGTCACTGCTCACAGTCACTCATGCCCTCATCACCTTGAGGTTCGACTACTGTAATGCTCTCTACATGGGGCTATCTTTGAAAAGTGTTCGGAAACTTCAGATCGTGCAGAATGCAGCTGCGAGAGCAGTCATGGGCTTTCCCAAATATGCCCATGTTACACCAACACTTCGCAGTCTGCATTGGTTGTCGATCAGTTTCCGGTCACAATTCAAAGTGTTGGTTATGACCTATAAAGCCCTTCATGTCACCGGACCAGATTATCTCAGGGACCGCCTTCTGCTGCACGAATCCCAGCAACCAGTTAGGTCCCACAGAGTTGGCCTTCTCCGGGTCCCATCGACTAAACAATGCTGTCTGGCGGGACCCAGGGGAAGAGCCTTCTCTGTGGCGGCCCCAGCCCTTTGGAACCAACTCCCCCCAGAGATTAGAATTGCCCCCACCCTCCTTGCCTTTCGTAAGCTTCTTAAAACCCACCTCTGCCGTCAGGCGTGGGGGAACTGAGATATTCTTTCCCCCTAGGCCTTACAATTTACCCATGGTATGTTTGCATATATGTTTGGTTTTATAATAAGGGTTTTTTTTAGTTGTTTAGTATTGGATTGTTACATGCTGTTTTTTGTCACTGTTGTTAGCCGCCCCGAGTCTGCGGAGAGGGGCGGCATACAAATCCAATAAATAAATTAATTAATTAATGACACCACAACAAACAAGCAAATAAATAAGGTTACAATTTTCCAAGTTTAGCATGTGATCAGCAGACTGCTGTTTACTTTTAAGAATGGAACTGAGATGATGCAATTCTCACACAGAGATAATTTTCCCATGGAAATCTAATTCCAGTAGAAACCAAAATAAAATTTTGGTTAGAGCCAGGGTAGCACAGTGGTTAGAGGGCAGCACTGCAGGCAACTTCAGGTAACTGCTAGCTATAGTTCAGCAGTTCAAATCTCACCACTGGCTCAAGGTTGATTCAGCCTTCCATCCTTCTGAAGTGGGTAAAATGAGGATCCAGATTGTTGGGGGCAATAGGCTGATTCTGTAAACCACTTAGAGAGGGCTGTAAAAGCACTATGAAGTGGTATATAAGCAGCAGTGGGCTACTAGCCGGAATGTTAAATTAAACAGCCCGAGGTAATCTCTTAATGGAGAAAGTAGGCTTCCATTTAGAATGCTGAGTCTTTCTGAGCCAGTTGAGCATGCAGCAAACTGGTAGTTATGTGAAAAGTATTTAACTATACTTTGCTCTTTCTCTCTGTTCGCTGTTAGCTGTGTGCTGTTGCTGTTCGTGAGAAGTATGCTCTGAAGAAGCTGTATTGCTGTATAAATTGGTTCCTGTGAGTTATTGAACTAAGATAGTTGTAGCAAGGTACTAATAAGAGACTAGTTTATTGTATGTATAGTATAGATAGTAGTAGTAGTAGTAGTAGTAGAAGAAGAAGAAGAAGAAGAAGAAGAAGAAGAAGAAGAAGAAGAAGAAGAAAATGTATTTTTCCACAACTTCCTATTGCTGTGTTTCATTGAAGACTTCAACTCCTCTACTTGGTTGGGTTGGTGGGCTGCCTGGACTGATTTGCTGCTTGGGCACAAACTGGCTAATTTCCACAAATGCAGCTCTGATGGGGGTCAGGCTGTTTTCCAAAGCACTAGAGGGCCAGACCAGAAGTAACGGCTGGAAGCTGACCAAGGAGAGATTCAATCTGGAAATAAGGAAGAACTTTCTGACTGTGAGAGCGATCAACCAGTGGAACGGCCTGGCTGCAGAGGTTGTGAACACCCCAACACTGGAGACCTTCAAGAAGAAATTGGACTGCCATATGTCTGGGATATTATAAGGCAGTGATGGCGAACCTTTTTTTGCTCGAGTGCCAAAAGGACATGTTTGCCTGTGATAGTGTGCACGCGCGTGCCCCCACCCACCAGCAGGAGGTTGGACTACGAACACCCACAGGGTCCCTTCCAACACAAACTAACAAACAAACAAACAAACAAACAAACAAACAAATAAATAAATAAATAAATAAATATTAACAGTAAAATTTCATTGGGGCCCAGATTGGAGAATTGGGGGAGGCGCAAAAAGTTTACTTCTTCCTGGGAGGGGGGTCGTAACAGGAAATAGCCACCCTGAGTCTCCAGATAATAATAATAGTAGTAGTAATAGTAGTAGTAATAGTAGTAATAATAATAATAATAATAATAATAATAATAATAATAATAATAACTGGAACTTGTGCCAGAACTACCATTTACCAGTGGCAAAGAACTGGTGGGATCATAAGCCCGAAAAAGTGGTTGAAAATGAGCAAGCAAAACTACTGTGGGACTTCAGACTTCAGACTGACCAAATTCTGAAGCATAACACACCAGACATCCTGATTGTGGAGAAAAAGAAAGTATGGATCATTGACATTGCAATCCCGGGAGACAGCAGAGTTGAGGAGAAGCAGCTAGAGAAATTAGTGAAATATGAAGATCTAAAAATCGAGCTGCAATGACTCTGGCATAAGCCAGTGAAAGTGGTCCCAGTGGTCCTTGGCATGCTGGGCGCAATGCCAAAGGATCTCAGCGGACATTTGAAAACCATCGGAATTGACAAAATCTCCATCTGTCAATTGCAAAAGGCTGCTTTACTGGGATCGACACACATAATTCGCCGCTACATCACGCAGTCCTAGGTGCTTGGCAAGCGCCCGACTGATGATGAAATACAAAATCCAGCATAGTGATCTCGTTTGCTGTGTTGTATTGACATAATAATAATATAATTGAGAAGCACTGCTTTAGGGAGTGGATCCCATATTCATTTCAAGGTCCTTGAGCCAGCACTTTCCAAAGACATTTCCATGCCGATGACTCTAAAGTATGCAATAGGGTTGTTATTCCTGGAGGCGTCTGTAATATGGTAAATGATTTAGCTTTACTAGATAAATGGTCAAAGCAATGGAAACTGCAGTTTAATGTTTCCAAATGTAAAATAATGCACTTGGGGAAAAGGAATCCTCAATCTGAGTATTGTATTGGCAGTTCTGTGTTAGCAAAAACTTCAGAAGAAAAGGATTTAGGGGTAGTGATTTCTGACAGTCTCAAAATGGGTGAACAGTGCAGTCAGGCGGTAGGGAAAGCAAATGGGATGTTTGGCTGCATAGCTAGAGGTATAACAAGCAGGAAGAGGGAGATTATGATCCCACTATATAGAGTGCTGGTGAGACCACATTTGGAATACTGTGTTCAGTTCTGGAGACCTCACCTACAAAAAGATATTGACAAAATTGAACGGGTCCAAAGACGGGCTACAAGAATGGTGGAAGGTCTTAAGCATAAAACGTATCAGGAAAGACTTAATGAACTCAATCTGTATAGTCTGGAGGACAGAAGGAAAAGGGGGGACATGATCGAAACATTTAAATAAGTTAAAGGGCTAAATAAGGTCCAGGAGGGAAGTGTTTTTAACAGGAAAGTGAACACAAGAACAAGGGGACACAATCTGAAGTTAGTAGGGGAAAAGATCAAAAGCAACATGAGAAAATATTATTTTACTGAAAGAGTAGTAGATCCTTGGAACAAACTTCCAGCAGACGTGGTAGATAAATCAACAGTAACTGAATTTAAACATGCCTGGGATAAACATATATCCATCCTGAGATAAAATACAGAAAATAGTACAAGGGCAGACTAGATGGACCATGAGGTCTTTTTCTGCCGTCAGACTTCTATGTTTCTATGTTTCTATGACTCATGTAGCCACCATGATATCACAGAACGCTGTTACTGTCCCACCAAAGTGGTACCTATTTATCTACTCACACGTTCATGCTTTCGAACTGGGTGGTTGGCAGGAGCTGGGGAAAGGACAGGCGTTCACCCCGCTGCATGGCGCTCAAATCTCAAACCATGCCGACTTTCCAGCCCACAAGCCCAGTGTCATAGCTGCTGAGCCGCCCATAGTCCACATTAGAAGCGTAGCAAATTTGATTGACATGTAAAATCTACGATGCTAAGTTGTTTCCATTGGACACCTGATCATAGCAGCTTGGGAGTTGCTGTTTTTTTCCCCTTGAGGTGCTCGACTAGGCAGAAGGACCAGTTGTACGATTTTTAATCCTTCCTCCTCTACCATCTCCTTTAATTTGTAGCTTGGGTTGCTTTCTTCCCGGAGAACCAGATTTGACAGAACACGATAACATGCCTGTAGGTCATGCTGGAACAGGACAAAACACGATACGTTGCGTTTCCTTTGAACTTCGCGCAGATCGGGTATCAGCCAAAAGGAGGTCATTTTAATTATCGGATGATTAATTAATTAGACAGTAATTGTCCGACACATGAATCCAAAGATTATGTAGCACTCAACATGGATGTCTAAAATAGAAAGGGTGGGGGGAATAGCTGGCTTCTCTGCTTTAAAAATCCTCTCCTTTTTCACCCGAACAAACAACGATATTTATTCATGGATATGCAAGAGAGGTCACTAAGTCTTTAAAAATATATATATTTCGTGCTTATCCAAAGGCAGGTCTCGGTATTCCGAATTGTAGGTAGAATGATTGATCCTTCAGAAAGTTTTATGTTTTTCAGGCAATCGCGAATGGAATAGTGGAGAGGAAGGAGGAGTTTATTGGTTTGTTTTGAAAGAGCAGAACTGAACAAGGTTCTGCTAAACTCGGGAGATCTCTGGCTAAAGCTTTGAAAAACTTTGAGAAACAGCTCCAAGTTGCCTACTCAACATCCCAGTTGCTAGGGGAAACCGAAAACTCTCTTCTCAGCCATAACAATGAAAAGCACTTACTATTTAAACAGGGGTATCTTTTAATGATCTCTCCTAATCTTGATGCAGGCATCAGTCACAAGCACTGCCATAGTTTGCAAGGGTTTTATGTGCTGCACGGCAAGCAATTAGAGCATTTTTAGTTGTGGATAACAAATGCAAAAGTGGGACCATTTTATTATCATCAGGAAGGACCGGCTAAAGAGAAGCTACCATTGTGGTGGTAACGGAAGACTTTGGATGTATTCCGAATGACGTTGTTTCTCTTGCCTTTGGATGGAATGTGGTTTGTTTCCAGAAGAGGCAGACTGTATTTTTTGAGTTGTTTTGGATCTCGGTTCCTATAAAGATGCATGTGTGTTTTGCAATAGTGCTGGAGGAGGGTATGTGTTGGTGGTGAGCCACAGGAGGTGGTGAGGGAGAGAAAGGGAGAGGAAGAGGAAGAAAGGGAATGAGGAGGAGGGAGGGGAAGAGAGAGGGAAGGAGAAGGAGGAGGAAGAGGAGGAGGAGGGAAGAGGGGTGAGAGAGGAAGAATGAAAAGGAGAGGGAGGAGGAGAAGGAGGAGGAGAAGGAGAAGGAGAAGAACTAGAAGAACTAGAAGAAGGAGGAGGAGGAGGAGGAGATGAAGAAGGAGAAGGAGAAGAAGAAGAGAGGAGGAGGAAAGGAGGAAGAGGATGAGAAGAAGGAGAAGAAGGAGAAGAAGGAGAAGAAGGAGGAGAAGGAGAAGAAGGAGGAGAAGAAGAAGAAGAAGAAGAAGAAGAAGAAGAAGAAGAAGAAGAAGAAGAAGAAGAAGAAGAGAGGAGGAGGAAAGGAGGAAGAGGAGGAGAAGGAGGAGAGGGAAGGTAGGAGATTGGGGCAGGCTGCCTATGAGGAAGGTGGTTTGATACTTCAGACTGATCCCATGTGCTAGCCCCCAAGAGCTATTCACCTGTGCCCAGTTACTTGAACCCTGAAATCTGGCTACTGCTACAAATGCTACATCATAAGGTCCCTCTAAAGTCTAAACCATGATGTAAGAGTAGAAGAGAGGGCTAATCCAGCATGTATAACTGTTGCCTACTTGGCCACAGAGGAGTGACTGTCTTCTCAGAGATGTGAACTTTGGGGGGTTTGAAGGCAGCATCAGAAAGAACTCCAAGACTGGGACGGGCATATTTTAGGCATCAAGCATTGTGCAAGTTCAATGGAGTTCTCTTGATAGCTTAAGAGGGAAGAGTTTGAACCTGTTTGTCCAGCGGAACCAGACAGGATTGTTGGGGTTGTTGGCTCAGTCACCTTTGTTTTACTCCAACGTTCTTTCTAGTTGGTGAAGATTTCCTGGAGGGTAGCATGTAGTTGCGTCCACGGAGTGAATTCATACACGGGCAAGGGAGTGATCCTGCCTTTATTGAACAAACTAATGATCTATTGATGATCAGAACTGAAGAAGCTGCTTGGATGAAAAGATGAAACATTTTCAAAATATACTGCTCAAAAAAAAAATAAAGGGAACACTTAAAGAACAGAATATAATTCCAAGTAAATCAAACTTCTGTGAAATCAAACTGTCCACTTAGGAAGCAACTCTGATCGACAATCAATTTCACATGTTGTCAACACATTCAACTTTGTACAGAACAAAGTATTCAATGAGAATATTTCATTCATTCAGATCTAGGATGTGTTATTTGAGTTTTCCCTTTACTTTTTTTGAGCAGTGTATAAATCCCCAGAAAATCCAGTTGCTTCTTGGAAAAGCACTTTTTGGGCAGGCCAAGATGGTAATTTAAGAGTTGACCAACTGGAGCAATGATGGGAATGAGTCAGCAGGATCTTTGGCTGTTGTTCCTTTAAGATCCTGGGTAGTAAGAGGAGGCCCTGTTAGAGTGTTTCTGGTTCACCCAGTTTTTCTCCTGCTGTAATTGCTGTTTGTTTAGATACTGCTTGTAGCATGTGTATGTATACTATTCCTACTGTAGATAAAAATCACTATTTGATACAAACCACTGTTGGTTGTACTTGCTCCTGGGTTGATACAAATGATAGACCTATGGAAACTCTGACAGGACAACCATGATTTGGATGATTGAGAATCTCCATAGACATTTGACAGTCTACTTCTTGTTTAGAAGTCATCTCCTGAGCCTAATGTTGCTGGACAATTTTTATCCATCTGCAAATACAAATAAAAATCAAATAGAATTTCGATTGCACTGTGAAGGCCTTTTTAACCACATCCTGTGGACACACCTGGTGAACTGACAAAAGGACAAAGTAGGCTTATAGATGCTCTACTTTAAAGGAAAGCCATTATTTGTCTCCACAGATGAGCATTTTTCAATCAAATAAATATAGGTTGTCCTCAATTTACAGCCATTCGTTTGGTGGACATTCAAAGTTACGACCACATTGCAAAAAATTATCTATATAATTGATCCTTGCCATTTCAACAATCACAACATCTCCTCCATCGTCACTGTTAGAATGTCTAGGTAATAAACCTTCAACAAACTTTAAGTAGAGTTAATGTAGCAATGTGGGTTAGTCAGCCAATGAATCAGACTTAGTACAAAATAGAAAAATATTATTATTTACAAATAGGCAAATAAGCAATGGTAGTTACACAGTCCAAATATCATACACGTATAATCCTAATAATGGTTTGCAAACCAGCAAAAATATAGCATACAGCAAATAGACTCCCCCCAAGAGGAACGGCATTGGCTCCCTCTTGTGGCCAACCAGCAAATGTTTCTTAAAGGTACAGTCTTAAACTGACATTTGTTAGCTCCTGTATTGCAACACCCAATATAGTTACATACAGTATACTAACAGTCACGTGATCAATGTTCAGGTGCTTGGCAACCAGCAACTATTTACAACTGGATCATGTGATCACCATTTGTGACAATGGAGGAAGTCAGATTCACTTAATGACTTCATGATTCATTTAACAACTCCAGCGATTTGCTGGGACTCACTTAACAATTGCCTTGCTTAGCAACAGAAATTCTGGTCCCAATTACGATTGTAAGCCGAGGACTGAATGGCAGAAGCAGAGTGTTCTCACTTTTTCAAAGAACCTGATCATAAAATTACTTGGCAGCCAATATGGGGATACACCAACCCATATCCCCCCCCCTTTTTTTAAAAAAAATTGCACAGTTGCAGAGCAAAGGAACAAAAAGCGATGACAGAATAATGTGATTATAAGCCACAGTGACACACTGGTTAGAATGCAGTACTGCAGGATATTTCTGCGGACTGCCAGCTGCCTGCAATTTGGCAGTTCGGATTTCACCAGGTTCAAGGTGGACTCAGCCTTCCATCCTTCCAAGGTGGGTAAAATGGGGACTCAGATTGTTGGGGGCAATATGCTGACTATGTAAAACATTTAGAGAGGCTTGTGAAGCACTGTGAAGAGGTCTGTACCTCTAAATGAGTGGTGGGATCCAAGGTTTTTTACTACTTTTTCTGTGGCCGTGGCTTGGTGGGAATGGTGTGGCTTGGTGGGTGTGGCTTGGTGGGCGTGGCAGGGGAAGGGTATAGCAAAATCCACATTCCCTCCCCACTCCTTGGGGGAAGGATACGGCATAAGCCACATTCCCTCCCCTTTCCTGGAGGAAGGATACTGCAAAATCTACATTCCCTCCCCTCTCATGGGGGGAAGGATATTGCAAAATCCACATTCCCTCCCCTCTCCTGGGGGGAAGGATATTGCAAAATCTACATTCCCTCCCCACTCCTTGGGGGAAGGATACTGCAAAATCTACATTCCCTCCCCACTCCTTGGGGGAAGAATACTGCAAAATCCACATTCCCTCCCCACTCCTTGGGGGAAGGATACTGCAAAATCCACATTCCCTCCCCACTCCTTGGGGGAAGGATACGGCAAAAGCCACATTCCCTCCCCTTTCCTGGAGGAAGGATACTGCAAAATCTACATTCCCTCCCCTCTCATGGGGGGAAGGATATTGCAAAATCCACATTCCCTCCCCTCTCCTGGGGGGAAGGATATTGCAAAATCTACATTCCCTCCCCACTCCTTGGGGAAAGGATACTGCAAAATCTACATTCCCTCCCCACTCCTTGGGGGAAGGATACTGCAAAATCTACATTCCCTCCCCACTCCTTGGGGGAAGGATACTGCAAAATCCACATTCCCTCCCCTCTCCTGGGGGAAGGAGACTGCAAAATCCACATTCCCTCCCCTTTCCTGGGGGAAGGATATTGCAAAATCTACATTCCCTCCCCACTCCTTAGGGGAAGGATACTGCAAAATCCACATTCCCTCCCCACTCCTTGGGGGAAGGATACTGCAAAATCTGCATTCCCTCCCCACTCCTTGGGGGAAGGATATTGCAAAATCCACATTCCCTCCCCACTCCTTGGGGGAAGGATACTGCAAAATCTGCATTCCCTCCCCACTCCTTGGGGGAATGATACTGCAAAATCCACATTCCCTCCCCTCTCCTGGGGGGAAGGATACTGCAAAATCCACATTCCCTCCCCACTCCTTGGGGGAAGGATACTGCAAAATCTCCATTTCCACCCCACTGGGCCAGCCAGAGGTGGCATTTGACAGTTCTCCAAACTACTCAAAATTTCCACTACCAGTTCTCCGACCTGCTCAAAATTTCCACTACCGGTTCTCCGAACTACTCAAAATTTCCGCTACCAGTTCTCCAGCCTGCTCAAAATTTCCACTACCGGTTCTCTGAACTACTCAAAATTTCCACTACCAGTTCTCTAACCTGCTCAAAATTTCCACTACCGGTTCTCCGAACTACTCAAAATTTCCACTACCAGTTCTCTGACCTGCTCAAAATTTCAACTACCGGTTCTTTGAACTACTCAAAATTTCCACTACCGGTTCTCCGTAATTTGCTGTTTTTCATCCCTGATCTAAATGCTATTGCTTTTGTATCTCTGAAAGCAACTCTGTAAAAATTAGAAATACGTCAGACCTCCAAGTTTTAATCCCAATCGCTACATGCCAATAACAGATACCCCAAGCTTTTACAGTTTCTCTAGTTTTCTTATTTGCACACTCCTAACTCTTCCCTAATGATCCAATTAAGTACATTGCATGAAAATGACCTTACAACCTCACTCTTAGATTCATGTGTGCTTTGCGGTTATTAAAAAAAAGTACGTAAAAGTATAGTCCCCATTAGCACAAAGACTGGTTGTCCTTGATCTGCATCTCTAATTACATCTAAGAGCAATTGAAGATGAGTAAACATTGATACATAAAGGAAGGCCGATCCGTGTTCCCATGCTTTTAATTCTTTGTAAATAGTGGATTGTTTCATGTATTCATTACATATCTCTATCATTGTCTAGTGATCTTTTCTGATAAGACCAAAAACAACAAATATCTTAATAATTACTTTGTACGCTCTGCAAGCCTTTTAAAATCAATATGGGTATAATAAAATTACGATCTAACCTCGGAGTAATGAGTTACACTTCTTATCTCAATGCCAAATTTTGGAGGTTCAAAAGCATTACATTTTATTATTATTTATTTATTAATCAGATTTGTATGCCGCCCCTCTCCATAGACTAACAACAATAATAATACAATGTAAACAAATCTAATATTTAAGTTAATTTTAAAAACCCCAATTTAAGAAACCAATCATACATACTGACATACCATGCATAAATTTTATAAGCCTAGGGGGAAGGGAAAGTCTCAATTCCACCATGCCTGACGACAGAGGTGGGTTTTAAGGAGCTTACGAAAGGCGAGGAGGGTGGGGGCAACTCTGATATCTGGGGGGATTTGGTTCCAAAGGGTCGGGGCCGCCACAGAGAAGGCTCTTCCCCTGGGTCCTGCCAAATGACATTGCTTAGTTGACGGGACCCGGAGAAGGCCAACTCTGTGAGACCTAACTGGTCGCTGGGATTCGTGCGGCAGAAGGCAGTCTCGGAGACAGCCATAAACACAGCTAAAGAGAGCTGGAAAATTTAGGAATTGTTATCTTCTCTACTTCTAGTCATATGGGATTTGCGACCCAATCTCAACATACTATTTACATGGTGGCAACCAAAGCTGGATGCAGTATTCTAAGTAGGATGTCAGCACTCCAAATAGCATCTGAGAAATAAACCAAATTCCATTCCAGTTCTCTCGCATAAGGTTCAATTTATTAGCACAGCCATGTTGGTTACGTTTTGGCCATTCCAATACTAACTTCTCTCCAGTACTCCACCCAGGTTAAGGTTCATCTCACATCCTCATACCCATCAGTACATCACGAGGACCAGTCCGAGTGCGGGGATTCCCCGGCTTTCTCTTTTGTTCAGTTGACGCAGAATAAAAGACGACCTTGGACTCTGAGAAAGAAATTTGTTGTGACTATTAACTTTTCTCTGTTTTAACTACCCCTCCCAATTTCCCTTATGCTGTGTTAGTGTGGCAGGCCAAAGCCTCTAACTCTACATGATGGCTTTCGGCCTGACATAGGGTGTTATCAAGATATTATATATTAACATTTCATGTCCTGTGATCATCACCTCATTAAGGCTGGGGGAGAAATGCTTGGTAAAAGCTATATTCAGAGCCGTCCGAGTCTTTGGAGAAGGGCAGCATACAAATCTAATGATGATGGTGATGATGATGATGATGATGATGATGATGATGAAAAAAGAAGGAGGAGGAGGAGGAGGAGGAGAAGAAGGAGAAGAAGAAGAAGAAGAAGAAGAAAGAAGAAAGAGGAGGAGGAGAAGGAGGAGCAGGAGGAGGAGGAGAAGTAGAAGAAGAAGAAGAAGAAGAAGAAGAAGAAGAAGAAGAAGAAGAAGAAGAAGAAGAAGAAAAAAAAAAAAAAAAAGGTGCTTGCACCTGGTTAGGGCTGGAAAGAAACTGATTCCGAGCAAGTTACAGCATTGAAAAAACCCCTGCAAGACTTAAGGCTTGGAAAACATTCTTCGCAGAAAGAAACAATGAAAGAGCCTACAAGGTAAAAGATGGAAAGATCATTAACATCTAGTTAGGTCTGGGGGGGAGCTACATTCAGAATATATGATGCACCCAAATTTTCAGCCTCTTTTAGGGAGGAAAAAGGTGCATCTTATACTCTGAAAAATACGGTAGTTGTCCTTATTTGCTCCAAATCTGGATCCGTTCAATTATGTAACAGCAGATTCAAGCAGACATTATGTGGTCACAATATTACAATGGAATTGTGTAATACTATCTTACCTGTTTTGACCCCACCCTCTCTTGGGACATGTTTCCATGGGCCTGGTGTTGACTTCAATAGGTTTTGCACAGCATCTTGTCTTGTCCACCATTAATCTGTTGTCTCTCTCTTAGAAGAATGCCATCACTGTTTTATCATCTTTTCTCATAATATTTCCTCTTTTTTTAGCTTATTTATACCCCCAGCAACTGCAAGACAGTCAGTGGTTTGCAATGTGCATTAGCAAATAAGTCTGATATAAATCACTCGCAGTAGGACTAAAACATACATATTAGTTTCTATATTGGGTTTCTATAGCCACCCATCTCTAAGAAGTGACTCTGGGTGGAAATTATGAAACCGTGGAATCATAAATTTTACCATAGTAATGATGAAACTGTAGAATCATGAATTTTATAACCCTAATTATAAAATCGTAGAATCATAAATTTTATCATCCTAATTATAAAGCCACAGAATCATAAATTTTATAAGATCGTTGAAACCGAGGTGCCTATCACGCGTGGCAGAAACTCTGGGTCGACTTGGGTTTCTGGAAAACCACACCATTGGCAGATCCACAATAGAGCAGCTACTGATGAACAGAACCTTCTGAGAAGCATCACTTGAGTCTACCCTGACCTTGTACCTCACAATACCCTCTTGAGACATTCATCAATCAGTGGAAACTAAACAAAGAGAGAAGTAACTTAGAACTAAGAAGAAATTGCCTGACAGTTAGAACAATTAATCAGTGGAACAGCTGGCCTCCAGAGGTTGTGAATGCCCCAACACTGGAGGTTTTTAAGAAGATGTTGGACAACCATTTGTCTGAAGTGGTGTAGGGTTTATATTTATGTTTGGTATGTATGTGCTGTTTGCTTTTTAATATGATAGGGTTTTATATGCTTCTTTTAATATTAGATTTGTTTCGCTATAATATTGTTTTATTACTGTTGTGAGCCGCCCCGAGTCTTCGGAGAGGGGCGGCATACAAATCTAATAAATTGAATTGAGTTGAATTTCCTGCCTAAGCAGAGAGTTGGACTAGAAGACCTCCAAGGTCCCTTCCAACTCTGTTGCTGTTGCTGTTGTTGTTGTTATCATCATCATCATTAACAGAGTTGGAAGGGATCTTGGAGGTCTTCTAGTCCAACCCCCAACTCAAGCAGGAGACCCTATTCCAGACAAACTCTCCCTGCATCCAATCTCTTCCTGCAAACCTCCAACGATGGAACACTCACAACTTCTGAAGGCCAACCACTCCATTGATTAATTGCCTTCACCATTAGGAAATTTCCCTTTTGTTCTAGATCATGGCTGGCTGAGGAATTCTGAGAGTTGAAGTCCACAAGTCGTAAAGTCACCAAGTTTCTGCGCATGTGCAGAAGCAAAAAAATAAGGGCATGCGCAGAAGCAAAAAATCAACAAAAATTGCCAAAATATTGGGCATGCGAATGTCCTTGCGTGAGATTTGGGCAATTTTCACCAATTCCTTTGCTTTCGCACATGCAAATTCTCATGCGAGGGTGCCCGCTTGTGCCGCCAATCTCACCCGCACCAGCCTCCGGGACCGATCTGGTAGGGATAGGTAAGTGCAACCCTTCACTACTTCTGGTGCTTTGGAAAATAGGTTGACTTTCCCCCACACACTTATTATTATTATTATTATTATTATTATTATTATTATTATTATTATTACTATTATTATTACTATTATTATTATGTCAGTACAACACAGCAAACGCGATCACTATGCTGGATTTCGTATTTCATCACCAGTCGGGCGCTTCCCAAGCACCTAGGACTGCGTGATGTAGCGGCAAATTATGTGTGCCGATCTCAGTAAAGCGGCCTTTTGCAATTGACAGATGGAGATTTTGTCAATTCCGATGGTTTTCAAATGTCCGCTGAGATCCTTTGGTACTGCGCCCAGTGTGCCAAGTACCACTGGGACCCCTTTCACGGGCTTATGCCAGAGTCATTGCAGCTCGATTTTTAGATCTTCGTACTTCACTAATTTCTCTAGCTGCTTGTCTTCAATTCTGCTGTCTCCTGGGATTGTTGTTGTTGTTGTTGTTATTATTATTATTAATTAGATTTGTATGGCACCCCTCTCCGAAAACTCGGGGGGGCTCACAACAATAGCAAAAGACCATAATAGTAAAACAAATCTAATATTAATATATATATATATATATATATATATATATATATATGTGTTTTCGTAGATTTTCACGGGTACAGGTATGACGGTCTTGGTATATTCGGGTTTCTTCCCGTGTAGGATTTGGAAATTTCTGGCGACGTTTCGATGAGGTCTCACTCATCATCTTCAGGCTGGTGTTTCTGTCCTTTTTCTCAGTCTTCGCCTGAGAAAAAGGACAGAAACACCAGCCTGAAGATGATGAGTGAGACCTCATCGAAACGTCGCCAGAAATTTCCAAATCCTACACGGGAAGAAACCCGAATATACCAAGACCGTCATATATATATATATATATATATATATATACACACACACACACACACACACACACCAATAGTTAAAACACATACATACCAATCATAGAATATAAGAGCCTGGGGGAGCTGTCTCAGTTATTATTATTATTATTTATTGGATTTGTATGCCGCCCCTCTCCGTAGACTCCGTAGTTCCCCCATGCCTGGCGATATAGGTGGGTCTTGAGTAATTTGAGAAAGACAAGGAGGGTAGGGGCCGTTCTGATCTCCGGGGGGGAGTTGATTCCAGAGGGCTGGGGCTGCCACAGAGAAGGCTCTTCCCCTGGGGTCCGCCAGATGACATTGTTTAGTCGACGGGACCCGGAGAAGGCCAACTCTTCTTTTTGGCATATTTCAAACATTAGAAGACCGCTGTCTTGTCTCCCCTGGTCCTTCTTTTCACTAGACCAGACATGTACTCAATTCCTGCAATCATTCTTTACCCTCTAATCATCCTGGTTACTCTAAACACTGCATTCACACAATATGCTTAATTATTTCACGTAAAGATGCACACTAAATATACTAATTGGATTAGTATTAAAATGGCTTTGTTTTGTTTTATGACTTAACCTGTTGCATAAAGCCAGTTTCTTTGATTACTAGATGGTTCAGCCTATTGAGCAGAACCAGAAAGTGAATTAATTCAAGAACCGGGTTAAGTGTGTTGCTTATCGTTTATAATGAATTGGGCAACAGGCAACTTTACGCAAGCAATCAATCAACTAAGTTATACACTCAATTCTTTTCTTTCTTCCCATCCAGCTCTTAAGGGGAAAAGATGCAGCCACAACGCTGAGTATTTTGAAAGCTAAACTTAGTAAAATTATAAATTAAACTTGTCTTTGCACCTCTTTTTTTTTTTAACCTTTAAATAATCTGCCTTCTTTCTCACTTCCCAGTGCTTCATTGTGCAGGTATCCTTCAAAAATAAGACATAAAATTACTTTCACTCAGAAACAACTAATTAATCCCATTTATGTAGCAGCCAGGTTGTAAAAGAACCGCTTCTTTCCTTCCCTGTTTTAATATTTTGTTTACTTCCATAGGTAGAAGGAAAACTGTATTCTGGATCTAGAGCTCCCCCTAGTGGCTGCAGCTATACTATAGATATTTTGCTCAAGCTAGTCTAAAACTCAGGAAAAGACTATACATAGTTCTTGACTTACAACCATTTGTTTAGTGACTGTTCAAAGCTACGCCAACACTGAAAAAAAGTGACTTACTACCATTGCAGCATCTCCAAAAAAAATCAAAAATCCAAAGCTTGGCAACTATTTATTTATTTTATTTATTTTATTTGTCAAGAACGTATTGGTAGGATACGAAGAAATAACACTGAGATACAGTGATATACAGTGATCCCTTGTTTTTCACAGGGGATGCGTTCCAAGACCACCCGTGAAAAATGAATTTCCGTGAAGGAGAGGAAATATATTTTTGATCTATTTAAGGAGTATTTGGACTTTTAAAACCCACCCTTTGCATTAAACAGTCGTTCTGTAATGTTTCTTAGCTGGAACTACGTGTGATATCCTACCAGTTTCTTTAATAGAGTCCAGAAGTACTGTAGAAGAATTTTATGAACTTATAATGGATTTAAAATTTTCAATGGATTTAATGGATTTAAGCCCCCTTTGAAAACCCATGAAGTAGCGAATCCTCAAAAGATGAACCGCGAAGTAGCGAGGGATTACTGTACATGATATTGGTACTAATAAGAGAGAAATTATCTTCCCAGCTTTTACCTTGCAGGCTCTTTCATTGTTTCTCTATGCGAAGAATATTTTCCAAGCCCTAAGTCTTTGCAGGTTTTTTTTTCTTTGCTGTAACTTGCTCCAAATCAGTTTGTTTCCAGCCCTAACTAGTTGCTAACAATGTTCCCAGCTCTTTCCCACTTGCAAGCTCTTTCATTGTTACTCTCTGTAAAGAATGTTTTCCAAACCCTGTCTGTAGGGGTTTTTTATTGCTTTCCTTTTATTATATTTATTTATTTATTTATTTGTCAAACAATTATAGGGTGATAATTTGTACAAATTAAACATTAGATAAGTAATGATAAAAATTAACAAAAGAAGACAATAGGACAGGGACGGTAGGCACTATGGTGCGCTTATGCACGCCCCTTGCTCCGAATGTTTCTTTCCAGGTACTAACAATATTCCCAGCTCTTACAGCTTCCAAGCTCTTTCATTGTTACTCTCTGCGAAGAATGTTTTCCAAGCCCTAAGTCTTTGCAGGGTTTTTTTCCATTGCTTTACTTGCTCCAAGTGTTTCTTTCCGGGTGCTAATGATGTTCCCAGTTCTTACTGGCTTGCAAGCTCTTTCATTGTTACTCTCTCTGAATAAAGTTTTTTTAAAGCCCTAGCCACGGGATAACACCCTTGAAGACAGGCTCAAATTACAGAAAGACCTAGACAGACTAACACAGTGGGCCCACACCAACAAAATGATGTTCAACATCGACAAGAGCAAAGTCCTTCACCTAGGAAAAAAAAAACCTGGACACACATACAACTTGGGAGAAACCCCTCTCAGCAGTAGCAACGGCGAAAGAGATCTCGGAGTCTTGGTGGATAATCAACTAAACATGAGCCAACAATGTGCAGCAGCAGCCAAAAAATCCAATACAATCCTAAGCTGCATCAACAGGGGAATACACTCCAAGACCAGGGAAGTCTTAATACCACTCTACTATGCCCTGGTCAGACCACACCTGGAGTACTGTGTTCAGTTCTGGTCACCACACTTCAAAAAAGACATTGAAACTCTGGAGAAGGTGCAGAAAAGAGCAACCAAAATGATCAGGGGTCTAGAAACCAAGACTTACGAAGAGAGACTGAAGGAACTGGGCATGGATAGCTTAGAGAAAAGGAGGGCCAGAGCGGACATGATAGCAGTCTACAGGTATACGAGGGGTTGCCACAGAGAGGAGGGGATCACTTTATTCTCCAGGGCACCGGAGGGCCGGACGAGGAACAACAGCTGGAAGCTGACCAAGGAGAGATTCAACATGGAAATAAGGAAGAACTTCCTGACTGTCAGAACGATCAACCAGTGGAACAACCTACCAGCAGACGTTGTGACCTCCAATACTCTGGACATTTTTAAGAGGAAATTGGACTGCCATTTGGCTAGGATGCTATAGGGTTCCTGCTTAGGCAGGGGGTTGGACTTGATGACCCACATGGTCATTTCCAACTCTAACAATAAATAAAATAAAATAAATAAAACAATGTGCTGGTTAAGGACGTTAGCCAGATGAATACCTGGTAAGCAGATTATTTTCCCTATTTTCCTCCCCCAAAACTAAGGTGCGTCTTATATTCTGGTGCGTCTTACACTCTGAAAAATACGGTAAATCTAAGTGCTATTGTTATAATATCAATTGATTACTATACTCAATATTAAAATGTATTAATATTAAAATATATTAAAATATTAGAAACTAAGTAAACAGTTTATATTAAAGTGCTTAAAATAACCCAGAAAATGAGAGTAACATCCAGCATTACTCTCAAGCCCAAAGTAGCCCATCCAAATAAAGTGTATCTTCTCATCCACCCCACTCCCCCCCCCAAATAAAATTCTCCAAAACCCTTTGGAATTTCCCTGTTAACTGGGGGAGACTCACGTGTCTCCCCGAGTTTCTAAGGTGCTTTGTTTTAACGGGCGAAAAAAGAGACGATATGATGTCATCAACATCGCTACTTCTGACAAACTTGTTTTATTTAATTCCAGTCCGAACATGTGTTCTATCAACTCTTCATGAGCATTGAAATTGCATTTTTCACAGGGGATGTTAAGAGGTGCATGATTAATGGGGGCTGTGGGAGGTGTGTGCTCACAAATCCAGTTATCAGATAATGGGATTAACCGGGCGAGCTGCTGCCCTGCTTTCAGAAATGCGTTTCTGAATCTACATATTCAGCTCCAAGTCCAATCTTGTTATTGCATAACAAATAAAAACGCTGGGCGAGCATTTTAAAGAGCCTCCATCGTAATTTGGATTTTTTTTTAGCAATAGCAGCAGTGGGAGGCTACAGACAGGTAGAAAGAGAGCGCTCCCCTATCAGGGTTGCTCCGTGTTGTATGCAGAAGGCAAGCTAACAATTGTGCATCATTTATTTCTTTTTTATATATATAAATTTCATTATTGTTTTCAAAAATATTTCTCACATGTTTTGTTTAGGTTTTGCAGATCTTATTCCATCTCCATTACCTTTTGTATAAATCTTTCATTTCTTTATATCTTTTACTTAATAGTATACATTCAATTACAGTGATACCTTGTCTTACAAACGCCTCGTCATACAAACTTTTTGAGATACAAACCCGGGGTTTAAGATTTTTTTGCCTCTTCTTACAAACTATTTTCACCTTAAAACCCACTGCCGCCTCTTCCTCTGGACTTCCATTGCCAGCAAAGCACCCGTTTTTGCACTGCTGGGATTCCCCTGAGGCTCCCCTCCATGGGAAACCCCACCTTCGGAATTCTGTGTTTTTGCGATGCTGCAGGGGAATCCCAGCAGCACAAAAACGGGCGCGTTGCTGGCAACGGAAGTCCGGAGGTGGGGTTTCCTAGCGAGGGGAGCCTCAGCGAAATTGCAGCATCGCAAAAACACAGAGGTCCAGAGGTGGGGTTTCAAGGACTTCGGTGTTTTTGTGATGCTGTGATTTCACTGATGCTCCCTTCACTGGGAAACCCCACCTCCGGACTTCCGTTGCCAGCGAAGCGCTCATTTTTGCGATGCTGGGATTCCCCTGCTGGGATTTCCCTGCAGCATCACAAAAACACAGAAGTCCGGAGGTGGGGTTTCCCATGGAGGGGAGCCTCAGGGGAATCCCAGCAGCGCAAAAACGGGCGCTTCGGCTGGCAAAAGGGGTGAATTTTGGGCTTACACGCATTAATCGCATTTCCATGGATTCCTATGGGAAACATTGTTTTGTCTTACAAACTTTTCACCTTAAGAACCTTGTCCCAGAACCAATTACATTTGTAAGACAAGGTATCACTGTATATATATATATCTTTGGTATAACACATCTTTGAAATAAAAGGAAAGAGGGGAAATGTTTGTACTTTGTTTCTATTGACATTTATAAGGTATTTGTTATTCTTTCTATATATACTGATACTTTGTATTGTAATATTTTTATTTTTTCTTTTGAATCCATTCATGCCATTTGTACCATGATCGTTTTGATTCTTTGGTTTTAGTTCCCTTAATTGAGTTTGTGATTTCATCCATCTCTACACACCTATATATTTTGGGGGTCCCCAAACTTTTTACACAGGGGGCCAGTTCACTGTCCCTCAGACTGTTGGAGGACCAGACTATAAAAAAAACCTATGAACAAATCCCTATGCACACTGCACATACCTTATTTAAAGTAAAAAACAAAATGGGAACAAATACAATATTTAAAATAAAGAAGTAATAAGTAATTAAGTAATTAATAATTAAATAATAAAGTAATTTATACTTCTTTATTAACAAGTAAATTTAAACTTAAATCAACCAACTCCATTTCTCCTTCCTTCCTCCCTTCTTCCTCTCCACTTCTCTCTTCCCTCTTCCTTTTCTCTCATTTGTTTCATTTTCCTCTTCCTTGTTCTTTCCCTCCATCATTTTCTCATTTTTCTCTTTCTCTCTCTCTCTCTCTCCATCTCTCCCTCTTCCTTTCTCTCTCCCTCTCTATCTCTCCCTCTTTCTCTTTCTTTTTTTCTCTCTGTCCCTCTCTCTCTTTCTCTTTCTTTCTCTCTCTTTCTCTCAATCACTCTCTTTCTAACTCTCCCTCTTTGAATCTCTCACACTTTCTCTCTCTCCCCCTCTCTCTATTTCTCCCTTTCTCTCTCCCCCTTTCTATCTCTCCTCTTCATTTCTCTCTCCCTCTCTATTTCTCCCTCTTTCTCTCTCTTATTATATCGATCGGTAAAATATCGTGTGCTGCCGCAGGCCGGTTAAAAGACCTCAGCGGGCCGTAGTTTGGGGACCGCTGATATATTTTGTCAATAATTAAGCTTTCTGATGGAGTCTGTTCGTTTTTCCACGTTTGCGCTAGCGATATTCTAGCTGCGGTATTTATGTGAGTCATAAAGAAGAGAGTTTGCTTAGAATAGTGTCTTTTCCAAATTCCTAGGAGCATACCTTCTGGGGTATATATAATTGTGTATCATTTATTTCTGTGTAATAATGGCAGGCAGAGGCCTAAATGAAAGGGGCCCTGAAGGTCTTCTAGTCCAACCCCCTGCTCAAGCAGGAAACCCTACGCCACTTCAGACAAATGGTTATCCAACATCTTCTTATTGTCAAAGAAAAATACAAAATACAAAAAAGAAAAAAGAAAAAAAACAATTATGCATAAGAGGGATCCCGGATCAGGATTCTGAGACATTTTGGTTACACAAGGAATCTGAATATATAGTAATTTCCAATATTGATACCTCCTCCTTCCCCTTTCCATATTTGGAGTTGTTTTTCACAAAATATATTACTTCATTTTGATATTTCACCATCCCTTCCTGGGGGTTTTCCACATCATTAATCATTAACATGGCCCCCTTACTTATTTTAATTTTTTGGATTCTTTTTGGAGGTCGCTGTGCCCTAATCTTTAGTATCAAAACATTTCTTTGAATTTTTATATCAAAATATTTCCCAACATCAAATAGTTTTTCTTCTCTTGCAGTATTTCGCAACCTTTTCCCAGCAAGGGCTGATTTTTGAAAACAAAGGTTCAAAGGTTTACAGATCTAAAGTGGTTTCTGAATGTGTAGGCCCTAAATTTTTCTTACAGGCACCTGGGAAGGGTTCTTCTCTGGCCTACTTGGATCGGAACAAAGGGAGAATCCACACACAGACATTTCAAATCAAACACATTTATATTTAAAACAGGATTTATACAAGCAAGGTCAGGCGTTTATATCCATGTTGGCAGCTTTCCCTGTTAAATTGGCTAAGAGATAAGAAGCGGGCTGCAGTGGAGGTTCAAAGCTAATTAAAATATTCCTCCGTGAGATAATGTCCTTCGATCACACACTTACAAGCTCTCTAGATTTTCCTCAGATGGCTGCATCTCTGCTCGATGCATTTAAAAGAATAATAGCAGTTTGCCAGCGAAGCAATTCTGGAACCCCGAATCTAGGACATCCACCATTACAAACGTTGGAACTCCACACATCTTTACCCAGAAATCCTTACTTATATACTGTCTGGGTATGGTCAACTGTTTCCTAGAGATATAACCGTCTAGGCCAGGGATAAGCGAAGTTGGCTCTTCTACGACATGTGGACTTCAACTCCCAGAATGCCAGAGCTAGCATGATTGGCACAGGAATTCTGGGAGTTGAAGTCCACAAGTCATAGAAGAGCCAACTTTGCCTAGCCCTGGTCTAGGCTTTCTTTCATACAATCACCTTCTGGAACTTCCCCCATAAAGATAATCCTGTCTGCTTCGTAACCTTCTGACCCAGGCATCTAAAAGGGGCTCCTGATCCCTAATGTCCCCCTCCTCCTCTGAGTCAGACATTACCATCTTTGGGGTTTCTACAGTCTCTGGTGGTTCCTTAGGTTTCTCAGATTCCAATTCTCCCTCTCTGACTCAGTTGTCAAAAACACTGGTCTAGGGTACCAAGAGGGACCCGGTTCATCCTCCTAAGAATCTGTGCACCACTCACAACCAACCAGAAGGATGGCACTAATAAATGCAGGCATCTATGCAAAACAAAACAAAAATGTTTTAAAAACTCTATATACCACAACATCATAGGACTACCTTTGCCAGGTAGTCTGAGCTTGGAAGATAAACCGAATTGTGCCTATTAAATACATAAATGACTGTCCTCATGTTGATGTCCAGGCTACTGGCCAATTTAATCCTTGAGTTAATTCTTCTACTTTCTACATGCATTTTGCTAAATGTTTGAAGAAGAAGCTAGGAAAATCCAGATTTATTTATTTATTTATTGGATTTATATGCAATTGATAGGTATATATCAACCTTCCTTGTACTTGGAAGCCCTATATCAGGTGAAGATGCTACCTTACCTGCTGTAGACCTAGGAGTTGTGGGGATCCCCATGTTTATGGGGCTACCCTTGAAGAATGTTCGGAAACTTCAGATTGTGCAGAATGCAGCTGCGAGAGCAATCATGGGCTTCTCTAAGTATGCCCATGTTACTCCAACACTCCGCAGTCTGCACTGGTTGCCGATCAGTTTCCAGTCACAATTCAAAGTGTTGGTTATGACCTATAAAGCCCTACATGGCATCGGACCAGAATATCTCCGAGACCGCCTTCTGCCACACGAATCCCAGCGACCAGTTAGGTCCCACAGAGTGGGCCTTCTCCGGGTCCCGTCGACTAAACAATGTCGTCTGGCTCCCCCCAGAGATTAGGATTGCCCCCACCCTCCTTGCCTTTCGGAAACTCCTTAAAACCCACCTATGCCGTCAGGCATGGGGGAATTGAAACATCTCCCCCTTGCCCATGTAGTTTCTGTGTATGATTCGACTGTGTGCTTGTTTTTTATATATTGGGGTTTCTTTTGGATTTTTTAACCTAAAACTGTAATTTAGATTGCTAAATATTAGATTTGTTACTATGTATTGTTTTTTACCATTGTTGTGAGCCGCCCCGAGTCTACGGAGAGGGGCGGCATATAAATCCAATAAATCTAATCTAATCTAATCTTATTGAAGAATTCTGGGAATTGAAGTCTACAAGTATAAATATTAAAAGTATAGATATAAGTATAAATATAATTGATGTCCACAGCTAAATATGAGCCAGCAGTGTGCAGTGGCACCCAAAAAAGCCAATGCAATCCTAAATTGCATTAACAGAGGGATCCAATCTAGGACTAGGAAGGTACTAATACCACTCTATTAAGCCTTAGTAAGACTACGCCTAGAGTATTGCATCCAGTTTTGATCACCACACTATAAAAAAGATGTTGAGACTCTAGAAAGTGTGCAGAGAAGAGCAACCAGGGTGATTAGGGGACTGGAGACTAAAATATATGAAGAATGGTTACAGAATCTGGGCATGGCTAGTCTAGTTAAGAGAAGGACAAGAAGGGACATGATAGCAGTCTTCCAATATTTGAGGGGCTGACACAAAGAGGAGGGGGGTCAAGCTTATTTGTACTCCAACTATCATTAAATGTTGTACCTTATGATTCTTAATGAACTTAACTTTTCTTTTATGTACATTGAGAGCATATGCACCAAGACAAATTCCTTGTGTTTCCATTCACACTTGGCCAATACAATTCTATTCTATTTTCCAAGGCACCAGAAGGCCAGACAAGGAATAATGGATGGAGACTGATCAAGCAGAGATTCAACCTAGAAATAAGGAGGAACTTTCTGACAGTGAGAATAATCAACCAATGAAACAGAAGTTGTCCTCGGAGGTTGTTCAACCCTTGAGACTTTCAAGAAGAGATTGGACTGCCATTTGTCAGCAATGGTATAGGTAGGGTCTCCTGCTTGAGCGTGAGGTTGGACTAGATGACCTACAAGGTCCCTTCCAACTTTGTCAATCTGTTAAAGAATCTGTTAGCCTTGCAGTTGCCAAGTTTGGAGACCCCTGGTCTAAATAAATCAGGAACAGTTCAGGACCTTGGATAGCAGAGTTCCTTGGCTGAAATTTATTTTCCCTTTTAGGAACCAAGTAAAGGATTTTCTATATACAACCTGTCCGGATATATTGAGATACACAGTAGGACTTGTCAAGATACCAGAATTAAGGTAATTAAGGAACCAGTGCAGATAAAAGAGGAAGACACTTTTTGTAGAAAAACAGTAGCAAACAGTTTTACTCTTCAGTGCGAACAAAATATCTTCTGTCTTAGTCTTCTATTTACAGGAACAAACTTTAGTTATATGCAGTAAAGCTTACTAACTTATACATACTAAACCAATCCATGTTTCTCCATATCAACACTACAGCTCTAACTCACTGCTTAACTCACGCTCAAACTACTCCAGCCAGCCAACTAACAACCACACCACCAGCGACAAACCACACCCATTATAAAGATGCTTTGCATTTTATAATGCTCTGGCCCAATCAGGTTGCAGGTTACACCCTATGACTCAGCATTTAACATGCTTCCATCCTTCTATTACCTTATATGGTAATACAGTGATCCCTCGATTTTCGCGGGGGATGCGTTCCAAGACACACACACACACACACACACACACACACACACCGTGAAAAACGAATTTCCGTGAAGTAGAGGAAAGATATTTTTTATGTATTTAATGATTATTTGGACTTTTAAAACCCACCCTTTGCATTAAACGGTCATTCTATAATGTTTCTCAGCTGGAACTACATGTGATATCCTACCAATTTCTTTAATAGAGTACAGTAGTACTGTAGAAGAATTTTATAAATTTTTAATGGATTTAAAATTTTCAATGGATTTAATGGATTTAAGCCCCCTTTGAAAACCCGTGAAGTGGCGAATCTGCAAAAGATGAACCGCGAAGTAGCGAGGGATTACTGTACAATGAAATATCACCCAGGATTGAGCTAATCCTGACACAACCATGCCATTCAGACACTTATTTGAGGGCTATTATGCAGAATGCAACTGCGAGAGCTATCATGGGCTTTTCCAAATATGCCCATGTTACACCAACACTCTGCAGTCTGCATTGGTTGCCGATCAGTTTCTGGTCGCAATTCAAAGTGTTGGTTATGACCTATAAAGCCCTTCATGGCACCGGACTAGATTATCTCAGGGACCGCCTTCTGCTGCACAAATCCCAGCGACCAGTTAGGTCCCACAGAGTGGGTCTTCTCCGGGTCCCATCAACTAAACAATGTCGCTTGGCGGGACCCAGGGGAAGAGCCTTCTCTGTGGTGGCCCCAGCCCTCTGGAACCAACTCCCCCCAGAGATTAGAATTGCCCCCACCCTCCTTGCCTTTCGTAAGCTGCTTAAAACCCACCTCTCCCGCAAGAATTGGGGAATTGAGACACTCTTTCCCCCTAGGCCTTTACAATTTTATGCATGGTATGTCTGTACGTATGTTTGGTTTTATAATAAGGGTTTTTAACTGTTTTAGTATTGGATTATTATTATATGCTGTTTTATTGCTGTTGTTAGCCGCCCCGAGTCTGCGGAGAGGGGTGGCATACAAATCCAAAAAATAAATAAATTATCTCATCAGTCCACCTCTACTGGATATTAGCATGGTTTCTTAAAGAGCCCTTCTCTATTTCTGAAATCTTAACTATAGACGGGGAAAAATCATCCTCTGATTTGGTATTTTTCAGAGCTTAATGCAGATAGTCAGTACAAGGATAAAGCTACAGTAGAACAGATATGATCCATAATAATGTGTCATTTTGGTACTAATCTGATGAAAGCCCAAACCACTTATCAGAATATCCTTCTGTTTCCAAATTTGCTTAATTTAGTTGTGTTGGCAGAGCAAACAGAATGACGGAGAAGAACGGAGAGAGGTTTCTGATTAAATCAGTGGGAATTCTTTATCCAGCTATGAAACCCCCTTGGCCTAAATTCAGATTTTTCTCCATTCATCATTCCCCAACATATCAACCAAAGGCCCCTCTGAAATTCTTTGGAGAATTGATCGATAATGGCCTAGCAAAAATTTAAGAGAGCAGGGAGTATCAGGGAGTATCAACATAATATTACTAATTTCTAGTCTTCTGTATTTGACCTGAAAATTAAGATATCTTTCATCATCATCATCATCGTTGTTGTTGTTGTTATTATTATTGTTGACATAATAATAATAATAATAATAATAATAATAATAATAATAATAATAATAATAATTACCCATTCATAATTACCCATCCATAGGGATTATGATTATTATTATTATTATTATTATTATTATTATTATTATTATTAATTAAATTTATATGTCACCCCTCTCTGAAGACTCAGGGCAGCTTACAGCATACAAAACCAGTATACCTCGATATATAATAATTAAAATTAAAATTAAGAATTACATTTAAAAAACTAAAAGGCCTATTAACATGCACACATATCCATTCAAACAAACCTACTATGCATTCATTGGCCAAGGGGTAGAATCTAATGACCCCAAGCTTGGCGGCAAAGATGAGTCTTTAGACTCTTACAGAAGGCGAGGTGGGTGGGGGCAACATGAATTTCTGGGGGGAGTTGATTCCTGAGGGCCTGGGCTGCCCCCCTCCCCCCCTTCTCTGGGTCCCGACGACTAAACAATGTCGTCTGGCGGGACCCAGGGGAAGAGCCTTCTCTGTGGCAGCCCCGACCCTCTGGAACCAGCTCCCCCCAGAGATCAGAATTGCCCCCACCCTCCTCGCCTTTCGTAAGCTCCTTAAAACCCACCTCTGTTGTCAGGCATGGGGGAATTGAGATACTCCTTTCCCCCCAGGCCTATACAATTTATGCATGGTATGTTTGATTTTTAATAAGGGTTTTTAGTTATTTTAAATATTAGATTTGTCATATGCTGTTTTATTATTGATGTTAGCCACCCTGAGTCTACGGAGAGGGGCGGCATATAAATCTAATAAATAAATAAATAAATAAAAATAAATAATTTTTAATTGATATATCAAATTGCCACACAAAGTAGGAGGAATCTCCAATGGTCTTCCAAACAAAAATTAAGGATAGAAAGATTTTAAGTTGCATTAATATAGGGATACAATGAAGATCAAGTGAGGAACTAACACCACTCTATAAACCCTTATTTAGGCTGCATCTAGAGTACTGCATTTAGTTTTGGTTACTACACTATAAAAAAAGATATTGAGACCCTAGAAAGAATGCAGAGAAGAATGCAACAAAGGTGAATAGGGGACTGGAGGTTAAAACATATGAAGAATGATTGCAGGAACTGGGCATTGCTAGTCTAGCAAGGAGAAGTACCAGGGGAGACATGATAGCAGTGTTCCAATATCTCAGGGGTTGCCACAAAGAAGAAGGAGTCAAGCTTATTTGTACTCCAACTTATGATTCTTAATGAACATATCTTTTCTTTTATGTATATTGAGAGCATATGCACCAGGACAAATCCCTTGTGTCTCCAATCACACTTGGCCAATAAAATTCTATTCTATTCTATTTTCCAAAGCACCTAAAGGCCAGACAAGGTATAATGGATGGAAACTGAACAAGGAGAGATTCAACCTAGAAATAAGGAGGAACTTTCTGACAGCGAGAACAATCAATCAGTGGAATAGGTTACTTCCAAATGTTGTAGGTGTTCCATCATTGAAAGAGTAGTAGATGCTTGGAACAAACTTCCAGCAGACATGGTTGGTAAATCCACAATAACTGAATTTATGCCTGGGATAAACATATAGAAACATAGAAACATAGAAGTCTGACGGCAGAAAAAGACCTCATGGTCCATCTAATCTGCCCTTATACTATTTTCTGTATTTTATCTTAGGATGGATATATGTTTATCCCAGGCATGTTTAAATTCAGTTACTGTGGATTTATCTACCACGTCTGCTGGAAGTTTGTTCCAAGGATCTACTACTCTTTCAGTAAAATAATATTTTCTCATGTTGCTTTTGATCTTTCCCCCAACTAACTTCAGATTGTGTCCCCTTGTTCTTGTGTTCACTTTCCTATTAAAAACACTTCCCTCCTGGACCTTATTTAACCCTTTAATATATTTAAATGTTTCGATCATGTCCCCCCTTTTCCTTCTGTCCTCCAGACGATACAGATTGAGTTCATGAAGTCTTTCCTGATACGTTTTATGCTTAAGACCTTCCACCATTCTTGTAGCCCGTCTTTGGACCCGTTCAATTTTATCAATATCTTTTTGTAGGTGAGGTCTCCAGAACTGAACACAGTACTCCAAATGGGGTCTCCCCAGCGCTCTATACAGCGGGATCACAATCTCCCTCTTCCTGCTTGTTATACCTCTAGCTCTGCAGCCAAGCATCCTATTTGCTTTCCCTCCTAAGATATCCATCCTAAGATAAAATACAAGAAATGGTATAGGGGCAGACTACATGGACCATGAGGTCTTTTTCTGCGGTCAATCTTCTATGTTTCTATCATTGGAGGCTTTCAAGGAGAGACTGGAAAGAATGGTATGGGGTCTCCTGATTGAGCAGAGATTAGACTAGAAAATCTCCAAGATCCCTTCCAATTCTATTATTCTATGTTCCGTCATATTTTGTACGAGGGATTGCATGACTGTAGAGATAGCCACAAGATGGCGCTGCACTGTCATATTAGCCTTTACTTGAAGAGAATTGTAAGACACCAAAAAAAAAATTATGGTGGCAGATAATGTGTTAGAAGATGTAATAAATCACAACAGCCCCATTCCCATTTAGGGCACAGCTAGAAGAATCTGCCTGCTTGTGCGGCTCCCTACTGTGAAGATTATTTCAACAGATCTATCCACTAGACATGAATTACTGGATGGAGGAAAATTTTATTTTATTTTATTATTTTATTTATTTATTTTGTCCAATACACAATACATATAGAAGAGAATAGACATGTAGTAATACATATAAAGAAAAGTATAGAACAAAACATATAAAAATAGAGGAGAAGATATATGAAAGGAAGAAAATATATATGATATATGAGATAAAGGAGAGAGAATTGGACAGGAGACGAAAGCACACTAGTGCACTTATGTACACCCCTTACTGACCTCTTAGGAACCTGGAGAGGTCAATCGTGGAGAGTCTAAGGGAGAAATGTTTGGGGTTAGGAGTTGACACTATTGAGTCCGGTAATGAGTTCCACGCTTCGACAACTCGATTGCTAAAATCATATTTTTTACAGTCATGTTTGGAGAGGTTAATATTAACTTTGAATCTGTTGCGTGCTCTTGTGTTGTTGCAGTTGAAGCTGAAGTAGTCATTTTGTTCAACTCCAAATGAGAACTGAAAAAGCTGAGCAGATCGAGAAACTGGGAGATTTAAAACTAGGCAGACATTAGGACAGTGTTCTAATGGAGTTCGATTCCCAGAATTCCCCAACTAAAACTGACAGTCTCCTGGTGATTGGTCCAAAGTCACCCAGCTAGTGTATGTGCCTAAGGCAGGACTAGAACTCACAAACCCTAATTTCTGGATCCGCACATTAATCACTAGACCAAACTATTATAACTGGGGGACAGCCTGAATATTATACAGCACATTATTCTGTATACTATTGTAGCTTCCTATCTTCTTAGTGGACTTTTCGTGACAACTAAAAATTGCAAGATTAACTTCAAGTTTCCTATAGTGTTTCCCAACCGTGGCAACTTGGAGATATTTGGACTTCAATTCCCAGAATCCTCCAGCCAGCGAATGCTGGCTGGGCAATTCTGGGAGTTGAAGTCCAAATATCTCCAAGTTGCCAAGGTTGGGAAACACTGCTATAATTAACTCCACTACCCTGCTCTATTTTTAGCCTGGCCTGACCTAGCTTATTGTTGGATACTGCATTGATCAAAGTAACTTAACCAGATGTGGAATTGTACAATGGAATTGCTACGTAATGTTGGAAGAAAAGTCCACCTGGGTTCAGTTGCACGTGGGAAGAAAGAATTCTATTCTATTCTTGATTTAATAAATAAAGAATTCTTTATTGGCTAAGTTTCAAGTTTCAAGTTTAATTGGATTTGTATGCCGGCCCTCTCCGAGGACTCGGGGTGGCTCACAGCATATAAAGAGACAGTAGTAAACAATCCAATTAATATACACGAAAATCAATCCTTTAAAGTTCCAAAATTAAAAAAAAACTTCCATTAACAATTCATTCAACAAATCATACTAAGAAACATTCATTGGTCAGGGGAAAGATCTAATAACCCCAGGCCTGGTGACAAATATGAGTTTTTTAACTCTTTCAGAAGGCAAGGAGGGTGGGGGCATTGCGAATCTCCGGGGAGAGCTGATTCCAGAGGGCTGGGGCCCCCACAGAGAAGGCTCTTCCTCTAGGTTCCGTTGATGGGACCCTAAGGAGATTTGTGCAGCAGAAGGTGGTCTCGGAGATAGTCTCGTCCTATTCCATGTAGGGCTTGATAGATCATAACCAACACTTTGAATTGTGTCACTTTGTTTGAATTGTGAACTTTGATTGGACACACAAGGAATTTGTCAATGGTGCATGTGCTCTCAGTGTATTTATTTATTTATTTATTTATTTATTTATTTATTTTGTGCAATACACAATGAGGGTTTTAGTAGTATATATATATAAACACATAATAAAATACATGATGAAGGTTAAAGAGGAGATACTCATAGCAAAATATATCTATGAAAGAATAGAAAAGAAGATATTGTAATAGAACGTATCAATGAAAGAATAGAAGAAGAGATATAGGAATAGAAGAAAGGTATAGGAGATATAGGAGAGCAATGGGACAGGGGACGGAAGGCACTCTAGTGCACTTGTACTCGCCCCTTACTGGCTTCTTAGGAATCTGGATAGGTCAACCGTAGATAATCTAAGGGTAAATTGTTGAGGATTTGGGGATGACACATACATAGAAACATAGAAGACTGATGGCAGAAAAAGACCTCATGGTCCATCTAGTCTGCCCTTATACTATTTCCTGTATTTTATCTTACAATGGATATATGTTTATCCCAGGCATGTTTAAATTCGGTTACTGTGGATTTACCGACCACGTCTGCTGGAAGTTTGTTCCAAGGATCTACTACTCTTTCAGTAAAATAATATTTTCTCATGTTGCCCTTGATCTTTCCCCCAACTAACTTCAGATTGTGTCCCCTTGTTCTTGTGTTCACTTTCCTATTAAAAACACTTCCCTCCTGAACCCTATTTAACCCTTTGACATATTTAAATGTTTCGATCATGTCCCCCCTTTTCCTTCTGTCCTCCAGACTATACAGATTGAGTTCATGAAGTCTTTCCTGATATGTTTTATGCTTAAGACCTTCCACCATTCTTGTAGCCCATCTTTGGACCCGTTCAATTTTGTCAATATCTTTTTGTAGGTGAGGTCTCCAGAACTGAACACAGTATTCCAAATGTGGTCTCACCAGCGCTCTGTATAAGGGGATCACAATCTCCCTCTTCCTGCTTGTTATACCTCTAGCTATGCAGCCAAGCATCCTACTTGTCTTTCCTACCGCCTGACCACACTGCTCACCCATTTTGAGACTGTCAGAAATCACTACCCCTAAATCCTTCTCTTCTGAAGTTTTTGCTAACACAGAATTGCCAATGCAATACTCAGATTGAGGATTCCTTTTCCCCAAGTGCATTATTTTACATTTGGAAACATTAAACTGCAGTTTCCATTGCTTTGACCATTTATCTAGTAAAGCTAAATCATTTACCATATTACAGACCCCTCCAGGAATATCAACCCTATTGCACACTTTAGAGTCATCGGCAAATAGGCAAACCTTCCCTACCAGACCTTCCCCTATGTCACTCACAAACATATTAAAAAGAATAGGACCCAGAACAGACCCTTGTGGCACACCGCTTGTAACCTGTCTCTGCTCAGAATACTCGCCATTAACAATAACTCTCTGATGTCTATGCTTCAGCCAGCTTGAAATCCACTGAACTATCCAGGGATTAAGTCCAATCTTCACTAATTTATCCATCAGCTCTTTATGTGGAACCGTATCAAAGGCTTTGCTGAAGTCCAGATAGGCAATATCCACGGCACCACCTTGATCCAACACCTTTGTGACATAGTCAAAGAAATCAATGAGATTAGTCTGACATGATTTGCCTTCAGTAAAGCCATGCTGATTTGGGTCCAATAAGTTATTGTTTTTTAGGTGCTGATTTATCCTCTTTTTGAGTAGAGTCTCCATCATTTTAACTACAACTGATGTCAAGCTAACTGGCCTGTAGTTACCAGCTTCTTCTCTACTGCCCTTCTTGTGGATAGGCACAACACTGGCCATTCTCCAATCCCCAGGAACATCTCCTGTTAACAGGGATTGGTTAAACAAATCAGTAAGGGGGGTAGCAATGACAGATCTGAGTTCTTTAAGAACTCTGGGGTGGATGCCATCTGGACCCATTGCCTTATTTATCTTTAATCGTTCAAGTTCTTCTAAGACATCGGCTTCTAAGATCACTGGAGCTGAATCAGTACAGCTGGAAGCAATGCTATCTCCCCCTATAGTATTATTTTGTAAGGTGTCTTTTGAGAAAACTGAACAGAAGTAGCTATTGAAATGGTCAGCGATCTCCTTATTCCCATCAATGCATGTATTATTCCCGGTACTAAGCTTCGTGATGCTGCAGTTTTTCTTCTTCCTATCACTAATATATCTGAAGAAGGTTTTATCCCCCTTCTTTACAGATTTTGCAATTTCTTACTCTTTTGAGGATTTAGCAGCAGATATTTTCTGTTTCGCCTCCTTCTGTCTCATTTTATACACCTCTCTATCAGCTATACTTTTATGACACTACGGAGTGTCATAAAAAAAAGATACATTTGTCAAGAATCATGAAGTACAACACTTCATGATTGTCGTAGGGTACAAATAAGCAAACAGGAAACAATCAATATTCATATAAACCGTAAGGATGCAAGCAACAAGTTACAGTCATTCAGTCATAAGTGGGAGGAGATGGGTGATAGGAAGGAGGAGACTAATAGTAATGCAGCCTTAGTGAATAATTTGACAGTGGTGAAGGATTTATTTGTTTAGCAGGGTGATGGTGTTTGGGGAAAAACTGTTTTTGCATCTAGTTGTCTTGTTGTGCAGTGCTCTATAGCAGTGTTTCCCAACCTTGGCAGCTTGAAGAGATCTGAACTTCAACTCACTGCTGGCTGGGGAATTCTGGGAGTTGAAGTCCAGATCTCTTCAAGCTGCCAAGGTTGGGAAACACTGCTCTATAGCATCGTTTTGAGGGTAGGAGCTGAAACAATTTATTAATGACTTAATGAACTCAATCTGTATAGTCTGGAAGACAGAAGGAAAAGGGGGGACATGATCGAAACATTTAAATATGTTAAAGGGTTAAATAGGGTTCAGGAGGGAAGTGTTTTTAACAGGAAAGTGAACACAAGAACAAGGGGACACAATCTGAAGTTAGTTGGGGGAAAGATCAAAGGCAACATGAGAAAGTATTATTTTACTGAAAGAGTAGTAGATCCTTGGAACAAACTTCCAGCAGACGTGGTTGGTAAATCCACAGTAACCGAATTTAAACATGCCTGGGATAAACATATATCCATTGTAAGATAAAATACAGGAAATAGTATAAGCGCAGACTAGATGGACCATGGGGTCTTTTTCTGCCATCAGTCTTCTATGTTTCTATGTCCAGGATGCAAGGGGTCAGTAAATATTTTCACGGCCCACTTTTTGACTCAACAGTGGAAGACACTGGAAACATGGAAAGATGGTTTAATGCAATGGAACTCCTGGATGAACAGTGGGATCAAATTCTTCAAGATGTTGGGTGAACGGAAAAAAAGGGGCAGAGATGAAGAGACTCCCCTGGTTTTATGCCTTCTCTTGGGCCCTGTCCTGGGGCTTTCTGCTCCTGTGCAAGAAATGCACTCTGATTGGCTGTCAGGCTCCCGTGGACCCATTCAGGAGAAACTCTGTAGGCTGTCTTGAGTCCAAATTTGCTTGAGCCTTGCTGGCTGATGCAATCTTCCTAGGTGTCTTGTGGCGAGATGGGTAGAGGGCTAATCCTATCCTGTCCTAAGGGTGAAGGTCTTAATCCCATAATCCTGGAGCTGATTGGGGGTGGAGCAGGGAGCTGCATTTTTCTAGGAGAGAGATTAGATTAGATGTATTGGATTTATATGCCACCCCTCTCCGCAGACTCGGGGCGGCTCACAACAATGGTGAAGAACAGTACATAGTCACAAATCTAATATTTAAAAATCTAGATTAGAGTTTTAGATTAAAAAATCCAAAAAAAGGAACCCCAATATATAAAAAACAACACACAATCGAATCACACACAAAAACTACATGGGCAAGGGGGAGATGTTTCAATTCTCCCATGCCTGACGGCAGAGGTGGGCTTTAAGAAGTTTACGAAAGGCAAGGAGGGTGGGGGCAATCCTGATCTCGGGGGGGAGCTGGTTCCAGAGGGTCGTAGCCACCACAAAGAAGGCTCTTCCCCTGGGTCCCGCCAGACGACATTGTTTAGTCGATGGGACCCGGAGAAGGCCAACTCTGTGGGACCTAACCGGTCACTGGGATTCGTGTGGCAGAAGGCGGTCTCGCAGATATCCTGGTCCACGAGGTGGGTGTTAACTTCCTTCAGTAGTAATTTATTTATTTTATTTATTATTTAGATTTGTATGCCGCCCCTCTCCACAGACTCGGGGCGGCTAATATCACAACCAATCTCCCCAGTGCTGCATTGGTTCACCAGTTTAAAACCATTGCATGACCCTCAGACTTTCTTCTGTCCAGTAACCTCACTGGGCTGTTTTCTGTATGTTGGTATTGCAATCTAGAGCAGGCTGGAGATGTTACGACAGGAGTCCTCAAACTTGGCAACTTAAAGACTCATGGACTTCAACTTCAATTGAAGTCCACCAGTCTTAAAGTTTCCAAGTTTAAAGACTTTTGTGTTAGGAGAATTTCTCAATTCCGTCTACATGATGATGTGTGGGCTTCAACTCTTAGAGTCCTTTGGGAATTGGACAGCATAGAAATAAGTTAAGTTAAGTTAAGTTAAGTAAGTTAAGTTTGTTGGTTGGTTGATTTGATTTGATTTGATTTGATTTGATTTGATTTGTATGCCGCCCATCTCCGTAGACTCGGGACGGCTAACAACAATAATAAAACAACATATGACAAATCTAATATTTAAAATAACTAAAAACCCTTATTAAAAACCAAACATACACACAAATATACCATGCATAAATTGTATAGGCCTGGGGGGAAGGAATATCTCAATTCCCCCATGCCTGACGACAGAGGTGGAATTTAAGGAGCTTACGAAAGTCAAGAAGGGTGGGGGCAATTCTGATCTCTGGGAGGAGCTGAGTTAAGTTAAGTTAAGTTAAGTTAAGTTAAGTTAAGTTAAGTTAAGTTAAGTTAAGTTAAGTTACATTACATTACGTTACGTTACATTATGTTAAATTCCCCAGCCAGCCAGTAGTGGATGTAGATGTCAGATGAGGAAGTTACCTATAGTACAGATCAGGAGTGGGTTCTAACTTACCCTGCTACCAGTTCGCTTCCCACACACACACACTGTGTGGGTGGGCATTGCAGTGCCAAAAAATCCCCCTAAATTTTTTTTAAAAGCCATTAGAAGACGGTTCGGCAGAGCTCCAAGGCTTCGTGACCAGAACAAGGAGTGGTACCAACAAGGCATACACACCCTTGTGTCTCGCTGGAGGAAGGCCCTGGAACAAGACGGAGATTAAGTGGAAAAATAGGGAGTGTAGGAGAAACATAATTCTTTCTTGCGTGTAAGTTTCATTGTGTTCAGTAAATAATTGAAGAAACAATGTGGTGCATTACTTTCTGGCCGACCCTTGTATTTATGACAGTTGCTGTGTCCTGGGATTAAGTGATCCCCTTTTGCAACTCTGTCAAGGGGAAATGAGATTCACTTAACAACCATAATTCTAACTTACAACTGAAGTAATTCACTTAATGACTATGGCAGGAGAAATCACTTAATATATCACTTAGCAACTGAAATTTTGGGCTCAATTGTGGTTATAAGTTAAGAGCTGCTTCTATTTATAGTTTCTGCTTCCCCAGAGAATCTGACTATCATATGCTGTATCTTTCTTCTAATATCTTAATTGTTCTTCAAGCTCCATTTTTCGATCTGCAAAAGCATTAGTTTTTATTCAGTTTGCCTCTTTCAGATTTGCATGTACTGTAGGTACCGTATATACTGTAGGTACTGTAGCTACAGGGTGCCTTCCAAAAGTAATGCAATTTTTAAAAAGTAATTTATTGAACAGATTTGCACAAACACTTAAAATTCTTCAAAGTACTGTCCTTGGGCCTCTACACATTTTTTCCAACAACTCTGCCATGACCGGTACGTGTCCTGGAAGGCGTCTTGCAAGGTCTTCATCACAGCTGATTGGATCTCTTCTATGGACGAGAAACGGGTTTATTTGTTTGTTTGTTTGTTTGTTTATTTATTTATTTGTTTGTTTGTTTGTTTGTTTATTAGATTTGTATGCCGTCCCTCTCCGTAGACTCGGGGCAGCTCACAACACAATAAAACAGTTCATAACAAATCTAATAATTTACAATTTTAAATATTTTTAAAACCCCATTATTAAGCAGACATACATACAGACATACCATACATAAATTGTATAGTCCCGGGGGAGATATCTCAATTCCGCCATGCCTGATGACAAAGGTGGGTTTTAAGGAGTTTACGAAAGGCAAGGAGGGTAGGGGCAGTTCTAATCTCTGGAGGGAGCTGGTTCCAGAGAGTTGGGGCCACCACAGAGAAGGCTCTTCCCTTGGGGCCCGCCAACTGACATTGTTTAGTTGACGGGACCCGGAGAAGGCCCACTCTGTGGGACCTAATCGGTCGCTGGGATTCGTGCAGCAGAAGGCGGTCTCGGAGGTATTCTAGTCCGATGCCATGAAGGGCTTTATAGGTCATAACGTTTCAGGGCTGCCTTAATCCGAGGGAACAAAAAGAAGTCTGCGGGGGCGATGTCAGGACTATAGGTGGGTGGGGCAGCGCTGGCACCTGGTGTTTGGCCAGGAACCCGCGGACTCGTCTCGCATTGTGGCAAGGCGCGTTGTCGTGATGGAGTTGCCAGGTAGCGGAGATGTCTTTTCTCGTCCTGATGATCGTTTTTCGGAGTCTTTCCAGCACATCCACATAGTAGGCAGCATTAACTGTCTGTCCTTGAGGACCAAACTCCTTATGGACCACTCCTTTACTGTCGAAAAAGACAATGAGCATTGTTTTCACTTTTGATTTGCTCATTCTTGCCTTTTGAGGCTTGGGGGGACTGGTCGGTGTGCCACTCAGAGCTTTGGCGTTTTGTTTCTGGGTTGTATTCAAAAACCCAGGTTTCATCACTAGTGATGACATTGTCCAAATAATCAGTTTTAATTTCTATACGTTGCAAAAGTTCACTTGAAATTTCCGATTCCGTTTTTTTCTTGACACGGTCGGCGCGCAGAGGTTTACAATAACTGACCTCCTGCCGCTTCCACAGCTTGGAGAGCATTGAGACCAGTTTCGCGGCAAAGCTTAGCGTCCCCCCCCCCACCTACTCCAAGTGCTTCGGTCCCATTCCGACCAATAGGAGTGGCGCGGGAAATTCAATTGCATTACTTTTGGAACACACCCTGTATAATCTCCCTTTTTTCAGGATTTTTTTTTCTTCTTCTCATTTTCAGTCTAAACTCCACATCATCACAAAACTACTAAATCAGCATATACTGTATATCATATCATCCACGGGGTTTTGGCAATCCTTTCCCTTCTAAAAATGGCTTTTGAATTTAAAAAAAACCTTCAGATCCGACCCATAAAAGCAAATAAATAATCTTGTTTAATATCCATTCCAAACTTTCAGTGTGGAACATTTGCAAAACAATTCTTAAACGCTTCATTAACTTATGGCTTCTCATGCCGTAAGTAACCATACCACCCAAATCACAATTCACGACCTTCTAACTCCAATAGCCTTTTACTTGTTGCTGTCGTTTTCAAGTTATCCATTCTTTTAGCCAAATCAAACAACATACCTCTCAAAGGATCATTTCAAGTTGGGTAGGGCTAACCACCTTCTTTTCATAGCATCTTGAAGCAATTTATATTTAATTGCATTTAAATTGATTAAGTTATTATTATTTAATTCTATTTAATTCTATTTAATTTTTTTCCCTTGCCACAGAAACGTCAACTCCCAAAATTCTTCAGCCAGGGTTCTGCAACCTTGGCAACTTTTATTTATTTATTTATTGTTAGAGTTGAAAGGGACCATGAAGGCCATCGAGTTCAACCCCCTGCCCAAGCAGGAACCCTATGGTACACCAGTCAAGTGGCAGTTCAATCTTCTCTTTAAAATGTCCAGAGTGTTGGAGTTCACAACGTCCGCTGGTAGATTGTTCCATTGGTTGATCGCTCTGACCGTCAGGAAGTTCCTCCTTATCTCCATGTTGAATCTCTCCTTGGTCAGCTTCCAGCCGTTGTTCCTCGTCCGGCCCTCTGGTGCCCTGGAGAATAAAGTGATCCCCTCCTCTCTGTGACATCCCCTCGTATACTTGTAGACTGCTATCATGTCCGCTCTGGCCCTCCTTTTCTCTAGGCTATCCATGCCCAGTTCCCGCAGTCTCTCTTCGTAAGTCTTGGTTTCCAATCCCTTAATCATCTTGGTTGCTCTTTTTTGCACCTTCTCCAGAGTTTCAATGTCTCTTTTGAAGTGTGGTGACCAGAACTAAATACGGTAC
The DNA here is from genome assembly GCF_031021105.1 of Erythrolamprus reginae. Classification (NCBI taxonomy): domain Eukaryota; kingdom Metazoa; phylum Chordata; class Lepidosauria; order Squamata; family Dipsadidae; genus Erythrolamprus; species Erythrolamprus reginae. Next base: position 109,140,244 of record NC_091954.1, read on the forward strand.
TCCAGGTGTGGTCGGATCAGGGCATAGTAGAGTGGTATTAAGACTTCCCTGGTCTTGGAGTGTATTCCCCTGTTGATGCAGCTTAGGATTGTGTTGGCTTTTTTAGCTGCTGCTGCACATTGTTGGCTCATGTTTTGTTGATTGTCCACCAAGACTCCGAGGTCTCGTTCGCAGTCGCTACTGCTAAGAGGGGTTTCTCCCAGGTTGTATTTGTGTGCAGGATTTTTTCTGCCTAGGTGAAGGACTTTGCTCTTGTCGATGTTAAACATCATTTTTTTGGTGTGGGCCCACTGTGTTAGTCTGTCTAGGTCTTTCTGTAATTTGAGCCTGTCTTCTAGGGCAGTGTTTCCCAACCTTGGCAACTTGAAGATATCTGGACTTCAACTCCCAGAATTCCCCAGCCAGCATTCGCTGGCTGGGGAATTCTGGGAGTTGAAGTCCAAATATCTTCAAGTTGCCAAGGTTGGGGACCCCTGTTCTAGGGTATTGGCTACCCCCACTTTAGGACTTGTGGACTTCAACTCCCAAAATTCCTCAACCAGGGGTCTCCAATTCCAGGAGTTGAAGTCCACAAGTCTTAAAGTTGCCAAGTTTGGAGACCGCTGTTCTGTATGACATTGTCAGAAAAGGGCACTCATAATTCAAACAATTCTGACAACTTCACAGTTTGCCGGGATGCGAGGCTGGGAATTAATCTCACTTGGCAATAGGCGGCCGATGAATATTTAAGTAGGTTGGTAGTCGAAACAGGAACTCTGAAATAGAATATATTTTGGCAGTAAGAGAGAAGGAGTAAATCTGAGAACCAAATTAAAATATCAGCTACAGTACTTTCTCAATCTCAATACCAATTTGGGAAGAGAAACATTCATTTTTATGTATAAAATACATTACCTACATTCATACTCTAACTTTGCTGCTTCTATCCTTACAATTTATAGTGACTGATTCCTAATATGATTTGATTGCTTATTTGTAGCTGCACTATCATTAAGTGTTGTACATTATTTATTTATTTATTTATTTATTTATTTATTTGTTTGTTTGTTTGTTTGTTTGTTTGTTTATTTGTTTATTTATTGGATTTGTATGCCACCCCTCTCCGTGGACTCGGGGCGGCTAACAACAGTGAAAAAAACAGAATGTAAAAATCCAATTAAAAATTATCTTAATTCCCCCATGCCTGATGGCTGAGGTGTGTTTTGAGGAGCTTACGAAAGGCAAGGAGGGTGGGGACTATTCTAATCTCTGGGGGGGAGTTGGTTCCAGAGGGGCGGGGCCGCCACAGAGAAGGCTCTTCCCCTGGGCCCCGCCAACCGACATTGTTTAGTTGACGGGACCCGGAGAAGGCTCACTCTGTGGGACCTAACTGGTCGCTGGGATTCGTGCGGCAGAAGGCGGTCCCTGAGATAATCTGGCCCGGTGCCATGAAGGGCTTATGATTCTTAGTGAATGTATCTTTTCTTTTATGTACACTGAGAGCATATGCACCAAGTTTGTAAAAAGTATACATGGTTGTAAAACGTATTCTGCTACACTGGTATTTTATTTTAAAATATATTACAAAACAGTTTGGTTCAGGGTACTGAACTTTATTCCTTGTTTTCCTCCTCGAAAATTTAGATGTATCTTATGCTCCGAAAAATTCTGTAAGTGAAAGTTTGAGAGATCTCATTAAACATAAATTCAACTCAGGAAATACATTACGACTATATTAGTTTCCTGTTCTATTCATTGCAAAAAAAAATGTTTCTGGCTATACTCCAATGGGTTGAGTTGCTCAGCAATAAAAGCAAACTGTTTTTCAAGTCCTCCCAAACCTTCAGATCAATATCATTGCTTCGGAAACATTTTAAACAACTGCATTCTGAAATTCAGACTATAACTAAAAGCTACAAATGATAAGTTTCCCATCCGGCTCAAATGTGATTTTTATACTTAAATTGCAAACTGATTAAATTGTAATAGTGTTTTTAATAGGAAAGTGAACGCAAAAATAAGGGGGCACAATCTGAGGTTAGGAAAGATTAGAAGCAACGTGAGAAAACCCCCAACATTTTACCCTTAGACTTTCCACGGTTGAACTCTCCAGGTTCCTAAGAGGTCAGTAAGGAATCTTCATAAGTGCACTAGTGTGCCTTCCATCCCCTGTCCAAATGCCTCTCCTATATCTCATATATCTTTTCTTCCATTCATATATCTTTTCCTCTATCCTTCATTGTTAGAATCAGTGAAAATCTTAGGAAAAAATTGCTGTGATGTATCTCAGCATACATAGATAAAACCTTATTTGTTTGTTTGTTTACTTATTTATTTACTTATTTACCTATTCATTCATTCATTCATTCATTCAATTTCTAGGCCACCCTTTTCCTAAGACTCAGGGCGGATTACAACATAAATTACATATTTAACACAGAAATCAGAATTAATCTAAAACAACCCAATATAATAAAAAACTTTAAAACCACTTTGTTTTTATTTATTTATTTGTTTGTTTATTTTGTCCAATACACAATGAGGGTTTTAGTGGGTATATATCTATATACACATAGTAAAATAGATGATGAAGGTTATAGAGGAGATACTCATAGTAAAATATATCTAAGAAATAATAGAAAATAAGGTATAGTAATAAAACATATCAATGAAAGAATAGAAGAAGAGATATAGGAATAGAAGAAAGGCATAGGAGATATAGGAGAGCAATAGGACAGGGCACTCTAGTGCACTTGTACTCGCCCCTTACTGACCTCTTAGGAATCTGGATAGGTCAACCGTAGATAATCTAAGGGTAAAGTGTTGGGGGTTTTGGGATGACACTATGGAGTCCGGTAATGAGTTCCATGCTTTGACAATTTGGTTACTGAAGTCATATTTTTTACAGTCAAGGTGGGAGCAGTTAATATTAAGTTTAAATCTGTTGTGTGCTCTTGTGTTGTTGTGGTTGAAGCTGAAGTAGTTGCCGACAGGCAGGACATTGCAGCATATGATCTTGTGGGCAATACTTAGATCTTGTTTAAGGCGTCTTAGTTCTAAACTTTCTAGGCCCAGGATTGAAAGTCTAGTCTCATAGGGTATTCTGTTTCGAGTGGAGGAGTGAAGGGCTCTTCTGGTGAAGTATCCACTTCTCATGCATCAATCATACCAACCATTCAATCAATGCCAGGGGCTGGAATAAGATGATTAGTTCAATAGCCCCAGGCCTGTCGGCACAAATGTGTTTCCACGTTCTTCCAAAAGGCTGGAAGGGTAGGAATCATACGGATCTCTGGGGGGAATTGATTCCAGAGGGCTGGGGCAACCACAGATAAGGCCCTTCCCCTAGGGCCTGCCAGCCGGGATTGTTTGGCTGACAGGACCTGGAGAAGGCCAACTCTGTGGGCCCTAACTGGTCGCTGGGATACGATTTGCCATGGTTTTCCCTGAGACTCTCTATAGAAGCTGAAGTTGGACTTTGAAAAAGCTGGATAGAACGCTCTCTACATGGGGCTACCTTTGAAAAGTGTTCGGAAACTTCAGATCGTGCAGAATGCAGCTGCGAGAGCAATCATGGGCTTTCCCAAATATGCCCATGTCACACCAACACTCCGCAGTCTGCATTGGTTGCCGATCAGTTTCCGGTCACAATTCAAAGTGTTGGTTATGACCTATAAAGCCCTTCATGGCATCGGACCAGGTTATCTCCAGGACCGCCTTCTGCCGCACGAATCCCAGCGACCAATTAGGTCCCACAGAGTTGGCCTTCTCCGGGTCCCGTCAACTAAACAATGTCGTTTGGCGGGACCCAGGGGAAGAGCCTTCTCTGTGGCGGCCCCGGCCCTCTGGAACCAACTCCCCCCAGAGATTAGAATAGCTCCCACCCTTCTTGCCTTTCGCAAGCTTCTTAAAACCCACCTGTGTCGTCAGGCAAGAGGGAATTAAGATATTCTTTCCCCCTCGGCTTCCACAATTTATGTATGGTACATTTGTATGTATGATTGGTTTTTAAAATAAGGGTTTTTAGCTTCTTTAGTATTGGATTGTCGCACGTTGTTTTTATTACTGTTGTTAGCCGCCCCGAGTCTACGGAGAGGGGCGGCATACAAATCCAATAAAATGAAATGAAATGAAATATTGACGTGTAGAGCTTGCCTATTGGAAAACGCGATTCATTCTCTCTGTAAAATTTATAGCAATCGGAGCATTTGAGGTCAGACAAGTCATTAAAAATAATTATGCATTCTGGCAGCTCTCAGGTTACACCCAAAATCAAAAGAGGAGGAGGGACACTCAAATAGGAAACATCTGTGCAATATCTTCAAAAAGTTGTAGTTGAAAATCAACCATTTGTAACATTTTAGTTCTCATAAGCAAGAATCACCCTTCTTCTCAAGTCCCCAGATCTCTGAAAAACCTCTTATCTCATTTCCTCCATATTTTCCCATTGTCCTTCTTCTACTGATCTGCAATTCAGAAAGGTGATCATTACTTCTTCTTTTTTTTACTTATGTATTTATTTGGAAATTTATTTGCTGCCCATCTTGTATCTAATGACTGTATTTTTTAAAGCATTGACCTGCTGTGTTTCCTCAAAAATAAGACCCTCTTTATTTATTTATTTTCAACCCTGAAATAAGTGCTTGTCCTTATTGCTATGTGTTCAAAAGCCCGATTGAGCTTATTATCAGGGGAAGTCAGGGAATTATGATCAATGTTTTGAAAGGTTTTCATCTATCTATCTATCTATTCATCCATCCATCCATCCATCTATCTATCTCTATTCTATCTATTTATTCATCCTATCTATCTATCTATCCATCCATCCATCCATACATACATACATACATACATACACACACACACACACACACACACACACACACACACACACACACATATATATATATATATATATATTCTATCTATTTATTCATCCTATCTATCTATCTATCTATCCAGCCATCCATCCATCCATCCATCCATCCATCCATCCATCCATCCAGCCATCCAGCCATCCAGCCATCCAGCCATCCAGCCATCCAGCCATCCAGCCATCCAGCCATCCAGCCATCCAGCCATCCAGCCATCCAGCCATCCAGCCATCCAGCCATCCATCCATCTATCTATCTATCTATCTATCTATCTATCTATCTATCTATCTATCTATCTATCTATCTATCTATCCAAGCTACTTGTTCTTTTCGGAGATAAGGATTAGTCTTGAATTCAGCCTCCTTGTCTTTTCTGACACTGTAAAAACAGCCTAATGTCAGTTTGGAAAAAAAATTCAACTCTTTTCCCAACTGCCAGATGTGGTTTTTCTCATTTGCACAAACGTTGCATTATAGCAGGAGAAAGTGGCATTTAATCTTTAAATTCCCCTCGGTGCTCCATCCACAACTATAAATCAATATTTTGGAGGGGAAGATATTCAACCTAATGGGATCTTTTATTGCAAGAAAAGTTGTCACTGCGCCATCCTGCATCAAAACTTTTGTCTTTGATTTTCTTCCAGGATATGTTCCAGATAGACAAAGAGCTAAGAACTGAATATCCAAAATCTAATCCCTAATAATCCTAGGTCCATCCCATAATCAGTTCTGCAAAGAAGGACATTTATTGTTTGTGTTCCTCTACTGAAGAGGCAGGAGATGGTTTGGTGAAATAGGAATATTTTCTATTAAGCAAGAAGATTTGCTTCTTGATAGACAAAAAATATCACAAGGTAAGAGAAGAGTGAATGGAAAAGTGGGGTGGGAATCCCACAGCCTTAGTCTTTCTTTGGGATTCAGTACCCACCACCACAAAAAGAAGGTTGAAAATCCCACCCCAATCGTACTGGATACTGTTGTGTTTGGGCCTGGGCCAGCCATTGCTCCCACAGATGGGAGAGACGCGGCACAAAGTGAATGCGAAAGCCTGGCTGACAGCCAGGAAGATGTGGCAGACAGCCAGGAAGACGAGGCCACTGGTACGCAGGATTCAGCAGACAGCCCAGAGGATTTGGCATGCAGTCCCTCAGACAGTCTTTTGTCCCTGGGTTCTTCTGCAGATCAATATATTGGTCTGAGTAGCCGAAGAGCTATGCAAAGAAGGGATCGATTGAAGGAGTATTACAAGTCATCATTGTAGCACCTGGGTTGGGTGTGGTTCTTATACTGAGGGCTGGGTGTGGTTCCCTTAATGAGGGCTAAAGGGATAAAAGGGAACAAAGGCCCAAGGCAAACTGTGGTTGTTTATCTGTGTTATTTTGTGGTTCCTGCTCTGAAGTTTCTGTTTTGTGCCGTTGGAGTTTTCAACCCAGCTTTTTCAGACAAGTGGGAGGTGAAAACTCTGGGACTTGCTGTTTGCTCCAAAGATTCAAAAGGACTCCTGAAATGTCTTTGCTCATTCCAGGTTGTCTTTGTTTGTTTTTTTCCTGTGTTTTTGTATGCGGCTGAAGTAAGCCTTGCACTATCATTGTTTTCGGACACTAAGAACTGTTTTGAGTAACCCTTTTTTGTTTATTTAATACAAGTTTGCTGATTAGCAGAGCGCATGTGTGTTTGATTTCTTTTCCTTGGACTGTTACGCATTGCCTGAGCCAGTCAGGCAGAACAGATACAATGGCCAAAGCCTATATTTAGAGCATATAGAATTGTAGAGTTAGAAGAGATCTTTTGGCACGCGAACCAAAACAAATTCACCATCGCTGTGCTCAGGGGTGGAATACTGCCCGGATGTGGGGGGGAACGCAGTGAGGTAGCGAAAATGGAGCTCCACCCCTGAGCACCCAATTTGCACTGAAAGATGTTGAAAGAAAAAGCAGGGTATCCTGCATAAGCCATGCCCACAATGTGGTAGTAAAACTTTTGGTAGCCCTTCACTGTATGGCATATATACATAGAGTTATATAGTATATTTTGGATGTTCAGTAATAGTAAATAGGGAAATTGTACCTCTTTGAGGTGAGGAGAGGCCAGGCACCCTAACCCTAGCCCTTGATGTTCGCCACCTTTAAGCCAGTCACATGACCTTTAATAGAATAGAATAGAATTTTATTGGCCAAGTGTGATTGGACACACAAGGAATTTGTCTTGGTGCATATGCTCTCAGCGTACATAAAATAAAATATACATTTGTCAAGAATCATGTGGTACAACACTTAATGATTGTCATAGGGGTCAAATAAGCAAAGAAGAAGCAATATTAATAAAAATCTTAGGATATAAGCAACAAGTTAAAGTCATACAGTGAACATGGGAGGAAATGGGTGATAGGAATGATGAGAAAAACTAGAATAGAAGTGCAGATTTAGTAGAAAGTCTGACAGTGTTGAAGGAATTATTTGTTTAGTAGAGTGACGGCGTTCGGAAAAAAACTGTTCTTGTGAGCCATCCCCGGTCACATGATCATCAAGCCACTCCCATCTGGTCACATGGGCAGCAAGCCATGCCCACAAAATAAGCCACGCCCACAGTGTGGTAGTCAAAAAGTTTGTAGCCCTTCACTGCTCCTCAGCTAGGGGGGGAAAATGATATTTCATCAGTGGTGGGATTCAAAAATATTTACTACTGGTTCTGTGTGCGTGAAATGTCTTTGAGGGCATGGCATGGCTTGGTGGGCGTGGCTTGGTGGGCGTGGCAGGGGAAGGTTACTGCAAAATCTCCATTGCCTCCCGATCAACTGGCAAAAAACACACTGCTCAAAAAAAATAAAGGGAACACTCAAATAACACATCCTAGATCTGAATGAATGAAATATTCTCATTGAATACTTTGTTCCGTACAAAGTTGAATGTGCACAACAGCATGTGAAATTGACTGTCAATCAGTGTTGCTTCCTAAGTGGACAGTTTGATTTCACAGAAGTTTGATTTACTTGGAGTTATATTCTGTTGTTTAAGTGTTCCCTTTATTTAATTTTTTTTGAGCAGTTATAGAAGGGGGCAGGGCTACTCAAAAGTTTCAATACCGGTTCTCCAGGACTGGTTAGAACCGGCTGAATCCCACCTCTGATATTCATGATATTCATGTTTGGAACCCATACCTCATTTCTGACATTAACACCCTCGAAAATGTCCAAAGATACTTCACCAGAAGAACCCTTCACTCCTCTACCCATAACAGAATACCCTATGAAACTAGACTTACAATCCTGGGTCTTGAAAGCTTAGAACTAAGACGCCTTAAACATGATCTAAGTATTGCCCACAAGATCATATGCTGCAACGTCCTGCCTATCAAAGACTATTTCAGCTTCAACCACAACAACACAAGAGCACACAACAGATACAAGCTTAATATTAACCGCTCCAAACTTGACTGTAAAAAATACAACTTTAGTAATTGGGTTGCCGAAGCGTGGAACTCATTACCGGACTCTGTAGTATCATCTCCTAAACCCCAAAATTTTACCCTTAGACTATCCACAGTTGACCTCTCCAGATTCCTAAGAGGTCAGTAAGGGGCGTACATAAGTGCACTAGAGTGCCTTCCGTCCCCTGTCCTATAGTCTCTCCTATATCTCATATATCGTCTCTACTATATCCTCTATAACCTTCATTGTGTATTATTGTGTATTGGACAAAATAAATAAATAAAATAAATAAAAATAAAAGGTAGCCTTTTAGCCTACAAACTATGGTGTACTTTGCAAAATGACAGACAACAGGTATTGGTATTAAGTATATTTATATGTGTGCTGAGCGTGCAGACGTGTGCGTGAGTGTCTTGGCATTTATTAATGGAGAACGAGCTGTGTCTTTTGCTTCGCGTAATGTATCATCCCTACCCCGGGATATAAATCAAGCTGACAAATGAAAATGCCCAAGGCAATTGACAAAGGCAAGACAGCTTTTTAATGCCAGAGTTGGTAGCAGGACTAGAGGGAGAAAGGGAAATACCCAGAGAAAGATTAAAGTTAACACAGCCTGGACAATTAAATGACATTTGTCCCTTTTGACTTTATTATTCTGTTGTATTTCTCACCCTCTTCTGGGGATGCACTATTAATTTAATCAAACCATATTACATTAAGCTTAACAAGCACGGCTGGGTTCACGCCACACATTAAACCAGATCAGGTAATGGCAGGATTCATAATATGCTACGCTTGGTTGAGGTTAATCTAGGTCCGGTTGCTTATGGTTTGAAGCAGGATACAGTGGTACCTCTACCTACAAACGCCTCTGCTTACAAACTTTTCTAGATAAGAACCGGGTGTTCAAGATTTTTTTGCCTCTTCTCAAGAACCATTTTCCACTTACAAACCCGAGCCTCCGAAACTGCAACTGGAAAAGGCAGGAAGAAGTCTTCGTGGGGCCTCTCTAGGAATCTCCTGGAAGGAAACAGGGCCAGAAAAGGTGAGGAGAAACTTCTGTGAGACCTCTCTAGGAATCTCCTGGGAGGAAACAGGGCCAGAAAAGGCAGGGAGAAGCCTCCGTGGGGCCTCTCTAGCAATCTCCTGGGAGGAAACACGGCCTCCACCCTCCCTGTGGTTTCCCCAATCACACGCATTTGCTTTTACATTGATTCCTATGGGAAAAATTGCTTCTTCTTACAAATTTTTCTACTTAAGAACCTGGTCACGGAACGAATTCAGTTCGTAAGTAGAGGTACCACGCACGAATCCCAGCGACCGATTAGGTCCCAAAGAGTGGGCCTTCTCCGGGTCCCGTCAACTAAACAATGTCAGTTGGCGGGCCCCAGGGGAAGAGCCTTCTCTGTGGCGGCCCCGACTCTCTGGAACCAGCTTCCCCCAGAGATTAGAACTGCCCCTACCCTCCTTGCCTTTCGTAAATTCAAAACCCACCTTTGTCATCAGGCATGGGGAAACTGAGATATCTCCCCCGGGCCTATACAATTTATGTGTGGTGTGTTTGTATGTATGTATGCTTAATAATGGGGTTTTTAAAATATTTTAAATTGTAAATTATTAGATTTGTCATGAACTGTTTTTATTGTGTTGTGAGCCGCCCCGAGTCTACGGAGAGGGTCGGCATACAAATCTAATTAATAATAATAATAATAATAATAATAATAATAATAATCTCAATCTTGACCACATTACGATGCATGGACTTCTATTCCCAGCATGCTGTCTGGGTATTTCTGAAAACTGAAGTTGAACATCTTCAGTTCTGAGAAACTCGGTTTAGAGAACAGTGTAAAACCAGCCCGTCTTACTCATTGATAGCTCAGAATGGGAGTTTATTACCAAATGTGGTGTGTGTTGTATGATCAGAAGTTGCAAGAAACCAGAACAACTAACAGTCATGCTGAATCAAATTGCGTAATAACCTGATTTCATAAAGAATAGCATATTTCATAATCCTGTAGACTCCAGTTGTGAGTCTTAAAATTGCCCCAAGCCATTTTTCTTTGCTGTGGCACTTTCCTACAGAGACAAAAACAGCTTAATTGTGGACGGAATTGCAACCAAGATTAATAATTCGTCACAACTCTTGGTGAGGCTGCATTGAAGTTATGTAGCCATTATGACAGTGGTAATTCATTTAGAACCCAGCCAGGCACATTTGGTCATTTGCTTAATGCACCATGTTCTTGAATTTCTTATTTTTTTATTTTGAGAAAAAAAGAAAAAGAAAATGGCTTGTTGAATAATATTTCATGATTAGGGGACTGGACGCTTGGATTCATTCCATGAATGAGATGGAAGAAGGCAATCAGAGAAAAGCAGGTGGAATTATTTGAGAAGACAGGAAAAACTACTTTTAATCTACAGGAGGTCATAGCAGGTAATAAGGGCTTAGGACCTGATTACCTATAGGCAAGGGTGGGCAGGAGGCAGGATGGAGATGAGTATGCAGCTCCAGCTGATTGGCGGCTGTCACTTCCTGGATTACTGGTCTCGGCTCGGCTCTCCTTTTTTTCCCTGCTGCTCCTTGCTTTTTTCCTCTTTCCTCCTTCCTGGCCTCGGACGAGCTTCCCTCTCTCCTGCCCGGTTCCCCTCCAACCTCACGTGACCACCTCCCGCCTGAGGTGCAAGCAGAAGGTGTGGGTGGAAGTGGCGCTGGAAGCATTTATGCTTCTGGCAGCAGCCGTTCACCTAGCTACCCAGCCTGAGGTGAGGGCGGTGACCCAGGAAGAAGAGCGCGGGAAACACGAAACAAAATGTCACCCCAGCGAGTGACACTGGTAAGGTTGTAAGTCGAGGACTTAAGAGTTCACTTGAACGATGAGAATCATTCAAGCCACTCCCACCTGATCACATGGCCGGCAAGCAACTCCTACCCAGTCACATGACCATTAAGCCACACCCACAAAATAAGCCACACCCACAGTGTGGCAGTAAAAAAATTTGGCTGCCCATTACTGTAAGTAAGTAAGTAAATAAGTAGCATTAGCAGCTGAGACTGGCAATTGGGAAGTGAAAGAATTAGATCTATAAACAGATAAAGATAAATCTCCAAGTGGCCTCAATGACTCTCAGAAAGATTGTTAATGACCAGATGACTGCAAGGAATATAAATTCTTCCATTATAATGTATAAACTCTTCCATAAACTCTTCCACTCATATCCAATGACCTAAGTGCTAGAGCCCACTGTAACAACATTGCCAAAAAAACACTCAGAGCTGTTCATCTAATCGTATCGTAGCTTCTTCTCTGGCAATATTACACTGCTAACCAGAGCTTACAAAACATTTGTCAGACCAATTCTGGAATACAGCTCACCTGTCTGGAACCCGCATTGCATATCAGACGTTAATACAATTGATAGTGTCCAGAAATATTTCACAAGAAGAGTCCTTCACACCTCTGCTCGCAACAAAATAGCTTATTCCACCAGACTTGAAATACTGGGATTAGACAATTTACATATACTGCCTTTTGTTATCTCATGCCTTTAAATATTTGGACTTATGATTTTTTTTAATTCCTTGGTGCACTTACATAGCAATAACAATAGTATGTAGACTTATACAGTGGTACCTCGTCTTACGAACGCCTCTTCATACGAACTTTTCAAGATACGAACCTGGTGTTTAAGATTTTTTTGCCTCTTCTTCCGAACTATTTTCACCTTACGAACCTGAGCCACTGCCGCTGGGATGCCCTGTCTTCGGACTTCCATTGCCAGCCAAAGCGCTGGGATTCCCCTGAGGCTCCCCTCGCTGGGATTCAAAGCAGCGCTGGCAAAAATGAAGGGAATTAAGTTTATAAGATGAGGTATCACTGTATTTCCATTTCATATTGCTTTATAGCCTTTGCTAAATGTTTTATAGTGTCAGCATATGCCCCTCATAATCTAGATCCTTATTTTACCAATCTTGGAAGCAGGGAAGGCCGAGTCAACCTTGAGTCAGTCAGGATCGAACTCCTGGCTGAGGGCAGAGTTTGCCTGTAATGCTGTATTCTAACCACTGCGCTTCCTTTCCTGTAAGTGAATAGGATGATGGGCCTTGGGCAGAGATGGATGGAATGTTCCAAGCCTGAAAAGGGACTATCCCCCAACCTTTTAAAAATATTCTTCTGAACTTGGATTGAAGGAGTGGTCAGGCTTTGAAAATGGGGAAAACTTTTCCGGAATGCTCAGAATGAGCATATTTTCCAAAGGCTAGCCATTGCCAGCACATCTCTTTCCAAAGTTCAAACATTTTGCACGTTTCTTCTTCCATCTCGTTTGACTGCCAGAAATGCAATTTGTGACTTTTCGACACTGCAAATAAACAACCTTAATTCTTGTCTGCCTTGAAGCTTTCTTACAGAGAACAGGACAAAGCCAAAGATGTCAGAGAATTTTTAATGTAGCCTTTGGTGAAATTTGTCAAACTCTTGTGATTTTCTATACGAAGGAAGGTTGTTGTTTTTTTGCTGAAAATTCGAACCTCGACGCAGAAAGACAGCTGAGCAGCAAAACCCAGATGTTGGAGATGAAAAAGTCGCTGTCTTCCCAAATTTCTTGAAGTATCTGACAGTTTGCTGGGAGGGCTTTGCTAGCAAGAGGTTCTTCTTTGTTTCTTTTATGAAAATATAATCTTTATTGAAGATAAATAGGGGGGATACATAAAACAAAAGGACTGTGCAGATACCTCCGGAACCGCCAGCTACCGCACGAATCCCAGCAACCGATAAGGTCCCACAGAGTTGGCCTTCTCCGGGTCCCGTCGACTAAACAATGTCGTTTGGCGGGCCCCAGGGGAAGAGCCTTCTCTGTGGTGGCCCTGGCCCCCTGAAATCAACTCCCCCCGGAGATTAGAACTGCCCCCACCCTCCTTGCCTTTCCTAAGCTACTCAAGACCCACCTATATCACCAGGCATGGGGGAACTGAGACACCTTCCCCAGGCTTTTATACTTTATGTTTGGTAATGTATGTGTTGTTTGGTTTTAAATGACAGGGTTTTATATGTCTTTTTCTTTTTTTAATATTAGATTTGTTCCACTGTAACATTGTTTTTATTATTGTTGTGAGCCGCCCCGAGTCCTCAGAGAGGGGTGGCATACAAATCTAATAAATAATAATAATAATAATAATAATAATAATAATAATAATAATAATAATAATAATAATTTGTGGGTTTCAGATTCAGATGTTGGAGATGAAAAGGTCGCTTTCTTCCCAAATTCCTTGAAGTATCTGACAGGTTGCTGGGAAGGCCTTGCTAGCAAGAGTTTTTTTCATTTAACCACACCTCACAGTTACAAACCCTGGCTGTCAACATTGGTGTGTCATTAATCTGAGTTACTCTCCTTTGATGTGAAAACCTCAGAGCGTGTGAAAAGACTACAAGACTATGGGCTACAAGAATGGTGGAAGGTCTTAAGCATAAAATGTATCAGGAAAGACTTAATGAACTCAATCTGTATAGTCTGGAGGACAGAAGGGAAAGGGGAGACATGATCGAAACATTTTAATATGTTAAAGGGTTAAATAAGGTCCAGGAGGGAAGTGTTTTCAATAGGAAAGTGAACACAAGAACAAGGGGGCACAATCTGAAGTTAGTTGGGGGAAAGATCAAAAGCAACATGAGAAAATATTCTTTTACTGATGATCCTTGGAACAAACTTCCAGCAGACGCGGTTGATAAATCCACAGTAACTGAATTTAAACATGCCTGGGATAAACAATATATCCATCCTAAGATAAAATACAGAAAATAGTATAAGGGCAGACTAGATGGATCATGAGGTCTTTTTCTGCCATCAGTCTTCTATGTTTCTATAAGACATATACTGGTTGAAATTAAAAGCTGGTTCACAGCTTTTAATTTCAGATATGGCACTCAAACAAATTAATAAGAGGTTAATAGTGCAAGATGGTGAGGCTCTCACAGCAGATAAGAATCAATCATCATACTATAATTACAAAGGGCCACTTTTTAATTAAATGATGCACAGAGCTATCACCCGGTCATAAAGTAACTATTATTCTTTCTAGGAGTGGTTTGTCCTTCTATTAGCGCCCCCATAGTCATGTGATCAAAATTTGATTGTTTGGCAACTGGTTCATATTAATGATGAACTACTGTAAATATGACTGTAACTTTGTTGCTTGCAGCCTTACAATTTATATTGACTGGTTCCTAAAATGATTTGATTGCTTATTTGTATCCAGACTATCTTTCAGAGTGTTGTACCTTATGATTCTTGATGAACTTATCTTTTCTTTTATGTACACTGAGAGCATATGCACCAAGGCAAATTGCTTGTACTGTATATCCAATCACACTTGGCCAATAGAATTCCATTCCATTCCACTGTTTATATACATGAGATAGGTATTAATAAGAGGGAAACATGAGGAGAGGGATGGTAGGCACACTGGTGCATTTATGCATGCCCCTTACTGACCTCTTAGGAATCTGGTGAGGTCAACAGTGGATTAAGGCAGTGTTTCCCAACCTTGGCAACTTGAAGATATTTGGACTTCAACTCCCAGAAATCTACAAAAACAAATATATGTAGATTGTTCTGAGTTCGGGTTTCACAACAACACAAGAGCACACAACATATTTAAACTTAATATTAACCACTCCAAACCTGACTGTAAAAAATATGACTTTAGTAATCGGGTTGTCGAAGCGTGGAACTCATTACTGGACTCTGTAGTATCATCCCCTAACCCCCATATTTTTTACAGTCACGTTTGGAGCGGTTAATATTAAGTTTGAATCTGTTGCGTGCTCTTGTGTTGTTGTGGTTGAAGCTGAAGTAGTCATTGACCGGTAGGACATTGCAGCATATGATCTTGTGGACAATACTTAAATCATGTTTTAGGCGCCGTAGTTCTAAGCTTTCTAGACCAAGGATTGTTAGTCTATTTTCATAGGGTATTCTGTTTTGAGTGGAGGAGTGAAGGGCTCTTCTGGTGAAATATCTTTGGACGTTTTCAAGGGTGTTGATGTCAGAGATGTGGTATGGGTTCCAGACAGATGAGCTGTATTCTAGGATGGGTCTGGCGAAAGTTTTATAAACTCTGGTAAGTAGTGTGAGATTGCCAGAGCAGAAGCTACGTAGGATAATTTTCAAGGGTAATCCCATGTAGAGCATGTTGTAGTAGTCCAATCTTGAGGTGATAAGGGCGTAGGTGACCGTGAGAAGGGTCTCCTGATCCAGAAAATACCCTGTGGGCTGGAACCAGTGCTCAGGGCTTGAGTTGACACCCCTGTCTTAAGCCTGACATAGCACTGGTTCCCTTATATCTAAATACACAGAACACCTGTGATGTACGATCAGTAGCGAGTGAAAACATTTACTCAAGGGATATCAATTGATATGGCATCTTTGTTCCCAGATGTCTAATTACTGGCACAACAGCATCGTTTACGGTACGTAGAAAAATAGCCCTCTGATTTCCTGTCACAAGGCTTAGGTTTTTACAAGGTAACAACTAAACAGCCAAAGAAAACACAACTCTCTAGCCATGCTTCCTGGTCTCTTGCTTTTCCTCTCGATCAAAAACTCCATAGCAAAAGGATCAAAGCTGTACAAATAAGATACGGATCGTAGTAAAGCATTCCCATTTCCAGGCAGATATTTCCAAATCTCAGTGTTATCCATAAAATACAGGTAGTCCTTGACTTATGACCACAACAGAGTCCAGAATTCATGTGGCTAAGTGAGAAAATTGCTAAGTGAGTTTTGCCCCATTTTACGACCTTTCTTGCCACATTTGCTAAGCGAATCACTGCAGGGGTTAAGTTGGTAGCACAAGTATTCTGAGCAGAGCCTGGTTACAAGCGGTGTGCCACAAGAGTCTGTTCTGGGTCCTATTCTTTTTAATATGTTTGTGCGTGACATAGGGGAAGGTTTGGTAGGGAAAGTTTGCCTATTTGCCGATGACTCTAAAGTGTGCAATAGGGTTGATATTCCTGGTGGCATCTGTAATATGGCAAATGATTTAGCTTTACTAGATAAGTGGTCAAAGCAATGGAAACTGCAGTTTAATGTTTCCAAACGTTAAATAATGCACTTGGGCAAAAGGAATCCTCAATCTGAGTATTGTATTGGAAGTTTTGTGCTAGCAAAAACTTCAGAAGAGAAGGATTTAGGAGTAGTGATTTCTGACAGTCTCAAAATGGGTGAACAGTGCAGTCAGGCAATAGGGAAAGCAAGTAGAATGCTTGGCTGCATAGCTAGAGGTATAACAAGCAGGAAGAAGGAGATTGTGATCCCGCTGTATAGAGCGCTGGTGAGACCACATTTGGAATACTGTGTTCAGTTCTGGAGACCTCATCTACAAAAAGATATTGATAAAATTGAATGGGTCCAAAGACGGGCTACAAGAATGGTGGAAGGTCTTAAGCTTCAAACTTATCAGGAAAGACTTCATGAACTCAATCTGTATAGTCTGGAGGACAGAAGGGAAAGGGGGGGACATGATTGAAACATTTAAATATGTCAAAGTGTTAAATAAGGTTCAGGAGGGAAGTGTTTTTATTAGAAAATTAAACACAAGAACAAAGGGGCACAATCTGAAGTTAGTTAGGGGAAAGATCAGAAGCAACGTGAGAAAATATTATTTTACCGAAAGAGTAGTAGATGCTTGGAACAAACTTCCAGCAGACGTGGTTGGTAAATCCACAGGAACTGAATTTAAACATGCCTGGGATAAATAATATATCCATCCTAAGATAAAATACAGGAAATAGTATAAGATAAGATTAGATTAGATTAGATTAGATTAGATTTATTGGATTTATATGCCGCCCCTCTCCGCAAACTCGGGGCGGCTCACAACAATAATAAAAAACAGTACATAATAACAAATCCAATACGGGCAGACTAGATGGACTTTTTCTGCCGTCAATCTTCTATGTTTCTATGTTTCTATGTAAGTAAATAAATACGTAAATAAGTCAGTCAGTCAATCAATCAATCAATCAATCTTAGATCTGGCCCACAGGGTTGTCCTGGAAACAGCGAAGGACCGGCCAATGGTGCTTCTGCCAGCAAAAACGGCTCCTGAGCTCTTCTTTTGGCCTGCCACAGCTTCCCAAGCTCCGTTTTCACTGGTAGAGGGTTGCAGGAGGCCAAGGCAGCGAAAAACAGGGAGCCCGGTTTTTGCTGGTAGAGTGCTGGAGCTGCCATAGGCGCTCTTGACCTGAGTTATGTCGAGCTGGCCACGCCCACCCCAGACCACCAAGATCAAACACAACCCTGATGCGTCCCTCAATGAAATCCAGTTTGACAGCCCTGACTGACGATCATAAAGAATTAAGTTTCCTTGCTGAATTAGCAAAGCATTCTGGGGGATTTCCAGTTTAGGTTAAGGTTAGCACGCTCTGAATCCACGTATATTTCCAGATTAGAGTATGTGTACACCCACCACTCCGTGGGTTGATACAGACTTGAGAGTACATAATAAATCAATTAGCACGGACAGCCCCAAAAGGAATGACCAACCTTAAACCCTTTGACGAACATAGTGGCAGCAGAATAGAGATAGAAAGTAAGTAGCATCGGGAAGGAAATAATTCATTGGATGAAATGGAGGGGATGTGTCCACCAACAGGAACCCAGCTAACCAACTTCACAGGGTTTGCTTTTGCTAAGATAAAACGAAGGAAGACCTCCTGTGTGTACAGTGGAACCCCGACATAAGAGCTGCTCTACTTAAGAGCAACTCGAGATAAGAGCTGGGAGGGGAGAGATGTTTTTGTTCTACTTACAAGCCCAAATTCGAGATACAAGCGCCAAGGAGCTGTCTCCTGAAGCCAAACGCTAACTTCCGCGTTCGGCTTCAGGAGACAGCTGCGAAGCGGCGCGCGTGTTTTAAAAGGTTGCAGCCGGCCTGGGGGGTTCGGGGGGGTGCTTGCAGCTTTCTTTCTTGCTCTTTTTCTTTCTCTCTTTTACCTTCCCTTCCTCTATTTCTTCTTTTCTTTCTCCTTCCCACCTTCTTCCCTCCCTCCCTCCCTTCACTCATTCCTCTCTTACTCTCCCCTTTCATAAGTTTCCTTGCTTCCTTCCTCTGTTCCTGTCCCTTCCCCCTTTCTTTCTTTCTTTCTTTCTTGCTCTTTTTCTTTCTCTCTTTTACCTTCCCTTCCTCTATTTCTTCTTTTCTTTCTCCTTCCCACCTTCTTCCCTCCCTCCCTTCACTCATTCCTCTCTTACTTTCCCCTTTCATAAGTTTCCTTGCTTCCTTCCTCTGTTCCTGTCCCTTCCCTCTTTCCTTCCTTCCTTCCCACCCTCCGTCCATTCATTCACCCATTCCTCTCTTGATCGCTTAAAGCCGGTCCCTGGTGCAAAAAGGGTTGGGGACCTCTGTCCTACAGGATTGGGTGGCAGAGAAGTTGAACATATGTAAATTTAAAAGTTTAAGAAAGTTTACAAGTTAAGTGAAAGAAAATTCATTATTCATTTATATGTACATGTACATTTCTTCATTAAAAACATGTCTTTCTGCATAATTTAGACTAACTTTGTGAGTTTTTTGAGGGCTGGAACCAATTAAAATTATTTACATTAATTCCTATGGGGAAAAGTCGTTCGAGATAAGAGCTGCTCGACTTAAGAGCCCAGGTCCGGAACGAATTAAACTCGTATCTCGAGGTACCACTGTATTGCCCTTTTGAAGCTCTTCATAATGTCGCCTAGCCATTGTTTGAGCATAAAAGGGGTGTCATTGTTCTTTTGGCTCCCAAATGGCTGGACGATGCTATTATGTCTGTTTATTTATTTATTTTATTTATTTATTCAATTTTGGGGAAAGTGACCATCAAGAGAAAATGGGATAGAAATTTAACAACAATAACAATGATATCTTGGTTATGGGGAAATTTTTACGATTGGCTAAAGAAAAGAACAACAGAGAACTGATCAAAATTCAAGCAAAGCAACTCGTCAAATAAAAGAAATACTTAATGACAAAGGAAAATTCTCTGATCAAACAATCAAAAAAGAAGTGGGGAAACTTTTGTTTCCCAAATGTCGTATTTATATGTTTGGGGTTTATTTTATTTTATTCTAGTATGTGATATTTATTGTACAGTATATCCCTTTTTGGTTGTTCTTTCATTTTGTTTACTTGTTACTTGTTTTATTTAACTGTGTCAAAAAATGAAATTGTTATTATTATTATTTATTGGATTTGTATGCCGCCCCTCTCCGCAGACTAACAACGGCTAACAACAATGATAAAAAACAACATGTAACAATCCAATTTAATAAAACAACTAAAAACCCTTATTATAAAAACCGAACATACACACAAACATACCATACATAACTTGTAATGGCCTAGGGGAAGGAATATCCTAACTCCCCCATGCCTGGCGACAAAGGTGGGTCTTGAGTAATTTGCGAAAGACAATGAGGGTGGGGGCCATTCTAATCTCTGGGGGGAGTTGATTCCAGAGGGCCGGGGCCGCCACAGAAAAGGCTCTTCCCCTGGGGCTCGCCAAACGACATTGTTTGGTCGACAGGACCCGGAGAAGGCCAACTCTGTGGGACCTTATTGGCCACTGGGATTCGTGCGGTAGAAGGCGGTTCCGGATGTATAAAATAAAAAAAACACAATGATATCTTGGATGGAGGGCTAACTAGGCTAAAGGCTAATCCATATAGAGTGTCGTTATCATCTATTATGTTTGCTAATGTGCTCCTTGAAGCCTATAATGGATTACTTGAAGCTAGGGTTAATAACAAACTGGTGGTGAGAAACTGCTGTGCCATCGTTACAACAGAAACTTAGTTTAAAGCATTCTATCCCGGATAGTGCTGTTAACTTGCATGGACTTTCAACATTTTGGATTGTTTTCTTTTGAGGGAGGGTATCAGAATGTTATTTTTTTAAAGCTTTATTTATTCAAAATTAAAAGAGAAAATATCACAATAATTTTGCACATATCAGAACCGATCTCTTATATATGTTCAAGTACTTACTATCAGCCTTTAACTTTACATTGTTCGCACAGCAACCGGTTAGGGCCCACAAAGCTGGCCTTCACCAGGTCCCATCGGATAGACAATGTCGCCTGGCGGGGCCTAGGGGAAGAGCCTTCTCTGCGGCGGCCCCGGCCCTCTGGAACAAACTCCCTCTAGAGATGCATACCGCCCCCTCCCTGCTGGTCTTTCGTAAAGCTCTGAAGACCAACCTCTGCTGGGGCATGGGGATTATGAGCCACGAGATTGTCCCCGGACAATGTGAATCATTGAATTGGATGATTGTGGGTGAATGTTTAAGTTTTTTTTTTTTTACTAATTTTGTATATGTCTTTTTAAAAGTAATTGCAATGGTACCTCTACCTAAGAACACCTCTACTTATGAACTTTTCTAGATAAGAACTGGGTGTTCAAGATTTTTTTTGCCTCTTCTCAAGAACCATTTTCCACTTACAAACCTGAGCCTCCGAAACTGTAACCAGAAAAGGCAGTGAGAAGCCTCCGTGGGTCCTCTCTAGGAATCTCCTGGGAGGAAACCGGGCTGGAAAAAGTGAGGAGAAGCCTCCGTGAGGCCTATGAATCTCCTGGGAGGAAACAGGGCCTCCACCCTCCTTGTGGTTTCCCCTATCACACGCATTATTTGCTTTTATATTGATTCCTATCGGAAAAATTACAAACTTTTCTACTTAAGAACCTGGTCATTGTCACCTTTATGCTAATCTTGAACTTCTATTAAACTTGAACATATTTATTAATTTGTTTGTTCATTATACCAATCATCTCACTAATAGAAGAGAACTTTTGATTAAATGTTAAGAAATGTGTATTTATATATGATTTCCGTAATATTGGATGGTATATATATAAATGAATTTGTGTGTGGTGGAGGAAAAAATAAAAACTTTTTCAATAAAAAATAAGAAAAAGTCACACACAACCAATGAAATTAAAGAAATTACACAAAGATAAAAACCAAAACAATGGAGATCTGGGGTGGATAGCGTCTCTATTGGTCAACCAACCCCAGGCCAAACGGCAACATTTTCAATTTCTTCCAGAAGGCCAGGCGTAGGGTGACAGATCCCATGGGAGAATATTCCAGAATACTGATTCCAATATTCAACATAACAATTGAAAATGGGATAAGACAATACCAGGTAGTCCTAAATTTACAGCCACAATGGAGCCCGAAAATTATGCTGCTAAGTGAAAAATTTAAGAGAGTTTCGTCACATTTTATGACATTTCTTGCCACATTTGTCTAGCGACAACTCTCCCAACAGATCTTTAAGATGATTGGCAGGAAGGTCAGAGGGACACCCCTACTGTAAACGCCTGATTGGTCAGATTGTAAAAATATGTTCCAAGGCGCCAGAATAGACGTTTTAGTTCCTAACACCATGGGAAATTTGTCTTTTCCCAAGGTCTTAGGCGACCCCTGTGAAACGGTCATTTGACCCCCAAAGAGATCCCGACCCCCAGGTTGAGAATCACTGGTATAGACAATGCTTGATACTTTTTTCCCTTAGGCTACTTTCTTTATCGCTAAAAATAAAACGGCTAGTTATATCATAAACTATTTCTTGCATCCATTTGGATACAGACAGCAATTACCTGGGTTACAGCGCAGCTTTTGTTATGTCTAGGAAGGACTTTAACTGCATATTAAGCCACCAAAACCATTTTCACTGGAAAAAAACAGATGTAATATTGCTGGTTGTTATCAGGAAAGTTGGTCAGGCAGTCTGTTCAACTACTTTACCTATCTCAAGTTTGTAAGCTGTAAGTTTGTAAGTAAATCTATAGCTAATTTAACAAATATTTGCACTTTGCCTTGGAAAGCAAATAGTTTTAACTATTGGAAATATGCAGACATACGCATATTTTCTCTCTGATGATAGGAATAGATAGATAGATAGATAGAGAGACACACAGAGAGAGAGAGAGAAATAGTTACACCTGTTTGTTAAGTGACTCTGGATTTCCATTACTTATTGTTTAGTTTTAAACATATAGAACTTTATTTTACGATGTAGGTTACATATTATGAATAGTTTCTTTTACTAAAGATACATATATATAGAGAGAATTTTTAATCAACTATATGATATAAGATTAAATTTAGATAAAAGAGATTTAATATTCTTTACATTGTTGTAACCTTTAGTAGTAAGATGGTGAGGGAAAATTTTTAATTTAGAATTGTAAGAATTGCTAATAATGTATAAAATTAACAGAAAATTTTATACGGGAAGAGAGATAAGACCCTCCATGGAGCGAGTGATGAGAAAATAAAAGTTTGTATATGATTGATTTTAAGCATTGTTGTTGTGTTTATAACTATATATTGTTTTATGTCATGGTGAAGAAAAATAAAAATTTTTATACCGGATGTATATTGCCTTTTTATATGTCTTAAGCCATCCTGAGTCCTCAGAGAGGGGCAGCATATAAATGCAAACAATATCCAGAAGTTATTGCTGTTAGTTTCAATCAATCAATCAATCAATCAATCAATCAAATTAATAAATAAAATAGTGCATAAACTTACTACCCCCACTGCCCCCCCCCACAGCAGCCCATCACTGCAAACAGTATGGCCGCCTCCCACTCCTCAGAAAGACTCTCCCCACTGCCACGCACAGCGCTCCTCCTCCCCCCCCCTCCATCTTTTCTTACACTTCCCCGACTCCTCCCATACATTCCCGGGACGCTTCCCATTGGCGGGTTGGCGCCCCCCTCTTTTCTCTCTCTCCCCGCCCCCTCCCCCGTTATCTTTCCCGCCCTTTCGTCACTTCCTGACGAAGGGCCCGCGGGAGGGGGAAGGGTGAGGAAAGGGGGCGGGGGGAGGGGGGAAAGTGGGCCGGCCCTCAGTGACAGGCCAGGGTCGGGCGGGCGAGGTGAGGTGCGCGCGAGGGTTTGCATGATGGCGGGCGCCCGTCGTCCGCGCCGGTCTTCCTTGTGGCGGCGGCCGCTGTTGCTGCTGCAGTGGCCGCTGGTGGACGGGTTCCGGCGTCGCCGCTAAAAGAAGAGCAGCTCCGGCCTCCGCGCGGATGGGGAGCGGCGGTTGCGAAAGAGGGCGGCGGCCTCCTTCTCCTCCACCTCCTCTTTTTCCTCAGTAGCAGCGCCGGTTTTTCTGACGGGGCGTCTTTTCGGGTCCGCGAAACGAAAAGGAAACTCGTCCCGGCCGCCTCAGGCTGGGAGCTGCCCACCCGCCCCGCTGGACCGAGGGGATGTTGCGCTGGATCCGGCAGCAGCTGGTAAGGGGGGAGCGCTGAGGCGGCTACTGGTGGAAGGCGCCGGTGGGTGGGTGAAAAAAAAGAAGGTCCCCTTCCCTCTTCCTTCAACTTTCCCGGGGTCTCGGCCCTCAGAGTGGAGCCCCCTCCACACACACGCGCGGGTTCCAGCTTTGGACTCCCGCGCTTTCCTTTCACGAGCAGCAGCTGCTCGGCCGCCCCGCAAAAGTGTCCAAAAAACCAAAAACACGCCCCGGAGACGAGTTTGAGAGGCCCGTAACTGACTTCGTTTCTTTCTTTTAATTTTTTTTAATTAATTTATTTCCTCCCCATCCACGTGGCCCGGGCTAAGCAAAGAAGAGCTGCCTTTGCTTCCTCCTCCCCCGCCAATAATATATATATATATTTTGCCTGTATTTTGTATGCCGCTCATTCCAAAGCATATTCAGAGCGGCTAAGTACAATAATATTAAAATACAATCGCAAATGCATTGGAATTGGATGTATTTTGGGATTGCGCATTGGATATGTTGGCAACCTCCTCTTTTCTCTGGTAGCTGTGTAAAGGTGGTCCTCGATTTACGAGAGTTCGTTTAGTGACCATTGGAAGTTACAGTGGCACTGTGTGTGTGACTTTTCAACCCTGATGATGGTGACATCGCCCTGCAGGGTCACATGAAAAAGCAACATTCAGATGCTTGGCGATTGATTCATATTTATGACGGTGGAAGTGTGCCCCAAGTTGTGTGATCCCCCCCCCTTGAACAAAATCAATAGGGGAAATCCAGAGTCACTTAACAAACCGGTGTAACTATTTCTCTCTATCTCTATTCCTATCTCTCTGTCTATCTCTGTCTCTTATCTCTATCTCTATCTATCTCTATTCCTATCTATCTGTCTGTTTCTAATCTCTATCTGTCTGTCTCTAATCTCTATCTATCTATCTATCTATCTATCTATCTATCTATCTATCTATCTATCTATCTGTGCTGTGTCCAACAAAAAACAACAACATTAAAATCAATTTAAAATACTTAATTAAAACCCTAATACAGACCTTTCGATATCACTCATGGCCTGATCTGGACAGTATCACCTTCAATCAACTGCCTCAGTAACTAATTAACAACTGCTGTGATTCATTTGACAGCTGTGGCAAGAAAAGATTCCAGGCAGAACTTGATTAATTAAAAAAAAACTCTCCCGGCAACAGAAATGTTGGGCTCTGTTGTGGTCGTAAATGAGAACTACCTGTAACCCCTTAGCTTCAATCCAAACCTTTTTTAAAAAAATTGTTTTTTGGGTACTGTTTATAAGAGGTGGCAGGTGAGGGAAAGAGATTTGTGCTGATAATTACCAGAAAGTTGAGTTGGGAGCAGCTGGGTTTCTGAGAGGAGAAGGAAGTTGCCAAGCTGTGGCCAGCTGAGACCTTTTGCTTGTTCAAGGTGTTTTTCCAAAGTGCAGTGGATTTTGCAGTGCCATAATCTCAGAATGGGTGCTCTTCATTTTTCCACTTCTTTCCTTGAGGTTAGCGCTACATCTATGATTTCTGGGCTTTGTTGTGGTTTCCCCCCCACACATACAAATGTTAGAATTAAAATTAAGATCTGTTCTTAGCCCTCTGCCTGTGATAATTAATGATGGTGATTTACTTTTAAACTCCTGAACATGTCTTTTCAAAGCATAGCAACATTACAATTTGTTATGAAGCAGCACATCTTTTTTCGAATAAAAGTGGGCGGATCTGCGGGGAAAAGTAGAATAATTTCCTCTTGGCTGTTCCTTTCTTAAGAGGCAGAATGTCATTCGCTTTTATCTTTGGCTTTAACTCCCAGCTCCATCTAACTTCCTAATGCTTAGAAAACATTTAGACCAATAAGATGTGATTCAAAATTCAACCACATCCTTCCTGCATTTTTAGAACAAATGTTAAAACAATTTGGAGCAAGTTTTTCCCCCCAGATATTTGCTCATCCAGATAACAGTATTATAACATAAGATACAGTAAATGGGAGCATAAATATGGACCTCCATTAAGTAAAATAAATATTCCTTGGTGTTAATTGTCTTTCTTCCCTCACCCCCAAGACCATCTTGTTTTACAGACATCTTGTGTCTGTAAAATAAAAAAATATATTTGCCAGCTAATGGAGAAAAATATTAAAATCCCCTCAAGCATTTATAAGAAGCGGAAGTGATAGCAAATACATCAATTTAAATTGTTAATATAATAAATATAAAATATAACCAATATAAACCAAAGCTCTTGGGGAGGAGGTGGGTATCTGTATTTTTTTAAAAGTGGGAAGAGGTTCTTAGAGAAAAAAGTTTAAGAAAAGCTGTTTTAGATCATCTATAAAATGAACAATACAATTTGATAATGCATCACAAAAGTATAAACGATGGCAACAAAATGAAGAATAATGCTTCAAATAACTGGAGAACCATATAAAAATTTTAATAGCTTATTCATTATCTCCTGATTATATTTACAACAGTATAGTATATGGTTTGGCTTTCATAGAAGGATTAAACCCCCTTATGTAACCTGCTCAGGAAGGTTCATTATATAGATAAATAAAAATATAATGCATCTCTAAATGGCGTTTAGTGATTCAACATCTCCTGGAATATTATTAGCAATAGTTCAAAAGTCCTTTTAACAAATTGGCTCTAGAATATTTAGATTGAAATGCAGCTAACATTAATTTTTCTTGACAGCATATATTGCTTTGATATTGAAGCAAACTGGTTTTGGTTTATCATACCTAGGGGGCAAAGGCTTTCTTTCCCTATGGGGCTTGGTAATTCATTTCATACATTGTAGGAGACAGCCTTAGATTAAATTGTTTTCACTGTTTGATTAGAGCTGAGTAATGGTTGTGATTATTGGTATTTTCTCTTTCATATATGCTAATTACATTTGCTGATAGGATTAACCCCGAGTCTGCGGAGAGGGGCGGCATACAAATCTGATTAATAAATGATTAATAAATTAATTAACACTTGGTAGGTCCCTAATACGATAATCCGAAAGTTTCCCGGAAGGGTCAAACAAAAATGACAAAATAGGAAACATGCTGGGTGTACAGCTTCCTCAATCTGATGCTCTCCAGTTTGGTACAGATCCTGAATTTTGCAGTTAGCTGAGTGGTCTGAACATTTGTAGCCCCATCATTTTTAAAGAGGCTGAGGATGGTTGCTTAGTCTAATCTTAGGTATTTGCTATATCGCTGCATGATTCACTGGGTTTTTGTTTTGTTTTTCTCATTAGTTGTGATCAGAACAATAATTCATGAGATCATATAATTTTTATAAAGTGCATTTTTCAGTCTTTATAATGTATTCTAGGAAAGAAAATACCTTATTTCTGTATCAAAAAAATAGACACTATTCCTGCATTTGTATGCTGTTAGATATACAGTGGTACCTCAAGATACGAACCCCTCGTCTTACGAACAACTCGTGATACGAACCCGGGGTTCAGAAAAATTTTGCCTCTTCTTACGAACTTTTTTCAAGTTATGAACCGGCGTTTGGAGACTGCTGGGAAGCCGCGCGGCTGTTTTAAAAGGTAACAGCCGGGCGGCGGGGCTTCCCAGAAGCCTCCCGAACGCCGGTTCGTAACTCGAACAAAGTTCGTAAGAAGAGGCAAAATTTTGCTGAACCCCGGGTTCAGTTCGGGGGGGTGCTGGGAAGCCCCCCAGGCCGGCTGCGACCTTTTAAAAGAGCTGCGCCGCTTCGCAGCTGTCTCCTGAAGCCGAACGCGGAAGTTCGGCTTTGCCGTTCGGCTTCAGGAGACAGATGGGAAGCGGCGCGGCTCTTTTAAAAGGTCGCAGCCGGCCTGGGGGGCTTCCCAGCACCCCCCAAACCCCGAATCCGGGTTCAGGGGGGTGCTGGCAAGCCCCCCAGGCCGGCTGTCACCTTTTAAAACAGCCGTGCGGCTTCCCAGCAGTCGCCGAAAGCCGTTTTTTTGCGGGGGTTTTTTTGGTTGCACGGATTAATTGACTTTACATTGTTTCCTATGGGAAACAATGTTTCGTCTTACGAACCTTTCGTCTTACGAACCTCCTCCTTGCACCAATTAAGTTCGTATCATGAGGTATTACTGTATTTAGCACTTTTTGTAGAATGACTGTTTATGTCTCATTAGGACGGGGCCTATATAATCATTATTTTTTCAAAAATGTTATAATACATTAGCCTTAGTATTAATTGTATGTATTATTAGTCATCTATACAAAATTTTCAGTATGTATGAAAGTAAATGGACTTATGGTGAGGATTCATTGTGAACTATTCATTGTTAACTTCTTTGAGGAAGCGAGATGGCATTGCAATGAAATCTGCTAGACAAGATTTTCTGGACAGTGAAACCTCGCCCAATAAAGGGGGAGATCATCCATTTGTACTTCAGATAGCTGTTTCCTTGAGTCAATTGTAGGAACTGAGGTTTCTGCAGTTGGATCATGAATGAAACGATTGAAAGTGTAGGGACTTCACCAAGCTCACCAGCATAATATAGCCTTATGGACACAAAGTTCTGCCAAACCAATTCTTAAATCATATTTGGACATTGCTTTTTAGCTGCTTTTCAACTATTAATCTTTCAATTGACAAGTTTGATTAGAAAACATTTGTGGAATAAGCTGCAAAAGGGATTTGAATATTCATTTTTTAAAGTTTTAAATAGACTGGGGTCCAGATATATTTGAAATAAAGGTTTTAAAATTGATTGTGGGAATCTTTTCCTGTGGAAAATGCTGTTTTACATTATTTAAGGAAACGTGATAGCATGAGAATTTGGACATTGGACACTAGGGGGAGTTAGAAGCAACTGAAGATTATAATTAAAGGAGAACATTTAAATTTGACTTATTTACACAGAATAGAGCAAAAGAACACTAAATATATGTGAGATTTTTGTAAGCAATGGTTCCAGAAACTCATCTTAGAAGTATCTGCCATTATAGATAGACGGCTTTTAATAAATGTTGTGGAAGAGGAACAAGTTTTGCCGGACAAAGCTGGGACTGATCTGAAAGTAGATTTGAACATACCAGGCTGCAAGAATGACATGGAAAGAGATGTTACCCTTGATATTCCAATGAAATCAGCTGATATCTTAACTAAAAGGAATGTACAATTGCAAACCATAAGACTTTTAAAATTAAGATTTACAAAACAGATCTGTTAATCTGAAGGATGGGTGGGGAGGGCAAAAAACAAAATAAAAACAAGCTCCAGGATATTATTTGAAGGTATTAAGGATCAAAATTGTAAAAAGTAAAAGGAAGAACTATAAAATGGGTTTATTTGATCAAGATTAAAGCAGTTACCAGCATATTGGTTTTTTTAATTCACTTAGTGGACTTTTGCTGATTAGGACTGGATGATGAAGTTATAAGAATCAGTTTATAGATAAAAATAAGATGTAGAGATAATAGATTTTTGGTTATGTTTTAACATACGTTTTTTAAAAAGTTGTGGCAGAAGAGGAAATATTTATATATTTTCTTTTCCTTTGCTTAATCTATATGTTTTGCATTATTTCTTTTGTAATTTCTACCACATTTTATATGCCTACCATCTTTAATAAAATTATTTTTAAAAAGGAAATATGGTGTTGAGATTGGAATATTTAGAATGTTTAAGAGCTGTCCAGGGTGTTCTTTCTTTATAGCAATTGTCACCATTATATTGGGGGGAAAAATCAAGTTCATCTTTGATCTCATTTGTTTTTTAATAGTGGCCAGGCTATCATGCTGTAGTTCTAGTGTAATTACTATGAACAGAGATTAAATTTACAACAATTAGTGCAACATGGTTGAATTGATAGCTAAAGGGAGTTTACTCCCATCTAAGTATTAACCCTGAGAAATCCTGCTTAAGGGTTTTTTCTTCTTCTCAGGATTAGCTAAGGTCAGCCAGGTGCTAGCTGCTACTTAAAGCAAGTAAACCTTTTAGTTCTAGCAAATCCTAGCCATGTTTGGAGACCAAACACTAAAATGCCAAATAGTTTGTTATAAATGAATGGAAAAAAAGGTGAAAGGTTTATATGTTCTGAAGATAAACCAGAACGGAAAAATAGCAAGTATTCTAGAAATATCAGGCTATGATAACTCAATGCAGCCAAGATCTGTTCCATTACGCACACCCATCCCAACCTACAGTTCTGGCACTAGTACTGTTTCAATGACTTGTGTTTAATCTCAGGCCCTGTGACTCTGCCAGAGAGAGGGTGGCTCAAAGAAAAGTACCAGCACTGTACATCGAAGTTCCTCAAAATTCCATTTACCCTATGACAATCATTAAGTGTTGTACCTCATGATTCATGACAGATTTATCTTTTCTTTTATGTATACTGACAGCATATGTACCAAAGGCAAATTCCTTGTGTAAAGAATTCTATTTATTTGAGATGTCATATTGGCACATCTGGGGAAACCCAAATCTGAGCGTTTCTGAGATTTTCCCACCCAAAAGAAAGTCAAAGTCCTGCCACAGCACCCACATGTCCATCAAATGGTCCAATCAATGTATTCTCCCAACTGGAGATGCCTCCTAGTCCCGCCCCTCTAGGTACAGGGTAGAGTGGCCTTGACTCTCGGAGAAAGGAATGTTATTATGACTACATATCTCCCCAATTCCATCTAATTCCCCCCCTCCCAGTTTCCCACAGTCCTAAATGTGGCAGGCCTGAAGATCCAACGCCCAAGATGGTTTCCAGGCCTGACATGATATTTATATATTCTATGTTTATCGTTGGGAAAGATAATTTTTGTTTTTCATACTGTATACCCCCACTCTGAGTTGGATGGCCTTGTAAATCTTGTTAATAGATCCTTCAATGTTTTTGTCAGTACAATTTATCTCTGTCTAGGTTTTGCACACAGTGGGTTAAATCCAATATTTAACAAATAACAAGAGTTGCCAAGAATATGGAAGTTTTGCATTTTCTATAAAAAGTTGAATGAAAAGCAAATGAGCAGGAAGGAACAAATGGGTTTATTTTTATTTTAAAATGTTATGCTGCCCATTTCACTGCCAAGTGACTTTATTCCCTAAATTAATTTTTGTTGCCTCCAAATTGTGTTATCCAGTACTTTTTTCAGTAGCAAATTTAAATGAACTCAAAACTTGTTTCTTTTGCCTATGTCCAAAACAGGGTTTTTTTTGTTTAGAATTGTTTCTTGACCTCATTGCTGGTATCATTTTCTCCGTAAACAATTTTTTTTTCTTTCATTCATATTTTTGCAGCAGTCACTCATATACAGTGTTCCCTCGATTTTCGCGGGTTTGAACTTCGCGGAACGTCTATAGCAGAGGTCCCCAACCGCCGGTCCGCGGACCGGCACCGGGCCGTTGGGGGTTTTCAGCCGGTCCGCGGCGCCAGGGCCCCCTCGGCCTTTCCGCACCACCAGCGGCGCTCCCCCCGCCAGCCAGCCAAGCCCCGCGCCCGCCGGAACCAGCTCCTCGCTCTCCCCCCGCCGCCCGCCGCGTTTGCAGGAGGTGGGGAGGGTCGGGCGGCCCGCCAAGGCCAGGAGGGATGCCGCTGCCCCCCCTTCCCTCTCTCCGCCCGCCGCTGCGCCTCCTTGACGCCGAGAGGAAATGCCGGCAAAGGCTTTTCTCAGCGGAGGTCTTCAATGTCGGGGGCGCACGGGCGGTTGCACGCGCTCCCTATCTCCCTGCTAGCCCACTCGGAGTATTCAAAATAAGAAAAACCTTTGCCGGCGAAGGCTTTTCTTATTTTGAAGATTCCGAGTGGGCTAGCAGGGAGATAGGGAGCGCGTGCAACCGCCTGTGCGCCCCCGACATTGAATATCACCTTCGCCGGCCCCACCTCTCCTGCAAACCCCCTTGCTGAGAGCCCGGGGCGAAAGTGCTCTCGCAAAGGTGAGGCGGGCAGGGCGTGCGCGCGTCACCGCTGAGAAGAACGGAGAACGAGAGTGAGTGATAGCAACAGACAGCAAGATAGAGAGAAAGTGAGAAAGAGAGAGTGAGAGAAAGGGGGGGAGAAAGAGATAGCAAGAGAGAGAACAAGAGAGAGAAAGAGCGTGAGAAAGAAAACAAGAAAGAGTGAGAGAGAGAGAAAGCAAAAGAGACAGAAAGAAAACAAGAGAGAGAAAGTGAGAAGAAGAGAGAGAAAGAGGGGGAGAGAGAGAGAAAGAGAGGGAGAGGGAGAAAGAGAGAGGGAGAGGGGGGAGAGATAGCAAGAGAGGGAGAGAGAGAAAGAGAGAGGGAAAGGGGGGAGAGATAGCAAGAGAGGGAGAGAGAGAAAGAGAGAGGGAAAGGGGAGAGAGGGGGGAGAGAAAGAGAGAGGGAGAGAGAGAGGAGATAAAGGAAGAGGAGAGAGAGAGAAAGGAAGAGAGAGAAAGAAAGAGGGATAGAAAGAGAGAGAGAGTGAGAGATGCTCAGTGAGCCTTTCTTTGAAGTTGCCTTTCTTTCTTTCTTTCTTTCTTTCTCTTTCTTGCTTTCTTTCTTGCTCTTTTTCTTTCTCTCTTTTACCTTCCCTTCCTCTATTTCTTCTTTTCTTTCTCCTTCCTACCTTCTTCCCTTACTCTCCCCTTTCATAAGTTTCCTTGCTTCCTTCCTCTGTTCCTGTCCCTTCCCCCCTTCTTTCTTTCTTTCCTTCCTTCCTTTCCTCCCTCCATTTCTTGCTTTCCTTTTCCTTCCTCCCTTCTTTCCTCCCTCATTCCCTTCTTTCACTCCTTCCTCTCTTACTCTCCCCTTTCACACCTTTCCTTGCTTCCTTTGCACCCTTCTTCTGTTCCTGTCCCTTCCCTCTTTCCTTCCTTCCTTCCCACCCTCCGTCCATTCATTCACCCATTCCTCTCTTGATCGCCCCTTTTACGGCGCCGCTGACAGCTAGCTCCCCCCCCCCCACCGGGCCATGGAAAACTGGTCTAGCTTAAAGCCGGTCCCTGGTGCAAAAAAGGTTGGGGACCTCTGGTCTATAGTATACCACGGTTTTTCAAAAATATTAATTAAAAAATACTTTGTGGTTTTTTCCCCTGTACCATGGTTTTTCCTGCCCGATGATGTCATATAGAAACATAGAAGTCTGACGGCAGAAAAAGACCTCATGGTCCATCTAGTCTGCCCTTATACTATTTTCTGTATTTTATCTTAGGATGGATATATGTTTATCCCAGGCATGTTTAAATTCAGTTACTGTGGATTTATCTACCACATCTGCTGGAAGTTTGTTCCAAGGATCTACTACTCTTTCAGTAAAATAATATTTTCTCATGTTGCTTTTGATCTTTCCCCCAACTAACCTCAGATTGTGTCCCCTTGTTCTTGTGTTCACTTTCCTATTAAAAACACTTCCCTCCTGGACCTTATTTAACCCTTTAATATATTTAAATGTTTCGATCATGTCCCCCCTTTTCCTTCTGTCCTCCAGACTATACAGATTGAGTTCATTAAGTCTTTCCTGATACGTTTTATACTTAAGACCTTCCACCATTCTTGTAGCCCGTCTTTGGACCCGTTCAATTTTGTCAATATCTTTTTGTAGGTGAGGTCTCCAGAACTGAACACAGTATTCCAAATGTGGTCTCACCAGCATTCTATATAGCGGGATCATAATCTCCCTCTTCCTGCTTGTTATACCTCTAGCTATGCAGCCAAGCATCCTACTTGCTTTCCCTACTGCCTGACTGCACTGTTCACCCATTTTGAGACTGTCAGAAATCACTACGCCTAAATCCTTTTCTTTTGAAGTATTTGCTAACACAGAACTGCCAA
Organism: Erythrolamprus reginae; assembly: GCF_031021105.1. NCBI lineage: Eukaryota > Metazoa > Chordata > Lepidosauria > Squamata > Dipsadidae > Erythrolamprus > Erythrolamprus reginae. Next base: position 109,173,543 of record NC_091954.1, read on the forward strand.
TACAATAGTCAGATTGAGGATTCCTTTTCCCCAAGTGCATTATTTTACATTTGGAAACATTAAACTGCAGTTTCCATTGCTTTGACCATTTATCTAGTAAAGCTAAATCATTTACCATATTGCCGACGCCTCCAGGAATATCAACCCTATTGCACACTTTAGAGTCATCGGCAAATAGGCAAACCTTCCCTACCAGACCTTCCCCTATGTCACTCACAAACATATTAAAAAGAATAGGACCCAGAACAGACCCTTGTGGCACACCGCTTGTAACCTGACTCTGCTCAGAATACTCGCCATTCACAACAACCCTCTGGTGTCTATGCTTCAGCCAGCTGCAAATCCATTGAACTATCCAGGGATTAAGTCCAATCTTCACTAATTTATCTATCAGCTCTTTATGTGGAACCGTATCAAAGGCTTTGCTGAAGTCCAGGTAGGCAATATCCACGGCACCACCTTCATCCAACACCTTTGTGACATAGTCAAAGAAATCAATGAGATTAGTCTGACATGATTTGCCTTCAGTAAAGCCATGCTGATTTGGGTCCAATAAGTTATTGTTTTTTAGGTGCTGATTTATCCTCTTTTTCAGTAGAGTCTCCATCATTTTAACTGTGGTGTCATTTAACTTTAACAATATAACATTGCCAAACTTTCGTCTGCCTTTAAAAAACATTTTTTAAAAATAAACTTTAATAAATAAACATAGTGAGTAATAATCTAAATGGTTGCTAAGGGAATGGAAAATTGTAACTTAGGGGTTTAAAGTGTTAAGGGAAGGCTTGTGATACTGTTCATAGCCAAAAATAGTGTATTTACTTCCGCATCTCTACTTCGCGGAAATTCGACTTTCACGGGCGGTCTCAGAACGCATCCCCTGCAAAAATCGAGGGAACACTATATATATTTTCTGTCTTGTTACTCTATTAAGTATCCTTTTCTATTTTCCCCATTAGCATAACTATGAGCACTTTTGTGGTAACATAATACTTTTCACTTTCTTCTAGATAGCTTTTACTTCCTGTTTCCATGTGTCCACTTAACATTCATGCTGTTCTCAGATTAATCTATTAATACTTCCTCAAATGGGAATAGTATTTACTTTTTACTCAGTCTTTCGGCTTTTACACTCATTTTTCTCTCTTATCCACATTCATTAAAGAGTCACTTCTGATTGTACTAAATAATGATTTGCTGGGACTCCTCATCATTTTTATATCTTCTAATCCTAACAATCTGTCCTTATAAATAGTGGAAAAAAATCATGCTTTCCTTGTTTACTGTATTTGAAACAGATTTCTCTTTAAATAGATAATCACCACCTTCACTCATACTTATTCTTGTAAATGGCCAAATAACTTAGTTTTGTTTTCACTAATTCATACATATCACCTAATTTTTCCACAAATCTATCTGTAGTTTTTCCATTTTCACCATTCATTGGATTGTAACAGCAACTTGCAAATGCTTAATTTTATATATAACTGCAAAAATCTATGTGCTACCAAATGATATTTTTGTGATAAGCATTTTAATATTTTTCTATTAACTGATCACTTTGAGCCCAACTCACCTCACAGGGTTATTGCACTGGGGAAAATTGGAGGAATTATTTTATAAAAATAATGAAGAAAGAGCAAAAATAAATAGATAAAATATGGTCAACTCCACATTATCAATATTGTATTCTTTTCTCTTATTTTCATGTATATACAATATGTATATCTGTTTCATTTTATTGGTTAATGTATGTGCTTTACTATTTCTTCCTCCTATTCCATGGTTGTCATAGATAGTCCCAGAGTTATTGATCTTTTGTTGCCTATCATGAATTTGATCAATTGACATTTTCATCTACTCTTTATTAAGATTGAGAAGAAAGTCCCAGCCCTAGTCATTCAGCATTCCCTGCAAATATGTTTATTATGGATTAGATTGAACTGTTCTTTGTCATTGTTACTGTTTACCTCTAGTATATGCCTATGTTTGTGTACATGTGTATGTCAATGACACCCTTGGCTCTGGCAGAATTCTTTAGTGTGTTTTCAATTCTAAACCTATTTATTTAATTGTTAACATGTAGAATAAATGACTTTTATCATTGCTGGCTCAGGAATTGTGGGAGTTGAAGTTCACAAGTCATAGAAGAGCCAACTTTGCCTAGCCCTGTTCTAGATTACAATTCTAACAGAGAAGTTGTCTAACATGGCTTATACTTCCAATTTTATTTATTTGTTTGTTTGTTTGATTGATTTTTATGCCGCCCTTCTCCTTAGACTCAGGGTGCCTTACAGCCTGTTAGCAATAGCACTTTTTAACAGAGCCAGCTTATTACCCCCAAAATCCGGGTCCTCATTTTACCCACCTTGGAAGGATGGAAGGCTGAGTCAACCTTGAGCTGGTGATGAGATTTGAACCGCTGAGCTACAGATCTACAGTCAGTTTCAGTGGCCTGCAGTATAGCACTCTGCCTGCTGCGCCACCCCGGCTCATGGAAAATATAGAAAATGTTAAAGAAAATAAAATTAGGGGGATTCTTCCCATTTTCCCTCTGGAGTAAAACACCGCCCTCAGTGGTGGGAAGGATGGCATTTATTTCTGAATGAGAGCTCGTTTTGTCTATTGGTTAAGGCACTAGGTTGGAAACTGGGAGACTGGGAGTTCTAGTCCTATCTTAGGCATGGAAGCTGGGTGACTTTATGTCAGTCAGTTGATTGTGGGGAAAACTGGAGGAAAGAGAATATTAGATATGTGCACCACCTTGAGTTACTTATAAAGTAATAAAAGCAGTGTAAAAATCTAATACTGTAAATGAATGCAATGTGTGGTGACAAACTTAAGACTGTTTCACCTATTTCCCAGTATGGGAAATTGCTATATAGTAGGATTATGGGGGAGGGTTTTGTTGTATCCTGAAATGGCTACCTTGTAACGCTGTAAATAGTTTGTTCCTCTTTTCCAGCGCTGTCTGAGCCCAAGCAGGAAGTCGCTCCTGATTGGCTCAGACGCGGCCGGCTCTCGCTTTGGCGGGAACCGCAAAAGTATAAAAGAAGCGGCTTCTCCCTGCAGAGCCAGTCGGTACTCGCTGAATCGTCACTTTACCTTGCTGAGCGGTCACTTATTCTCTGAGCTGAATAAAAGTACCGATTGCTCAAACCCTGTCTCTGGGTCTACTTCACTGGCGACGAACGAACGGAAGAACTTCGCGTGCAACATGGACAAAATCCAGATCGGCCAGGCTCCAGAACTTTTCGATGCCGACAAAATGACTTGGGACGAGTACATGGCCACCTTCGAGATATTCCTCGAGGCGGCGGGAATGCAGGACGCCGGAGCCGATCGCAGACGGGCTATTTTTCTAAACTACTGCGGCGCAGAGATCCGTAGACTTGCCCAAACTCTCACCGAACCAGAACAAGCAAGAGCCACAGCGTGGGACGTCCTTCAACAGAAACTAGCGAGCCATTTTAAACCAACCAGACCAGCCGTGGTTTACCGGCATCAATTTCACATGATGGCTCAGAGAGAAACCGAGTCGATAAGCCAATTCACAACGCGGCTTCGAACGGTACTCGCTCAATGCAAGTTTCAAGATCCGGAAGCTCGCCTCACCGACGCCTTGATTTTCGGCATGAAGAACCACACAGTGAGAAGTAAACTCCTCACCGAAGATGAGCCGACTCTACAAACCGTAATCAAATTAGCGCAAACCGCGGAAGCAGCCGACGCAGCGGCAAGAGAATTAAAAGAGCACGGAAGGCGAGAAACCATTGCCAAAATCGACGCCGAGTCTCCCAGCGCCATGGGAACAGACGTCCGCGGCCAGCTAACTAGCAACGGGGACGACTGCCTCCTCCTGCAAGACCAACCGAGACACCCTAGAGCTACTCATCCAGCCCCCTGCGCGGGCTGCCGGGGAAATCACCAGCGCCATCGATGCCCGTTCCGCGACACCACTTGCCGCCGTTGCAACCGGAGAGGCCACATCGCCATCGCATGCAGGGCAACGGCACCAGAAGAAACTTTTGCCACACAACAATACCAGCGACCCCAAAACCACCCCCCCCAATCGCGAGAAAGGAGACCGTTCCGCAACTCGGGTCAAAGGAATTACCCCACCGCTAACCGAGACTACAATAGAGGTAACTCTCAATATTCCGTGAATAACACGGCAACCAAAAAGGGGGCTAAAATTGTTATCTCGTTGTTGCTAAATAACCAGCCTTGCTCAATGGAGCTAGATACGGGTTCGAGATATACCATCATGCCCTGGGAAAAATTTAAGCTATATATGCCTAATGTGTCTGAGGCTGACCTAATTCAAACCTCTTTGGTGATCAGAGACTTCCAAGGGGGGGTAATCTCGGTCCTGGGAACTGCAAATGTACCTATTGTATTTAAGAATGTCAAATGTACCCTTCCCATGCTTATTGTGACGGGGGCCAAACACTCCCTGCTAGGGCTAGCATGGATGGAACCGTTGGGGATTGAAATTTCGGGTGTGTGTAATGTAAACTGTGATATTATGCCTAACTTTGTGAAAGAGTTCCCTGAAGTGTTCAGCCCCACCTTAGGATTGTATAAGGGAACCCCCATATCTTTCTCTATTGACCCCAAGGTCCCACCAGTTAGACTGAAACCTCGCAGGGTTCCCCTCCCGCTTCTCCCCAAGCTAGACTTACAGCTGGACAAACTCATTAGTCAAGGTATCTTGGTCCCTGTGGAACAGGGGCCATGGGAAACTCCCATAGTGACACCCCTGAAGCCAGATGGCTCCTTAAGAGTTTGCGCTGATTACAAATCAACCCTGAATAAGGCACTCCAACACCACCCCTACCCCATTCCGGTTGTGCAACAACTCTTACACTCCCTGGGGGAGGGGAAAAGGTTCGCAAAGATCGACCTGGCGCAGGCTTACCAGCAACTTCCGGTCGATGAACAAACAGCAAACGCTCAAACAATTGTAACGCACAGGGGGGCTTTCAAATGCACGAGGTTACAGTTTGGGGTGAGCATAGCCCCAGGGATATTCCAGAGCATCATGGAACGCCTATTGTCAGGGGTAAATGGGGCCATCCCATATTTTGATGACATCTTAATTGCAGGGGAAAACCAGGAACAAGTGAACAAAAGAATAAGGGAAGTACTTAAGAGGCTACAGGACAAAGGGTTACGAATCAAGCCTGATAAATGTGTCTGGGGAACTAACAGTATTGAATTCCTAGGATATAAAATAGATAAGGAAGGTATCCACCCCACAACTGAGAAGCTGAGAGCAATTAGAGAAGCCCCAGAGCCACGAGATAAGAGTGAGTTGCAAGCATTTTTGGGCCTCCTTAATTTTTATTCCGTTTTTTTAAAGCAGAAGGCAACAGTAGCAGAGCCTCTCCATCGTTTACTCCAGAAGGAAGCCCGCTGGACATGGGGGAAAATTGAACGTGAAGCCTTTGCTCAAATAAAAAATTTACTAACTTCTAAAAGTGTAGTAGTCCAATATAGTGCCTCACTACCCATTAGGCTCACGTGCGACGCTTCGCCGTACGGCATAGGAGGAGTCCTAGCTCACGTTCTACCTAATCAGACAGAGGCCCCAATAGCATTTTTTTCAAGAACCATGACCAGCACGGAGAGAAATTATAGCCAGTTAGACAAGGAGGCTCTGGCATTAGTGGCAGGGGTAAAGAAGTTTCACAATTACATTTTTGGAAGAAATTTTGAGCTAGTCACTGACCACAAACCCCTACTAGGCCTGCTAGCCCCCAACAAGCCCACTCCACCTTTTATGTCTCCAAGACTAATCAGATGGGCCCTTTTCCTCTCTGGGTATCAGTATGAGCTCACCCACAAGGGGGGGAAGGAAATCAATCATGCAGACGGCCTCAGCAGATGCCCCATAGCAGACTTGGTAGAAGACCCTGTTCCAACCACAGACGTGCTAATGATAGAACTCGAGGAAAACCCACTAACCACAGCAAAAGAGGTAGCTGCACACACGCAGCAAGACCAAATCCTGAAACAAGTAGTGAACTGTGTTCTAAAGGGATGGCAAAATGATATTGTTAAACCTGAATTGTGTGATTTTAAGAACAAAAGGCTTGAATTGTCATATGTAAAAGGTTGTTTGCTGTGGGGGGATAGAGTGATCATCCCCAAACGCCTAAGGGAAAAGGTACTCAGAATGTTACACGTGGGCCATCCTGGGATTGTCAGGATGAAGAGCCTAGCAAGGGGGCATTTATGGTGGCCAGGGCTTGATGCTGATATTGAAAGTTGGGTTTCAAAGTGTGACCCGTGCCAAGAGTCTAGGCCCAATCCCCCCAAAACAACTCCGGCTGAGTGGGAACAGCCTGCTGGCCCTTGGTCTAGGATCCACATTGATTTTGCTGGCCCAGTGGGGTCTCAGTATTTCCTAATAGTGGTTGATGCTTTCTCCAAATGGTTGGAAATAATAGCAATGAACAACATAACCACAAGTGCCACTATCAAGGTATTGAGCAGACTGTTTGCATCCCATGGTTGCCCTGATCTATTGGTGTCTGACAATGGACCACAACTAACAGCCAGGCAATTCGAATTATTCCTAGATGGCCTGGGGGTCAGACATGCCCTCATCTCGCCTTACTCGCCCTGGGCTAACGGGTTGGCAGAACGTTACGTAAGGGTGGCAAAAGAGGCATTGCACAGGTCAGGCCCTGGAGATGTGCAACAGAACTTGGACCAATTCTTATTAACCCAGCACATTACCCCTAACTCGCACACGCATGTAAGCCCTGCAGAGTTATTGATGGGGAGAAAGTTGAGGTCACCACTAGACAGGTTAAACCCAAGGTTCTGTTTGAATAATAACCAAATGTGCATAAAACCAGAAAGAGAAATGTATTTGGGTCAAAATGTATATGTAAAATGCTTTGATGGAAATGTAAACTGGATGAAGGGAATTATTGTTAAGCAAAATGCACCCAAGACTTATATTGTTAAACTGGAGGATGGTCGTTTGTGGAAACGACACATAGACCACATTCGGAAACGAACTGAAAACCAATTACAACAACCCGCTGACTCGGACTCTCCCCCCTCAACAGACTTTTATACATTGCCCGAACTAAGAAACACGCAGAGAGACTTATCGGGCCAGGGGGAACCATCCAGCGACGCCGAGCCATCCTCGTCCTCCGAGGCCTTCGTTGGGCCCGCCAGGCCTAGTCCGCCGCACCGGGAGAACAGCGGCGAGCCATCCTCCACAGTCAGTGGCGAAGGAGAAAATGGACTGCGCAGGTCAGCGCGAGAGTCTCGAAGGCCTCACCGATTGGACGACTTCGTCACGTGGCTTTCTTGATGGATGGGTCCAACTATGAGGGGAGGGGTGTTGTATCCTGAAATGGCTACCTTGTAACGCTGTAAATAGTTTGTTCCTCTTTTCCAGCGCTGTCTGAGCCCAAGCAGGAAGTCGCTCCTGATTGGCTCAGACGCGGCCGGCTCTCGCTTTGGCGGGAACCGCAAAAGTATAAAAGAAGCGGCTTCTCCCTGCAGAGCCAGTCGGTACTCGCTGAATCGTCACTTTACCTTGCTGAGCGGTCACTTATTCTCTGAGCTGAATAAAAGTACCGATTGCTCAAACCCTGTCTCTGGGTCTACTTCAGGTTTAATCCCTTTTGAGAGTGTCAGAAAGCCAAACAATTTGCACATGTATGCAAACATGCGTTTTATTACAGTATAATACCATTGCCACATGATCATACAAGTTTCCCCCAAAAAAAATTTATTAAAGGGGTTTTCCTGTCTGTATTGGGCCAAAATTAAAATCTGTTTAATAATCAGAAGTAAAATAACAAAAAGCAAATGCAACCCCCAATCTATTCTTCCTTTTTCAATTTGAAATGTCAACTGTTGCCTTAAATAAACCTACTATTCCCCAGAGCAGAGTGCATACATATGCCTTTAATGAAATCAAAAATTATTCTTTTTGATGCAGTGCATAAGACCAGCCTGAGGGAATATACGAGTTAATATTGTAATGTAGTCATAAAATAAAAATGAAGGATAATTGGACAAGAGACCCAATATGATTTCAAGCATGAATGCTCCTAAAACATTAATAGGCTGGCAAGGAGGGAGTTAGATTATTTAAAAATCCAATGGTAGCGAGCAGCAAGGAATCTACTTACCTTCCCGATCAGTTCAGAAGCGCGCACTTTTTCACCATCTGTGCCTGCGCAGAAAGTTTTGCGCATGCACAGAGGATTGAATATAAGAAAATGGTGATGTCCAGGCAGGTGGGTGAAGCCTCACGCTGCCACCGCTATTGGTTTTTCAAACTTCCTATGGACGTCGCTACTGGTTCAGCCAAACCTGTAGCATTTTACCCCAGTAGAGCGTTTGCATTTCTTCATGTTTTGTTCTTTGTACAGGGGTAGGCAAAGTTGGCTCTTTTATGACATGTGGACTTCAACTCCCAGAATTCCTGAGCCAATCATGCTAGCTCAGGAATTCTGGGAGTTGAAGTCCATATGTCACAGAAGAGTCAACTTTGCCTACCCCTGTCTTAGTAGATTGAGTTAGGATGCTCAGCAATATTTGGATGAGCACAAGTTTTTATAAAACATGTTATAATATATATATATATATATATATATATATATATATATATATATATATATATATATAATCTTTTTTTGTAATAATACATTGCCATTGAATTCCCCTGGAACACTAATAGGCATATACTGTTCAGATTCTTAGTTCCAATTGTAGTCTTATCTGTCAGCATAAATAAGAAACATTAAGTCATACAATACTTCACCTTTTCTGCCTTGGAAGGTAGAATGTTACCTTGTACCATTGAGAGGTTACCACCAAGAGAGATAAAGAGTGCTGTGTAATTGAAATCATGTGTTGTTTATCAGTAGTGAAGGAGCCAGTTTATTCCTCTCTCCCATGTGAGAGTTGCATAATGTGCCATAGGAGCACAAAAATCCTTCAGGTTATATTGAAGGTGTTCCTAAGTCAACTTCCTGATACAATATTGTCAAGACTAGTAAAACAGGTTTGACATGTGTATTATCATTATCCTGCCTTCTTCTACAAAAGTTCAGCTAACAGAGTTTTCTTCAATACAGAAAAACAACATAGATGTGATCAGATTATCCTCAGAGTTGAGCGCAACTGGAGGGAAACTGTATTTAATCCCTGTGGAATAGTTTGAGAGCAACTGCCCAAGGCAATTTTATTACCTTTATAGTGTAAGATTTGAAATACGGTACTGGAAAGTCAGACACTTATAGAATTGCTTGTATGTTTGCATTGGGAACTGCTCCCCCCCCCCCCAATTTTTGTTTTAGTAACTATAGAATACAGTGGTACCTCGTGATACGAACCCCCCCAGGATACGAACATTTCGAGATACGAACCCGGGGTTCGGAAATTTTTTGCCTCTTCATACGAACTTTTTTCAACTTACGAACCCACCGCAGATTGCAAAATGGTGCTCTGCTGGGCGGCGCCACCCGGCTGTCACCTTTTGAAACAGCCGGGGGGCTTCTCGGCGTTCTCCTGAACGCCGAACCTGGAAGTTCAGCAAAAGTTCGAGTTCGGGTTCCGGAGGTCGCCAAGAAATGCCCAGCTGTTTCAGAAGGTTAGAGCTGGGTGGCGGCACCCGGCGGAGCGCCGTTTTTACAATTGGTGGCGGCGTTTTCAATCTGGAGGCTGAAACAGAGGTGGGGAATCCCAATAGGAAATTCCATGGGCAGAACTTTGACGTCACGAAGACATCCTTCCTGGAGGCCACGTTTCAGCCAACCAGGAAGGACGTCTTCGTGACGTCAAAGCTCCGCCCATGGAATTCCCAATAGGGATTCCCCACCTCCGTTTCAGCCTCCAGATCGGCCGAAAACACCGCTGGTGATTGTAAAAATGGCACTCCGCCGGGCGCCACCGCCCGGCTGTAAACTTCTGAAACAGCCGGGCGCTTCTCGGCGGCCTCCGGAACCCGAACCAGAACTTTTGCCGAACCTCCGGGTTCAGCATTCAGGAGAACGCCAAGAAGCCCCCCGGCTGTTTCAGAAGGTGACAGGCGGGCGGCGGCGCTTCTCGGCGGCCTCCCGAACCTGGAAAGTTCGGCAAAAGTTCGGGTCTGGGTTCGGGAGAATGCAAAGAAGCCCCCCGGCTGTTTTAAAAGGTGACAGGCGGGCGGCGGCGCTTCTCGGCGGCCTCCCGAACCTGAAAAGTTCGGCAAAAGTTCGGGTCCGGGAGAATGCCGAGAAGCCCCCCGGCTGTTTTAAAAGGTGACAGCCGGACGGCGGCGCCCAGTGGAGTGCCATTTTGCAATTCCCCCCCCCCCCCACTTGCATTCATTAATTGGTTTTACATTGTTTCCTATGGGAAACATTGTTTCGTGTTACGAACTTTTCGCCTTATGAACCTCCTTCCAGAACCAATTAGGTTCGTAAGACGAGGTATTACTGTACTTGAGATATACATAGATAGACACCTAATGATTCAGATAAAATTCCACAGTACTGTAGTCCAAATTCCTGGAATTCTCGGTTTATCATCTTTTATCTCAGCATGCTACAGCTTGGCTCTTTTATGGATGGGAGTGTTTAAGCTAATAGTGTCTTGTGACTGTATGGAAATAGAAGATTTTAATTTGTTGCTTTGCAAACAATCATAGATATGGTTCACAGAATAATTTTAATTGTACTTACCTTACCTTGTTTATTGACAAACTGGTTTCAATGTTGTAGTGTAGCATGAACCCATTTATTCACCATTAATAGTTCAAACCATAGGAACTCAGCCATTTTTTTAATAAAAAAAAACACCCAGTAATAATATATGGCTAATGATTCTAGCCAGCTTGAACTGTAACAACCAAACAGGGCTTGTTTCTCTCTGGTTTGTTTTATCTTCATCAAAAGACCAGAGGAGCTTCTGGTGACAGGAGCATTCTCATATCGGAATCCACAATCAATTTCCATATCTATTAATAGTTAAAGCGCAGACATACTAAAATATATTAGATGAAGTAAAAAAACAAAGTACAGTACCCGTTTTCCTATTTTCAGTAGTTACTCCTTAGATGTTTGCCTCTGAAAAAATTATGAATGGTTAAAAAAAATGAAGGAAAACTAAAAATATAATATAACATGTATGAATTTCATATATCCAGAAATTTCAGAATATTAAAATAACAATTTTTTTCAAATGACTCACTGAATTTTACTATTTTAATTATATAAATTTGTGTACCAATGAATAAGATAAGGCGGTAGGAAAAATAACAAATATAGATGCAGAAAGTTTCAAAGTAATAGATCTCTTTATCATACACAGAAGATTAGTGCTAAGGGGGAGTCATAAGCAAGTTAAGTTTATTTTAAGATAAGCAAGATAAGACATATATTCAGGCTACCTGATAATTGTAAAAGTGAGAGCAAAGAAGCAAAACTGGTTTTCTGTCTAGCTGCATTTGCTGCATTTCTTTAATAAGTTAACAGACAAGTGCATTTTCAGCAAACAAATGGCTAGTTTGGACTCTTGATAGAAACATAGAAGACTGACGGCAGAAAAAGACCTCATGGTCCATCTAGTCTGCCGTTATACTATTTCCTGTATTTTATCTTACAATGGATATATGTTTAGCCCTGGCATGTTTAAATTCAGTTACTGTAGATTTACCAACCACGTCTGCTGGAAGTTTGTCTGTTCCAAGGATCTGCTACTCTTTCAGTGAAATAATATTTTCTCACGTTGCTTTTGATCTTTTCCCCAACTAACTTCAGATTGTGTCCCCTTGTTCTTGTGTTCACTTTCCTATTAAAAACACTTCCCTCCTGAACCTTATTTAACCCTTTAACATATTTAAATGTTTCGATCATGTCCCCCCTTTTCCTTCTGTCCTCCAGACTATACAGATTGAGTTCATGAAGTCTTTCCTGATATGTTTTATGCTTAAGACCTTCCACCATTCTTGTAGTCCATCTTTGGACCCCGTTCAATTTTATCAATATCTTTTTGTAGGTGAGGTCTCCAGAACTGAACTATTCCAAATGTGGTCTCACCAGCGCTCTATATAGCGGGATCACAACCTCCCTCTTCCTGCTTGTTACACCTCTAGCTATGCAGCCAAGCATCCTACTTGCTTTTCCTACCGCCCGACCACACTGCTCACCCATTTTGAGACTGTCAGAAATCACTACCCCTAAATCCTTCTCTTCTGAAGTTTTTGCTAACACAGAACTGCCAATACAATACTCAGATTGAGGATTCCTTTCCAAGTGCATTATTTTACATTTGGAAACATTAAACTGCAGTTTCCATTGCTTTGACCATTTATCTAGTAAAGCTAAATCATTTACCATATTACAGACCCCTCCAGGAATATTAACCCTATTGCACACTTTAGAGTCGTTGGCAAATAGGCAAACCTTCCCTACCAAACCTTCCCCTATGTCACTCACAAACATATTAAAAAGAATAGGACCCAGAACAGACCCTTGTGGCACACCGCTGGTAACCTGTCTCTGCTCAGAATACTCGCCATTAACAATAACTCTCTGATGTCTACGCTTCAGCCAGCTGCAAATCCACTGAACTATCCAGGGATTAAGTCCAATCTTCACTAATTTATCTATCAGCTCTTTATGTGGAACTGTATCAAAGGCTTTGCTGAAGTCCAGATAGTCAAAAGTTACAAATGGATAATAAAGTGAAGATATCGAAATCTATATTTATTACACTTCATTGAGCAATAATGCATTATGACTATTTATTGTAAAATGCATTCTTGAGAAACTATTTGTAGAATCTAGGAACGTAATTCAAATATTTGTTTTAAAGTCCATAAAACTGTATTTCTTGGATAATAAAAGAGAGACATACTGACTTACATACAATTTTTTAATGTAATAATGTGAATGGTGCAGGCCATGCCCTCTAGTTTATCTTATGACTGGCTCTGGATAACAGATCTTGAATTACTTGGTCCATAATGTGTGCATCTTCATCTGAAGACCATGATTGACTCAGCCTTCCATCTTTCCGACGTAAGTAAAACCGAGGGCAATACGCTGGCTCTGTTAAGAAGTGCTATTGCTAACCTGTTGTAAGCCGCCCTGAGTCAAAGGAGAAAATGATTTGGTATTTAGTGGCACCATTTAGGACAGTTAATTTATTAAATAGAAGTGGGCCACAGGGAGAAGTAATTGTTTTTTTTTTAAAATTAATTAAATGAATTAAATAGGTAAGTTTAAGTTTACTTTATTGTCATTGCACCTCCTACAATACAATTAAATGCCATTTTCAGTGTACATCTACATAAGAAAACAACTTAAAAAACACATACACATCCTTCACATTCTATACATGTAAATGCCTGATGTATTTGACGATTTATTTTATTTATTTATTTGATTTTTATGCCGCCCTTCTCCTTAGACTCAGGGCGGCTTACAACATGTTAACAATCACACTTTTTAACAGAGCCAGCATATTGCCCCCACAATCCGGATCCTCATTTTACCCACCTTAGAAGGATGGAAGGCTGATTCAACCTTGAGCCGGTGATGAGATTTGAACTGCTGACCAACAGATCTACAGTCAGCTTCAGTGGCCTGCAGTACAGCACTCTACCTGCTGTGCCACCCCGGCTCCTTCTTTGCAAATTCACAGGGGACATATAGTTTTGGGAGCAGTAACTTGTGCAATCTCTAAAGCATCCACTCTGAGAGGAAGAAGCCAGTGTCTCTTTCAGCTAAAGAAACTTAGAGAACAATATCAACAATTAGATATTCCTCTCTTTGTGAAAACTGACCCAGTTAGACAGGAACATTTATATAATTGGAAGCTAAGTCCTATATGTGAATCATACCAAACAAGATAAGACATATATTCGAGCATCTAAAACCTTAAAGAATCTAGCTGTGGTTATTACTGGATTTTCTAGGTAATTCTAGAATATGTAGGATGGTGTGTCTTGGTTTCTTCAGTCTATTGGGAAGGGCAATGTAATAACACACAGCCTATTGTGCTATGGAAAGAATGTTTGTTTTAAATAATAAGGTGTGGCCATTTAGCTAGAAAAGCAGCTGCTCTTTCTGTGAGGACAACATACTGATGATTCAGTTTTAGTCTCTCTTTTTTTTAAAGTCTGTTTTTAAATGTGATTTGTTCACTCTGGACCTGTATCCTGATCTCAACATTGATGGGTGTCTGAGCAGATTTTTTTTCTCTTCGTTTTTTTCAAACTGGAGGCAGAACTGTTTCCCTAAAAATAAGACCTGTCTTATATTTTTTTTCCACCAAAAATTAGGTCTTATATTTGGGGTGGGGGGGATGTCCACTGATTCATCTCACTTGTGCATGCCCCCCCCCTTTTTTTTTAAACTGTCAGAGGTCTTTGTACACTTCTGCAGCTGGCAAAGAGCTCTGTTATCTGCTGCAGAAGTCTTCAGGAAAGCCTTGCTAGCTGCAGAAGAAATGGGCCTGCAAGGCAGGTGTCAGGGTGTGTGAGGCCTGGCTGCAACTATCCAAAGGTAAATAGCAGGGTAGCTCCAACTCCCTAGCACCCTGTATACCCTACAGTGGGTAGGGTCTTAATGGGGGGGGGGATAAGGTTTATAATTGAGCATACATGTAAGGAATTTTATTTATTTTTATATATTTATTTATTTTGTCCAATACAAATTGAAAGTTAAGGAGAATAAAAATGTGTATTAGTAAATATCAGGGAAGGGATAGAAGAAGAGATATGAGAATAGAATACATCAATGAAGAGTAGAGGAAGGATATATGGATGGGAGAAAAGATATATAAAATACAGGAGAGACAATTGGACAGGGGACGGAAGGCACACTAGTGCACTTATGCTCGCCCCTTACTGACCTCATCTAAGGAATCTGGAGAAGTCAACCGAATCTAGAATTTCTTTTGGGGTAGGTCGTATTTTCGGGGAAACACAATAGAAAATGACAACTTAGCGTTGCCTGAAGAAAAGAGAAAGTTTGAGGGAAGATTGCTGGCTCAGAAGCATTTCATTTGATCATTGTTTGCAAAGAGATCTATCACATATGTTCAGTTGTCTTGGTTGGTAGAACTCTCCCATTCTATCAGGTAGTGATTAGTGATTTGTTGGATAGCTGGAAAGATCAAAGATCTTGCATCGCATCCACCTTTTGGGAGTAGTTTCTGCCTCTGCCTTTAGTTTAAAATTCACACATGATATTGGCTGCATTTCTGACTTACTCAGAGCCTTGGTGGCGCAGTGGTTAGAGTGCAGTGGTTAGAGCGCAGTGGTTAGAGTGCATGATCACCGGCTGCCAGCAGTTTGGCAGATCCAATCTCAGTAGGCCCAAGGTTGACTCAGCCT
Source organism: Erythrolamprus reginae (assembly GCF_031021105.1). Classification (NCBI taxonomy): domain Eukaryota; kingdom Metazoa; phylum Chordata; class Lepidosauria; order Squamata; family Dipsadidae; genus Erythrolamprus; species Erythrolamprus reginae. Next base: position 109,188,910 of record NC_091954.1, read on the forward strand.
TCCAAGGTCGGTAAAATGAGGTCCCAGATTGTTGGGGGCGATATGCTTACTCTCTATAAACTGCTTAGAGAGGGCTATAAAGCATTGTGAAGCAGTATATAAATCTAAATGCTATTGCTATTACTTTATAGAATATTCTGTTCTTGTGATGTAGCTACTGTGTTATGGTTTTCCGGTTTTCCCCTCCAGAATGTCGTATTGACATTCAAACCTTCATATAGTGGTTTTTCTAAAGACATACTTTCTGTGATATTGTTACATCAGTCTTAGTTTTCTTTCACAGGTATTTGAATGTAAAACTGTCCTGGAGTTTAGTTTTGAAAATTATTATTATTATTATTATTATTATTATTATTATTATTATTATTATTTATTAGATTTGTATGCCGCCCTTCTCCGAAGACTCTGGGCAGCTCACAACAATGATAAAAAACAGCATTATAATTTCTAGTGACTATCTAAAATTTTCCTGTTAATGTCTGGCAATCTACACATGGCATTGTTTTTCTCAGTTGGAGATTCTAGCATTGTTGCATCATTTATGTGGAACAGATGGTGAGCTTCTGAGTGTGGATGATGAACAGCTAGGCCTGGCTTAGCTCCATCAATCGCCGTGGCCTCTGATCCCTGGAGCTTCACAGTGAAATGTAATTGGAACATTACAGCTACCAGAATCTTTCAAGAATCAAGCAGTTCACATCAGCTACTTTAAACACACATTTGAAAGTGTCATGTATTTGAACAAATGTGTGATGTGGGCTTAAAGGGAAATTATTTTTGTATCCGACTAGACAACCCTGTGACCCATTGGGACCTTCTTTGAGAGAGAGAGAAATAATGTAATTTGATGTGACCAAAATGAATATTACATTTTAAGCTGAACATTTTAAAAACAATTCCTGGTAATGGATGGTTGTGTTATTATCTAAGAAGAGCATGTATCAAACAGAAAAATAATTGCAGTTGCAAAGGAACTTCAATAATAAGTCAGTATTTACTTACCATATTTTTTGGACTATAAGACACGCTGGTATATTAGACCAGTGTTTCCCAACCTTGGCAACTTGAAGATATTTGGACTTCAACTCCCAGAATTCCCCAGGCAGCAAATGCTGGCTGGGGAATTCTGGGAATTGAAGTCCAAATATCTTCAAGTTGCCAAGGTTGGGAAACACTGTATTAGACGCACCAAGATTTCAAACAGGTAAGTAAGGAAAAAAGTTTTTGTCCTCACTGGCCCCCAGGAGCACCCTGCAAGCCTTCCAAACTCTTTGTGCCCCCCGTATTTTGCAACAATGGTCCTGTTTTTCACGAAAATGGCATTTTTATTTCCCCCAGCCGCCACTAGCACTTTGCAGGTCTCCCAAACCCTCTGTGCAACCCGTTTTTTGCAAAAATTGACCCATTTTCACCTATTTTTGTCAAAAATGGGACACACAGAGGGTTTGGGAAGCCCGCACAGTGCTCCTGAGGGTTGGGGAAAGACAAAAACACCACAGTTTTCTTGGGAAATTGTTTGTTTTTCACTCTTCTTCTTTTTTTTGCTTTTGCAAAAATGGGGTGCACAGAGGTATTTATTTATTTATTTATTTATTAGATTTGTATGCCGCCTCTTTCTGTAGACTCGGGGTGGCTCACAACATAATAAAACAATTCATAACAAATCTAATAATTTACAATTTAAAAATTTAAAGTAGTTAAAAAAACCCCATTTTTAAGCAGACATACCTACAAACTTACCATACATAAATTGTATATGCCCGGAGGAGATGTCTCAGTTCCCCCATGCCTGACGACAAAGGTGGGTTTTGAGGAGTTTACGAAAGGCAAGGAGGGTAGGGGCAGTTCTAATCTCTGAGGGGAGCTGGTTCCAGAGAGTCGGGGCCACCACAGAGAAGGCTCTTCCCCTGGGGCCCGCCAACCGACATTGTTTAGTGGACGGGACCCGGAGAAGGCCAACTTTATGGGACCTAATCGGTTGTTGGGATTCGTGCAGCAGAAGGCGGTCTCGGAGATATTCTGGTCCGATGCCATGAAGGGCTTTATAGGTCATAACCAACACTTTGAATTGTGACCGGAAATTGATCGGCAACCAATGCAGACTGTGGAGTGTTGGTGTAACATGGGCATTTTTGGGAAAGCCCATGATTGCTCTCGCAGCTGCATTCTGCACGATCTGAAGTTTCCGAACACTTTTCAAAGGTAGCCCCATGTAGAGAGCGTTACAGTAGTCAAGCCTCGAGGTGATGAGGGCATGAGTGACTGTGAGCAATGAGTCCCGGTCCAAATAGGCATACGGCCAAGTTGCGGACCCTCTCTGAGGGGGTCAATAATTCCCTCCCCCAGGGTGAAGGATGGACAGATGGAATTGTCCTTGGGAGGCAAAACCCACAGGCACTCCGTCTTATCCGGGTTGAGTTTGAGTCTGTTGACACCCATCCAGGCCCCAACAGCCTCCAGGCACTGGCACATCACTTCCACTGCTTTGTTGATTGGACATGGGGGCCTGCAAGTGTGTTCCTAAGAGCTGGGGAAATTTTTTCACAAAAACAGTGTTATTGTCTTCCCCCAGCCCTAGGAGCACTCTGCAGGCCTCCCAAACCCTCTGCTCAACCCCTTTTTGTGAAAAATGCCAGTTTTTGAGATGCAGGGGCAGTATGTGTTGATGTGAATACAGTGATCCCTCTATTATCGCGAGGGTTCCGTTCCAAGACCCCTCGCGATAATCGATTTTTCGCGATGTAGGGTTGCGGAAGTAAAAACACCATCTGCGCATCCGTGCCCTTTTTTCTATGGCCGCGCATGCGTAGATGGTGGAGTTTGCGTTCCCCGCCGCCCACGCAAAGGGGAAACCCCGATTCGGCTCCTCGCTGCTGCTGCGCTACCGAGCAGATCAGCTGCTGGGCGGCCGAAGGAACCTTCCCTGGGTCTTCCCCCTCTTGCTGGCGGGCGGGCGAGCGGCGGGCATCAGCGAGGAGCCGGGGTTTCCCCTTTGCGTGGGCGGCCGGGAAGACCCAGGTTGGGGGTTCGGCGGGGTGCTGGGAAGCCCCCCAGGCCGGCTGCGACCTTTTAAAACAGCCGCGCCGCTTCCCAGCTGAGTCCTGAAGCCAAACGCGGAAGTTCGCCTTTGGCGTTTGGCTTCAGGACTCAGCTGGGAAGCGGCGCGGCTGTTTTAAAAGGTCGCAGCCGGCCTGGGGGGCTTCCCAGCACCCCCCCGAACCCGGGTTGGGGGTTCGGGGGGGTGCTGGGAAGCCCCCCAGGCCGGCTGCGACCTTTTAAAACAGCCGCGCCGCTTCCCAGCTGACTCCCGAAGCCAAACCCGGAAGTGGGGGTTTTTTTAATTAATATTTTTTTTAAAATTGCGATATAGCGTTTCGCGAAGATCGAGATCGCGAAACTCGAGGGATCACTGTACAGTGACTGTATTCGGTGTATAAGACATACCGACATTTCTACTCTTTTAATGGGGAAAAATGTGTGTCTTATACGCTGAAAAATACAGTAAGTAGCAAACACAATGCTCAAGGGTGAGCAAATAAAGCAGTGACAGAAGGAGTGATTTTTTTGCCAGCTTCCCCGTTGACTTTGCTTGTGGTAAAATGCTTGGCAGGGAAGGTCGGAATCACAATCATATGACCGCGAGGACGCTCAATGGCCACAATCTTGTGAGTGACACTGCTCTGGACATTGTGGAAATGTCAATTCCACAGGACTAATGGGTCCCAGATGTTTTAATGTGTTGCTTAACTTAATGGATTTCAGGGACCTTGATTCAAAAAATTGTTGTGATATAATGGACTGTTTGGGCTAATTTGAGGGTACCAATAGACTAACATAAAATTTTTAGCATCACCATATTGTTATTGATATAATATTTCCTTTTATCAGGTGCTCAACATTATCTTTTCTCCCATGATGTAGAATAATAAAGAATTATACAAGTTACCCAGTGAGCTGCTGTGACTGAGAGTAGTCCTGAGTCTGGTAGTTCCTTGTCTTTCAAATATACAGTCAAATGTACCTTCACCATTACGCCACATTGACACAAAAGTGGAGCCTTTGCTTGGATTATGATCCAAAAATTCAGTCTCAAATCTATTTTCATTTCATTTGCCACCACCTTATGTCTACTAGCTGCTATAGTGGACATTGCCTATCGCCATCTTTCTGGATAGCCAGAACTAGATCCTTGGTTCACACAACAAGGCAAAGGTGTATATTTGAAAAATGAAAATGTCTGGAACACAATGACCCTTACAATATAAAAACTATATATCCCTTCAGCTCTGCAGGCCCAGAATAGCTACCCTGTTTTCCCCAAAATAAGACATCCCCTGATATTAAGCCCAATCGGGCTTGTGAGTGCATGGCGATAAGGCCAAACACCTATTTCAGGGTTTTTTAAAAAAGGGTCTTATTTTCAGGCAAACACAGTAACACTGCCAGTTCCACAATGTAAGGGCGAAGAATATTGGACCTGTGTAACTGTGTCATTAATTAGGAAATTGCAGCCTAGATAAAATCAGTTATTTACAGGATTTGTTTGATGAGTTTCAGTATAAAAATGTACACCTAGAAGTTTATCCAGAAGCATTCTGACTGGATTTGGCTCCATCTGGACTTTGAGAATGTATCCAGGAGGATGCCCTCTATTATATCACTATACTGTGAAATGTAAAGCTGAAACTAAAGCTGCTATTCCACCTGGTGCTAACATTTGGACTCTAGAAATTTATCAGGATCATCAATTTATCAAGATCATCAATTTTCCACAGACATCCCAAAATTTAGCACCTAAATGCTGCAACTGAAGACCTACACTTTCAGCAATAATTTATTCTAGGTTTTGGGTGACTTCCAGCTGTTGATCCTGTGCTCCTTCAAAATATCATTTAGGGCTATCCAGATACCTGGGTATGGTACAGTTTATTATCTTACCAAATGCCTGCTTTGCAGTTTATTTCAGTCGCATTGAAAGGCAAAGTGTTTGTTTAGATCAGAGGTCTTCAAATTTGGCAACTTGTGGACTTTTAATTCTGAGAGTTGAAGTCCACATATCTTAAAAGTTGCCAAGTTTGGGGATTGCTGGTTAGAGCTTTGCAGTGTACAATCATCTTACGGGTTAGAAACTTTGCATCTTAAATTTTCTCATAGGCAAAGTCTTTCCAATGTGATACAGCTCATTTTCAGAATAAGCTCTTTGGATGTTCAGAATATTTTTTTAATATCAGAATAAATATAATGTCTAAAAATTAAGCGCTTATTATTTTTCCATCAATATTCCTATCACCTCACGATGCTATTTAAAGCTTCTAACTATAACCTCTCAATTGAAATAACATTAGAATTTCAAACAGTAAATTAAGGTTAAACATTAAAATAATGTTTTTTCATGTTTTAACAATATTCTTAATAATGCCAACGGAATCCTAACCTGCATTCACAGAGAAAAAGAATCAAGATCATGCGAAGTGTTAATACCATTTTGTAATGGCTTGGTAATATTGCATCCAGTTTTTGTTGTTATAATGTTAAAAAGATATGGAGCATCTAGAAAGAGTGCAGAGAAGAGCAAAAAAGATTATTAGGGGGACCAGAGGCTAAAACATATGAAGAACGGTTGCTGGAATTGGTATGTCTAGTTTTATGAAAAGAAGAACATGATAGCAATCTTCCAAAATGTAAGAGGCTGCCACAAAGAAGAGGATTGTCAGCCTATTTCCTTAAGTACCTGAAGGCGGAACAAGAAGTAATGGATGGAAACTAATACAGGAGAAAAGCGACCTAAAACTAAAGAGAAATTTCCCCACAATTTAGAACAATTAATCATTGGGATGGCTTGCCTCCAGAAGTTGTGGATTTTCCAACACTGGAGGTTTTAAGCAGGGGTTTGGATAGAAGACCTCCACGTTCTTCCCAACTCTGCTATTCTGTTATTCCTTTAAACATTCTAAAAACCTTTAAAGTAAAATTTAATAAAGCCATTCCTGTTTCAGGAAATGCGGAAGTAAATAAACATGTCTTCTTTAGCTTGTTTTCTAAAAGCCTGCAGGGCAAACACATTGCATCACTTCTCTTTTTAATTTTTAAAAAAATTTCTCCACATTCCATATATATATATATAATATAATATATATATATAATAATATCAATAGATATACCATAACATCTTATCAAGTATTATATTATTATCCAATAAACCACCATATTAATCTTCTATACCTCACCCCATTCCTAAGAGGTCTGTAAGGGGCGTGCATAAGTGAACCATTGTGCTTACCGTCCCTGTTCTACTGTCCTATTGTCTAATTCAGTGTTTCCCAACCTTGGCATCTTGAAGAGATCTGGACTTTAACTCCCAGAATTCCCCAAGTTGCCAAGGTTGGGAAACACTGGTCTAATTTACCTGTACCTACTTTGTTAATGTTTATATCTATACCAATACCTACTATCTTGTATAGGTTTGACAAATAAAAAAATAAAATAAAAAATCAAGGGTTTCCAAATTTCACAACTTTTAAAACTTGTGGACTTCCAACTTGTGGAATTCTGGGTGTTGAAGTTTACAAGTCTTAAAGTTGCCAAGCTTAGAGACTCCTGCTATAAAGCATACCTAATGGGCAATAATATGGGTTACCTCCGGGGCCATCCATTTCTTCTGCCTACGATTATAGGCCAATCCATGTTCTCAATGAGGTCATCAATGTTAGGCATTCAGCCACAGCATCCAGTAGTGAGTGGACAAACTGGTAAAACTAAAATGGGTCTGTGCAGAAATGATGAGGTAACACAGTTCAAGAGTTGCCCCAGATCCTGTATCTCCTGTTTCTGCAACATGTATACAAACCCCTTCTGCCATTTATTCTGGCACATTTTAATCCTTTCTTACGAACCTTGAATCCTTTTCCTCAAGGTCCAATGAGACGGCCCTGCCCTCCCATTAGGGTACCCCTTCATTGGCAACCCCATTGCCACCCCATCTATATTTGCAGGCCAGATATAATCCAGAAGGGATGCTTGGTTGGTGAATCTCTGCTGCACTTTTTTCAAACAAAGCAGGTGAAAAGCCATTCTGACTGGTTGTTAGGGCTGCAATTGGACAAGTCCAGAGAAAAACACAAATAAGGTTATGTGCAAAGCATGTCACAACATTTCAGTTGCTGTAACTTAGCAACACTTCCCTCTCCCCCCCCCCCAATGCACACTTATGAGAAAGGTGGATTAGGGTTTTTTTCTGTAACATGAAGAATTACAGTTTTCATTATATTTACAAATACAGTGATCCCCCGGTTATTGCGTCCCCGACCATTGCGAACAGGGTAATTTGCGATTTTTCAACCCGGAAGTAAACAACACCATCTGCGCATGCGCGCCCTTTTTCTTTCTATGGCCACGCATGCGTAGATGGTGGAGTTTGCCGGGCAGATCAGCTGCTGGGCGGCTTCCCTGGGTCTTCCCCTCTTGCCGGGGTTTCCCTTTTGCGTGGGCGGCGGGGAAACCCCAGCCCCGCTTCCCAGCTGAGTGGCTCGAGCAACGGCGTGGGCGGGCGAAGGGTGGGCGGCGCTGGCTTCCCCTCAGGAGACGCGCCTTCTCTCTCTTTTTTCTTGCGGCGAGCCCGAGCCGTTCCTCTCTCGACCGCAGCCGAGCTTCCCTCGGCCCCCTTTGGCCCCGTCGCCTCCTCCCCGCCTGCGAGACTCTTCTTCTCCGGCTTTCGGAGCTCCTCCGCCGTCACCCGGCTTCTGGCAGAAGCCTTCTCTCTTTTTTTTCGTGCGCTTGGCGAGGAAAAGCACGCGGGGAGGAGGTGAAGGGAAGCTCGGCTGCGGTCGAGAGAGGAACGGCTCGGGCTCGCCGCAAGAAAAAAAAGAGAGAAGGCTTCTACCAGAAGCCGGGTGACGCCGGAGGAGCTCCGAAAGCACGAGCGGCGGCCGGACGAGCGGTGGCCGCACCAGCAGCGGCGGCACGAGCGGCGGCAGCACCAGCAGCGGCGGCACGAGCGACGGGGCCAAAGGGGGCCGAGGGAAGCTCGGCCGCACCAGCAGCGGCGGCACGAGTGGCGGCCGCACCAGCAGCGGCGGCACGAGCGGCGGCGGCACGAGTGGTGGGCGGGCGGGCAGGCGGCTTCTCAGCTGTTGGGCGGGGGTCTTCCCAGGTGCGGAAGTAAAAAACACCATCTGCATATGCGCGGCCATGAAAAAAGGGCGCGCATGCGCAGATGGTGTTTTTACTTCCGCAGCGCTACTTCGCGAAAACAAAATTGGAGATTAATGAATTTGAAAGCGCTGAAGAAGAGTTTCTCATTTAACATCATTCTTTGTTCTTTTCTGTAGCTGTGCCTACAGTTTTGCTCAATATCTACTTGGTTTTTATGGCAGGGTGGTAACAATGAGACTGCAAGTATGGAGACTTAGTGAGACTAACAGACTGGTAAGGCTAACAAGCCTTGAGTTCTAGTAAAAAGGACTTTTGGAATATTTGAAAAGGACTGAGCATCTCATCCACATCTTTGGTTAATAACCTGTTATCTAGTTTTGGCCCATATATCTGATTTTGAATTTGTATCTCTGATTAACTTTCTTTAGGTAACTGACTTTTTAACTGCTTGTATGTCCTTTGAGGGACAGCAGATAACTGTCTCGGGTTGATTCAACAAAGCATTTTTTATTTTTAAATTATTATTTATTGGATTTGTATGCCGCCCCTTTCTGTAGACTCGGGGCGGCTAACAACAGTACAGTAGTCCCTCGCTATATCGCTCTTCACGTACTGCGGCTTCACTTCATCGCGGGTTTTCAAGAAATATTAATGAGAAAAATCATTCGCGGATCTTCGCTGGTTCGCGGGTTTCTGAGGAAGTCGATCGGCAGATTTAAACAGCCCGCGGAACTCGATTGGCAGGTTTTTCAAAAAAAAAATATCTAAAATTGTAAATACTGTATTTAAATACTGTATCTAAAATAAATACTGTGTGGGAAGGGTTTATAAACACTTAAAACAATGAAAACTTACCAAACAATTACAATATAAATACTTAAATAAGTACTATCAGTCGATAAATTCCCCATCGCGGATTTCACCTATCGCGGCCGGGTCTGGAACATAACACCAGCGATAGGTGAGGACTTACTGTAGTACAAAACAGCATGTAAATCCAATACTAAAACAGTTAAAAACCCTTATTTGTAAAACCAAACATACATACATACAAACAAACATACCATGCATAAATTGTAAAGGCCTAGGGGGAAAGAATATGTCAGTTCTCCCATGCCTGACGGCAGAGGTGGGTTTTAAGGAGCTTACGAAAGGCGAGGAGGGTGGGGGCAATTCTAATCTCCAGGGGGAGTTGGTTCTAGAGGGCTGGGGCCGCCCAAGAGAAGGCTCTTCCCCAGGGCCCTGCCAAACGACATTGTTTTGTTGACGGGGCCCGGAGAAGGCCCACTCTGTGGGACCTAACCGGTCGCTGGGATTCGTGCGGCAGAAGGCGGTCTCATAGATACCCTGGTCCGGTGCCATGAAGGGCTTTATAGGTGATGACCAACACTTTGGTCACTTTGGGGGAATATAAGATCGTTGTTTTTCTTTTTTCCACTAAAATAGTTTTTGAGAACTACAGTACCATTTTTTTAAAAAAAGAATATTTATGATTGAAAAGGGGGGTGGGTTGTTAATTGACAAATGAACGTAGCCTTGTTATAATTAAATTCTATTTCCCCACCCCGTGCTTTCTTTCACTTTGCTTAATTTCTGGCTTATTTGACAGAAGGATCTCCTTGAGTAAAACCAAAGTATGAGATCATGCTTTTCTGCTGAAAATGAGGAAGACAAATAAAGATCCCTTTCCTTATGTCCTTGAGGCTGAAATTTGAAGCCCCAGAACTGTACTTTTAGGCAGAACTGTACTTGTAGAGTAAGCATCTTACTGCCGTCTGCCGTCTGTTGTCTCTCTTACTTAGAAGCTTTAAAAACTTTTTAAAAGAAAACTATCAGATAAGACATAACATTTCCGTTTTAATGACTGACTAAGTTATATGAAATCTAATTGTGGCATCTGATTATAGCAGTCGTTTCTGCTACCAGCAGATTTCCCCAAATCCCTATTATGTTATGAACTTATTATAAAGTTCAGAAAAGAAAAAAGATGTTAATTACACTCTGCGTGTGTATGGCCATATGCCAATTAGACTAATAGTTGCTTTCTTTATTGGAGTAATCCAGGTTATGCCAGTCCACATCAGCATAGCTTATTTTGAAATTACCTGTGTAGGCAGACTTAATTCTATTTACTAGATGTTCTCTTGTTGATCAGGCTAAACCAGCTCCCAGACTATGCTGTTTTTTTAAATTGGTGGTTTCCAGGACTAATAGAAACATAGAAGACTGACAGCAGAAAAAGACCTCATGGTCCATCTAGTCTGCCCTTATACTATTTCCTGTATTTTATCTTAGGATGGATATATGTTTATCCCAGGCATGTTTAAATTCAGTGACTGTGGATTTATCTACCGTGTCTGCTGGAAGTTTGTTCCAAGGATCTACTACTCTTTCAGTAAAATAATATTTTCTCATGTTGCTTTTGATCTTTCCCCCAACTAACTTCAGATTGTGTCCCCTTGTTCTTGTGTTCACTTTCCTATTAAAAACACTTCCCTCCTGAATCTTATGCCTTTGAAGCAGAGCTGGAACTAATACACAATTGGTTTGGTTCAGCTAAGTGAGGTCAGCTCATTTGAAATAATAGCACCGGTGTAACATTGTCATTGATTATTTTCATACATGGCAAACAATGAAAGAACAAAAAAAGTGAATTAGTGCACTATGAGAATTCATCCAATAAAGATAATAACAGCATACATTTTCCAATTAAGATAATGCCAGTTTTATAACCAGTTCTATTTGTCTGATGGGCCAGGAATGTTTGAATCTCCAGGAGTTTAGATTGGAAAAATAAATAGATTTCCCTCAGTTCTTTGCACTGAAAATTTCTTTGCACTGATTGTGTTGTTGATTAATTGATGGATGATGTGCCATCAAGTCATTTTATATTTCCTAGCAACTTTGCACATTGATTTTCTCTAGAATAATCTACAAGAAGTCCTTGACTTACAGCCATTCATTTAGCAACTGTTAGAATTTACAAGTGTTGAAAAAAGTGACAGGTGAACTGTTGTCATGCTTACAACCATCCCAGCATCCCCATGATCACATGATCAAAATTCAGGCATGTATTTGCAACAGTTGCATGTTCCCGGGTCATGTGATCATTTGTGATCTTCCCAACCATCTTCTCACAAGCAAAGACAGTCAGATTCCTTTAACAGTCACATGATTTACTTAATAATTGCAGTGTTTTATTTAATGACTGTGAAAAACGGTCATGAAATAATTAGGTGTTGCTCAATTAATTTCATTGTTTGGCCCCAAAATTCTAATCTTTATTGTGGTTGTAAATTGAGGACTATCTGGTCCCCCCCCCCTCCCAAATCTCCCAATAATGCACTGATTGCAGCTGTAATTGAATCCATCCACCTTGTTCCTTCTCTTTTGGTCCACCTTCTCCAGCATCAGAATCTTTTCCAAGGAGCTGGATCTTTACATAATGTGTCTAAAGTAGGATAATAGGAGCCATTGATGCCTCATATGTTCAATTTATTCATTACAGAGTTATAGAGAAATTTAGAGAAGTTATTTTAGTCTGTGCTGTTCAGCACTTGGATCCCAAATATTCTGTACCTAACCATATAAATCTAAGGAAATTTAACTTGTTTCAGTTCACCATGTAACAATTACATTACAATTACAAATGAATTAAAGCCTCATTTGTAATTAATGTGTTAATTTGAATTGCAGCACTTAGGGGAAAGGTTGGATTCAATGGCGTCAGTGCCGACTTCTGATTTTATCAATGTCTGTGTAATCTTGGCTTTTACCCCATTGAAGAAATCTACTCTAATTGTAATTTAGATGTCATTGGCTCAGATTATACAGAAGACAGTGGATGCTTAATTCTGCAGAAAGTATCATCACATTGGGAAAATATGCAGGGTTTGGAAAGAGGAAAATTTGATCCTTCTCTGGCACTTCTTCCCATCTCACTTCAGCTAGATTTTCACTGCTATTTTCCATTTTCACTCTGCCCATAAATCCCTACCTGAGGTATAGGCAGCAGACTTTGGGGCGTTGGTGGTAGTATCTACTGATTCAGTTGTTAAGCAAGTACATTTGCTGGAGAGGGAGAAATGTGCTTCACCCTCCATTGATGTTTTTTTAGGACTAGCGCTATTGCTGGTGAAACAATCTAAAACTATTCATTGGAAAAGTTCTGTAAAATAATATGGACAGAACTCTGAATGAGCATTATGTTGCACAGGGCTGCACAAGCAGTGAGGTCTTGGTCAGATGAGTGAAGTTATTTTGATACTTGGCTCAATGTTATAAGAAAGTTGGAAATCACGAAATCTTGAAGCATAGTGAAAAAAATATGACACCTTTTTTGGCTGTTTGGGGCGTGTTTCTCTGCCAAATCCAATTCTTCCATTGGAGAACTTGAGGAAAAGGAGAGCTTGGATTTCAGTCAGCATCTTTTAAGTTTTGGTTGTTAACCCAGTATAAACCATAAGTGCTGGGCTAGAGTGAATCTGGGGCCTTATACAGTGGAATGCTGTTTTTGTGGTAGCTTATTGCAGTGGAGGTTGCTATGTGTTATGTTTTTTCATTATTTTGTGAGCAACTCAGGTTATGGTAGGAAGAGGGAACCATAGAGGTTTACTTATAAATAAATAAAAACATTGTAAAGCACCATGCAGATTTATCTTAACATTACCCTCCATCCCCTCTTTGTCCACCCTACAATCACTACAATTGTTTTTTATTCTTTTGGAAAGTTTATAAGAGCTTAAAAGATCTATCCATGTAGATCAGTGTTTCCCAACCTTGGCAACTTGAAGATATCTGGACTTCAACTTCCAGAATTTCCCAGCCAGCATTCGCTGGCTGGGGAATTCTGAGAGTTGAAGTCCAGATATCTTCAAGTTGCCAAGGTTGGGAAACACTGATGTAGATAACTAGTTTTGGACTTCACTTTGATCTTTAAATTGTCACTAGATGACAGTTCACTATTTTATTTATTTTTGTAGATGGGGCTGGGAGCTTGAGAAACACCAAGGGGGATATCTACAGTCACATTGGTAACCCTGTCCATATAGCCAGGGGTCCTAGCAACAGAAGATCCCGAGCCAGTTGGTCACAGTTTCTTCTTTTATGAACACTGTAAGGGGAAAGAATACTTTGGTCCTTATGTACAATATATAAACAAAACAAGCAAGAGGAAGAGAGATCATATTTTGGGACAGTCTTCTACCTCCTTCCTTATACTATCAGATGCTAAAGGTTGTTATGAAAAACACAGGACGGGAAAGTTCTATTGGTGTTAGCAACTTGGCGGTATTCTTTCAGAAGCATCAGGTTTGAGCAAGAGATCCCAAAGTCCTGTTTTTAGTTCCTTTTATGCACTCTGCATGAGACATACTATTACTCCAGCTGTTAATTTCAATCTTACACAAGTATTTGCCTTCTTGCTTTTAGCTTCCCTTTTATTACGTACCTTTCATGAGCTTTGAGGGGAAACTAGCAGTTTTGTTTCAAGATGAGCTGTTTGGCAAGGACTAATTTCACGTTATGACAACATAACCTTATCTTGCACCAAGTATTCCTGGCTATTTAAATGCCAAGAGGTTCCATGGCAAGGCTTCCCTCATCCGAGATCTGGATAACCTCAAGTGCTGAATGTTTATTTATTTATTTATTAGATTTGTATGCCGCCCCTCTCCGCAGACTCGGGGCAGCTAACAGCAATAAAAAGACAATGTAAACAAATCTAATACTAAAAATAATCTTAAAAACCCCAATTTAAAGAACCAATCATACATACAAACATACCATGTATAAATTCTATAAGCGTAGGGGGAAGGGAAAATTTCAATTCCCCCATGCCTGACGACAGAGGTGGGTTTTGAGGAGCTTGCGAAAGGCAAGGAGGGTGGGGGCAACTCTGATATCTAGGGGGAGTTAGTTCCAGAGGGCCGGGGCCGTCACAGAGAAGGCTCTTCCCCTGGGTCCCGCCAGCCGACATTGTTTAGTTGACAGGACCTGGAGAAGGCCAACTCTGTGGGACCTAACTGGTCGCTGGGATTCGAGTGGCAGAAGACGGTCCCGGAGATATTCTGGTCCGATGCCATGAAGGGCTTTATAGGTCATAACCAACACTTTGAATTGTGACCGGAAACCGATCGGCAACCAGTGCAGACTGCGGAGTGTTGGTGTAACATGGGCATACCTGGAGAAGCCCATGATTGCTCTCGCAGCTGCATTCTGCACGATCTGAAGTTTCTGAACACTTTTCAAAGGTAGCCCCATGTAGAGAGCATTACAGTATCCCTAACATGGGCATACCTACACGATCTGCAGTTTCAGAATGTTCCCCTCTCTGAGATATGCTATGTGGAGTGTAGCTGCACCTTGGAAAATACTGGTGGGAGTAACCCTGGCAGGTAGAAACTCCTTTCCAAGACTAGATTCAGCTCATCCCTCCTGCCCATACCAAAAGTGTTATGAGGGTCTGACTCTACCAGGAAACCCGAGGGAGAAGCAAAAGCACTTAATCTACCCCTCCCCACAAGCCTTCTTAGCGAGGCAGACTGACCAGCAGAGATTTTCCCCTATGGATGCCCACAATGGTATTTCAGCTAATCCATTGTCCACACCAAGCTGTTTGACTGGCACAACAGCCTCCACAGCTGGCTAAATGAATGGCACACTGGCCTTTTCAAAGACATGCAGATGTCCATAGGTAGCCAGGTTAGCCTAGCTTACTCCACTTGGGCCCTCAGCCCTGAAAAAGAGAATCTACACAGAGAGTATGTGACGAGCAGAAGAAGAGGAAGATGCATCACCTAGATGAGGAAATGGGGAGTGACATCTGGGCAACAGCTACAGGTTATAAATAGGGTTGCTATCCAACTGCCAGGAGAACCCACAACCCCAGAAAGCAGTCAACCCTGCTTGATCTCTGCCTGGAGCTCAGCTTGGGCGCTCAACAGCAACATTTCTTAGAACTGAGCTTGAAACCTAGCCAGGAACTTGGCAGCAACTTTGCTATGCGACTGTATTTTATGAAAGTTGTAGCCACGCTGAGGCAGCATATCCAATGAGTGCAAGAATTTTTGGATGGAAACAAGGACTATCTGACAGTTCAAGAGCAGTAAGGATTGATCTCCAAAGGCTTGTTTATGTGGCTAAACCAAGTCATAAGGACCAGGAGGAAAGAGTTAACCCTGCTCAGCCAAGGCAGTAGCTTGTATTGTGTCTAGTAGTGTGTGTTTGTAATAAAGTGCTGTGTAAAGTTTTCATCCAAGCTCCGGTGTAGTCTGTAGTCATTTAGAAAACTCCAACTTGACGTATATTTACTGGGTATTTAGTTTGTCACCAATTAATCACAGTTTTAGGGCAGGTGTAAGGCTGAGGTTCTGCATTGCAGATGTTGGACCATCTACGGTGAAGTTGGACTCTAGAGATCATTTGTATTTTTAGCTGTTATACCAGTTTTCCTGCTGTATAGCGATATCCATAATGGGGCTACTTGTCTCGATTGCTGCAC
Source organism: Erythrolamprus reginae (assembly GCF_031021105.1). NCBI lineage: Eukaryota > Metazoa > Chordata > Lepidosauria > Squamata > Dipsadidae > Erythrolamprus > Erythrolamprus reginae. Next base: position 109,204,562 of record NC_091954.1, read on the forward strand.
TTGATGTTGGGGTCTTAAAATACAGCAGCACTGGGAGATTTTAACTTGCCCTTCAGGTGGCATAGACTCGGTGGGGAGATGGGGGAGCTCGGGAGGTTATCACACACTGGTTTTTCCACACTGGTTTTTCTGTCCAAGTCAGAACATTTTATGGTTGCTTTTCAATATGCTGGGGGTGCCTCTGCTTTCTCTTGCAAGGAGGTAGTGCCAATTGGACCAGTCCACCCCAGGTGACCAATGTTCCCAGTGGGTTTCAGAGGGGGCTTTTGTTTTTCTGAGAATCTAGTAGGCAGTTTGACTGAGGGCATAATTTCCAACTGCAATGGATGGCCCTGCTGGGTGACTAGGTAGGTAGGTAGGGTCAGTTTCGTCTAGTGGTTAAAGCACCAGGCTAGAAAGCAAAAGACCGCGAGTTCAAGCCTGTCTTAGCCACGAAAGCCTGCTGGGTGACTTTGGGCCAGTTATTCTCTCAGCTCAACCCACCTCACAAGGTTGGTGTTGTGGGGAAAATAGAAGGAGGAAGGCGTGTTGGATATGATCCTCATCTAGAGTTATTTCTAAAAATAATAAAGTCAGGATACAAATAAATAACTACTTTTTGTTTTCTTTTTCGGTGTTGCATTTGTTTTTCATATGTTTCACCAAGAGCATGTACTGTATTCAGAGTAAGGAGACATTATTTTTCAGAATTGTGAGAATATCAAGAAGATTTAAAATGTATAATAAATACTGAGATACAGCTATCAACAATATAATGTTCTTGGGGTTTTTTTCAGGGTTTTGACCCACCACATCAGAGTGATAATCGAACTATTTATATTGCAAATCGTTTTCCCCAGCATGGCCATTATGTTCCTCAGAAGTTTGCAGAAAACAGAATAATCTCCTCTAAGGTATGGGAAATTTTAACACCTATACGCATGCTTTATAAAGTGCAATAGTTCAAGATAAATTTTAGGAGATATATCAACATTTTTTTTTAAAAAAAAACCTCAGATGTATATATGAATAGGATTAGGGCTGTTTTTGAGCCATACTGTTAAACTAATCCATTTATATATCATTATAAAATTTGTTTTTGTGATGCATCACATTTCAAAAGCTTACTTACTGTATTTTTCAGAATATAAGACGCACCTTAGTTTTGGGGAAGGAAAATAAAGGGGGGAGGAAATCTACCTACCAGGTATTCATCTGGCTAGTGTCCTTATTCTGATCAGCTTCAGCACATTACAGTAATACCTTGTCTTATGAACCTAATTGGTTCCAGGGGGAGGTTTGTAAGACGATGTAAAAACATTAATCCGTGGGAAACAATGTAAAATCCATTAATCCGTGCAGGGGGACCCCCCCCCCCCCAAAAAACGCCGCCGCCCGGCTGTCACCTTTTAAAACAGCTGGGGGGGGGGGCTTCCCAGTGGCCTCCCGAAACTGAACTTTTGCCAAACTTCCGGGTTCAGCGTTCGGGAGGCTGCTGGGAAGCCCCATGGCTGTTTTAAAAGGTGACAGCCGGGCTGAGGGGCTTCCCAGTGGCCTCCCAAATGCCGAACCCGGAAGTTTGGCAAAAGTTCAGTTTCGGGAGGCCGCTGGGAAGCCGCGCCGCCTGGCTGTCACCTTTTAAAACAGCCAGGGGGCTTCCCAGCAGCCTCCCGAACGCCGAACCCGGAAGTTCGGGTTTGGCGTTCGTAAGACGAAAAAAGTTCGTAAGAAGAGGCAAAAATTTTCTGAACCCCGGGTTCGTATCTCGGGTTGTTCGTAAGACGAGGGGTTCGTATCTTGAGGTACCACTGTATTTTATCCCCTGGCTAGGGCTGAAAAAAATCTTCTTTGGAGAGAGTAGCAATGAAAAAATCCTGCAAGCTGGGAAGATCGTTAACACTTCATTAGGGCTGAGGGAAAAAAGCTTCAAAAAGCTACATTCAGAGTATAAGACTCACCCACATTTCAGCCTCTTTTAAGACGCAAAAGGATGCGTCTTATATTCTGAAAAATACGGTAACTAAAAATAGTTCTAAAAACTGTATCAGGTGAGTATATTTTAGCCTTCATAAGCACTTTGCACAAAAATAGTGTGATTTCCATTTTCAGTTTTAGGTATGGTTTGAATCTAGGTTACACTCTTCAAATGTTTTATGTGATCCAAAGCGATCATCACTTATCAAGAATTCATAGGTCTTATGCATTCTTATAAGAATAAGAATAATGTGTGGCTATTTTTATTTTTGATTAGAGACAAAGTCAAATTAAGCAAGTAGCTTAATTATGGCTTCATTATATACAGGGAGTCTTCAGCTTTATGACCAGAATTAAGACTGGAATTTTGGTCACTAAGTGATGTGATAGATGGATGGATGGATGGATGGATGGATGGATGGATGGATGGATGGATGGATGGATAGATAGATAGATAGATAGATAGATAGATAGATAGATAGATAGATAGATAATAATAAATAAATAAAAAAATAAAAAAATAAAATAAAATAATAAACTGTCCTGCTTAGCAATTTTGGACTCAGTGGTGGTTGTAAGTTGAGGATAACCTATATTAAAATAAAAAGGAAGATAACATTTCATACATTGTAGAAAACCCAATATCGGATGTCAGTTAATTCATTTTCTTTATGAATTTCAGGATTTTGTTGCAAATTTAGCACATAAAGGTAAACGTGGAACTTAATTGGCTGATACAAACGTTCAAAAAGAGAGCTTGTTAACATTTGTTGAATCTTGAACGCAGAATATACTGTTCTAATAAAATGGTTGAAGTTGAAATGAATTACTTCAGCAGTTTTTAAATGTAACCTTTCCCCCCCCTCTCTTGCAGTATACTGTGTGGAATTTTGTGCCCAAAAATTTATTTGAACAGTTCAGAAGAGTAGCCAATTTTTATTTTCTTATAATATTTTTGGTTCAGGTAAGTTGGATAATTTAACACTACTTAAACATGTGCAATTTAAATGAGGGAATTTCTTTGGGGTGGGGGGTGGCGTTCAAACTTGGTTTTTCTGCCTGGTCACTCTCAAGAGATATACAGTAATTCATTTATATCTAGTGACATGCCACACTGCCATTATCTAGACATGCTCATCCATGTTTTTCTGTGGTTTCATAAGACATTAGCTTATCTGCTTCATAAGGTTTATTCCTAGTGACCAACATGTTTTCTTCACTCTAAAATAGGGATATTAAAAATGTTGATGTAGTTTAGCTATTGTACATAATATATTTTGAAATCTGGTTTCCTGTAAATTGGCATGTCATCTGTTTATTCTTTCCACGTACGCTTACTAATTAAGAAAAGATGGAAAAAACAGTTGGCTTCAGTTTTGCAAAACAAATACAAGTGATATGAATTAGCAATATTGTCAAAATCATGAGCTAAAAGTCACCATTAAAGGCCTTTCTTAATTTGGAATTTAAACTCTGAAAATGAATTCCTAGAGGAATTTAAGCATCAGAGCTATATTTTTATTTATTAACTGGTCAGATGAGTTATCATTTGCCACCTCCATCCTACCCGGAACGTGGTCAGTACTGTACTACACTGCTCAAAAAAATAAAGGGAACACTTAAACAACACAATATAACTCCAAGTAAATCAAATTTCATTCATTTGGATCTAGGATGTGTTATTTGAGTGTTCCCTTCATTTTTTTGAACAGTGTATTACATTTTATATCTTTTGCAAATGCTTCCTCAGGCCTAAGTTGCAATGAAATCCGTATTGTGCAATTAAACTGTTAAAAATCATTTGATACTCACCTACTCCATGTATAGCTTGCTTTCCTCCCACCTTTCATTATTCAGTGTTTCTGTAATAATAAATAAATAAATAAATAAATGACGTAATCAGAAAATAGTTGTTACCAGAGGTGAGTTCTAACTTATCTCGCCACTGGTTCACTCCCTCCTGCACCACATGGCTGCACAGTAGCAAAAAATTAAACAACCCCCCCCCCCCCCCCAAAAAAGGCAAAAACAAGATGGTGATGCAGAAACTCGGCTTCTGGGGAGGAAAAATCAGCAAAAAAAATTATTTAACCGCTCCCCCCTCCAAATCCAAAAAAAGATGGTGGCGTCTATGGACCGGAAACAAGAGATCCGGTTCTGTAATAATAATAATAATAATAATTTATTGGACTTGTATGCCGCCCCTCTCCGAAGACTCGGGGCGGCTCACAACAATAATAAAACAAATCCAATATTAAAAAACATATATAAAACCCCAGCAATTAAAACCATACAGCACATACATACCAACATAAAATATAAAAGCCTGGGGAAGGATGTCTTAGTTCCCCCATGCCTGGCCATATAGGTGGGTCTTAAGTAATTTGCGAAAGACAAGGAGGGTGGGGGCTGTTCTAATCTCTGGGGGGAGTTGATTCCAGAGGGCCGGGGCTTGCTATCAGTTCCATAGAACTGGTACGAACGGAGAAGAACCCACCTCTGGTTATTACTCATTTTTGCTTAGTTTTTCTTCTCTGATTGTACTTACGTATTTCACAAAAGTTCTTTTATGTAAAAACTTTAATGGAAAGGATTCTACATTTATCAGAAAAGAGTTATATGGTGTAGGCAGTGTTTAAATGTTAACCGTTAAGTGCCAAGCTCAGTAAGGCTTTTATGTGTTTTAGCGTGGGTTTTTTTTCTTTACATCCACCTTTATCTGTATTTTGGCTGACCTGTATTTGAACTCTTTACATTTCTGCTTTGAAATAAATTCAGAAAAGCAGCTTAAGTTGCAACATTTGTTCCATGAATAAAAGAACCATAAATAGAAACAGAATGGTCATACAAGACATTTACTCATGAAATGGTTTAGAATTTCTATATTTCACTCTACCTCTTTTCCTTCAGTGAAATCAGAGTGGAATTATTTATATTGTTTTTAGAATAGAAGCATTTCTCAAATATTTAAGAAACGAAGAACCTATTAACAGCTGTGCAGCCTTCATAGTCAATATTTCATAAATAACCCAACTTTCAAAGAATAATGAATAGATTACCTTATTCAAAAATGAAGATTTGTTACATCATAACAATGTTACATCATAACAATATTAGTAAATAATATTAAACGTCTACCCACTAATATTTGATTGGCTTTGGTAATATTTGGAAGCTGCAAGATTTCCAAAGAGTAATAAAATATTGTAGAATATAGTGTGCAGTATTATAGTAGCAACCACAAACCGCTATTTGCAGTTTTCTGAATATAACATACAAGTGTAAACACAGACTTTCCAAAATTTGACTCATATGAATATTCTTTCTGTGTGCTTTCTCTTTCAGCTTATGATAGATACTCCTACTAGTCCAATTACTAGTGGATTGCCATTGTTTTTTGTTATAACTGTGACAGCCATAAAGCAGGTAAGAAAATGTGCTCTTTTTCAGTGTAAGTTGCTTAGCACCAGACATACACATTATGTTCAGTACAGAATTGCAATTAACAGTGGGCCATCAGTGTTAACTCACAATGTGCTAATGTGTTTAGCAATATCAGCACATGGTGTATTTATTCAGAAGCCAAGCCAGCGAAGGCAAGGCATGATTCCAAAACAGTAAATATGCCATTTGAAATATTGTACAGAAAAAAGGGACCTTGATGTAAGAATGTTTTTTTAGTGAGATCTTTTTTACGGAACAATGTCTGATGCTATCGTTCTGCATTTTAAACATGAATATTTATATATTAATGAGTTATGAATCATATGGATACCGGGTGGAATCTTTCACCTTTTCGGTCCAACTGTGATATGACGAAGATATTTTGTCCCTAAATATACCTTGCACCTTAAATCATTGCTATTTCATTGAAATGTAACAGTATTCTGTAAGGATTTGTGCATCAATTGACATAATGAAATACATTTTAGTTTTAGGAGTCAAAACACAAAACATGCTTTTGCCTGGAATTGCTTTTATATGTTTTCATGATCCACAATCAAAGCCTTCAGTGGGTGGTAATGACACATAATATTTGTGGAGGTGTGTGCCTCAGTTTATATAATGAATACCTTTTTTCCTGCTGTGTTAAAGGAATAAGGTTTTACAAAGGTGTTTTCTAAAAATTGATTTACATAATGAGAGGTGCTGCATTATTCAATTGTTTTTAGAGATTTCTCACAGTTCAGGAATCCTAGAAGTTGATAGGTCCTGATTTTCCCCCAGTGCTTCCATAATACCTGTGGATAAAACATATTTATTCACTTATTTATTTAAAGAACATTTTAACAATTCAAAACTAGTCTGCCTGATACATTGAAGCAGCACAGGCTGGCTCTTATTTACTATATAACCTCCACTGTCTGCTTTAAATGAAATTATCTTCATCCAGCATTCAGATTTATCTCTCATTCTTTACAGCTGTTTGAAATTCTTTTGTCTTATTTAAACATAACATTCTACAAACATGACCTTGGGAAGCATCCAAATTTTCAGCCTTTTTTTAAAGGGGGGGGAAGAGGTATGTCTTATACTCCAAAAAATATGGTATATATATATTTTCAAAAGAGACATACAGGTTGTCATTTCCTTCATCTAAAAGTGGTATGGATATGTTAGAAGCCATTTATCTACTTTGGCTTGGCTCCATCTCCCCCCAAACTGATCCCTTTCAAGTTGATAAGAGTTGTAGTTTCAATCAGTATGACCCATTAAGGAACCTTGAGACTATAGTCCAGAGTTTTTCAATGGCAAGCAGTCGGGAAAAGGAGCCATGTGGATTCCATTTTTTTTAGGCCCTAGTTTGATCCTCTGATAAAATTTGAGAGGGCAGCCAAGTAGCAGGCAAGATATATTAGTGACTTCCTTTGATCTTTTCAGGGTTATGAAGATTGGCTGCGGCACAAAGCAGACAATGAAGTGAATGGAGCTCCAGTGTATGTTGTTCGTAGTGGTGGCCTTGTAAAAACAAGATCAAAGAACATTCGGGTACGTGTCTTAGTCACGTAAAACGAGGGCTTGTCTTCTGTAATTGTGGGGTTGAAACAAAACAGTCATGGCTATGTGTTCAGTTTTATAAAGAATTTAATTAGAGCGAATAATGTTTTGTTGGACTGTTTTAATCTAGTAATTTTGCAAATCAGTTTTTCCATGCCTCCTTCTCTCTCCTCAGGTAGGAGATATTGTGAGAGTAGCCAAAGATGAAACGTTCCCTGCTGATCTTGTACTTCTGTCCTCTGATAGAGAACTTGGATGTTGCTATGTTACGACTGCAAGTTTGGATGGAGAAACTAATCTTAAGGTTTGTGTTCATACTGTTAAAATGTATTTTTTTCTACTTTTTGAAATTGTGGCTAGAGTATTTTATTACATTTATGTAGAGAAGAGTGTTAAATTTCTTTTGAATTTTGTTGGGTTCATATCAAAGCTTTAGGGTTTTTTTTAATAGCCAAAGGCTGTATTATTATTATGGCGGCATTCATTTTTATGAATTTAACGAAAAATATTAGAGCGAGTTTCTTAGGCACAGTTAATATGATTCATTGGAATTTTGAAGAGATTCTCAGTCATCCACGTCATGATTCAAAAGAAAGTCCAGTTGCCTCCTGAAAAAGCATCTTTGGGACAACCACGATGTGGATGACTGAGAATTTCTACAGACTTTTAACTATACAATTTGGGGAAAAAACCCTTTGAATAGTGTGGAAAATAGGAATGGATTTCCAGAGGAAAAATTGCAGACAACAGGAACCAGGAGCACTACTCAGATGATGACCATGAGGACACAGGTAAACCTCCAACCCTCTAAAAGGATGCAGATGACCATTTATCTGCAAGGCATATAAACCGTTCTGCTCCCTACTATCCCGACAGAGCTGCAGAAGCTTCTCCCATGCCTCCTGGAAGGAGAGTCCAGCATGGGTTTAGCTCAAGTCTTATTGGTAGGACTGAGTTTTAAATTAACATAAATACATAATAATTAGGTACCGCCCCCTTGCTGCCCCAAGTATCCAGTTTTAAAAAACTCAGTCAAGGTTAAGGACATGAGTTTATTTCTCCCTCTAGGTTGAGTATGTTTAAGTGATAATAAATTATAATTGTATTGAACTTTGTAATTTTTTCTCCTTTCTCGTTTACAGGTTCACTGTTCGGCTGGGGTCTCTGCCCTCCGCGGGCACCACCCCCACCTTTTTCTCCTTTTGGGGCCTCTTCTCTCCGTGGGTACTGCCCAACGAGGAGCAACTGGGCGATTATTCCTGACCCCAGTGGTCAAACTGCGCCCAATCACCCCAGATGGGGGGGGTCCGTCCCTCCCCATTTTCGGGGGCGGCTAGAAGAACGGAACGCCGTTGCCGCAATCGCGGCCGCCATTGCAAGCCGCCAAACAGCTGATTGCCCGTTCGTAAACGGCGAACTGAAGGAAGAGGCGGCTTGCGGAGAAACGGCGAGCGGCAGTGTTTTTTCCGGCTTGTCAATGGCGGGGCGCTCGCTCTATGAGGCGATTCTGCGCGCCCGCCATGTTAGTTAAAGAAGCCGAGGGCGCGAACGGCTGTGATCGCCGTTTTTAAAAAGGCGCGAACCGGGCAGCTGGCCAATTTCTGAAGGCTACAGTTCTGCCTAGAGACAGTCGCTGGCGTCACGTGGGGTGCTGACGGCCAATTGGAAATCACCTTAGCTGTCAGTTGCCTGCATGTCTCACTGCGAGTGAGAATTCTACCTTAAAGACCAGCGGCTGTGTGTGTGGATTTGTGGATTCAGTTTGTGAGTAACGCTGCCCCTATGTATAAACAATTCCAGATGGCAGACCAACTTGTCCTCGGGGAGGAGCAGGCCCAGGCAGCTAAGACACCTGCAAAAGGGAAAGACAAGGCTTCAAACAAGCCTAAGAATAAATCCTCCCAGTCTGGCTCCTCTCTTCGTGAGGCTGAGAGGAAGATTAAGGCCCTAGAGCAGCGTTTGGAGGCGGCCTTGTCCCCCCCCCCATCGTAGGAGGACTGTCTATTGGCCCTTTCCAACTCCTTCCTCCATCTGCTCTTTCACCTGCTGTTTCACTGGGGATCCAAGGCACCGCAACGGAGAGAGCATTGGTCCCCCTGACAGGCAGGCACCACAGATCCCTCTTCCATTGCCTTCACCCGCAGCGAGGCCTGAGAGGCCTTCTTCATCTCATAGCCAGGCGCTGCCTCAGGTGGGGTTGCAGACATCATATGCTCCCTCCTCTACCTTCACACCGATGGCAGCGGGGTCTTAGAGACCATACAGATGCTTGGCAGGCCTTTGCACCTACTTTACAGGACATTGTTGCTAATGCATATACGCAAGGCATAGCTGCGGCAACCCAACGGGCCAATGCCTTCACATCTCAAACTACCCAGCCCAGGGATATCTGGTCAGCACCACCGCCTCCTACTGGGTTGGGACTCTATGTCAATTGACCATTCTAATTTTGAGGAAGACAGTGACCAGGGCAATGGCTTGTCGGATGATGAATTCACCTTTCCCGAGCAGCCAGCAGTGACCGGCCTATTTAAGCCTTCCTTGTTTAGGGTTCTATTACACAAGGCGAAGCAGGCCTTAGATGTGCCGGGAGCAACAGCTCTGGTGGAACCAGGTGATGGGCCATGCACTTCGGCGGCACTGTGTAAGGAACCTACGCAAAGAATCAGACAAGGTTCCTGCGCTTGAGATTTTTCTCGAGAACATTAAACGCCCATGGCAGCATCCGGCGGCAGCGCAGGGGCCTTCGAACCTGGAACGCAGGTTTTATACGTTTGATGACAACTTGGAGAACCTGCTACAGTTTCCCCCGGTGGACAAGCCAGTGGCCACATTGGTCTCCCGTGCTGTCATACCATCAGAGACGGCTGACAATTTAAAACCTGATGAAAGGAGGGCGGAGACACTTCTCAAAAAGACCCACCAGATGGCCGCATGGGCTCTTCGAGCAGCATCCACTGCCTCGTTTTTCAGTCGGGCATCCATCATGTGGATCCAGGAGGTCCAGGCGAGGTTGGGCCCGGACGAGACCAGATTGAGGCAGGACTTAAACAAGCTCCTCGCGACGGCTGAATTTTCCACCGATGCCACACTACATGCCGCCAAATTTGCCTCAAGGGCTATGGCATCCACCATTTCATCCAGGCGTTTACTTTGGCTCAGAAACTGGCAAGTAGATGCCAAGTCGAAGTGGACATTGTCTTCGGTTCCCTTTGAGGGCACAAAATTGTTCGGGGAGGCCCTTGATCCTGTCCTGGTGGAGGATAAGGACAAGAGGAAAGTCCTTCCACGATCTTTCCGCCGCCAGGACCGAAGGACTGGCCCATACTCCCGTAGGCAGCCCTTTCGGTGGGACTCGTGGCCGGCCACTTCACAACCGACCAGGCCTTACTCACAGGGTGCCTTTCCGACCTCATATAGGAATGAGAGGTCTTATTCCCAAGATAGGGGTAGAGGTTTCTCCCAAACAAGAAGACCTTTCCGGGGATACCAGCAACGGAATGCTCGACATTCCCTTGGGGGGCAAGCTACAAAAGTTCAGCGAGGTATGGCGGACTACTACTTCAGACCCCTGGGTATTAGCCACTATCTCCAGGGGACTACGGATCGAATTTATGTGCAGCCCTCCGCATCATTTCGTCACTTGCCCCGTACCCAGAGATCCCGCAAGGAGGTCTCTTTTGGATCAGGAAATTCTCCATCTCTTGCAGATCCAGGCGATCGAACCCGTTCAGGACAATTCCAGAGGTATGGGATTCTATTCAAAGGTGTTTCTCGTACCCAAGGCGTCCGGGGGTTGCAGGCTCATCTTGAACCTCAAACGTTTGAACCAATATGTTCTGTACCGACGGTTCAAGATGAGCTCCCTCCGCTCCATCCTGACCTCTGTTCGCACAGGGGATCTTCTTACTTCTGTCGATTTAAAAGAGGCCTACCTACATGTTCCCATACACCCGACCCATCGACAGTTTCTCCGATTCTGTCTACACAACATACATTACCAGTACAGGGCAATGCCCTTTGGCCTGTCATCGGCCCCACGTACTTTCACGAAAATACTGGATGCATTACTGGCCGATCTGCGATCTCGGCCAATCAGAATTCTAGCATATTTGGACGACATCTTACTTCTGTCTCCGGACCGCCAGAGGGCGCACAAGGACTTGCAAACCACGATGCTTTTTCTACAACATCACGGCTTTACCATCAATATACCAAAGAGCCACTTGGTTCCTGCCACCAGACTCATTCACCTGGGTGCAGTGATAGACACGGTCTCCCAGAGGGTATATCTCTCTCCAGAACGACAGCTCAACATCTGCTCTCTGGTAAACAGCCTTCAGCGGGAATGGAAGGTCCCATTGTCTTTCCTGTCCAAGGTACTGGGGACCTTGGTCTCCTGCGTGGACATTGTTCCTTGGGCCCGTTACCATTACCGCCTACTTCAATGGACTTTACTCCCATTCCAGCGACGACGAGTAAGCCATACACACCGTCTAACCTCTGTGGGACGCGAATTACAACTTTCCCTGAGATGGTGGAGGTCCCCAGCACTGCGGCAGGGCACTCCCTTCGGACAATTCCATCATACTATCCTCACCACAGATGCCAGTCTGTTGGGGTGGGGCGCCCATGTCCACTCCCAGGTGGCTCAGGGGTTCTGGAGCCCCCAAGAATTACGCCCAATCAATATCAATTTTTTGGAGCTGCGGGCGGTCCGCTTGGCATTACTGACTTTCTCCACCTTACTGGAAGGCCAGCACGTCCTGGTACGCACGGACAACGTGGCGACCAGGGCACATTTAAATCACCAAGGTGGAACGCGGTCTCTCAGGCTGATGGAAGAGACGGTCCTTCTCTTCGACTGGGCGGAGACTCATCTCTCCTCTCTGCATGCGGAACACATAGCGGGGGAGGACAACAAGCAGGCGGATTGGCTCAGCCGCCAGGAACTGGACCCGATAGAGTGGAGACTCGACCCGTGTCTTTTTCAGGAAATCTCACGTCGGTTCGGGGAACCGGTGTTGGACCTATTTGCCACCTCCCAGAATACCCAACTCCCGAGGTTTTACTCCCGATTCCCAACTCAAGGAGCCGAAGGAATCAATGCATTACATCTTCAGTGGCCAAAGGCCCTACTTTACGCTTTTCCTCCGATTCCGCTTATTCCATCAGTGGTGAGGAAGATCCTGACGGAGAAGGCGGAGGTGCTCTTGCTAGCGCCTCATTGGCCTCGGAGACCTTGGTTTGCGGACCTCAGGGAACTGTCCATCTCCCCACCGTGGAGGATCCCGGACGACCAAATCTCCCTCAGTCAGGGGTTCGTGTACCACCCAGAACCCCAATGGTTCCACCTAACCGCATGGCACTTGAAGGGGACAGGTTGAGGAGCTGTCACCTTCCCGAGAATGTCATCGCAACTATTCAAGCGGCCCGGCGCCCTTCTACTGTCCGAATTTATCAGGCAACATGGGCAGCCTTCCAATCTTTCTGCAATGACAGGAACCTACGTCCGGAGGATTCCTCAGTCCTACCTGTCTTGGAATTTTTGCAGAAGGGCTTGGAGAAAGGGCTGGCGCCAAACACGCTAAAACGCCAGGTTGCAGCGCTCGCCACCATTATAAAACGGGATGATGGGGGATCTTTAACTTATCACCCTTGGATTAAGGATTTCCTCAGAGGGGCTACGAACACACACCCTCCTCCTGTTCATCGCTTTCCCACATGGGACTTGACTTTGGTCCTTCAGGCCCTCACAGGGCCACCGTTTGAACCATTAAGGACTGTGTCATTGCGCTACCTCTCCTTTAAGACGGCCTTTTTGGTAGCAGTCACCTCGGCAAGGCGGGTGTCCGAACTGTCCGCGTTGTCAGTAAGATCAGATCTGTGTCAGTTTTATCCGGACAGAGTGTGTTTACGTTTGGATCCCACCTTTCTCCCGAAAATCAACACACGCTTTCACAGAGCTCTAGATTTGGTGTTACCGGATTTCTGTGCTCGTGGTAATCACCCTCTAGAACTTAAGTGGCACAAGGTAGACGTACGCAGAGCGTTGAAGCTTTACATCAGGCGTACCAGCACCTTACGCAAAACTGAGGCCTTGTTTGTGTCTTTTAGTTCTAATCGACTGGGCTTCAGGGTGTCGTCCAATACCATTAGCCAGTGGGTAAGGCTGTGTATAGTTGAGGCATACAAGGCGAGCTCCAAGACTCCGCCGAATGGTATACAGGCTCATTCAACAAGGAGTGCAGCTTCATCAGCGGCTTGGGCAACGCAAGCACCCCTTGAAGATATATGCAGAGCCGCGGCGTGGAGTTCACCCACAACCTTTATTCGACACTACAAGTTAGATGTTTTCGCTTCAGCTGAGGCGGCCTTTGGCAGGCGTGTACTACAGAAAGTGTGTGGGGAGGTACAGCCCATGGTTCACCAATCTCCCTCCCTGGAGCATTAAAACTTGGGTATATCCCATGCTGGACTCTCCTTCCAGGAGGCATGGGAGAAGAACCGTTGTACCTACCTGAACGGTCTTCTCGATGCCCTGGAAGGAGAGTCCAAACCCTCCCTGTGAACCATGGGGGTTTCTAGTTCTTGTGGTTATTATCGTTTTTATTATTGTTGTTCAATAAAGTTTGATTATTCTTACCTCCTTTTTTCGTTTTTTAAAACTGGATACTTGGGGCAGCAAGGGGGCGGTACCTAATTATTATGTATTTATGTTAATTTAAAACTCAGTCCTACCAATAAGACTTGAGCTAAACCCATGCTGGACTCTCCTTCCAGGGCATCGAGAAGACCGTTCAGGTAGGTACAACGGTTCTTCTTGGCTGAAAAGCAAAATATCTTCAAAAGAAAATAACCAAGTTCAGTTGCCTCCTGAAAAAGCACCTTTGGGAGTCATTGGAATGTAGTTACTTCTGATTATAGGGAAGTGACTAGCAAATGTAAACAGAAAGGATACGGATTTGCTAGAGGGCACTTTTAAGGACAAATGTTTTCTGTTATTTTCCTCTAGTTTGGCCATTTTTTGTCTTAGTTTGTCAACCGGTAAAACAAGACAGTAAGGTATGCAAAATGTTTCAAATTTAACATTCAAGCTTGAAACACCTGTTTCTATTTAAGTAAACAAATGTTGAGTTTAAAATGGGAAGTTATAGTTTAAGATATTTATTATATAGAGTTGGAAGGACCTTTGAGGTCTTCTAGTTCAACCCCTTGCTTAGGCAGGAAACCCTACACTACTTCCGACAAATGGTTATTCACAACGACAAATGGAGCAGTCACAACTTCTGGAGGCAAGCTGTTCCACTGGTTAATTGTCAGGAAATTTCTCCTTAGTTCTAAGTTATTTCTCTCCTTATTTAGTTTCCACCCATTGCTTCTTGTTCTACCCTCAGGTGGTTTGGAGATTAGGTTGACTCCCTCTTCTTTATGGCAGCCCCTGAGATACTGGAACACTGCTATCATGTCTCCCCTGGTCCTTCTTTTCATTAAACTAGAAATACCTAGTTCCTGCAACCATTCTTCATAAGTTTTAGCCTCCAGTCCCCTAATCATCTTTGTTGCTCTTCTCTGTACTCTTTCTAGAGTCTCAACATTTTGTTTTGGCAAACAAAACTGAATGCAATATTCCAAGTATGGTCTTACCAAGGCATTATAAAGTAGTATTAACTCTTCGCATGATCTTGATTCTATCTTTCTGTTAATGCAGCCTAGAACGATGTTGGCTTTTGGGGCAGCTGCTGCACATTACTGGCTCATATTTAAATGGTTGTCCACTTAGGACTCCAAGATCCTACTGTTTTGCAATGTTCCACATTTACTGTACCTGGCATTTTGTTTTTCTTGCCTAAATGTAGAATCTTACTTTTCCCCCCATTAAATTTCATTTGATTAGATAGCGCCCAATGTTCATGTTTGTCAAGATCCTTCTGTATTTTATACCTATGTTCTGGAGTGTTTGCTATTCCTGCCAGTTTGCTTTCATCTGCAAATTTGATGAGTTCCCCATCTATCCCCTTATCCAAGTCATTGATGAAGATGTTGAAGAGTACTGGACCTAAAACAGAGCCTTAGGGTACTCCACTTTATACATCCCTCCATGTAGATGCAGTTCCATTGAGCACTACTTTGTTGAGTGGGGTTGGTTAGCCAGTTTTGAATCTATCTGGTGGTGTTGCTATCCATCCTACATTTTTCTGCTTTATCTAGTAATAGGTTATGGTCTACTTTGTCAAGTGCCTTACTGAAGTCCAAGTAAACCACATCGACGGCTTTCCTCTGATCCACTAATTTTGTCACTTTGTCAAATAATGCAATAAGATTAATCTGGCACGATCTGCTTTTGACAAACCTATGTTGGCTTTTGGTTATTACTTTGTTTGCTTCTACGTATTTATTAATTTGTTGCTTGATCATCTTTTCCAAAATCTTCCCTGGTATTGAGCTCAGGCTGATAGGTCTGTAGTTTCCTGAGTCTGTTTTTTCTTTCTTTTTTGAAGATGGTAACTACATCGGCTCTTTTCCAGTCCTTTGGCAGTTCCCCGGTGCTCCAGGATCTTTGAAAGATATAGTTCAGTGTTTCTGAGATCTTGTCTACCGGTTCCTTCAGAACCTTGGGGTGTAATCCATCTGGTCCTGGTGATTTGAATTTGTCTAGAGTATTTGGAATTTTTCTAGGGTTTTTGGAATGTGAAAGATATACAGTGTTCCCTCAATTTTTGCGGGTTCGAACTTCGCGAAAAGTCTATACCACGGTTTTTCAAAAATATTAATTAACAAAAATACTTCGCTGTTTTTTCCCCTATACCATGGGTTTTCCTGCCCGATGACATCATATGTCATCGCTAAAATTTTGTCCACCTTTAATAAATATTTTTTTTAATAAACTTTAATAAATAAACATGGTGAGTAATAATCTAAATAGTTGCTAAGGGAATGGGAAATTGTAGTTTAGGGGTTTAAAGTGTTACGGGAAGGCTTGTGATACTGTCCATAGCCAAAAATAGTGTATTTACTTCCGCATCTCTACTTCGCGGAAATTCAACTTTCACGGGTGGTCTCGGAACGCATCCCCCGCGAAAGTTGAGGGAACACTGTATGTAACAATCGTAAACAGCCTTTCTTTATTTGTCTTGGCATTTAATGCTCATTAATTCTTTCTAGGTGACCAAATCCCCACCTCAATATATTTCTTTCTCATTGGTTATTTACTTTCACCTATTTATTTCTTGTATCAGACCACATACTATCTACAAACATTTTTTTACTCGCATTGGTATATCTTAATATTTCTCACAACTATTTGCCCCTTTTTAGTAAACATTCACAAGAATACAGAGTTCCATCCAATTTATGATTTGGAGTGTGTCCCCTCCCTACTATTTATGAAGTGATGATTGTCATGCGAAGGAGTGTTGCACTTGTTAGAATGAATAAAAAACTCACACATCATTTTGTCAGGGCTGAAATTTATGAGCACAACACCAGATGGAAGAAAAGTATCATTTTCCTGTTGACAGATGACCAGTTTGCTAAATTGTGGCTTTTTTTAAACTCAGCATTTTTTATAACAGTGACAACTTACTAGCAAATTAGGAACACAATTTTAAGAGATCACAAGGGATTTTTTTTAAAAAAACAACCCTTGGTTTTGGGCCTTTGGAGATCTGTGGAATACATTAACCAAGACTTATCAAATCATTGCTCTCCCCCCCTTTTTTTTTTTTTTCTTCTTCTTCTTTTAGACACACATTGCAGTCCCAGAAACTGCTGTGTTGCAGTCAGTTGCCGATCTGGACAAACTTGTAGCTGTTATTGAATGCCAGCAACCAGAAGCAGATCTTTACAGGTTTCTGTTTTTTATTACTTATACTTATTATTATTTATAATGAGCCGGGGTGGCGCAGCAGGTAGAGTGCTGTACTGCAGGCCACTGAAGCTGACTGTAGATCTGAAGGTCAGCGGTTCAAATCTCATCACCGGGTCAAGGTTGACTCAGCCTTCCATCCTTCCGAGGTGGGTAAAATGAGGACCCAGATTGTGGGGGCAATATGCTGGCTCTGTTAAAAAGTGCTATTGCTAACATGTTGTAAGCCGCCCTGAGTCTAAGGAGAAGGGCGGCATAAAAATTGAATAAATAAATAAATTACTGCCCTTTTTTAAAAAAGAATTTGGAAAAGGAACTTATGGCTATTAAAAATTAGACCTAAACTGGTCTGGAAATTCTTGTGATGAAGTCATGAATTCAAATGCCTTATTGAAAACAAGAGCACGGCTTACTGAAAATGCTCTGTTAATTTCATTTGGTAGCTTCCCTGAGTTTGGAAAATTCTCCCAATGTTCAAGCCTTCTCTCCCCACTTCCTAGTTAAAAATATAGGATGAAGCATTTGATTCTCTGTCATCCAAACGCTGAGAGTTCTAGCAACAGCTCTCCAAGGCAATGCAGATTTGCTATAGAAAAATGGGTTACAGGTAGTCTTTGACTTATAACCTTTCACTTAGTGACCGTTTGAAGTTACAGTGGCACTGAAAAAAAGCATTTTTCAAACTTATAACCACTGTAGCATCCCCATGACCACATAATCAGATTTTGGGTTTTATTGTCCTTTAGTCATGTTGATCACCTTTTGCGACTTTTGGATAAGCCAAATCAATGAGGAAGTTGGATTCATCTAACAGCTGTACAGTGTTCCCTCTATTTTCGCGGGTTTGAACTTCGCGAATAGCCTATACCACGGTTTTTCAAAAAATATTAATTAAAAAATACTTCACGGGTTTTTTTCTATACCATGGTTTTTCCCGCCCGATGATGTCATACATCATCGCCAAACTAATAATTTTTGCAAATAAATAACAAAAAAAATTTATTGTCAATAAATAATTATGTTTATAAATATCAGAATCACTGTGTCTTATTCAATGGCGAGTACCAGTAATAATGGTGAGTAAATGGTTGTTAAGGGAATGGAAAATGGTAATTTAGGGCTTTAAAGTGTTAAGGGATGGCTTGTGATACTGCTCATAGCCAAAAATGGTATATTTACTTCCGCATCTCTACTTTGCGGTAATTCGACTTTCACGGGCGGTCTCGGAACGCATCCCCCGCAAAAATCGAGGGAACACTGTATTACCAATTTAACAACTGCTGTGTTGGTTATGACCTATAAAGCCCTACATGGTATCGGACCAGATTACTTGCGGGACTGCCTTGTGCCGCGTGAGTCCCGGCGACCAGTTAGGTCCCACAGAGTCAGCCTTCTTCAGGCCTTGTCAAGTAGACAATGTTGCTTGGCGGGACCTAGGGGAAGAACCTTCTCTCTGGGGACCCCGTAATAGTCTAAAGACTCATCTGTGCTGCCAGGCTTGGGGCCATTAGACTCTAGCCCCCTGGCCGACGAGTATAGGTATGTTTGCTGTTCAAATAGGAATGAGTGTTTTTTAAATGTTATTAGGGTTTTAAAGTATTTAGCTAAATTAATTGGATTTTTAGATATTTATATTGTATATTGTTTTGATATGTTGTAAGCCGCCCTGAGTCCTCGGAGGGGGCGGCATATAAATCCAGTTAATAAATAAAATAAATAAATAAACTGCTTAACAACTGTGGCAAGAAAGTCAGGTGTAAAATCTTGCTTAGCAATAGAAATTTGGGGCACAATCAAGAGACTATTTGTATTATATTATAGCTAAACATAACGGGAAATCCTATGTTAAACTGTTGTGTTGAAATGGAAGAAAGTTAAAGAATGTGGCCTTGAATTAAGCTAACCAGGAAGACTCCACCTGTGGTTTATTTAGCACTATGTCTGAACTGGGATTTCTGATTGTTGCTTCCTGGTTTGTTCTTGGCTTCAGATTCCTGGCTTTGTTGATCATGGCATGCCAGGAATTGGGCTTACCATTACATGCAAACCAGGTTAGTTTCTTTAACTCATTTCCTACACTGTTATGGCCAAGGTTTAATGTCATATTGAAAAAATAATGGTTCCATTTATGTATATATATATTTATTTATTTTTGAATTATAACACATTCATATTGCTTTGCAGATTTGTTGGGCGTATAACCATAAGTCATCAAATTGAGGAAATAGTACGGTAAGCCAAATGCCTTCACTCTCTGGGAATGTGATTTGCGACCAATTCTATCTCAGGCAATCCAATTTCCCGAAATAAAATGAAATAAAATGCATCTGTATGCATATGTTCCTACACTACTTTTGTGATCCTTCTGCTTCCTTGTGTTTTTTTGTTGCCCAGTTCTGTTAATCTAGGAGGTTTTTGTTGTTGTTATTTTTCTGCTAGAATGCTTTTAAAGAACTACTTCTGCATAAATAGTAAATTGTAGTGGAAATATCTTCAACTGAGGAATACAAGCTATTGCAAGCTATTGTCATTTATGGTTACAAGATATTATTCCTCTTTGGTTTGGGTGATGCTGTGAACTGCCAGTTACTAGTTTGACCAAGTTGGACTAATTCATACAATGTCGCTTGGCGGGGCCCAGGGGAAAAGCCTTCTCTGTGGCGGCCCCGGCCCTCTGGAATCAACTCCCCCCGGAGATTAGAATTGCCCCTACCCTCCTTGCCTTTTGTAAGCTCCTTAAAACCCACCTCTGCCGTCAGGCATGGGGGAACTGAGATATTCTTTCCCCCTAGGCCTTTACATTTTATGCATGGTATGTTTGTTTGTATGGATGTTTAGTTTTACAATAAGGGTTTTTTAGTTGTTTTTAGTATTGGATTTACATGATGTTTTTTATTACTGTTGTTAGCCGCCCCGAGTCTACGGAGAGGGGCAGCATACAAATCCAATAAAGGGTCTTTTCTCACAGACCCTCATGACCCTTTGTAAACATCTGTATAAATATTATAAGAATTATTGCTGGTCAAGGGGTTCCAGTCATTGAAGAAAACCTTAAGAGAAACAGGTGTAAATTATAATTGAGAACAACAGAACATTTCATAAATCAAGTATCTTCTCTGTAAGGGGGAATTCAAGTATTGTTTGCTTATGGGATGAGGGAGTTGTTCTTAAGTGGCACATTCAGACAAATCCAGACCTGCTTGGAGAAGGAGTTGTGAAAAGCACACAATAGCTGAGCAGTATGAGTAACAATATCAAATGTCCTAAAATGCTAAAAGAAATTTTAAATTACATGTAAAACATTTAACCTTGACTGTGACTGTTTAGTTTCATTGTATAGTTCGATAGCACAACATACTTTTTTTTAAAAAAAATGGACTGAAAGGAAAGATTCCTAATAGCATCTCTTGTGTCATGACCAGGTGCTGCTGTGGCCTAGAAGTGGAGCTCTTGCCTCAGAATCAGGAGGTTGTGAGCTCGATCCTAGGTAGAGGCAGATGTAGGGTCTCCTGCTTGGGCAGGGGGTTGGACTAGATGACCTGCAAGGTCCCTTCTAACTCTGTTAATCTGTTATGTCCTATGAAGTTCACAAATAGAATGACATGGGCATTACATGACATGCTGTTTGTGATGTTTCCGGACTATATGTGTAGATTAATTAGGTGCCAGTGACACCATTCTATGAATTTATCTTTTCCATTTTAAGGAGTTACTTATTGATAGGCCCAATAAAATTGCTACATTCTAGTGGGGTAGTTAGATCAAAACTATTGAAATGCAAAATTATTCCTTCTTTATTCTACTAGAGCAGAGGTAGGGAACTATGGCCCCTTTATGACTTGTGGATGTCAACTCCCAGAATTCCTGAACAAGCATGTTTCAAACTGCCCTGCTCAGCGTGTGTATGTGTGCCTTCAGGTCAGTTTTTGATGTCTGGTGATTTGCCTGGATTCGTCCCTGCAGTTTTCTTGGCCAGATTTTCAAAAGCAGTTTGCCATTGCCTTTTTTCCAGGGCCGAGAAAGAGGGACTGGCTCACTTTAATCAACAATGTGAACAAACTGTGATCTTTCTTTTGCAGACCACTGGGGCCTGAAAGTCTTCTACTTCGTGGAGCAAGATTGAAAAACACTAAAGAAATTTTTGGTGTGTGACATAAGAGTTTCACTAACTTGGTTAATATTTCTTGAATGGATGAAATTGCATAGCATCCTGTTAGAGGAGCTATCGCTGGCATATCATCTGAGTTAGGACCCTTTTCCTAATTAAGAAGAAGAGTGTCAGGTTGATTGTAATAACTTGCACCAAGAAATACACGTAATCTTCAACTTGCAACTCTTTGTTTAGTGACCGAAGTTACAACAGCTTCAAAAAAAGTGACTTAAGACCGTTTTTTACCCTTTCGACTGTTGAAGCATCCCCATAGTCACAAGATAAAAATTTAGACACTTGTCAACTGATTCATATTTATGATGGTTGCAGTATCCCAGGATCACATGATCCCCTGTTGCGGTCTTTTGACAAGCAAAGTCAACAGGGAAGCCAGACTTGCTTAACAACTACAGTGATTCATTTAACAAATGTGGCAAGAAAATTTCTAAAAGGGGGTAAAAGTCATTTAACAAATATCTCACTTAGCAACATAAAATTTGGGTTCAAATGTGGTCATAAATGGGGGACTAACTAGTTGAAAATTTTTATCTGTTACCTCCTCATCCATTTGATTTCGTTAGAATATTTTTCCAATTTAAAAATCTGGAAGGGAAAACTCTAATCGCTTAAAAAAAAATTAATCACAGCACGATTTAAAAATCTTTCACTGCAATCATTAGATGGGATTTGGAAACCCAACAGAGTGACCAGCCGGAAATTGAAGGGATTGTCCGGCTCCTCTGAAGAAAGAGAAGAAAACAGCTTTGGGTATTACACAGTGTTGCTGCCATACTGAATGTTCTTTTACTTTTTTATAGGTGTTGCTGTATATACAGGAATGGAGACAAAAATGGCATTGAATTATAAGAGCAAATCACAGAAACGATCAGCAGTAGAGAAGTACGTGGTTGGCAGTATTTTACTCCATTAAAGATGAATGTAATGTAAAGATTACTGCAATGCTCTCTACATGGGGCTGCCTTTGAAGAGTGCTTGGAGACTGCAAATTGTGCAAAATGCAGCCACGCGTGCTATTGTGGGGCTCCCAAGCCCACATTTCAACATCATTCTGTGAGCTGCATTGGTTGCCAATCGGTCTCCAGGCACAATTCAAAGTGCTGGTTATGACCTACAAAGCCCTACATGGCTTAGGACCAGGCTGCCTATGGGAGCATCTCCTGCCTCGTGTATCCCAGCGGTTGGTTAGGTCCCACAGAGTCAGCCTTCTCCAGGTCCCGTCGGCCAGACAATGTCAGCTGGCAGGGCCTACGGGAAGAGACTTCTCTGTGGTGGCCCTGGCCCTCTGGAACGAACTCCCTCCAGAGATACGTACCAACCCCTCCCTCCTGGTCTTTTGCAAAGCTCTGAAGACCTACCTCTGCCGGCGGGCATGGGAGCCGTGAACGACAAGATTGTCTCCGGCTGATGTTGTGAATGATTGAATTGGATGAACGTGGATGACTCTGCATGGGTTTTTTAGAATTTTGCTAATTTTGTATATTTCTTTTAAATTAAAATTCGGAGTAAGGGGTATAATAGGACACAAGGTAACAGTTCAGATATTTATTATGGTCACAGACTAGCAGGGTAGAATCACAAACAATAATTTAAAAAGCTAAAAAACACAAAATACACTAAGTTTAAAAAAGTAGCATGTTAAAAAACAAAGGAACATGTTTTTAAAACATTTTTTAAATATCTCTGTTGCTTAAATCATTTTGCTAAGTATTTATTATTAGACTAATTTTTATATGTTCTAGTTTAGCAAAATTAATATTTGCTTTTGGAATATTCAGACGTATTGAATGTGGACTTTGTTCTTCAAGAAAACTGGGGAATAAATCGTGAGAAATGGGATGTAGTCAAGCTAAATCCTCTTCTGATAAGTTTTTTGTTTTTGTTTTGAGAATACTGCTAGATCATCAGCGTGTGACAAAACCCAGCCCTGGCGATTAAGAATTCATTCTGCGTACCAGTTTTGAGTGTTTTACTTTGCTTCACTTCTAATGAACCAGCCTGTATCTTTTCCCCAAATCTCGTCCTACCATGCCTTGAAGCAAAAAACCTCTCGTGATTTTCCATCTTCTGCCTTTAATAGAGAAGAACCCCCCCCCCCCCACTACAGCAACTATCATTCTAACCATCATATTCAGCTAGTTTGAACTTTGCACATGGGGGAGGGTGGAGATCCAAAAACGATCGTAGAATCATATGGTTGGAGATGACATGAGAGGCCATCTAGTTTAAACCCTTGCCCGGTTTGGAGTCAGGAGGACTCCTAGAGTCCTGACTACTATCCTGGACCAATGGTTGTCCAGTCTTTTCTTGAAAACCCCCAGCTCTTTTTCTGTCTAATCCAGAGGTCTTCAAGCTTGGCAACTTTAAGACTTGTAGACTTCAACTTCCAGAATTCTCCAGCCAGATATGTTGGAGTTGAAATCTACAAGTCTTAAAGTTGCCACGTTCGGGGGCCCCTGGTCTAATCCCTTGGTGGCAAAAAGAAGGTAAAATGTTTTTTATTAAAGGCTGAAGATGGAAAATCCTTTACAACCAAGGAATTGCTCCAGCTGTGAAATCTACTTTCCTTCCCTACTGTTTCGGAAGCGCACACTTTTTCACCCTCTGTGCATTCGCAGAAAGCTTTGCGCATATGCAGAGGGTTAAAAAATTGTGACATCTGGGTGGGTGGGCGGAGCCTTGGGCTGCCGCCGCTACCAGATCACCAAACCACCGCCAGCGGCTGCTACCGGAACGCCCAAACTAGACCGAACCTATAGCATTTCACCTCTGGAATAGACAGAAAAAGCTCGTGATCTTCAAGAAAAGACTGGACAGCCATAGGTCTAAGACAAGGGTTGGCAAAGTTGGCTCTTCTATGACTTGTGGACTTCAACTCCCAGAATTCCTGAGCCAATCATGCTAGTTCTGTAATTCTGGGAGTTGAAGTCCACATGTCACAGAAGAGCCAACTTTGCCAACCCCTGGTCTAGGATCCTACACCAGGCAACGGTTTGAACTGGATGACATCTAATGTCATCTCTAACCATATCATTCTACAAAACATTTCCTTTTTGGATCTCCACCCTCCCCCATATTCAGAGTTCAAAGTTGGCTGAATAAAACACAAAGATTGTTAGAATTATTGTTTCTGTACTTTTTGAAGTAGCGTGCAAAACATCTTTGAATTGTCCAGAGCTCCCTTTGTCTTCAGTGCTCATCTAATTTTCCCCCCTAGGAAATTCAGTGGCATTTAGGTATTAAAATTGTCTCTCACTTTTGCCCCTCCAGGTCTATGAATTCTTTTTTGCTTATCTATCTCATAATCCTCCTTTGTGAAGCTGTCTTAAGTACAATACTGAAGTATACCTGGCAGACTGAAGAGAAGTGGAATGAACCTTGGTATAACCAGCAAACTGATCATGAAAGAAACAGCAGTAAGGTAAAATGTAAATGATATGCCTGATTTAGGTGATCCCCCCCCCCCCCCCGTGTTTCGATAGCATGATGTGAAAGTTTCGGTTTCAGTAATAAAAGAGAAACAAGAATTAGCTTCGGTTAATTTCTTGCTCCATTATCTATCTATCTATCTATCTATCTATCTATCTATCTATCTATCTATCTATCTATCTCTATCTATCTATCTATCTATCTCTATCTATCTCTATCTATCTATCTATCTTCTATCTTTCTTTCTATCTATCTATCTTCTATCTTTCTTTCTATCTATCTTCTATCTTTCTTTCTATCTATCTTTCTTTCTATCTATCTATCTATCTTCTATCTATCTATCTATCTTCTATCTTTCTTTCTATCTTTCTATCTTTCTTCCTATCTATCTATCTATCTATCTATCTATCTTCTATCTTTCTTTCTATCTATCTATCTTCTATCTTTCTATCTATCTATCTATCTATCTTCTATCTTTCTTTCTATCTATCTTCTATCTTTATTTCTATCTATCTATCTATCTATCTATCTTCTATCTTTCTTTCTATCTATCTATCTATCTATCTTCTATCTTTCTTTCTATCTATCTTTCTATCTATCTATCTTCTATCTTTCTTTCTATCTATCTTTCTTTCTATCTATCTATCTATCTATCTTCTATCTTTCTATCTATCTATCTTCTTTCTATCTATCTATCTATCTATCTTCTATCTTTCTATCTATCATCTATCTATCTATCTATCTATCTATCTATCTATCTATCTATTTATTAGATTTATATGCTGCCCCTCTCCGTAGACTCGGGGCGGCTCACAGCAATAATAAACAATATATAACAAATCTAATAATTAAAAAGAAACACTAAAAACCCCATTATTAAAAGCAAACATACACACAAACATACCATACATAACTGTATAGGCCCGGGGGAGATGTTTCAATTCCCCCATGCCTGATGGCAAAGGTGGGTTTTACGGAGTTTACGAAAGGCGAGGAGGGTGGGGGCAGTTCTAATCTCTGGGGGGAGCTGGTTCCAGAGGGTCGGGGCCGCCACAGAGAAGGCTCTTCCCCTGGGTCCCGCCAAACGGCATTGTTTAATTGACGGGACCCGGAGAAGGCCATTATCATAGCTATTGATATATTGATTGTTGTGGCTTATTCGTGTACTTAAAGGGATGTTATTAAAAAAATCTCACATCCTTAGAAGTTGTTTCTTCCATTCTCGGGCCAAACAAGAAGTATTTCTTTATTTCTTTTCTTTTCTTTTCTTTTATTTATTTTTATTTAATTTATATGCTGCCCAACTCCCAGAGGATTCTGGGAGGCTTACCGCAAAGGACATCTAAAAAGACAACTTAAAAGAACAAATTAAAACCCCTTATCAAAAACATTCATATCCTTTGTGGCCAGATCTAAAAGATTTCTCATTTTGTCAACGTCCCAGGTCTGCTGGCAGAGCCAGGTCTTTAAGGCTCTCTGGATGGCCAGCAGGTAAGGGCAGTATGGATCTCAGAAGATAGCTGGTTCCAGAGAGCTGGTGCCTCTCCCGCAGCCCCGCCAACCTACACTGCTTACCTGACGAGACCTGGAGAAGGCCAACCCTGTGGGCTCTTATTGGTTGTTGGGAGTTGTGGGGCAGGAGGTGGTCCCGAAGATTTATTTATTTTTTGGATTTGTATGTCGCCCCTCTCCGTAGATAATCTGGCGCTAAGCCATGTAGGGCTTTACAGGTGATAACACCTTTAATTGTGTGGTTATTTATATACTAACCAGCAGTCTTGGAGGAGAAAATAGATTCCTTCACATGTCATATTAGATTTAGTAGGTTATCTGAATCCAGTCTCGGACTGATAATATGGCTAAGGCGTCTGTGTCTCCCTTCAGCCATAACACCATTTGCCAACAAAGGCCAAATGGAATAAGTGGTTTTTATATACCGGTAGTCCTCGACTTATGGCCACATTGACCCCAAAAGTTCTGTTGCTAAATGAGACATTTGTTAAGTGAGTTTTGTCTCATTTTACGACTTTCCTTGTCACAGTTGTTAAGTGTCACTGCACTTGTTCAGATAGTTCACTGCTAAGTGAATCTGGCTTTCCCATTGACTTTGCTTGTCAGAAGCTCACAAAAGATGATCACATGATCCCGGGACACTACAACCGTCAGTTCCCAAGTGTTTCCCATTTTATTTGATCATTTTGATCATGGGGATGCTGCTACGGTCATAAGTGTGGAAAACAGTCATAAGTCACTTTTGCAGTGCCATTATAACTTTGAAAGGTCACTAAATGGACTCTTGTAAATCGAGGATTATCTAGTAATTTGAGCTCAGTGCAAAAAGGATGAGACAGAAGTATGACAGGTAAGATCCTTGTTCCAAGTTAAACTTATTTGATCACAAAAATAAAAGTCACTACTTTTGGAAGAAATATACCTTTAGTTTAGTAGTCCTTAGATGACATACAGGTAGTCCTTGACTTAGGACCAAGCATTCAACACGTTTCAAAATTACAACAGACCCTAAAGTACTTACGATCCAGATTTGAAATTTTGGTAGCCATCTCTTTCCCTGTAATCACATGATTGGGTGTTGGGTGTTGGGCAAACCATCCCATGTATGACAGTTTATAGTATCTCAAAGATACATGATTGTGCTTTACCATAACCAGCGTTTACTTCCAGTTTAACAACCATGGCATTTGTGTAATTTGATTTGTTTTAACAACCATGGTGACTTGTTTAATAGTCACAAGAAGTCATAAATCAGGTCAGTCACAAGATGACCTACTTAATGACCAGCGCAACAATTTTTGGCTCCATTATGGTTGTAAATCAAGGACTACCTATACTTAGAATATGCTCTCACTATATCAGTATCGCTGTTCTACAGAATTGTATTCTGATGGCATCTGCTATAATCTTGTCCTCAAATGCTTTCTGTCTTTTTTTTTCTTTTAGTTTAATAATACTGTTTCCTTTCTTCTTTCAGATCTTGAGGTTCATTTCAGATTTTCTTGCTTTCCTGGTACTTTACAACTTCATTATACCCATTTCACTTTATGTGACTGTGGAGATGCAGAAATTTCTTGGGTCTTTTTTTATTGGTTGGGACCTTGATCTCTATCATGAAGAAACAAATGAAAAAGCTCAAGTAAATACGTCAGATCTGAATGAAGAACTGGGACAGGTATGTTATTATTAGTCGTGAAGTTGTGCCCATCGCAACCCCATGGACAACATTCCTCCAGGCCTTCCTGCCCTCTACCATCCCCTGGAGTCCATTTAATCTCACGTCGACGGCTTCAGTGACTCCATCCAGCCACCTCATTCTCGTCATCCCCTTCTTCTTTTGCCCTCAGTTGACCCCAGCAGGTATAAAATAATTCAAAACAGTGTTTGAAACAACATTTAATTTAATTAATCGAGTGATTAACTTCATAGTTGTTCTTTTACACACTTAATATTCCCTATGTGTTTTATTAAATGAAATTGTCTCCCTAAAAATTATAATTTGGAAGTTGTCCAGCAGTGGAGCACAATCTGAGATTTTAAATGAGCACTGCTGCCCTATAGGGTACATTGTGTAATTATTAGAAAAGATCATCTAATACTTATTTTGCATGTATGTATAAATAAACCCATTACACCTATTTCAAATAAGAACAATAAATGTGCACAAGTCTTCATTGAGCTGCAGCGTTCAGCTTCTGTAGACTCTATGAATGTCCTACTAATGCAAGGCTGTTAAACTTGGATGCATTGAGGGCCGCATCAGGGTTGTGTTTGGCCTTCGGGGGAACCATGTGTTGTATTTGTATTTGTATTTATTAGATTTGTATGCCGCCCCTCTCCGAAGACTCGGGGCGGCTAACAACAATATAAAAAGACAATGTAAACAAATCTAATATTAAAAATAATCTAAAAAACCCCAATTTAAAGAACCAATCATACATACAAGCATACCAGGTATAAATTCTATAAGCCTAGGGGGAAGGGAAAATTTCAATTCCCCCATGCCTGATGACAGAGGTGGGTTTTAAGGAGCTTGCGAAAGGCAAGGAGGGTGGGGGCAATTTTGATATCTGGGGGGGGAGGCGCTGGTTCCAGGGGGGCCGGGGCCACCACAGAGAAGGCTCTTCTCCTGGGTCCTGCCAGACGATATTGCTTAGTCGACGGGACCCGGAGAAGGCCAAGTCTGTGGGACCTAACTGGTCGCTGGGATTCGTGTGGCAGAAGGCGGTCCCGGAGATATTCTGGTCCGATGCCATGAAGGGCTTTATAGGTCATAACCAATACTTTGAATTGTGACTGGAAATTGATCGGCAACCAATGCAGACTGCGGAGTGTTGGTGTAACATGGGTATACCTTGGGAAGCCCGTGATTGCTCTCGCAGCTGCATTCTGCACGATCTGAAGTTTCCGAACACTTTTCAAAGGTAGCCCCATGTAGAGAGCATTACAGTAGTCGAACCTCGAGGTGATGAGGGCATGTTGGGAGCACCTGTGGTGACCCAAGCGCCCTGCCAGCGAGAACCAGCTCCTGAGCTCCGTTTTTGCTGGCAGAGGCACCATGGGCCGATCCTTCATTATTTCCAGGGCAGTCCCGCAAGCGAGATCTAAGCGCCCCGTGGGCTGGATGCAGCCCCCAGTTCTTGAGTTTTACACCACTGCAGTAGTGGGCGTAAAAGAAACTTGCTGCCCTTTTTAACTCTTAAATTGATTTGACTGACGTACCTTCTTAACTTACTATAGGTGGAGTATGTGTTTACAGATAAAACTGGAACATTGACGGAAAATGTGATGCAGTTTCGGGAATGTTCCATTAATGGTCTCAAATATCAAGAAATCAATGGCAGATTAGTTCCTGAGGGATTGATAGAAGATTTTCCAGATGGAGTACAACCCAGTCTTGTAAGTTCTTTCTAAAATTAATTTCTTGAAATTAATTTTGAGCTTTCTATAGTATAAAGTTCGGATCTTTCTTGAAGCTCTTTTTATGAGTATTTTTCAGAAGTAACTTCTAAACTTTCCATTGTATGAAATTTGGAATACTGTGTTCAGTTCTGGAGACCTCACCTACGGGCTACAAGAATGGTGGAAGGTCTTACGCATAAAACGTATCAAGAAAGACTTAATGACCTCAATCTGTATAGTCTGGAGGACAGAAGGAAAAGGGGGGACATGATCGAAACATTTAAATATGTTAAAGGGTTAAATAAGGTCCAGGAGGGAAGTGTTTTTAATAGGAAAGTGAACACAAGAACAAGGGAGCACAATCTGAAGTTAGTTGGGGGAAAGATCAAAGGCAACATGAGAAAATATTATTTGACTGAAAGAGTAGTAGATCCTTGGAACAAACTTCCAGCAGACGTGGTAGATAAATCCACAGTAACTGAATTTAAACATGCCTGGGATAAACATATATCCATCCTAACATAAAATACAGGAAATAGTATAAGGGCAGACTAGATGGACCATGAGGTCTTTTTCTGCCGTCAGACTTCTATGTTTCTATGTTTCTATTTCTTTAATTCTGACTGCAACTATGTCTTGCTAATGTTTAGGTTTCTAAAAGAAAAATAGTACAGTGGTCCCTCGATTTTTGCGGGTTCGAACTTCGCGAAACGTCTATACCATGGTTTTTCAAAAATATTAATTAAAAAATACTTTGCGTTTTCCCCCCTATACCACGTTTTTTCCCACCCAATGATGTCATATGTCATCGCCAAACTTTCATCCGCCTTTAATAAAAAAAAAATTAAATAAACTTTAATAAATAAACATGGTGAGTAATAATCTAAATGGTTGCTAAGGGAATGGGAAATTGTAATTTAGGGGTTTAAAGTGTTAAGGGATGGCTTGTGACACTGTTCATAGCCAAAAATAGTGTATTTACTTCCGCATCTCTACTTCGCGGAAATTCAACATTCGCGGGCAGTCTTGGAACGCATTCCCCGCGAAAATTGAGAGAACACTGTATATTGTCTACAAAGAGATAAATCGCATTATGCTCCATTTGTGTGTGTGTGTGTGTTAACATTCTTATTTTTCCTAATGATCTATGCTAATTGAGAGAGAGCAGCCATGTTTGTAATCCTATATTTAAAAACCTTGCATTCAATCCATTGATCCTTATTGTTGTTTGAGTATAATGTATCAATTATCCAAAAGAGCTACTTTCAAATCCCATATCTTTTTTTTTTAAATGTGGTTTTACTCTGTCAAATTCAGAATGTAATGGCAGCAGTGCTAATGCAGTTTTAGAACAGCTAGTATGATTCGTTATTAATACTCTTCTAATTGAAGCATCTATTTTTTAAGAGAAAGAAATTCAGACTGATCTTGAAGTAGGAAAACTATTTAATCTTTTGACCAGCAGGTGGGAGAATTATGTATGCTGCCTTAAGATGCACAAAATAAAGGCAGGATATGAATTTAATATATATTTTAATTATCTTACCTTTTAACAATTTAAATAAAACATATTAAAAAATTAAACTTATTACATAAAAATTCCTGTGGATGGGAAGATTATGTGTGATTGGGTACTCCTAATTCTGTCTCTTGGATTATAAAATGAAGAGGAAAGAGGTTTGATAAACTAGAATTCCTGCATACAAATATCTATATGTACAATAACATGCTCATTATATATAGCCCATGTTTAGATTCTGCATGAAATAATAGAAAACACCTGGTAGCTTGTCTATATATACAAGTAGTCCTTCACTCATCAGCAAAGTTACAACAGAGCCTAAAAACAATAACTTACAAATTGAATTTGAAGTTCCAGTACCACCTGCCCCCCACTCCTCATTGTCAAATGACCACAATGGGGACATTTAGTAACCAACTCACATTTATAGCCATTTGCATGGTCCCACAATTTACAATATTTTTCCAGGAACTGGCGTTTTATTTCCCAAATCCTCTATTGCAAAAAGTGAGTTCACTTTAGAACCGTTATATTTGCTTTGCAACTACCGCATTTGCTTAATGACTGCTACATATGCGGGGGGGGGTGGGGGGTGTCAGCCCAGCTTGTAAAATCATGTAATGACCTGCTTTATGACCGTCACAGCTTATGACTGAAGTTGCGGGCTCAGTTATGTTCATAAGTTGAGGACTATCTGTAGACTTTTAATTGTTAATTTAAAAAAAAAGAATTATTTTAATAAACATGCAGATAGGACCATTCATGAAATATGTAAAAATCTCCTCCAGAGTTTTTATAAAACACTGTAAGACCTTATTCAGTGCTTTGAATAACATTGGGTGTTGTTTTTTTCTTAACTAAAAAACAATGACAACACACAATACTATCCAAAGTACTGAACAGTCCTCCAGCTACGATAAGTCAGATTTGTTCACTATGGAAATACACAGACTTACATTTTTGTGGCTATTCATGACTCGCAGATGTTTGCTTCATAGGAGAAAGATAAAAAATAAAATTAATCAGATTCATCACAGTGGTTTTGTCTTTATTTTTTTTTTTTTAACAGACACATGAGGAAGAACTCTTCCTGAAAGCTCTTTGTCTCTGTCATACAGTGCAGATTAATAATGACCAAACAGATGGCATTTGTGACAGCCCATGGCGTAGCAATGGCCTACCATCTGAACTGGAGTACTATGCCTCGTCCCCAGATGAAAAAGCTTTAGTTGAAGCTGCTCGCAGGTAAGGATTATAAGGCCAGGCTCTGCATTACAAATGGATAAGTCTTTGTCTTGGAGTCCAGTTGGGGTAGTATTCTGTCGGGCTCTCTGGTAGACTCCTCCCAAAAATTCACAGGTACAAATTTCAGACACACACACGTTTGAAAATTCAAAACAATGTTCTTTATAATGAAAATTCACTTAAACTAAGCCCTCTTTTGGTATAGCAAACAAACTGGTAATTTGTACAAGTCCCTTATCAGTTCTGTGATACTTAGCTTGCAGCTGTGAGGCAATTCTCCGAGTTTGCGGAGAGGGGCGGCATATAAATCCAATAAATCTAATCTAATCTAAATCTAATTCACAGTCCTTCTTCTTTCACAAAGTGAAACACACTTTGCTCTGGTTTAGTTTCAAAGCGGGGAAAAATCAGCACACAAAAGGTCAAAGTCAGTAAAGCAGTCACGAAACACAACGATCAGATAATCTTCTACAATGGCCAAACCCACAGGCTGCTATTTATAGCAGCCTCACTAATTACCACAGCCCCACCCAACCACAGGTGGCCTCATTTTCTTTGATAATAATCTCTCAGTTGTTGTTGCCTATGCATCGCTCTCCGCATGCGTGGCTGTATCATCATTGTTCTGAATCCAAGGAGGAGCTAGATAATTGATCTCCTTCTGAGCTGTCTGCCACACTCTCCTCCTCCCTGTCACTCATGTCTTCTTGGTCAGAGGAGCCTTCATCATCAGATTCCACCGGGGGCAAAACAGGCCTGCAGCATGTGGATGTCTCCCCCACATCCACAATCCTTGGGGCAGGAGCTGGGCCAGAGCTAACCACAACAGGTAGCAAACAAGAAGTCCAAGTGCTGTCCAGCCTTTCTTTAACTCTTACCAGATGTACTCTTGTATGACTTTGAGAATACCAGGGAGATGGGCATTGCAATAGTGTGTGTAATATGAACACCATGATTGGTTAGTAAAGTAAAAACCATAATACCAGACTGATTATCTCTGGGCCCTAGAGTTACCCTACCTCGCTCTTCCTTTTAGTAAAAATTCAGCTGATAAGTCTCAACAGAACTGCAGCCAAAGTATTTTCAGGCCTTGAGAATGAGACATCACTCTCAGCCAAGTGTCCGTCCCCTGGCCACTCTATGAATCATCATTCTCCCTCTGACTCGCACCTCCTCCTTCAGATCCACCATGGTCATCCCGGCATCCTCTTATATAATGTCCAGCCAGCAGGTACTAGGGGTGGCTGTTTCTCCCTTTTCCACCGATCACTCCCAGCATGATTTACTGATTAGGAATCATTTGTGCTGTGACACTGGTGTAATATTGTTCTTTCGCCTAACATAACTAAATCTATACGGCATATAGTATTTTAATTCTTGTTCTTAAATCTAACTGCATAGAGATTAGCAAAGTATTGGAATCTAGATGTCAGTTTTGAAATTTATTAAATTTTTGCTTAAATTAACTGGCTCTAATACAGCTTGTTACTGTTAAGTTAACCATCCTTAAACAGGAGTCTATTATGGATTCTAAAAGCACATTCATGAAACAATTGTTTTTAAGTTTCTTTCAAAAAGTATTTAGAAGCTAT
The DNA here is from genome assembly GCF_031021105.1 of Erythrolamprus reginae. Lineage (NCBI taxonomy): Eukaryota > Metazoa > Chordata > Lepidosauria > Squamata > Dipsadidae > Erythrolamprus > Erythrolamprus reginae. The sequence continues at coordinate 109,238,251 of NC_091954.1, forward strand.
GCGCGGGTAATGGTGAGCAGTGTTATTTTGTATCCAAGACCTTGTTTTTAATTTCCATAAGGCTATCCCCTTCGTTCACTTTCTTTTGGATTTTTTAGGGTTGGTGTTGTGTTTACTGGGGCAACTGCAGAATGCATGGAGCTTAAAAGCTGTGGAAAGCCAGAAAGGTAAAACAACAAAGAACACGTTTCCTTGATTTTTGTGTGTGTGTGGGGGGGGGGGGGGGGGGGGGGTGTTCAGTTGAAATTCAGTAGGGTAGGAGTGAAAAACTATGGTCCTACAGATGTTACTGAATGCAACTCCCCTCAGCCTCAGCCAAAGTGGATTACTCATTTCCACTGTGTAGAAAGAAGAAACAATATGAAAGGAAATAATAAATAAGGAACATATATTTTTTTCTAATAAAGTGTTTCTACAGATCTTGGGATCATCAGTTATAAGTTTTTTGGAGATAAGAAAATGATGGCCCCTCCCAACTGAAGGAAGCAAAGGAATAGGCTATAAATAAATAGGCTATAGATTGGGTTAGTTTTTAACAGTTTGCACCCAGCCCGTCCTCCAAGTAATTTGAAGTCTATTAATCCCAAAAGAAAGGTCTCTGATTATAAATTCGTCTTTGACGTCTTCTGAATTAGTGCATTGATTTGGATCCAATTTTGGATCCAATGTATCCAAAATTGTTTGTTTGTTTTGCCAGTCTACCATACATGATAAAATGCCCCTTCATGTTCTTCATATATAACAGAATAACCGAGTTGGAAGGGACCTTGAAGATCTTCTAGTCCAACCCCCTGCTCAGGAAACCCCCTACTCAAGAAACCTGCTGCCCCATTGCTCGGAAAACCCTATACCAGGGTTGGCGAACCTTTTCGGCACCGAGTGCCAAAAGCAGCTGGTCTCCTGTTTCCAGTATATGCACCAGCCACCTGGCTTTCGCAGGCACACCAGAAACTAGATGACAAGGTGGCCGAGGCGCATGGACGTGCTGGAAACCAGAAGAGCATGTGCACCGGGCAGCTAACATAGGCTAACATAGCATTTAGCATTAGCAATAGCATTTAAACTTACATTTATTTATTTATTGATTGATTGATTGATTGATTGATTGATTGATTGATTGATTTTTTGATTTGATTTGATTTGTATGCCGCCCCTCTCTGTAGACTCAGGGCGGCTCACAGCAATAATAATACAATGTAAACAAATCTAATATTTAAGTTTAAGTTAATTTAAAACCCCAATTTAAAAACCAATCATGCATACTAACATACCATGCATAAATTTTATAAGCCTAGGGGGAGGGAAAGTCTCAATTCCCCCATGCCTGACGAAAGAGGTGGCTTTTAAGGAGCTTACAAAAGGCAAAGAGGGTGGGGGCAACTCTGATATCTGGGGGGGAGTTGGTTCCAAAGGGCCGGGGCCGCCACAGAGAAGGCTCTTCCCCGGGGTCCCGCCAAACGACATTGTTTAGTTGACGGGACCCGGAGAAGGCCAACTCTGTGGGAACTAACTGGTCGCTGGGATTCGAGTGGCAGAAGACGGTCCCGGAGATATTCTGGTCCGGTGCCATGAAGGGCTTTATAGGTCATAACCAACACTTTGAATTGTGACCGGAAACTGATCGGCAACCAATGCAGACTGCGGAGTGTTGGTGTGACATGGGTGTATTTAGGGAAGGCCATGATAGTTCTCGCAGCTGCATTCTGCACAATGCTTTACAGCCCTCTCTAAGTGGTTTACAAAGAGTAAGCATATTGCCCCCAATCAGGGACCTCATTTTACCGACCTTGGAAGGATGGAAAGGCTGAGTCAACCTTGAGCCTACTGAGATTCGATCTGCCAAACTGCTAGCAGCTGGTGATCAGAAGAAGTAGCTCGCAGTACTGGACTCTAACCACTGTTCCCAATGCGCTCAGGCGCAGAGCTGCCAGGAGGCAAGAACAGTTATGGAGGAAAATGACTACTCGGGAGTAAGACTTGGAGATAATTGGCCCCTCTCGTAGGCTATAAAAGTAGAGCAAACAGATGTGCTTGTTGCAGGAAGCAATTTGGTTTAATTCATGTCTCAGCAGCTCAGTTCTGACTCCATGTTCTGTTTGGCCTTGCAAAACTCTTTGCCAATTAGGTCTTTGGCAGCGTGTCAAGAGAGATAAAGTTTGGTGATATCAGCCTTCTTCCTAAAAACTTTGGCAGACTTCTATCAGACTAATTAACATTTTTGGGGACTTATTATTGCTGGGAACGAACATAACTCATAGCCGTTAAAATAGAAAGAGATTTTTGGGACTAGGTTGGTGTTTTATGATTTAGCAGGAAGCCTAGGTCAGAACAGTTTACTCTTAGTAGCTTTTTAAACATTGTATCTTCCATGAATTTGCCCTTAGAATAATGACATTCCTCCGAAGCTAGAAACCTGAAACTCCTCTCCTTAAGTGTCACTTGAACAGTTAATGATATGTCAGCTTTAAAACCTGCTTGCTATGAGCACTTTGTTTTCCTAAGTACAAGTTGTGTTTGGTAGAAGTCTACTTAAAATGAATCTTTATAAGTGAGCCACTTAGTACAAGGTTCGACAAACCCAGGCGCCTGGTCGCCAGTGGCGCCTAGAAAATGTTGTCTGGCGCCTAGAAAATGTTGCCTGCTGTACTGTATGTCAGCGTTTCCCAACCGGTGTGCCGCCTGGGCAGGGCGCTGCGGTGCCTCTGACCTCTCCGCTCCTGCCCGATGCCGCGGTTTCTGGCGCTCTCCTGCTGGGTCCCAAAGAAGGCAGGCAGGAAGGAGAGCTCCATTCTTCGCGCCTTTTTCCCGCCTTCCTTCTTTGGAGCCCAGCAGGAGAGCGCCAGAAACCGCGGCATCGAGCAGGAACCGGGAGGTCGGAGGCACCGGCACGGCAGCGCCCGCCCAGCTGAAGGTTCCCTGTCGTCATCGGCAAGTGTCCTTTGGGGCCCGGCGGGAGGGCACTGGCGGTGGGAGCGGGGGGGGGGGGCGGCTGCAGCGGCACAGGCAGTCGCGGGGAGATGGCGGGGGGAGCGGGGGGCAGCTAAAGCGGCCCCGGGCACCGTTCCCTGTACGCTTTTCCAGGGGCGCGCAGGGAGCCGCGGCCACCCGCCCGCCTACCGGATTTCCCTCCGCGCGGCTGGGGAGGTGGATTCGCCGCCCCCGCCAGCCCGATCTCCCTCCAGTGGCTGGTGACGTAGTTCTACCGCCCTCGCCAGCCTGATCTCCCTCCGTGGGGGGGTGGGGGGCGACGAACCGACGACCGGGGGCTGTCCGTCCGTGTTGGGTGGTGCAGGGCAGGCACAGGCAGCCCCAGGGGAGAACAAGGGAGGGAGAGAAAGGAAAGAGAGAGTAAGGGAGGGAGAGAAAATTGAATGAAGGAGGGAGAGAAAGAAAGAGTAAGAAGCAGAAAGGATAGAGAAAAAGGAAGAGAAAGGGAGGGGGAGAAAGGAAAGAGGGAGGAAGGGGGGAGAGAAAATTGAATGAAGGAGGGAGAGAAAGAAAGAGTAAGAAGTAGAAAGGATAGAGAAAAAGGAAGAGAAAGGGAGGGAGAGAAAGGAAAGAGAGAGAAAGGGAGAGAAAGGGAGGGAGAGAAAATTGAATGAAGGAGGGAGAGAAAGAAAGAGTAAGAAGTAGAAAGGATAGAGATAAAGGAAGAGAAAGAGGGGGAGAAAGGAAAGAGGGAGGAAGGGGGAGAGAAAGAAGATATGAAGGAGGGAGAAAAAGAAAGAGAGATAGGAAGGAAAGAGGGAGAGAAAGGAATGAGAGAGAAAGGGAGGGAGAGAAAGGAAAGAGGGAGGAAGGGGGGGAGAGAAAATTGAATGAAGGAGGGAGAGAAAGAAAGAGTAAGAAGTAGAAAGGATAGAGAAAAAGGAAGAGAAAGGGAGGGGGAGAAAGGAAAGAGGGAGGAAGGGGGAGAGAAAGAAGATATGAAGGAGGGAGAAAAAGAAAGAGAGATAGGAAGGAAAGAGGGAGAGAAAGGAATGAGAGAGAAAGGGAGGGAGAGAAAGGGAATGAAAGAGGGAGAAGGGGTGAGAGATAGAAAGGATAGACAGAAAGGGAGAGAAAGGAAAGAGAGAAAGGGAGGGAGAGGAAGGAAAGAGATGAGAGAGGAAGGAGGAGACAGAAAGAGAGGAAGGAAGGAAGAGAGAAAGAAAGAGGGATGGAGAGAGAAAGGAAGGAAGAGAGAGAAAGAGGGAGGGAGAGAGAAATAGAGCGAAAGGGAGGAAGAGAGATGTCAGGTGGAGACTCGGCAAAAAACCAAGTTTGCTTAAAAAAAATTCTGGCTCCTAAATTTTTTGGCTGGCTCCTAGATTCTGAACAACTTTGTCGACCCCTTAGTAAAAGGAGATGTGAAGATCAAGTAAACGGCAAATGGCTTTGGGGAAATGGTGCACTCAGGAGTCCCTTCACCTTTGTTCCTTCCTTTTTTATTCTCCCTCCATCAATTGCAAAAAGGACTATAATCAGCCACTTGGTTGAGAGGAGTCCTCTTCTCCAGGCCCTGCATGCCCATCAAATATAACCTGTGTGTGCAATTGCAGGCATGTAGTTTTCATAATTTTCTGCATTTCACAAGTATGGCCTTTATTTCCCAAACCCAAACTAAACATGAGCCTCTTTCTCCTTTAAAGGTACAAATTACTGCACGTATTGGAGTTCGATGCCAACCGTAGGAGAATGAGTGTGATCGTAGAAAGTCCGACAGGTAAGATAAAATATGTGATGTTTTTGATGTTAACGTATTCTCCCACACCCTGAAGCCAGTTCTATAAAAGGATCATTAATAGTCTCTTGAGACGCACTACTAAGTTGCACCTTTTGTTTTCTTGGACAGGTGAAAAACTCTTATTTACCAAAGGAGCAGAATCAGTTATTCTTCCTTCCAGTAAAAATGGTGAGGTAGAAAAAACAAGACTCCATGTGGATGAATTTGCATTGGTATGTTAAGAGTACTGCTTTCAAACTTTCTCGTAGATAATGGTAGAGGTGCTGCTAAATCAGGGGTTGTATGACCTGTGGGCTTCAACTTCCAGAATTCCTGAGCCAGGCCATAATTCTCCACCCCTGTGCTAAATTAAGAAGCAATTATTACTGTAACAAATACTATAATAAGCAATATAATGTATAATATTTCAAGTCCATTAAGTGTTTAGGTTATGTTCTGTCTCTGGTAGACTCCTCCCAAAAATTCACAGGTACAAATTTCAGACACACACACGTTTGAAAATTCAAAACAATGTTCTTTATAAGGAAAATTCACTTAAACCAAGCCCTCTTTTGGTATAGCCAAGAGCACTCCTCTCCAAACAAACTGGTAATTTGTACAAGTCCCTTATCAGTTCTGTGATACTTAGCTTGCAGCTGTGAGGCAATTCACAGTCCTTCTTTCACAAAGTGAAACACACTTTGCTCTGGTTTAGTTTCCAAGCGGGGAAAAATCAGCACACAAAAGGTCAAAGTCAGTAAAGCAGTCACGAAACACAATGATCAGATAATCCTCCACAATGGCCAAACCCACAGGCTGCTCTTTATAGCAGCCTCACTGATTACCACAGCCCCACCCAACCACAGGTGGCCTCATTTTCTTTGATAATAATCTCTCAGTTGTTGCTGCCTATGCATCGCTCTCCGCATGCGTGGCTGTATCATTAACTCTTGTTCTGAATCCAAGGAGGAGCTAGATAATTGATCTCCTTCTGAGCTGTCTGTCATACTCTCCTCCTCCCTGTCACTCATGTCTTCTTGGTCAGAGGAGCCTTCATCATCAGATTCCAGCGGGGGGGGGGGAACAGGCCTGCAGCATGTGGATGTCTCCCCCACATCCACAGTCCTTGGGGCAGGAACTGGGCCAGAGCTAACCACAACAGGTTAAGAGTTGATTTAAGTATGTGTTTGGCATCGCTAGGGAATTTTATTCAGAGTGCATTGGCTTGAGATCCTGGGATAGCTACCTGACGCTGACCCCGTTTATGGTTTTTGTTCATAAAACTGGGGCTCATGGGAGTGTCTGATTTTACCACAGAGTTTCCCATCAGCCCCAGTAGAATCTGGTGACATTACAATGACATCACAGAAATTGATTGGTTGGTGTTGGTCCATGGTGGCCGCCATAGTTTTTTTTTATTTTTTGGGGGGGGATTTGGGTTTTTTCCCCCTTCTACACATATGCAGAAGCTGAGTTTCCAGCACTGCGCATACATCAACATCTTGTTTTCAACATTTTAAAAAATGATTTTTTAATTAATGCGCATAAAACGCACAGATGGCAAGACAAAGTGAGCCGGCAGTGAAGTAAGTTAGAACCCACCTCCGAGCCCCAGCTTTGATGTTCAGAGACTATAGGAGTTGTAGTCAGGCATGGGGGAACTGAGATATTCTTTCCCCTAGGCCTTTACAATTCATGCATGGTATGTTTGTATGTATGGATGTTTGGTTTTACAATAAGGGTTTTTTAGTTGTTTTAGTATTGGATTTACATGCTGTTTTTTTATTACTGTTGTTAGCCGCCCCGAGTCTACGGAGAGGAGCGGCATACAAATCTAAATAATAAATAAATAATAATAAATAAAATAAATAAATCCAATGAATGAATGAATGAATGAATGAATGAATGAATGAATGAATGAATGAATGAATGAATAAATTTGGAAAAATAAACCATTTCAGCTTCTTCAGACTATGCGCCGTTCTCTACTTCCCTCTCTTCCACCTCCTTCTCCCCACATCCAGTTGTTTCTGATTTAAGTGAGAGAGAAGAATCTGTTCATTGCTTTCCAAAATTAGCATCGTTTGGCAGACTGCCGATCGCTTTTGTCCCTGAACTTTGAGGCTTGGTTTCATCCTCTTCCATTAATGGGAGTAAAAGTGAAGTTGCCTTGTCCAAAAAAAAGGGCACTTTTGGGGAGACCTACATTGTCAGGGGTTTCATTTAATGAGGCAGCGCACGCCCATCAGTAAGCAAACCTTTTCGTCAATATCTTATCTAAATAACCACTCTCTATTTATTTTTTTTTCACAGAAAGGGCTAAGGACTCTTTGTGTAGCTTACAGAAAGTTCACAGAGGAGGAGTATAAAGAAGTGGAGCAACGTCTTTTTGAAGCAAAAACTGCCTTGCAGCAACGAGAAGAACGGTTGGCAGAGGCATATAACTTTATTGAAAAAGACTTGGAATTACTTGGAGCTACAGGAGTCGAAGACAAGTGCGTACTTTCTGTTTATTTGGGAAAAGAAAGTCAGAATAGCTTGATGCTCATTCATCTCTCCACAAATAGCATTATCTGATGCGTATGATTTTTCCCATCAGCATAAAAATATGCCCATGTTACACCAACACTCCGCAGTCTGCATTGGTTGCCGATCAGTTTCCGGTCACAATTCAAAGTGTTGATTATGACCTATAAAGCCCTTCATGGCACCGGACCAGATTATCTCAGGGACCACCTTCTGCTGTACGAATCCCAGCGACCAGTTAGGTCCCACAGAGTGGGTCTTCTCTGGGTCCCGTCAACTAAACAATGCTGCTTGGCGGGACCCGGGGGAAGAGCCTTCTCTGTGGCGGCCCCAGCCCTCTGGAACCGACTCCTCCCAGAGATTAGAATTGCCCCCACCCTCCTTGCCTTTCGTAAGCTACTTAAAACCCACCTCTGCCGCCAGCCATGGGGGAATTGAGATACTATTTCCCCTTAGGCCTTTACAATTTTATGCATGGTATGTCTGTATGTATGTTTGGTTTTTTATATTAATGGGTTTGTAATTGTTTTTAGTATTGGATTATTATTGTACGCTGTTTTATGATTGCTGTTAGCCGCCCCGAGTCTTCGGAGAGGGGCGGCATATAAATCCAATAAATAAATAAAGGAATAAATAAAGAAATAAATAAATAAAAGAGGGAAGATGGCAATTGGAATCACGGCACCCAGCCTTCTGTGAACAAGTAGAGATAGCCCTCGACTTAACAACCATTCATTTAATGACCATTTTTAACAGTTGACCATTGCAGCATCCCCAGAGTCACATAATCCAAAATTCAGATGCCTGAAAACTGGCTTTTATTTATGGCAATTGTAGTGTCTCGGGAGTCATGTGATCTCTTTTGGCAACCTTCTGACAAGCAAAATCAATGAGGCCAGATTCAGTTAACAACCATGTTGCTGGAAATGCAAAAGTTAGGAGGGAACTTTTTATCATATCAGGTGGCAATGCCCAGAAATATTGGGAACATATAAGGAGATGGCTATAGGAGAAAATAGGAGAACAAATAGAATTTAAATGTGAAGTATTCTTATTAGGAATAATAAACAAAAGATTTAAGAAAAACAACTCCAGTGCATCATTTTACATATAGTAACCACAGCAAGAATTGCATACACTCAATGTTGGAAACTTGAAAATGCACCAAGCAATGAAAGGATAATACATAAAATACTGGAATGTGCAGAGATGTATAAGCTCACATTAGAAATGAAAGGCAAGGAAGAAATAGAATTTTATGAGGTGTGGAATAAGCAGTACAATTGGTTAGAACAGAGAAATAAAGATGTATAGAAATAAATGTAAACAACCGGGTGCAATATATGACACAGTATTGTTAAAAATGTTTTTTGATATGTAAATTGGAAAAAAAAAACATGTTACTCAACAACTGTGCTAATTCACTTAAAAGCTATGTCAAGAGAGATTGTAAAATGGGACAGAACTCACAACTGTGGCCATTGGGGATGCTGCAATGGTTGTAAGTGTGAAAAATGGTCATAAGTCACTTTTTTCAATGCCATTATAACTTTGAACAGTCACTAAATTAACTGTTGTAAGTTGAGGACTACCTGTAGTCATCTTTAAATTTATTTATTTTTTTAGTCTGAAAAGACCCTCTCGGAGTCTTTATGATTTTGGACTAACAGATTACCGCAGCTATGCTACGATGTCTAAGCAGAGACATCGTGTAGAGTGCAGAGAAGAGCAACAAAAATGATTAGGGGACTGGAGGCTAAAACATTTGAAGAACGGTTGCAAGAACTGCGTATGTCTAGTTTAATGAAAAGAAGGAACAGGAGAGACATGATAGCAGTGTTCCAATATCTCAGGGGTTGCCACAAAGAAGAGGGAGCCTAGCTATTCTCAAAAACACAGGGTAGAACAAGAAGCAATGGGTGGAAACTAATCAAGGAGAGAAGCAACTTAGAACTAAGGAGAAATTTCCTGACAATTAGAACAATTAATCAGTGGAACAGCTTGCCTCCAGAAGTTGTGAATGTTCCAATACTGGAAGTTTTAAAGAAGGTTTTGGATAACCATTTATTTATTTATTTATTTATTTTTATTGATTCATTTGATTTGATTTGATTTGATTTGATTTGATTTGATTTGTATGCCGCCCCTCTCCGTAGACTCGGGGCGGTTAACAAAAGTGGTAAAAACAACATGCGACAATCCAATACTAAAACAGCTAAAAACCCTTATTTTAAAAACCAATCATACATACAAACATACCATACATAAATTGTAGAAGCCTAGGGGGAAAGAATATCTCAGTTTCCCCATGCCTGATGACAGGGGTGGGTTTTAAGGAGCTTACGAAAGGCAAGAAGGGTGGGGTCTATTCTAATCTCTGGGAGGAGTTGGTTCCAGAGGGCCGGGGCCGCCACAGAGAAGGCTCTTCTCCTAGGTCCCGCCAAACAACATTGTTTAGTTGACGGGACCCGGAGAAGGCCCACTCTGTGGGACCTAACTGGTCGCTGGGATTCGTGCGGCAGAAGGCGGTCCCGGAGATAATCTGGTCCGGTGCCACGAAGGGCTTTATAGGTCATAACCAACATTTGTCTGAAGTAGTGTAGGATTTCCTGCCTAAGCAGGGGGTTGGACTAGAAGACCTCCAAGGTCCCTTCCAACTCTGTTGTTGTTGTTGCTGCTGCTGTTATTAATTATTACATTGTGGTCCTGATATTGTCCACCAATGCAATTTGCTTACCTTTAGGCTGCAAGATAAAGTCCAGGAGACCATAGAAGCCCTTCGATTGGCAGGGATTAAAGTGTGGGTGCTTACTGGAGACAAGCACGAAACGGCAGTAAGCGTCAGTTTATCCTGCGGACACTTCCACAGAACCATGAACATCCTGGAACTAGTGCAGCACAAATCAGACAGTACGTGTGCGGAGCAATTGAGACAGCTTGCCAAGAGGTAAAAAACTTGCACATTTCTGAACTGATGTTGACAGCCTCCGATGGGGAAAACCGGGGTTTCTAAAATAGCGCTTCTTAAATGTGGTCCAAGATCCCCTGAAGGTCCTCCAAGACATTGTCAAGGGTGCTCAAAATCATTTGCCAGCCTATGTTTTCAAAAATAATATAATATTAAAATCCTATCAAGCAGCTGTGAGAAATGGCAGCAGCAGCGAGTGCATCAATTGTAATTTTTAAAATGGCAGGCATCAATAAATATAACCCATAATATGAAAAGCTCCTTTGGGGTCCTTCGTGACTTTTATGTTGTTCAAAATATTCCAAAATAACCCTTGCAGTTCCAGCGTATAAGTCCTGAGAGAGAGAGAGAGAGAGAAAAAAAACAGTTAAGAAACACTGTTCTAAGAGATTCTGACAATTTTTTTAAAAAATAGACACCTGATTTTAAGCTAGAAAGACTTGGCTTTAAATAACAAATAGATTGTGTCGTCATTACCAGCAATACTCTGGTCTCAAAATGGCCCTATTTTGAACTCAGAGCACTTCTAGAATGATTTTAAACAACATGAGGGACACTTTAAATCAGCTCAGAATAAATAAAATTGCATATTTCCAACTTAAAATGTTATTTTTCACATTACTAAGACCGGATTTTCCAATATGAAAACAAAGAAATCTTATTACATCATTATCTTTGCTACAAAATGAGCATATAATAATATGTTAATGAGCCTGCTGCTTAGCAGGTGGGAAGGGTTCTTAATCCAGCCTGTTCACATTGTCTGTAGTTGATCGTAAAGCATTTGACATGTCTTGACTGATGTCCCTCATGAAACAATGATGGATTTGTTTGTCCCGTTACTTCTCCCCCCCCTTTCTTTGTTAGAATAAAGGATGACCACGTAATCCAGCACGGGCTGGTAGTGGATGGGACCAGCCTCTCCCTTGCCCTCAGGCAACACGAGAAACTCTTCATGGATCTCAGCCGAAATTGCTCTGCTGTGCTGTGCTGTCGCATGGCACCCCTGCAGAAAGCAAAGGTGAGTTATTGGGAGCTCATGACGGTTGAGCCTCAGCCGTGTTTGGCTGTTGCAACCTGCCACAGCCTCTCTCAACCTTCTGAGTTTAGGATTGAGGGTTCTGCCTAATTTATTTATTTATTTATTTTATTTATTTATTTATTAGATTTATATGCCGCCCCTCTCCAAAGACTCGGGGCGGCTAACAACAATAAAAAAGACAATGTAACAAATCTAATATTAAAAAATAATCTTAAAAACTCCAATTTAAGAGACCAATCATACAAACAAGCATACCATGTATAAGTTCTATAAGCCTAGGGGGAAGGGAAAAAATTTCAATTACCCCATGCCTGACGACAGGTGGGTTTTAAAGAGCTTGCGAAAGGCAAGGAGGGCGGTGGCAACTCTGATATCTGGGGGGAGCTGGTTCCAGAGGGTCGGGGCCACCACAGAGAAGGCTCTTCTCCTGGGTCCCGCCAAATGACATTGTTTAGTCGACGGGACCCGGAGAAGGACAACTCTGGGGGACCTAACCGGTCGCTGGGATTCGTGCAGCAGAAGGTGGTCCCTGAGATATTCTGATCCGATGCCATGAAGGGCTTTATAGGTCATAACCAACACTTTGAATTGTGACCGGAAATTGATCGGCAACCAATGCAGACTGCGGAGTGTTGGTGTAACATGGGCATGCCTTGGGAAGCCCATGATTGCTCTTGCAGCTGCATTCTGCACGATCTGAAGTTTCCGAACACTTTTCAAAGGTAGCCCCATGTAGAGAGTCTGCGGAGAGGGGCGGCATACAAATCTAAATAAACATAAACATAATGAACCCCCAGCCCACCTGTCTCCAAAATAGATAGGCCAGTATTTATTGTTGTGAGCCGCCCCGAGTTTGCGGAGAGGGGCGGCATATAAATCCAATAAACCTAACCTAACCTAACCTAATGACCCCCCAGCCCACCTGTCTCCAAAATAGATAGGCCAGTGATGGCAAACCTTTTTTTCCTCAGGTACCAAAAGATCATGTATGCCATAATTCAGTGCCTGGGAAGGGCAAAAACAGCTTCCCCCACCTCCCGGAGGCCCTCTGGAGGCCGGAAATGGCCTGTTTCCCAACTTCTGATGGACCCAGTAGGCTTGTGTTTCGCCCTCCCCAGGCTCAAAAGGCTTCCCTGGAGCCGTGGGAGGGTAAGAACACCCTCTTGTATTCCCCTGGAGCCTCTGGGAGCCAAAAACACCCTCCCAGAGCCTCTATTCAAGCCAAAATTCAGCTGGCCAGCACACACTGGAGCTGAGCTAGGGCAACGGCTCACATGCCAGCAGATATGGCTCCGCGTGCCACCTGTAGTACCCATGCCATAGATTCACCATCACTGAGATGGGCAATAGGACTTGCTGTTGTCTTGCAGTATGATTTGCAGGTGCTCTTAGGCATATGAGGAGTTCTCAACTTTGAACTGTTTGGTGATGGTTCAAAGTTATAATAGCACTGGAAAAAGTGACTTATGACCGGTGTTCACGACCCCGTCGTCACGTGATCAAAAATCAGACTCTTTGACAACTGACTCCTATTGATGAACTGACTGCTATTGATGAAGATTGCAATGTACCAGGGGTCATGTGATCACTTTTTGTAAAATTCTGATAAGCAAAACTAGTGAGGAAGCTGGATTCATTTTAACAACCATGTTACTAATTTATCAGCTGCCGTGATTAAGAGCTGTGGCAAGAAAGATCATGAAATGGGGCAAAACTCACTTAACAACTGTCTCACTTAGCAACAGAAATTTTGGGTTCAGTTGTCATCATAAGTCAAGAACTACCGATACCCAAAGCGCACCAATATATCCCAGCCTGTCAGCTTCAAAGTCTTGGAGTATCAATTCCTTTTATCAGTATGTACTGTTTATTAAACACTGCCATAAATCTTGGGATTATTTGCTTCGAGTCCTGCATTTGATTCCATACATTGAGCAAATGAGAAATGCTGGGAATTATAATTAAGCAGAGGGGGAAGGAGCTCCCTACATCTGATGCAGAAAATGTGTGTTCCTTTTTCTCTAAAATAGCTTTGTAAGAGTCGAAGCCAATTAAACTATTTCTGAGACATTTTAGTTATATGCCATATTTGCTTTGAGAAAAAAAAATCTAGTCGCAACCATCCTCTGCTACCATGTCATGAATGTAGAAGTCCGTTTGAACTTTACATCGCGGAGGTGATGGATTTAAGAGATCCAAGCATTGTTATTTCAAAACAAGCTTTCTTTTATTATAAAAATAGAAAATAAACAGCTCACATCATGGAGTCTTAAGAAGGCAGAGAGCAAACAGAACAACAAGATGAAGAAGGCGGAAGTGATATAAAAGGATGTTACATAAAATATGGGAGGTGATTAATGACAAGGCACACATGTTAACTCTTTAATTACTGAATGTCTCTGTGGCTGGCAATATTCAGCGTGACAGAATTTACACTATATTGAATGTTAGATCAGGAGATCCTAAGCCTAGATCAGTGAAGGTGAACCTTTTTTCCTCTCTGAATTTTATTTTCTATCCATTAGAAAATGTTTTAGTTAAAAGCTTGGATTTAAAGCTTGTTGAGAAACATCAGTAACTCAAATCACTGGTTCCCAAATAATGTCAATTTGTTTTTTAAGAGGTCTTGTCTTTCCTTTACAGGTTGTACGGCTGCTGAAAACATCTCCAGAGAAGCCCATCACATTAGCTATCGGTGATGGAGCTAATGATGTGAGCATGATACAAGAAGCTCATGTTGGCATAGGTAATATTTAGGTGATGGTTAAAGTCTCACTGTATTTAAACTTTGTTAATTGGGATTTATAATGGGTATCATCTCCATAGATTAAAAAAGTAATAAACAATATTTTATGCACAGTACATATATATGGAGCATTTTCTCTTTCTGTTCTGGAATCAAAGGTGTGCTCTTACCTAGTCAGACCTCGTTTCAATCTGCAAACAGCACACTTAAAAGACTGAATCTTCCATTATTGTTGCATTTGTTGTTTCACTTTGACTTATACATGTCTCCTCATTCTTAAGAAGACAAGTTAATTTGTCTCCCTTAGCATGGGATTAGGTGGCATATAAATCAATTAAATTAAATTAAATTTGTTATTTTTGCTTACCCAAATTGCAGGTATCATGGGCAAAGAAGGCCGACAAGCTGTAAGAAACAGTGACTATGCAATAGCAAGATTTAAATTCCTCTCCAAATTACTTTTTGTCCATGGCCACCTTTATTACATTAGGATAGCAACCCTTGTACAGTACTTTTTTTATAAGGTAAGTGCCTGTTGCATATAATTGGGGATTCTTTTAGCTCAGAACTTTTTCATTTAAATCAGAGGTCTTCAAACTTGGCAACTTTAAGACTTGTGGACCCCTGGTTTAAATAGTTTACAGTAGTCCCTCGCTATATCGCGCTTCACCTGCCGCGGCTTCACTTCATCGCGGGTTTTGAAGTCAGCTTCATTTGAATGATTTTGCCATACAAACAAGCGCTAGAATCCCCCAGCGGGACTCCCAAATGATGAGCGGGGCAGGGACTGAGCTCCGGCGGAGGCCCGTCCCCTCGTTCAATCCCCCTCGCCAGTGCCGAAAGGAAAAAAAAGAAAGGAACGCGACGCGGCGGGGATTTCCAGGGCGGAAGAGGAAGTGCTCGAGGGCGGAAGAGAGAGAGAGAAAAAAAGAAACAGCCGGGGCAGCTCACCAGGGACTTTACAGCCGGGGCAAGGCAAAAAACACAACATTTGGCCGAACTGCTGCAAAGAACAGAGTAAGTAGTAGTGGGGGGGAAAGGTTAGCCGGCCGTTGCTCGCCTCCAGGCATCCGGAGCTGGTGGGAAGGAGGATAAATTCCCCATCGCGGATTTCACCTATCGCGGCAAGGTCTGGAACGTAACTCCCGCGATAGGTGAGGGATTACGGTGAGGGATTACTGTACTTGCAAAAGTTGGGTAGTACATAAACTCTGATACTCAATTATCATTATGATTACGCTTGGAACTTGAAAGGTTTAGTAGGTGATATTAAGAAAAAAGGTATTGTAGAAACTGGAATGCACTACCTGACTCAGTGGTTTCTTCCCTAAACCCCAAAAACTTTAACCTTAGACTATCTACTGTTGACCTCTCCTGATTCCTAAGAGGTCTGTAAGGGGCGTGCATAAGTGCACCAACATGTCTACCATCCCTATCCTAATGTCCCCTTTTATTCGTATCCATTTCATGTAATAGCCTTGTTTATGCCTATATCTGTTATCTCAAACACACTTGACAAAATAAATAAATAAAATATTCATCACCTTCCACTAACTTGCTGCTAATTTCTTCACTTCCAAACCAAAACCTATCTGCAGTAAAACTATTTCTTGTTGAGCCAGCTTTTAATCCTGGTTTCAGTGTCTTAGATTACAGGCAGGTTGTGATCTCTTTCTATGTGCACGTCATGCAGATCACAGTTAAAAGGCACGAGATGAGAGCCTTCTGGCTAAGCATCAACGAAGGGTTCGTGCTTTCTTATTTCAAATAAGACGTAATGGAGTTTCTGAGTCTAAGGCGGATTAGAGTGATGGTGTTAGTGAAGACTGCTTCATTGGTTGTGACATTGATAGGACCCAAATGCCTTAGGGAACATTTCCTTGAACGAGTTGTTTACTTCCAGTGAGCGATGTCATTATCCATCTAGATCAGGGGTCCCAAAACTTTTTACACAGGGGGCCAGTTCACTGTCCCTCGGACTGTTGGAGGGCCAGACTATTAAAAAAAACTATGAACAAATTCCTATGCACACTGCACATACCTTGTTTTAAAGTAAAAAAACAAAATGGGAACGTACTATTTAGAGGGGGGAGAAGGTCTGAAATTCATATACGTTTATGTTTTGTTTTTAATTTTCTTTTGTTGACATCAGATTGGCTATAGAAGGTTTTCTTGGCTTATGAAAAATGTATGAAGAAAGAAGGAAGCACTTTGGCATAATGGTTAATAAGTTAGAAATATAATTGGTGTTGCACTTTTTGAAGGAACATTAGGGAGGAAATTTAATTAAAAGAAAATGAATGTAACTGGATGACAAAATTAGGAAAAAAAAGCTTTTGCAACTGTTTTGATGATTGATATTAGTTACTAACAAAATACTGCATTTTATTCATGCAAAATTAGATGGTACACTGTGTTGTTTGAATGTATGTTGAGAGAAAATTTTTTAAAAATTACTCCGCCCCAAAACAGTCCTTCCTTCCTCTGTCCCTCCATTCATTTCATTCTTCCTTCCTTCCTTTCTTCCTTGTTCCCCCCATTTCTCCTTCCTTCCTCCTTCCTTCCTCTCTACTTCTCCTTCCCTCCCTCTCTTTCCCTTGTCTTTCTTTCTCTCTCTCTTTTCCCTGTGCTCTTGTCACTCACTGGCAGGCCGGATAAATGACCTCAGTGGGCCGCATGTGGCCCGCGGGCCGTAGTTTGGGGACCGCTGATCTAGATGATGCCTCTCAATAGACAAGGAGTTTTTAAAAAAAAATTATTTTAATATTAAAGATATGTTCGGATAGGCATGATAGAGTTTGGATGTCACTCATTGGTTGCATCACATCTTGTTTTCCAGAATGTGTGTTTTATTACACCGCAGTTTTTATATCAATTCTTCTGCTTATTTTCACAACAAGTAAGTAATCAATTTTTTAAAATTCTTCTCCTCTTTCTTCCTTCACATTCTGATTTGTAGGCAGCCACCAAGAAAAAAGCACTATATCAGAACTAAAATCAAATGCTTCTTACTAACAGCTAGATGATGTTTCATTAACATCTGTTTCTCCATCCTTATATAGTTTCCTTTAGATTTTCTACCTATAAAAATGTATCCAAGAGCAATCCCATTTCTTGTGAAGGAAACATTTTATTGTTAGGCAGTCGTAGAGATAGAATTGAAAGTTGTGTTAAAGAGTTCTATGTGCAATATTACTTTAGTCAAAGTAATATTTATCTTTGGATAGTGCTGATTAGTTCTGCTAATTCTTTTTCTATGTTAGAAAGCCAAAAGCACTTTTAAAAAACGGATTTCATTTTATATCTGGGGTACAAGTGACAGTTATAGCCAGATCAAGAAGGGATTTTCTTATTAATCAGATTTAACTCATTTAAATGTATACCGGTTTAAATTTAAGATTTTAAATTTAAGATGTGCTGTATTGTAACTCAGATTATCCGTAGCCAGCAATGTTTGTCCTTTCTTGCATTTTTGAAATTAATTGCTCTTACTCTATTATGAGTTACAGCAAATTCTAATTTATCTTAATACATATACCTATAAATAACCTAGTAAAGACTATGGGTAATCCTGATTGGCCCCATTTAAGAACGATTAGTAACGAAGTCTTATTGCAGGCCGGTTTTCCTACCTCCAAATTCAGTACTTTAAGTATTATTCTAAACAGTCAATAATGTGAAATTAAAAAGTGGGTTGACTGAAAAAAAACCGAGTGACACTTAAGCAGAAAGGATTGCTGTCTGCAGGAAAGAATAAGATGTTAGCGAACGCCTAACCCCCCCTCCCTTTCCTTCTAAGCTGCTCCAGTTCTTAACTTTTCTTTTACATGGATGGTGGGATGGTCTGCATTGATTTGGGAGACAAACCATTTTCTACTTCAATAAGGGGGTGGCAGAAAAACCCACAGGCCTTTTTTTTTTACCACTGAGCATCTACCATCTAAAAGCAGCGTTTCTCAACTGGGCAGCTTTAAGATATGGGGACTTTATTTCCCAGCATTCCTCAGCTAGCAATGCAAACACACATACACACACACACACACACACAGAGAGCATTTTCCAAGTTGATGTTCTTTTTTTATACCTTTTGGGATGCTGCACCAAAGACCTTCTGTTAACCCATACTTACTAGAAGTATGAACACTTCCTGTTCTTGCAAGACTTCTCTACGCTGATATTTTATTTAGAAAAGGTGTTAAGGCCACTTGTGTTTGAAAGGGAGAAGAAGAAATTTAAGTATGGAAGGGATTTGTAACAATTCTTTCTAGTTGTACAGCTTCAAGTCACAGAAGCTGGCTTTATTGCATTCCTTCTTGGTTAATGTTAATATAATAAAATAGACATTTAGATTGGGGTGATTTTGTTATTGTTGTTGACTTTTCTGTATGCGGGTTTTAAAACAGTCACCAATTCTCCACCTTTCACACTTTTCAGACTCTGTATGACAGCGTGTACTTGACTTTGTACAACATTTGTTTCACTTCCCTGCCAGTCCTCATGTATAGTCTTTTTGAACAGCATGTGCATCCTCATGTACTGCACAGCAAGCCAACTCTCTACCGGTAAGCATGGTCTTTTCAGGAGAGGATTTTGCTTGGTAAGAGACAACTTGTACCGCTCCTCCTACTCAAAAGCCACTTGTCAGAGATCCAAAGGGTGGTGGGTTTTAAAGTCTAGGGTAGGCTGTTTGTAGAAACAGCTAATCCTCATTTGAAATATTAGAGGAATCCCTATGCTGTTAGGCCATGATGGAACATATTCTTTATATCTTTATATAGCCGCCTTGAATCTCAGGAGAAGGTCGGCCTAGAAATCAATCAATCAATCAAACAAACAAATAAATAAATCTTAAGATTTAATGTAGAATCAGTCTGCCATCTTCATTTAATGAGTGAGTGAGTGAGTTTGTTTGTTTATTGAATTTATTTGCCTTCTCCCCCATTTTGTAGTAAAACTATTGTGTATGGCTTCCAGAATTAGTAAGTCCTAGCTCAGTGCCTTAGCCACTGCACCCATTGCCCCTCAATAGAATTATTTATTATTATTATTACAGTGGTCCCTCGATTTTCACGGGTTCGAACTTCACGAAATGGCTATACCACGGTTTTTCAAAAATATTAATTAAAAAATACTTTGCGGGTTTTTCCCCTATACCACGGTTTTTCCCACCCGATGACATCATACGTCATCGCCAAACTTTCGTCCACCTTTAATAAATTTTTTTTTAATAAACTTTAATAAATAAACATGGTGAGTAATAATCTAAATGGTTGCTAAGGGAATGAGAAATTGCAGTTTACGGGTTTAAAGTGTTAAGGGAAGGCTTGTGATACTGTTCATAGCCAAAAATAGTGTATTTATTTCCGCATCTCTACTTCGCGGAAATTCGACTTTCGCGGGCGGTCTCGGAACGCATCCCCTGCGAAAATCGAGGGAACACTGTATTATCATTATTATTATTATTATATTTGTATGCCGCCCCTCTCCAAAGACTCGGGGTGGCTTACAGAATAGATACAAACATAAGCATGTAGCACAAATGTAATAATTTAAAATACAGTGATCCCCCGATCATTGTGAGGGTTCCGTTCCAGGACCCTTCGCAATGATCGGTTTTTCGCGAAGTAGCGCTGCGGAAGTAAAAACACCATCTGCGCATGCGCAGATGGTGTTTTTACTTCCGCTGCAGCAGCAAGGAGCCGAAGATTGGGGTTTCCCCGCCGCCCACGCAGACTCCTCGCCGCCGCTCGCCCGCCCTTCGCCCGCCCAGGCCGTTCGCTCGCGCCGCTTCCCAGCTGAGTCCTGAAGCCAATTCGCTTCAGGACTCAGCTGGGAAGCGGCGCGAGCGAACGGCGTGGGCGGGCGAAGGGCGAGCGGCGGGCAGGCAGGCGGCGGACAAGCCGTTCGCTCGCGCCGTTCGCTCACGCCGCTTCCCAGCTGAGTCCTGAAGCCAATTCGCTTCAGGACTCAGCTGGGAAGCGGCGCGAGCAAACGGCGTGGGCGGGCGAAGGGCGGGCGAGCGGCGGGCGCGCGGGCAGGCAGCGGACAAGCCATTCGCTCGCGCCGCTCGCTCGCGCCGCTTCCCAGCTGAGTCCTGAAGCCAATTCGCTTCAGGACTCAGCTGGGAAGCCGCGCGGCTGTTTTAAAACATCGCCGCCGGCATGGGGGGCTTCCTAGCAGCCCCCCAAACCCGGGTTGGGGGTCCTGGGGGTGCTGGCAAGCCCCCCATGCCGGCGGCGACGTTTTAAAACAGCCGCGCGGCTTCCCAGCTGAGTCCTGAAGCGAACTTCCGCGTTTGGCTTCGGGACTCAGTTGGGAGGCCGCGCGGCTGTTTTAAAACGTCACCGCCGGCATGGGGGGCTTCCTAGCAGCCCCCCAAACCCGGGTGGCCGGGCGAGCAGCGAGCGAACGGCGGGTGGGCGGGCGAAGGGCGGGCGAGCGGGTGCTGGGGGGGGCTTCTCGCCCTCCCGCCAGCAAGAGGGGGAAGACCCAGGGAAGCCGCCCAGCAGCTGATCTGCCCGGCGCCATCTACGCATGCGTGGCCATAAAAAAAGGGCGCGCATGCGCAGATGGTTTTTTTACTTCCGGGTTGAAAAATCGCGATTTAGCCCGTTCGCAATGATCGGGATCGCGATACCCGGGGGATCACTGTAGTGTAATACACAATCATACAGTCCAATCACACCATACAAGTCTGCGGAGAGGGGCGGCATATAAATCCAATAAATAAATAAAATAAATAAATAAACATTACATTTATTGTAATGAATGCCGCCTCTGATTGATTTGAGTGTAGAATAATCCCTGAAATCTAAACCCTCTTTTCTTTATTGAGGTGTCAAAATGTAGCCATTATGTGCCTACACTTGAATTGTAGGTTTTATTTATATTTAGTCTTATTTATTAGGTTTATGTGTAGCCCATATCATTTAAAGGTGACTGATAAACATTGCTAAACAATGCTATGTAATTAATTTGAGGTCCCCCTCCTATTCCTCCTGAAAGAGTCTAATAATAAAGTGATTTCTGATTCCAATTACACCATTTTTCCCTTATTAAAAATAATGTATATGTTTATACGGATTTATGCAGAATTGTGGCCGTACTTTGGTAATTTATAAGCTGGCTCATTGACTAAAGATTGTAATTAGATGGGATAGGGAAATCAACTAGGGATTTAGCATTATCCTTTCTCCCAAAACATATTAGTCTTTAGTACCAAGTGGTAATTAAACAGTACTTAACAATAGGAGGTATGATATTTGGTTCCTTTCAACTTTTGAAGAGCATTTATACAAGTTTCTCAGAACAGGTAAAAAGGTAGATAGATGAATTTTAGGAGTGTTCCTAAAACATTAAAGATGATCTTATGTACACTGACGTCATAATGTATCAAAGTAATTTTTCTTCCTTTGAAAATGGGTGCCAGAGCATTATATCTTTTTCTTTCCCATCTCATTCTACAGAGACATTAGTAAAAATGCCCACTTGGGCTTTAAGCCTTTCCTCTACTGGACCTTCTTGGGATTTTTCCATGCATTTACTTTCTTCTTTGGCTCTTATCTTCTGATGGGAGAAGACACTTCATTGCTAGGGAATGGCCAGGTAAAGTAGATTGCTAATCTATTATGAAAACTGTATTGGGGGAAATGTAATGTTATGCTATGGAAACTGAATCACTGTGAAGCACACATCAGCCAGAAGTACAGTGATACCTCTACTTACAAACTTAATTCGTTCCGTGACCAGATTCGTAAGTAGAAAAGTTCGTAAGAAGAAACCAATTTTCTTTACATAGGAATCAATGTAAAAGCAAATAATGCATGCAAACCCATCCCAAAACTCATCATTTGCTTCCCCCTGCTTGCTGGCACCGCTGGGATGCTCCGCCTCCAGACTTCCGTTGCTGGCCGAAGTGCCTATCATTCTGCTGTAGGGATCCCCCTTTGCTTCCCCCCACTGGGAATCCCTGCATTTCGTGCTTGCCGTCCATCCGAAGCACCTATCATTCTGCTGCAGGGATCTCCCTTTGCTTCCCCCCGCTGGGAATGCAGCAGAATGACAGGCGCTTCGGCCAGCAACGGAAGTCCGGAGGCGGAGCATTCCAGCGGCACTGCAAGCGGGAGAAAGCAAAGGGGGATCTCTACAGAATGACAGGTGCTTTAGACGGACAGCAAGCATGAAATGTAGGGATTCCCAGCGAGGGAAAGCAAAGGGAGATCCCTGCAGCAGAATGACAGGCACTTCGGCCGGCAACGGAAGTCTGAAGGCGGAGCATCCCAGCGGCGCCAGCTCAGATTCTTCAGTAGAAAATGATTCATGAGAACAGGCAAAAAAAAATCTTAAACACCGGGTTCGTATCTCGAAAGTTCGTTAGTAGAGGCGTTCGTAAATAGAGGTACCACTGTATTTGTGTTTTCTTAACATAGCTACTCGGTTTCCCCCAAAATAAGACATCCCCTGATAAGAAGCCCAATCATGCTTTTGAGTGCATGGCAATAAGGCCAAGCGCTTATTTCAGGGTTAAAAAATATATAAGACTAGGTCTTATTTTGGGGAAAACACAGTATTGAGATACAAATTTCCTTGAAAAAGAATGAAACTTTAATTGCTTGGAGATAAACTAAATGTTCTGTAAATAATATATACCATATTTTTTGAAGTATAAGACGTACCTTTCCCCTCCTAAAAGGGTGGGAATGTCGGTGCATCTTATACACTGAATACAGCCATTTTTGGCCTCCTGAAACCCCACCCCCCATCCCATTTTTGAAAAAAAAATGGGCCTGTTTTTCAGAAAAATGGTGTATGTAGAGGGTTTGGGAGGCCTGCAGAGTGCTACTGGGGACTGGGGGAAGGCAGAAACACCCCTGTTTTTGTGGGGAAAAATGAGCCATATTTTGCAAAAATTGGGATGTTTTTGCCTTACCCCATCCCCTAGGGGCACTCTGCAGAATCCCAAGCCCTCTATGGACACAATTTTTGCAAAAAATAGGTTTAAAAAAAGTCATTTTTGCCTTCGTCCAACCCCCAGAAGCTCTCTGCAGGCCTGTACCCTGTAAACCAAGGAAATTTCACAAAAATGGGTGAAAACTTTTTTTTCTTACTTACCTCTTTGCAATCTTGGTGCGTCTTATACATTGGTGTGTCTTATAGTCCCCAAAATATGATAGATTGAGTTACTAAGCCGAGATGGGTGGATATTAATTATGGGATTTCCGTAGCTAACGGTGAACTGCTCATATTTCCGTTTTACATTCTATATGGTATATTTCCTCTGGATTACTCCATTATTTTGCAACCAGAGGATTGGGTGCCCACGTTATTTTTTGACAGCTTGTGAATAAGCATCTTTGAAAATGAACAAAACTGAGCAAAAACCTCTTTCCCAGATCTCCCTCAACCGCCATATTGGTGATCTGTTATATTTCAGTTACACAGATATCTAACATACCCTGGGTGATCTTGGTCTCTGAATCATTCTGTGGGCACCGTCAGGAATCTTGGATAGCCTAACCACTGTCTGCTATTTTTAGCTGAAATACAAAAATACACCATGGGTGAATTCTTAATTTCAGCATAGAAAGAATCCATGTTGATTTAGCTATACACACTACAGTTTTACACTTTTAGCTTCCTTCTAACCTGCCCCTTTTTTTCATGCTGTGCATGTCGCCAGGTATTCAAACCTAAGAGACAAATGGTAAGATTTTATGTTGTAGGGTAAAAGACGCGCAGACGCTAAATGCAGTAGTTTTGTAGTCATATACAAGAATGCACCACTCATTATCCTTGAACACATTAAAAGAAACTTGAGTAGAAGAGCTTTCCCATCATTAGAATGAAAAGGATGGACAACTAGGTGTGTTCAAGGAAAAGGTTCTTGTGTATTAGTGAAATGTTGCCAAGTTACATGCTTTTTGTCTTGGGTCTCCCCACCCCTTGCCTTTCTGCAAACACAATCCTTAAAGCAAACTGTAGGTGGCTTGGGGTGTTTACCAAAATCCTCTCTCTCTTCCACCGCTAACAGTCTCCATGGCAAACATCTACTAATTAATAGTACCGGTAACTGCTTTTTGACAGCTTAAAGAAAGCTCTTTGTAGACAAACCATCTTTAGGTGAAGGGGACTGAGCTTTTCACCAGGCCCAGATTTTTCTCAGTTCTCAGGACTTTCAATTGCCTGGTTACAGATAACAATCTAAAAAAAGGAGAATTTTAAAAAACCATGCTGTTAGTAGGTATAAAGTGAGAGGAAAGCATTGCTATTGATTATGGGATTTGCTTCTTCTTGCCTGGGCTCTTTTGCAGGGAATCTTGGATAACCTCCTTTTCCGGCTCTGGAATAATTTCAATTTTAAAATGTCTTCTTTAGAACGTAGTGGAATAAGTGAATGTGATACAGTCTATGGATGATGCTTTTTCTCCACAACCATATTTAGACTGGATTTTATTTTTCTGTACAAATCTGTATTGACCAAGTTAAGGCTTCCTATAGCATTGCAACACAAAGAAGGAGAATAACTGCGTTTTAGCAACCCATTAATTAAAAATAGTTCATGAAATGAGGAGAAACAATATTTAACACAATCTAGGTTTTTCAAGAAATAAGTGCATAAGTCTATGCTGTTTCCCCCAAAATATGACATTCCCTGATAATTAGCCAAATCATGCTTTTGAGTGCATGGCAATAAGGCCAAGCACTTATTTCAGGGTTCAAGAAAATATAAGTCAGGATCTTATTTTTGGGGAAACACTAGATTTTTCATGAAACGGGTAAAGGAAATATCAGATTTTTGAGGGTGAGACTAAACTGGAGGGAATAAATGGTACTCTAGAATTATATTCAGAATAATCTTTATTCTTTAGAGACGTGAGCTGAAAAATTGTACAGAAATCTAACAGGGACAACTACATTTTTATTCCACTTGAAGAAATATAAATTTATTTATTTTTTTGGCTTGTTTTGTCTTTTACCCGGCTGATTTTACTAAGTTATTCTATATGGAAAACTGTTTATTTGAGCATTTGGTAGGACTAGCTTGTTAGAATAACAGCGGTGTTGCCTCATCAGTATCTTCTGTCTAATTAAATTTCTTCTTTTTCTTTTTTAGATGTTTGGAAATTGGACCTTTGGTACTCTGGTCTTCACAGTTATGGTTATCACAGTGACAATGAAGGTACTGCAATACACTTGTGATTTTGCTTTCTGAGTTCTTCTAAATTGTCTTTAACAGTCTGAAATCAGTGCTGTAGTGATTTGACTATATTTAACTGGAAGGATTAAGTTTAATATTGAAATCCATCAGGTTTGTTTGTGTTGGGATTTTTCTAACTAAAAAGTCCCAATGTCAGTAAGATTGAATTCTTCCATTGGAAAAAATAACCACTCCTACAAATTCAGTTTTCTGGGGCTAAATTATTTATTCAAGTGATATTAAAAGATGCACCTGTGTCTTTAAACCCATCTATAAAGAACTCCTCAGCTGGAAACATAGGCTCAAGAAAGTCCAAAAGTTAGTGCAAGGAGAATTCTTTGACACCTGAACAGATGCCTTATTATTATTATTATTGATCACACAACAACAATGTCTTTATCGTTTTAATGCTTTTTGCTGCTTTTTATTGCTTTCGAATGTTCTAATTATAACATATGTTTTGAAATATGATCCACCCAGAGTCATTTGCTGATGCAGACAGTTATAGAAATCGAATAAATAAAAGAACCATCCAGACATTTAGACTGAATTTGGCATTTTTAGGACTCACCTAACCGAGTCCTTTCCAAGGGATAGAATCAGCTATATTCTGCCATGATTGAGTGATCAAGAACTGGCCTTTTATCAGTTGACCAGTGTAAAAGTCAACTACAGAGAAGGAGCCTTTGAGGTGCAGAACCATTGTTGTGTTAGGGGCAGGGGTGGGCTGCTAGCCGGAATGCTAAATTCGGCTCACCACTGCGGCCGTGAGTGCTTGCGGGGCCAGCGCAATTTTGCTTCTGCATCTGTGGTGATAGCAAAATCGTGCGTGGAACTGCAGGTGCGCCCGTGTTTCAGCAAGGTTTTTTGTGTCCGCGCACGACGAAACACAGGCGTACCTGCGGCTCCATGCGCGATTTTGCTATCTCCACAGGTGCAGAAGCAAAATCACGCTGGCCCCCAAGCACTCACAAGCCGCAGTGGCGAGCCCAATTTAGCATTCCGAGTGGAGCCTACCCCTGGTTAGGTGTTTCAGAACCAAGGTTCTGCACAGCTTGGATTTAAAATACCAGTTCCCAGTAAAACATACAAGAGCCAATTTGATCTAGCAGTTAAGACATTGGGTTGAAAACCAGGAGAGGGACTAGAAACTGGGAGACTGAGTTTTAGTCTCATATTGGGCACCAAGCTAGCTTTGTAATTATTATTATTATTATTTATTAGATTTGTATGCCGCCCCTCTCCGTAGACTCATAGAATCTTGGGGCTGTCTTTCTTTCTCAGCCCTAGGAAGCAATCAGTGGCAAACCACTGCTGAAGTCTTAACCAGAATACTGTGAGACCTATCCATTCAGTTGCCAGCAGTCAACGCTCACACACACACACAAACATGAAATGTTTTCACAGGCTTTAACTTTGTGATTACCTGCTTATTACCTATATATGACCTATAAAGCCCTTCATGGCACTGGGCCAGAATATCTCAGGGACCGCCTTCTGCCGCACGAATCCCAGCGACCAGTTAGGTCCCACAGAGTGGGTCTTCTCCGGGTCCCGTCAACCAAACAATGTCGCTTGGCGGGACCCAGAGGAAGAGCCTTCTCTGTGGCGGCCCCGACCCTCTGGAACCAACTCCCCCCAGAGATTAGAATTGCCCCCACCCTCCTTGCCTTTCGGAAGCTGCTTAAAACC
This sequence comes from Erythrolamprus reginae, assembly GCF_031021105.1. Taxonomy (NCBI): domain Eukaryota; kingdom Metazoa; phylum Chordata; class Lepidosauria; order Squamata; family Dipsadidae; genus Erythrolamprus; species Erythrolamprus reginae. The sequence continues at coordinate 109,265,127 of NC_091954.1, forward strand.
CACCTCTGCCGCCAGGCATGGGGGAACTAAGATACACTTTCCCCCTAGGCCTTCACAATTTTATGTATGGTATGTTTGTATGTATGATTGGTTTTTATATCATGGGTTTTTAACTGTCTTTTAGTATTGGATTTGTTGTACTGTTTTAGTACTGTTGTTAGCCGCCCCGAGTCTGCGGAGAGGGGCGGCATACAAATCCAATAAAAAATAATAATAATATAATAATAATAATAATAATAATAATAATAATAATAATAATAATAATATAATTTTCTTCCCTTTTTTTTGTGTGTAGATGGCAATAGAGACTCATTTTTGGACTTGGATAAACCATTTTGTTACTTGGGGGTCCATTGGGTTTTACTTCATCTTTTCCTTATTCTATGGTGGAATAATCTGGTAAGTAGTCCTGTGCAAACAGGAGTAAAATATTGCTGCCTTAAATTCTTGCCATCAACAAAACCATGTTTCGACCTGTAAACAGGCTGTGCCCAGTGGTGCATACATTTGTGTGTACACACAGTGCATGCATATGTATACACAAACAGAACGTGTATTGCTGCTTTTTGCTGAGCAGCTAAGCCAACAATCTGGCACACAAAATGAAAAGATAAATTAAAAAAAATAAAAATACTATCATATTATCCATGTGTCCATTAACCCTTTAGGAGGGCTTTGTGGTTCTATAATGGCCCTTTGTTGCCCAAACTTGAAGATGCAGTTTTAATTCTATTTTAAAACTAGACTTTGACATAGTATCTGAAATGGATGATCACAACAATCAGTGCTAATTTTTACATAGGCAAGCTACTGTTTATAAAGAGGGAATAAAACCCCACACTCACTACCATTGGTGATGGGCAGTGAAAAATCTACAAGCAGACAACTGAGTCAGAACCTACCAAGCGCCCGAGAATGCAACCCTGGTTTCAATGTATTCTCTTTTGGGAGAAAAGGAAGGAAATAAATCTAAGGAACAAATAAATAATTGATTATTCAATATCCCATTTTTCAAATTAATATCTGCCACATTAATTTTTAAATAAATGGATAAAAAGCTGATACCTCCAGAATTTTAAGGCTTAACTGTGCATGTTGACACAACCTTTCAAAATGAATTATCGATTTACTAGGGGAAAATATTAAAAATAAGAATGTATTTGGAATGTTCTTCTCTTCCTTTTTTACTTTAGATCCTCAGCTCAAAAGTTTTGCCTCATTCATTTCTAAATCAGAGTCAGGCTTTTAAACTTTTAAAGGATTGGAGCTACATTCATTGACTGATTACCTAGGAATGCAAACTTACTGCCTCTTGAGCTGACTGATGTTGATGATTGTTGTTGTTGTTATCATCATCATCATCATCATCATCATCCATATCTCTTAAGTTTCCTCATTATCTCCCTTCAATATTCTAAGGAGGTCTGTCTCTGCAGAGTTTCACATGACCAGCCAAAATTGAATATTTGCTGCTATAAACCTGCCCAGACTTTGACATCAGTGTTAGAAGAGATATTCTCTAGGGCAGGGGTCAGCATCTGATAGGTAGGCAGGCAGGCAGGCAGGCAGGCAGGCAGGCAGGCAGGCAGGCAAAATTCTTTATTGGCCAACTGATTGCACACACAAGGAATTTGTCTTTGGTGCATATGCTCTCTGTGTACATAAAAGAAAAATATATTTGTTAAGAATCACGAGGTGCAACTCTTAATGACTGTCATAGAGGTCAAATAAGCAACGACGAAACAATATTAATAAAAATCTTAAGGATACAAGCAAAAAGTTACAGTCATACAGTCTTAAGTAGGAGAAAATGGGTAATAGGAATGATGGGAAGAAACTAGGAGTAATAGTAGTGCAGACTTAGTAAAATGTTTGACAGTGTTGAGAAAATTATTTGTTTAGGAGAGTGATGGTATTCAGGAAGAAACTGTTCTTGTGTCTTGTTGTCTTGGTGTGCAGTGCTCTGTAACGATGTTTTGAGGGGACGAGTTGAAACAGTTTATGTCCAGGATGCGAGGGGTCAGTAAATATTTTCACCGCCCTCTTTTTGACTCGTGTAGTATACAGGTCCTTAAACACTCAAAAGAGCCACAAAAGTCCTAACAGAAAGCCCTGTCTATTGTGGAGCAGACCGGTGACAGGAAGCTGCAGCAGAGGGAAGAAAGAGCCACATGCAGCTCCAGAGCCGCAGATTGCCAACCCTTGCTCTAGGGCCAAAGCCAAGGGGTTGGTAAACACTAGGAACATGGCTTTATTATCTATTTTATAATTTTGAAATTAATTCCATGGGAGATACAAGTAGTCCTCGACTTAACGGCCACAGTTGAGCCAGAATTTCCATTGCTAAGTGAGACCGCTAAGTGAGATTTGCCCCATTTTACGACCTTTCTTGCTACAGTTTTAAGTGAACCATTGCTGCTGTTGAGTTAGTAACACAGCAGTAAAAGGAATCCGTCTCCCCCGTTGACTTCGCTTGCTAGAAGATCACAAAAAATGATCATGTGACCCTGAGACACTGCAACGGTCACAAATATGAACCAGTTGCCAAGCGTCTGGATTTTGATCACCTGACCCTGGGGCAGCTGCCATGGTCCGAAGTGTGGAAAACAACCATAAGCGCCACTGTAACAGTCACTAAATTAAGGGTTGTAAGTTGATGACTACCTGTACTTAAAATTTCCTCACTTTTCAATACTTGATCTACAAATCCTGGCCCGCAGCCCGCCATCAAGCCATGGCCAATTCAAAAACCAGGCCATGCAAGAGACAGACTAGCACATGCGTGCAATTCCGCTGACACAAGTGCCTGGCTGGCACGCACCAGCCCACCACTTGCAAGGCCCTGTACCCCCCCTCCCCGTCCAGTCAGGCCACCAAGTCCACAGACCTAAATGTTTTCCCTTCTGCTTGTTAATTTCCTTTTTTTTTTTGGTCTCCTCTATCTTTCTAGGCCGTTTTTGCACACCCAAGACATGTACTTTGTATTTGTTCAGTTGCTGTCCAGTGGCTCTGCTTGGTTTGCCATAATCATCATAGTTGTCACTTGCTTATTCCTTGACGTTGTGAAAAAAGTGATCTACAGACACCTGCAGCCCACAAGTACAGAAAAAGTCCAGGTAACTTTTGCTTTTAAGTGGTTTGAATAACATTTAAGTGGTATGGGGAAAGATTACATTTTTGAGCCTTTCTCTGGATCTTTGCTATTTTGCCTACAATTCTTAATTTCCTGTGACCTTATGGTGAGTATTTTTTTAAACTATTTTTCCGGCTTTTAAAATGTCATATTTTTTCCCTCTTGGTTTTATTGCAATGTAATGAAAGTATTAATAAAGCTAAGAGTCTTCGGAGAGAGGCGGCATACAAATCTAAGTAATAAATAAATAAATAAATAAATAAATAAGGGAGTAGTATTTCTAAAAATTCTTAACTGAGACATGGTGAGATATTAAATATCCAATGATCCAGTTGTGAACTAGTTCCATTCTTGCTAGCTCAATTGCTTATTATTAGTGATGAGTAAATATTGAGTTAGCATCTATCAGAATGATTTAGTAATTACACGTAATTACTGTTATCAAATAACCTTGAAATTTGAGATAGCTACTTTTTCCCAAGATACATAGATTTCTTGCATGGAGAATATTTAACATTTATTATAGCACAATCTTGGATAGCCTTCCCCAAGTTAGACTCCCAGCAGATAAATTACCAATTTTTTTGCACTATAAGACAAACTGGACCCTAAGACAGACATTAGCTTTAGAGGACGAAAACAAGGGGAAAGAAATCTGCCTTTACCTCCTAGCATCTATCCGGTATTCATCTGGCTAGCATCCTTACAAAGAACAGCCTGGTCAGCTTCAGGGCGTTATCGGAGCCACAGCATGTGGCTCGTCAGGGCTCCACTTCATTTGCGCCCTCCACCTGTTCTGTCGGGCTCTCTGGTAGAATCCTCCTAAAAATTCACAGGTACAAATTTCAGACACACACAATGTTCTTTATAATGAAAATTCACTTAAACCAGGCCCTCTTTTGGTATAGTAAAGAGCATTCGTCTCCAAATAAACTGGTAATTTGTACAAGTCCCTTATCAGTTCTGTGATACTTAGCTTGCAGCTGTGAGGCAATTCACAGTCCTTCTTCTTTCACAAAGTGAAACACACTTTGCTCTGGTTTACTTTCAAAGCGGGGGGAAATCAGCACACAAAAAGTCAAAGTCAGTAAAGCAGTCACGAAAACTCAACGATCAGATAATCCTCCACAATGGCCAAACTCACAGGCTGCTCTTTATAGCAGCCTCACTAATGACCACAGCCCCACCCAACCACAGGTGGCCTCATTTTCTTTGATAATAATCTCTCAGTTGTTGCCTATGCATCGCTCTCCGCATGCGTGGCTGTATCATTAACTCTTGTTCTGAATCCAAGGAGGAGCTAGATAATTGATCTCCTTCTGAGCTGTCTGCCACACTCTCCTCCTCCCTGTCACTCATGTCTTCTTGGTCAGAGGAGCCTTCATCAGATTCCACTGGGGGCAAAACTGGCCTGCAGCATGTGGATGTCTCCCCCACATCCACAGTCCTTGGGGCAGGAGCAGGGCCAGAGCTAACCACAACACCACCGATCAACTGAGCTGAGCTGCTTCCACCGCTGGGGAACAGATGAGCCTTCACTGCCGAGCAGCTGATTGGTGATTGGATCGCCTCCCAGAATACTTTTGATCAATCCCTGTCGCCTAGAACAGCTGATCAGCTGTATTCCGGGAGGCCGATCTAACCAACAATCAGCTGCTCAGCAGTAAAGGCTCCAGCATTCCTCAGCAGCGGTGAACAGCAGCGATGGTGGTAGGCAGAGGCAAATGGTGGTGTCACACCAAACCCCCCACTGCCACAATATTTGCTCTATAAGACACACAGACATTTACACCCACTTTTGGGAGAGGGGGGAAGTGCATCTTATAGTGCAAAAACATTCGGTAATTATAGTTCCCCAAATTCCCAGCTGGCTGTGAAATTCCAGAAAAAGTTCACACATCTGGAGGACAGATACCAGATCAGATACCATTCCCAACATGTCTTTGCCTCTGGCAATTGCTTAGAAAAGATGTTGGTAAATGTTTGGAAACCCAGCTGGTAAAAATACTGGGAGGAATGGCGGGATTAATAAATGTATTTTGAAAGAGATCAGATCCTGCTGACCATAGGTTCTTTTTTAACGGAGGGTATCTTAAAAATTTGCTCTGTAGTTCTGCTTTCCCATATTTGAATTTATCGTAGGATCACTTATTCGTCATCTCTGGTTTGGAGTAAACCCTTTTCCACAGTCTTGTTGAGCTGCAGTGTATTTTCTGGGCAGGAGCGCTGATGGCCATTTGGTTTCCATTCCAGAATCATTTCCAATACAGTAGAACAGGAGTGAAAGGCTCCTGGTTCACTCGTGCCTGTCGGTTTTCAGAGAACCGGTCACAAAGGGAAGCACGAGGCTCCGCCCACCGGCCCGGATGCCACCATATGGGTTCTTTTACCCTCTGCACAAGCACAGAGGGTAAAAGAACCCAAATGGTGGTGTCTGGGCAGGTGGGCAGAACCTCGTGCTCTCCCCCTTTGCAATTGGCTCTCCAACAACCAATAGGCATGAGTGAATCAGAAACATTTCACCCCTGCAGTAGAATCCGGCATTTTGGAAATGAGAAATGTCAACCATCTTCACAATGTATCCTATAGGTTTTTAGTTACATTTAATGAAAGCAAAGGATTCTTCATCAGTTTGTCATTTAATGAAAAATTAGCCCTGTACATTGTTCTTACATGCTTGTTAGAACCATATGCTTACATACAAGCTGCTAAAATTATGGTAATATTGACCATCACGTAGCTGGACATGCCGTGATCATAAATTCATTCGGCAGAATAAATATGCTAAATTGGTGGGGAGGGGGTTGTATCCAAACTTGACAACTTGAAAACTTGTGGACTTCAACTCCCAGAATTCCTTAGTCAGCCTTGCTGGGAGTTGAAGTCCACAAGTCTTTTAAAGTTACCAAGTTTGAAGATCTCTGTGCTACATCATTCTTCCTTTTTTTCACATAGTTAAACGTGTGAAAGCAAAGTGCCTCCTCTTATTTTTTTAAATGACAATTTGATTTTTTTTCCCCCTTTGGAATCCATTTATTAGGAAAGCCTATGCAGTATGTTGAATGCCCACGAATCTGAGCCGGGTCTCGAGACCTCTTAGCAACATTAGGCTGTTCCTGTACTCAGTATTACTCCCACAGACAATTTAATTTAATTTAATTCATTCGACTTCTATGCTGCCCAATCCCGAAGGACTCGACATGGCATGTGCTTTGTTTATCTTGAGCAAAACCACAGTGGCTCATATTAAGCAGAAAGTTATAAAGAGACAAATGAGCACAAATAAAGGCCAAGATTAGATTACCTGCTCTTATCGCTGGTTCCTATTTTTTTAAATGTAGTTAATTAAATAGCATGGCACTCTTTAGCTCCATTTTAAATCTCCTTCCCAAACGTATCAGGAAAGACTTCATGAACTCAATCTGTATAGTCTGGAGGACAGAAGGAAAAGGAAGAACATGATCGAAACATTTAAATATGTTAAAGGGTTAAATAAGGTCCAGGAGGGAAGTGTTTTTAATAGGAAAGTGAACACAAGAACGAGGGGACACAATCTGAAGTTAGTTGGGGGAAAGATCAAAGGCAACATGAGAAAATCTTATTTGACTGAAAGAGTAGTAGATGCTTGGAACAAACTTCCAGCAGACGTGGTAGATAAATCCACAGTAACTGAATTTAAACATGCCTGGGATAAACATATATCCATCCTAAGATAAAATACAGAAAATAGTATAGGGGAAGACTAGATGGACCATGAGGTCTTTTTCTGCCGTCAGACTTCTGTGTAATCACCCCTTTGCAATTAATATCTTTTTTAAAAAAGCGGGTTTCTGTAACATTGGACAGCCTTTCTCAACAAAAATGAAATTAATACATGAGTGGGGACGGAGCGCATGTGAACACGTCTAGAGGGTGCCAGATTGAACATCACTGGTATGGGATAACAGTATTGCTTTAGAGCAGGGATCTCCAACGTTGGCAACTTTAAGACCTGTGGACTTCAACTCCCAGAATTCTTTAGCCAGCATTGAGTCCAGATGTCTTAAAGTTACTAAGGTTGGAGACTCCTGCTTTACAGAACGGGACCCATAATGACATCACTAATCTCTTGAAAAGCATGGATCTGAACAGAGCACTTGCCTTTGGAGATAAAGCAAGACTCTTTTCCCTGGGGTTTTTTTTTAGGAAGGTGTTTCTGTATGCTTGTAAGCATTTTATTTTCTTCGTCTTCTCTCTGATGTGGAACTTATTAACCTATCCACGCGGCAGGACTGGATTATGTTAGAAAGTTAATCAAATATATTTGGAATACTGGGTTCAGTTCTGGAGACCTCACCTACAAAAAGATATTGATAAAATTGAACGGGTCCAAAACCGAGCGGCAAAAATAGTCTGGAGGACAGAAGGGAAAGGGGGGACATGATCAAAACATTTAAATATGCTAAAGGGTTCAATAAGGTTCAGGAGGGAAGTGTTTTTAATAGGAAAGTGAACACAAGAACAAGGGGGCACAATCTGAGGTTAGTTGGGGGAAAGATCAGAAGCAACATGAGAAAATAATTATTTTACTGAAAGATTAGTAGATGCTTGGAACAAACTTCCAGCAGATGTGGTTGGTAAATCCACAGTAACTGAATTTAAACATGCCTGCGATAAACATACAGTATATGCATCCTAACATAAAATATAGGAAACAGTATAAGGGCAGACTAGATGGATCATGAGGTCTTTTTCTGCCGTCAATCTTCTAGGTTTCTATTAATCTGAAAGCTGCTGTCTTCTTATTTGACTGAAGAAGTTGTAGGTTCCTAAAATGTTGCTGAACTAGAATGTCCTCCTCCATTGGCCACGCAACCCAGGGCTGTTGCTAGTTGTACTTCAGCAAAATCTGGAAGATTTCACGTTCTCCATTCATGTCTTATTTGACAGGTCTTGGCTGAATTGAAATCAATCCCCGCTTCTGTTTAACTGAATCAAAACTCCCCAAGTTGTATCTGCCTTCCAATGTAATCGTATGCAGCCACTGAATATAACTTCATTTTTAATGAGAAAGAAATGGAGACTGGTTATTTAAGATTAACTTTTCTGCTTCTTTAAGCAGAAATGTCTTGCTGTATATATCTTATACTCCTGCTCAACAAACCGCTTCCACTTTTCACTCACCTTTATTGGAATTTTATTTTTAAGTTATAAAAACACTTTATAGTAAGGTTGTCCAAAGATGATAAGTATGAAAAGTGCAATTGTAATGATAAAGGGCTAATTGAAGTGAAAAATCCATGTAAGAAAAAAAATCTACATTGCCTGTTTATAGTAGAGAAATTGGTTCAAGAATAATCTAGGTCCATATAATTCTTCTGACTGGTACAGTGGTCCCTCTACCTACAAACGCCTCTGCTTAAGAACTTTTCTAGATAAGAACCAGGTGTTCATGATTTTTTTGCCTCTTTTCAAGAACCATTTTTCACTTACAAACCCGAGCCTCCGAAATTGTAACTGGAAAAGGCAGGGAGAAGCCTCCATGGGGCCCCTCTAGGAATCTCCTGGGAGGAAATAGGGCTGGAAAAGGTGGAGAGAAGCCTCCGTGGGGCCTCTCTAGGAATTTCCTGGGAGGAAACGGCCAGAAAAGGCAGGGAGAAGCCTCCATGGGGCCCCTCTAGGAATTTCCTGGGAGGAAACGGCCAGAAAAGGCAGGGAGAAGCTTCCATGGGGCCTCTCTAGGAATCTTCTGGGAGGAAACAGGGCGTCCACCCTCCCTGTGGTTTCCCCAATCACACACATTATTTGCTTTTACATTGATTCCTATGGGGAAAATTGCTTCTTCTTACAAACCTTTCTACTTAAGAACCTGGTCACAGAACGAATGAAGTTTGTAAGTAGAGGTACCACTGTATCTTGAAAAGAAACTAGGTCAAAAACTTTCTTTTTGACATACTACCTTAAACACTTCTTGCAAACGGATTTCAGTGCGTACATAATGGGTGAGAACCTGCTTGTGGTCTCAACTTACAACCACAATTGAACCCAAAATATTTGTTGCTGAGTGAGACAGTTAAGTGACTTTTGCCCCACTTTACGTCTTTCCTGCCACAGTTGTTAAGTGAATCACTGCAGTTTAGCTGTTGAATGAATCAGGCCTCCCCATTGACTGCTTGTCAGCATCTGAATTTTGATCATGTGACTATGGGGAGGCTGCCATGGTCATAAACGTGAAATAATTTTTCATATTTTTCCCCACTACTGTTTTAACTCTAAACAATTACTAAATGAACTATTGTTAATCCAAGGACTACTTGTATAACCTTTTAAAGGGGCAGGGTGTGATGGTGAAGTAAGTCAATCTATTGTGTGAACTCAACTGGTTTAATCATTAACCATCTTAAACAGTTTGCATGAACCCAACTAATAATTGCTATTCTCAAGATCTGATGAGAAGTTTCTATGCTAATGTTCAGATCATTAAAGGCTATAATACAAAGTTCCTATTGAGTAAGCCTATTATAGTGATATTCAAATTATTTTTATGTAATTAACTTGACCTTCATGGTAGACTAGGATTCTGGCTTTTTAAAGTCTATTATTTGATTTAAAAAGCCATGACATTTCTTGTGGACATTGAAAGTCTGAGTGAGGGTGAAATGTACCATTCAGAAATAGTTGTAGTCCTTTTAAAAATTAGCTATATGTAAATGCCTAATTTTTAACTTTAGAGCCAAAGAAAGTTGACTGCCTAATTAAATTACATTCAAACAGGAAATGTGTGATCATCTGATTATACTACTATTTCATCTGGAAGGAACAGTTAGAATCATGTAGTCACATAAATATCTAGATTTTTTTAAAGTGTTTCAGAAATAAGATTCGGTTTATTTATTTTGCAAAGAAATCCCAGTTAAATGGAAGTCTAATTCTATTGACATAAAAGTTGCGTTTTCCAGACAATCTTCTGCAGAGATAAAGTACTTTGCATTGTAAATACAACCATTGTTTTGAACTCTGATCACACAAACATTTAGGAAGCCCTTGAAAACTAAATTTATTTGCATCCAGTATCTGTTGGTGTTGGCATCTGGGGGGACCCAGACAGAACAGTATCTAGTTTAAATTAATTGTGGGGAAGTTCATGAAGGCCTGTTTTGTTTACTGTGTGATATTTGCTTATGCCAAAAAGGCTGTTTTTCAATCTAGTGGAAATGTAGTTTTGATTTGATTTTACTGTTTAGTATCTTCTTGCTGTCATTATTATGTAGTTCATAAGAAGGGGAAAAATACATCTAAGGAAAACATCTCAGTAAGAAATCCCCCTTTCCCCCCTTTTTAAATAAGATGTGGTTTATCTGTTCATCCCAACTCCTGTCTCTAAATGCAGAAGCAGCTTTAAAATACGTCAGCTAAGACTAAATGATATAGATGGTTTTAGAAAATGGCCTGCTTATATTAAGTCTCCTATGTGTAAGGAACACTGGTTTGCAACTCCGATAACAAAAATGAAAGCAATCGTAACCAGGAAGTGAATTTAGCACAAATTCCCCTTAAACAAAGCAGATGGGTATAAATACTGCTGTATTCAACTACAAACCAAAATTCTTCTCTGCATCAATCAGGTTGTGGCCTGCCTTCAAAAACCAGTGTCTCTGCACATACCTGCTTTGCAAAAGAAAGTTATGCCTTTTGTCCTGTGTCTGCCTTTTTTTTTTTTGAACAATGTAACTACTACTCACTGATCTGTGTGTTCCATCCCTTCTTTGTCCACTTGTAGATGTACTCCAGCAGAGTTGCTTTAAGTGACGAATGCATCGCACTACAGCCGTTGTCCAGGGCAACGAGTCAGCTGAGCAAAATTAGGTAGAGTAGGAGGGGCAGTTCTCCATCCAATTTTTATGCATGATGAAGGTCAGCTAACCAGCACTTAAGAGAAGGGGAAAAGGCATGTTGGACTCTAGTGTGAACTGAGAGGGCAGTCACAGCTGCACAAGTTGGTACATTTCTGACTTCCCCTTAGCTTTGCTACATATGTATGTTCGCAGGCCAAATATAGCATGTGTTTCATTTCTTCCCTAATACTTCATGGGGTGGAGGGGCAAGGGGAAAATTGCAAGCATGATTATTGGGTGCAGAATTCCAGTCTGCTCTATGATAAAGATAACATTGGGGTAGGGGTGGAATTAACCCCAAGCATGGTCTAAGCGCTTCTGCCTAACTCAACTATCTACGATATTAACAGTGCATGTGGCATGCACTGTCAAATAGGAACAGATTCAACAAGAGTCTGCCCTTTGTAGATCATTGTGCCTTTTGCTAACTAGATTCTGTCTCCTGTTACTGTTTGCCTAGCTTTATGTTTTGCGTCTAAATGTATTATGGATATTGTCTACTTAACAAGACAGTTGATGGAAAGGGAATGGGCTGGGTGAGGACTTTTACAGTCGAAACCTATATCTGATTCTTTGGGTCAGGAGATTAAATTTGCCCAGAGATCTCTGGGCAATTACGATTGAGCCGTGGTGGGGCAGTAGTTAGAAGGTCATATTGCAAGCTAATTCTGCTGACTGCCAGCCTGACCAAGCTCAAGCTTGGCTCAGCCTTCCATCCTGCTGAGGTGGGTAAAATGAAGACACAGATTGTTGAGGTAAATACAGTGGTGCCTCTACCTAAGAATGCCTCTACTTACGAACTTTTCTAGATAAGTGTTCTGGTTTCTGGTAGAACTTTAGCTATTACAAATAACTCTTACTAAATGCAGTACAGTATTTCATAAACAAAGAAACTCCATCTTTATTCTCTTCCCTTCCATATTCAAAATACAGTTCATACTAGCACATTCCTCTTCCTCCCGTTAGCTTTCTTAATTGCATTCCTCATGCATTCCTCCCAGCCTCCTCCGTTTAACAAGATTTATGTACTCACAGCATGATTCAAAAACTGTAAAATAACACAGAATGCATTTGCTTGCTTAGGAGCTGAACAGAAACAACTTTCATTTTAGCCCTACAACATTGAAACTCCACCCTTCTTCCCCACTGACTCCCTGACATACCAAATACATCACTCCAGTATTTAACCCATCCCTCCCCTTAATATCTTCTTCCAAACACCCGTTCCTTACGTTTTTGGACCCTTCTGAATTTAGGATTGACCCAGCGAATGTCTGATTCTTCCTCGCTAGATTCTGGACTCATAGCAACATCCTGTAGCTGGCCTTCCACCTGTTCTACTACCTGTAACCCCGGGCCCACCATTAATTCATAAACGCTATCTGTATCCGAGTCCTCAAGTTCTTCATCATCCTCCAACTGACCAGGAGTATGTACAACAATAAGGACCGGATGTTCAAGATTTTTTTTGCCTCTTCTCAATAACCATTTCCCACTTACAAACCAGAGCTTTCGAAACTGTAACTGGAAAAGGCGGGAAGAAGCCTCCGTGGGGCCTCTCTAGGAATCTCCTGGGAGGAAACTAACTGGAAACTAAAATTGCTTCTTCTTACAAACTTTTCTACTTAAGAACCTGGTCACGGAATGAATTAAGTTCATAAGTAGAGGTACCACTGTATGTTGATTCTGTAAACCACTTAGAGAGGGCTGTAAAGCACTGTGAAGCAGCATATAACTCTTAGTGCTATCGCTATTGCTAAGTATAGGAGTAATTTGCACCAATATGAAGACCTTATAATATACTTTGTTCTCAGTTTCCAGATTTATCTAGATTTGTTTATCAGTATACAGTATAAACCAAATTTTCCCAATCAGGGAAAGATGCAATTATGTTGACTTCAACTCCCAGAATTTTCATCTGTGACTGCCTAGAAGTCTGGAAGTTGAAGTATCTCTTATCTTGCAGGTGCCCAAGAGCAAAGTATGTGTGCCTCTTTAAGACATAAGACTGACATTGAGAATGGTCCAGTTTTCTTTTAACCAGCCAAGATTTACTCAGTCCTTCTGCATGCGTGCCTCAATTTGTCTCATCCCCTCTTTCCTTCCATCAGCAGAAGAAATAACAAAATGATGGCGATTCTGTGCATCAAAAGAAGACTCGGTGAATAAGGAGCATTAAAAAGTCCAGAATTAATGTGTCCTTCCAAATTTTGCCAATCTATTGGTGGCAAAAGAAAAGCCTTAAAGGGGTGTGTGGTGGAATTCACGGAGTCTATCTTAAATCATACCTTTTACATCAATCTCTTTTCTACTATCCATCCTCTCTTAATAGGTTGAAGGCCAATGCAAACTAATAAATACTGGCAGTGATTTTGTTATTAGAAACACAAAATGAGAGAGCCAAATATATTAAATAGTAGAGGTTAAGCATCTGCCTTTTGACATACAAGATATCATCTGTTTGCTCCTGAACTAATTCAGAGCACACACACAATAAAACCCATCTCTATGATGTTATTCATTTAATGGGAAAGTCAAGAATACTGTAGAATCAAAAACACAGGACCCAAGCAAATAATTGGAGCTCACTGCAGTGTTTATTAGACAATTTGTAGAGGAACATCTTTTTTCAAAGGAATAGTGAGAGGCACCCCTGAAGATATGCATACATTTCAGAAAGGAAGTGAAAGGGATGCAGGTATAGAAATACAGTCATACCTCGTCTTACGAACCTAATTGGTTCCAGGGGGAGGTTCGTAAGACTAAAGGTTCGTAAGACGAAACATTGTTTCCCATACGAAACAATGTAAAGTCAATTAATCAGTGCAACCAAAAAAAAAAAAAAACCGCAAAAAAATTGGCAACGTCCAGGAAGGAGTGGGTCCAATGGAAATTCTCCCATCTGCAGCGTCATCGGTCTCCGGGCAGACTCTCCCTCGACTTCAGCCACGAAGCCACTTCAGCCTCCTGAACCCCGAACCCGGAAGTTCGGCAAAAGTTCGGGGTTCAGGAGGTTGCTGGGAAGCCCCCCAGCCCGGCGGTCACCTTTTAAAACAGCCAGGCGGCTTCCCAGGAGCCTCCGAACGCCGAACCCGGAAGTTCGGGTTTGGCGTTCGTAACTCGAAAAAAGTTCGTAAGAAGAGGCAATTTTTTTCTGAACCCCGGGTTCGTATCACGAGTTGTTCGTAAGACGAGGGGTTCGTATCTTGAGGTACCACTGTACAAAGTAATGTAAACCTACATATTCATAATCAGTAGATCTCAGATTATCTCCTGCCTTTCTACTGTTACTATCTTCAAGAAGAGAATGATTGTTTTAAAAAAAACAATAGTGGGTTGCCAATAATGGTATCAAAAAAAATAGCAATATCAACACATTGTAATATCTACAAGAAATACCATTTGCCTGCAAGAAATACCATTTGCCTACAAGGAATAACAGAGTTGGAAGTGACCTTGGAAACCTATCCCAATCCCCGCTCAAGCGGGAGACCCTATATTATTCCAGACAAATGGTTGTCTAATCTCCTCTTAAAAACCTCCAGCATTGGAGCATCCACAACTTCTGGAGGCAAATCCTTCTATTGATTAATTGTTCTAACTATCAGGAAGGATTGGTAGGAACACCAAATAGGCAAAACAATGGAAAATAAAGATGTTAAAGCGTTCTTCAACTTAAGAATTCGAAAAGACAAGCATCTGTCACGTAACACCCAGATATAATAATTGTTGATAAGACAGACGAACAAGTTTGGACAGTGGACGTAGCAGTACATGGAGAACATAAGAATATAAGAAGAGCCAGGCTAAATCAGACCAAAGCCCGTCGAGTCCAGCATTTTGTATCACACAGTGACCCACCAATTGTACGTGGGGATCTTGAGCAGAAAGAGATGGCAATAAGAGACAGCGGAATAAAAGAGAAAAAACTGAAGAAAGATCACAGGATTCAAAGACCCACAAATAGAAATAAAACAACTGTGACAAAAGAAAGCAAAGATACTCTCAATTGTAATAGGCCCCTTGGGTGGAATCCTCAAACATCTGGAGTAGCCCTTGAAGACCATTGGCATTGACAAAAAAAACCCAATTTTACTTGGAACAGCTTACATTTGGAAGGATACCTTTAATACCATGGAACAACAATATCTCTCTTATCTCAGATCCTTGGGAAGGGACTCCCAAGGTGGATAAAAATGCCAAATTAGTCTAAACATCTGACTGACTGACCAATCGGAAGAAAAGGAAGAAAGGAACAGTGGTAGCAACTAATTAGTGCTTTTACTAAGGAATTATGTAATATGGAAATTCATTACTATTTTGGGAAATGCCATAATTTATTAATGATGGGAAAATCTATTTAAATAAATAAATAAATTTAATTAACTTATTTAAATAGATTTTCCCATCATTAATAAATTATGGCATTTCCCAAAAATAGTAATGAATTTCCATATTACATAATCATAAAGCTTAGACATGGAAAGGACATCCTAGGAATTCCAGTCCAAATTCATAAGTTCATTTTGACATCCCCTAGTAAATTGTTCATTTTCTCTTACTTGTAAGGGCTATGCAAGATGCAGTTTGTCTGTTGTGATATTAAACAAACCTAAGAATCATAGATTGTTTCATTCATAGTTAATAGGCCCTTAAAATTTAAAGGATGTCTTCTGTTAATCTGGAACTGTGGTCTTCATTAACTCAAATATTTTTGAATAATGAATAAAGATAAAAGTTGTATTTGCTTGGGATGTTTGGAGATTAGATCAATATCTCATAATTGTCAATCTTTCCCAAGTGTCTTGGTAAGTAGAAGATTAAAATGTTGGAGTATTTTCAAAGATGCTGTTGGTTTTCTAATAAACATCCCTAGGTTTCCTTTTTTGTCTTTCACAATTGTATAAATTTTACCCTTTGCTATCACTGCCAAAAATCCAGTTCCACTTGAATCTGTATGTATTGTTTTCATCGGACAACACTTACGACTTCTACTGCAGTCTAGAAGCATCCTAGAGAAAATGCCAAATTTCTGTTCTTGGTTACAATAGTGTATCCCAACTTGGACTATTTGACAATTTGTGGACTTCAGCCCCTACAGCTAGAGTTTCCTTGCCAATATACTGACTGGGAAATTCCTGGAATCGAAGGCCACACATTTTCAAACTCAAGGTTGAGAAACGCTGGATTACAGGATAACACGTCAAGTTTCCCACTGAGGCTGGCTCATTTGTTATTTATGAAAAACACAGTGTAATTGAAGTTCAAAGATGGCACTTTGGTTATATTGGATTTAGAAGGGTTTTTTCCCCCACTCGCAAGCCTAGAATTAGGTCTCCATCACAGGTTTTCAGATTTTAGAGGTCTAGGGGCACACAAATATTTCTTGGGGAATATTTAAGGTAAACGTGCCATTATCGACATAGGAATGATTTCTTGTTTGTCTGCCTTGAATTTAAGGGGTCAATCGGACAGGAATCCAGAGCAATAATACCAACATGGATCTTTAGTTGGGCAGCCAACTTAGAGAAAAAATAGAGATTGGAGATTGCATGTGAACCACATATATTGAAGCCCTTAAGAGACATGCATATAAAAGCAGGCTTTATTAGATATAACCCCTTGATTTTATAGTTGGTTACATGGATTTATTTCTTTGGTTTTATTATCAGGAGCCTATTCGTTTTTATCAGTTTCTGACACAGATTTGTTATTCTTGGTATTTTGCTCACTCTGTTCGAATGTATGTTGAATGTAGAATTGGAGTGGGCTATTAGACTACAGTACTTCATTTGCCCCCATCAGCCATAAACATTTGTTTTTTGGCAGCAAGATTTTTAGTATGGTATTCAAAACCAATGATAGATCAGGGAAAGGAAGGCCTGTGACATTAAACTTTATATTAAAGTCTCCCGCCTTTTAAAATCATTGTGAATTTGTGGTAGTGCCCAGGAGTAGAATTAAAACCGGTTTAATTCCCACTCCCAGTCTTAAACTGTTGCCTAAAACACAACTGGGGAGGAAAAATGCATCTTATTCCTTCTGGTGAGATATTCACAGGACAAGAAGTGTATCCATGACTCTTCTGTTAAATATCTGCAATTCTACAAAGTGCAAAATTCTGAATTAGTTCCAGCAGCTGTGTCTAATCTACCTTAGATTTTCTTGGGTGGTTAAGACAGGGAAGAGAGTTTCTGGTCCTTTTGATAATAACTGGGCCACTGGCTGCCCATCGTAAATTAACTTTTTTTTTTTTCAGAAGGCATACTTTTAATAGTTTTCAGTTAGGGGAAATACACAAGGCCATCATTATAAACTATTCAAGTTCTAGATTCTGCAATGCTTGGAGTTTTATTCTAAGCACTGAGACAATGCAAAATACAGCAAGCAGACCTTTTCCTACTGTTGCTGCCTTTTGCTAGCCCTCTTGCCCAAACCCACTAACGTCAAACTTCCTTGTAATCTGTAAGATGCTTATTCTAATATTGATACTTCAATTCTGTATAAACCAGCATGTATGTTAACATTCATGCTGCTCTACTAAGAAAATTACCCAGATGAGCTTGTTCTTAACCCCAACAAGAGGATAGGAAATCTGTCAAGAT
This sequence comes from Erythrolamprus reginae, assembly GCF_031021105.1. NCBI lineage: Eukaryota > Metazoa > Chordata > Lepidosauria > Squamata > Dipsadidae > Erythrolamprus > Erythrolamprus reginae. The sequence goes on from NC_091954.1 coordinate 109,282,739, forward strand.
TTCCCCCCCTCTGTCCTCTGATGAACAGAGGAAGAAGACTCAAATAGTACAGGATACTATTCCCCTTTTTTAAAAAAAAACATGGAGCCATGACAGTACCTGTTCTCCATGTCCTTTGGCATGGTTGAAATTTTGTACAGGTATTTTAGTTTATGTTGAAGAACTTGATTGCCATCAGTAGTCACAATGTCAAGTTCGTGGCACATCAGGTTAAAAAAAAAACCTTGGACAGTCCAGAGCTTTTGGGCCCACAGACAGTGTTTTTACCTTCCAGTGTGTTGAGGAAGATGTTATTTGCAAGCCAGGTACTATCCATGCAGTCCTTGTTTTGTGTCAGGCTATAACAATACGTGTTGCTATCTTCTGTTGGGTTTGAGCGGTTTAAGGTAGAATTTTCCTCCAGTTTGCTTCTTCCTGAAAATGATCTCCAAGCAGGTGTGCATTTCAGCCCATCTAGGAAATGGCTGTATAATAAATCTTTCTCGGTAGTCCTCTGGGCGATCTTGAATGTTAGAGTGAGAAGGTTTGAGAGTTTCGGTCATAGATGGGGGTGGAGTAAGATGGCCATATACTGGGTGTAAAGGAACAATTTGTACTTGCTTGTTTGTGAGCCAGGGATCTAGTTTGGGTCTCCTTTGGCAAGACACCTGTAAAAAATAACAATCTGGTTTGGTTTGATTTTTGAGAAGGATGAGAACTTTATTCCAAACTGGGATAGTGGGTATTTGGGTAAAACAATTTAAAGAGCTATAGATTTACCAGCAGCTGTCAAATTCCAATCGTAGTTAGCTGCAAGTAAATATTTGAAAGTGAGAATCATCTGGTCTTTTCCTCTTTCCTTCCTTCCTTCCTTCCTTCTTTCTTTCTTTCTTTCTTTCTTTCTTTCTTCTTTTTCTTTTGTTTTCTTCTACAATGTCTGTGTCCAAAGCTGGATTTTTCAGTTTTAAATCTAACCAGATGACAAATTATCCCACTTCTGCTAATATTTACAAAAAAAAAGTCTACATTTTAAAGTTCAAGCTCTAATAAAACAGACAGATGCTTTTCATTTAAGAAAAGGGAATTTTTCAAGTATTTCTGAGCAGTATTGGGGTATTTCTGACATGGATTTTAAAACTAATTTCTGATATAGCTATATAAACAATTGTTGCCTCTTGTTCAACTTTAGTGCTTAACTAACTTCTTGTTTTTAAATCCTCAGTGCCTTTTCCCCTAATATCCAGTTTCAAACTAATTTTAAGTCATTCTGATGATGAGGGACCTTTTTTCAATTTCAAATGAATATCCTGCTTTTCCTTGTTTTCCCTTAATGACATTGATTCTTCTCTCTCATAAATAAACTGTTTTGTTTTGCTTTGTTCTCTCTTTAGAGTTCTTGTGGCCATTTTGCGCAAGATGAAAATTATTTCCAATTCTTTTAATAGCTACTGTCAGGTTATTTAGTCAACACTTTCCTCTATCTTTGATTGTATACAGTAGTACCTCTAGATACGAGCTGCTCCACATGCGAGTATTCCAAGATACGAGCCACGAGGGGAGAGAAATTTCTTTTCGAGACCTGAGTTCAAATTCGGGATACGAGCCGAACATCCACTAGGTGGCGCAAGAATCCTTGCTTCTGGTTATCTCGGAGGGGAAAAACAAAGTCTAAAGCCATTTGTTCCAGATACGAGTTGTTCGACATACAAGCTCCCTTCTGGAATGAATTAAATTCGTATCTAGAGGTACTACTGTATTCCCAAACCATTTTATACAGGAATAAAAATGGGTATGACTAGAGAGAAAAATAGATACCAGCACAGTGGCCTAGAAATGAAGATGCCTCCCTCCCATCAGAAGGCTGAGTGTTCGATCCTAGGCAGTGGCAGATGTTTCTTTCTCGGGGCACAAAGAGGCAGCAATATTTATTTATTTATTTTATTTATTTATTAGATTTGTATGCCGCCCCTCTCTGTAGACTTATCTGTTGCAAACTCTGCATAGGCGTCAGGGAGGACAGCCAGCCAGTAAATGTTCAGCTCCATTCAGTCACCCCGACCCCACTCAAAAATAAGCGATTAATAAAATAGAGTAGAATTCTTTATTGGCCAAGTGTGATTGGACACACAAGGAATTTATCTTTGGTGCAGATGCTCTCAGTGTACATAAAAGAAAAGATACATTTGTCAAGAATCATGATGTACAACACTTAATGATTGTCATAGGGTACAAATAATCAGGAAAACAATATAAACCATAAGGATACAACAACAAGTTACAGTCATACAGTCATAAGTGGGAGCAGATGAGGGATAGGGGCGATGAAAAGACTAATAGTAATAGTAATGCAGCAATAGAATAGAATAGAAGAGAATTCTTTATTGGCCAAGTGTGATTGGACCCACAAGGAATTTGTCTTGGTGCAGATGCTCTCAGTGTACATAAAAGAAAAGATACATTTGTCAGATAAAAGATACATGAGCCGGGGTGGCGCAGCAGGTAGAGTGCTGTACTGCAGGCCACTGAAGCTGACTGTAGATCTGAAGGTCAGCGGTTCAAATCTCATCACCGGCTCAAGGTTGACTCAGCCTTCCATCCTTCCAAGGTGGGTAAAATGAGGACCCGGATTGTGGGGGCAATAGCCTAGCTCTGTTAAAAAGTGCTATTGCTAACATGTTGTAAGCCACCCTGAGTCTAAGGAGAAGGGCGGCATAAAAATTGAATAAATAAATAAATAAATTTGTCAAGAACCATGAGGTACAGCACTTAATGATGGTCCTAGGGGTCAAATAAGCAATGAGGAAACAATATTAATAAAAATCTTATTACAAGTAACAATTTGGAAGTGGTGAGAGTCATAAAAAGGGTTGTTAGAAAGAAAGAGAGAGAAAAATAGGTATGAATAGATTTTGGCCTGTTTTCTATCAGAATTTCTGCCCGTTGGCTTCCCTTGGAGTCAGCCAGAGTTTGCTAATAGGTTTCTCAGTGCTAGTTGTGGATGAGTGAAATCACAGTGAGAGAGAGAGAGAGAAAGAGGCAATCAATAGATTGGAACCTAGTTCTTATATCTTCTGGCCTTCAGTTGTCAAATAGGCAAATGAATTGTTACTACCTTCTTATAAATCTCAGAATATTATTTCTTTTCTTTTTTTTTATTATTTATTTATTTTGTCCAATACATAATACACATTGAAGAGAAAGATATGTAATAATATAAATAAAGAAAAGAATAGAAGAAAAGATACAAAAGTATAGGTGAACATATTTGAAAGGAAGAAAAGATAAATGAGATAAGGAGAGACAATTGGACAGGGGACAGAAGGCACACTGGGGCACTTATGCACGCCCCTTACTGACCTCTAAGGCAGTGTTTTTCAACCAGTGTGCCGTGGCACACTAGTGTGCCGCGAGACATGGTCAGGTGTGCCGCGAAGCTCAGAGAAAGAAAACAAGAGAAAGAGAGAAAGAAAGAGCAAGAGAGAGAGAAAGAAAACAAGAGAGAAAGCAAGCAAGAGAGAGAAAGAAAGAAAGCATGAGAGAAAGAGAACAAGAGAGAAAGAAAGCAAGAGAGAGAGCAAGAGAAAGAGAGGGAGGGAAGGTGGGAGAGAGAAAGACATAGAGGGAAGTAGGGAGGGAGAGAGAAAGAGAGCAATAAAGAGGAAAGAAGAGAGAAAGAAAGAGGGATGGAGAGAGAGAAAAAAAGAGGGACAGAGAGGGAGAGACAAATAGAGCGAAAGGGAGGAAGAGAGAATTTGTCCAAACCTTTCTCCCCCCCCCCCATGTGCCCCATGGTTTTGTAAATATAAAAAATGTGCCGCGGCTCAAAAAAGGTTGAAAATCACTGCTCTAAGGAACCTGGGGAGGTCAATCGTGGATAGTCTAAGGGGAAAATGTTGGGGGTTAGGGGTTGACACTACTGAGTCCGGTAATGAGTTCCACGCTTCGACAACTCAGTTGCTGAAGTCATATTTTTTACAGTCAACTTTGGAGCGGTTAATATTAAGTTTGAATCTGTTGTGTGCTCTTGTGTTGTTGCGATTGAAGCTGAAGTAGTCATTGACAGGTAGAACGTTGCAGCATATGATCTTGTGGGCAATACTTAGATCGCTTACATGAAATGCACAGAAGGTGCATGCAAGCTAAATCAGAACTGTGTCTGTGCTTCTAAAATGTCTGTAGCTGCACTAGGAAAAACCAAAGATCCTGGCGAGGGTTTGCTAATTTCTCACTGGTTTCCCTGTTGTTTTTTCTCTCCGCCACAGCTTACTAAGACAGGTCCAGGTGTCAACTGCCTGGAGTCCATGTGTTGCTTCTCCGATGGGGAACCAGCCTGCGCATCTTTTAGAAGAATGCTGGAGCGAATAATGGGACGGTGCAGCCCTGCCCGAGTCAACAGGTGTGGAATTTCTCTGAAATGCCTTTGCTGCAGACAGTTCTCCTATAAACTGGAACACGATGAGCCAACAACTATAGATGTCTAGTTTCCTAGACAGGAAACCTATCTTCCTAGGTCCGGTCTGGGATCTTCAGAGGAGATCCAAGTTCGTGCTTTGAATGTGGGGGAAGGAGAGATCATTGAGTTAACTGGTTATTGTTGAAAAACTGGTTGAATTTTGTTTGGTGTTTTTTTTTTTTTTAAACGACGCTGTCTTTTTCTTTGATCCTGCAACTGCTATTGTGCCTTTTAGTGGCTTTGGCGTTATATGTTGTCTCAGGCGAGTGTTCCCCTCTTCTTTTCGAGCACCAGAAATCATAAGTGTGCTTTTCTTTGCTCTGAACTCCTTGCTGTGTGCATCATTTTTGCCTTTCTATTTACTGTGCGCATTTCAGTATAGTTTCTCCCCTTGTGTGTCTTTTTTTTCCCCCTGTGAAAGTCAGACCCCCCCCCTCATTTCCTTTCCCTTCAGCTGCTTTGCCTTTTGAATTCGGAAAGGTTGTCCTGTGTTTGATTACCATGTGTCTTCCCCCCTAGACACACAACCAAGCTTCCTTTGAGCTCCAAGGAAACCTACCATCCTTTCTTCCCCCTCCTGCCCTGGAGTGAAAATTTCAAGGGAGAAAATGCCAAACCTTAGAAACATAGAAGTCTGACGGCAGAAAAAGACCTCATGGTCCATCTAGTCTGCCCTTATACTATTTTCTGTATTTTATCTTAGGATGGATATATGATAAAATACAGAAAATAGTATAAGGGCAGACTAGATGGACCATGAGGTCTTTTTCTGCCGTCAGACTTCTATGTTTCTAAGGTTTGGCATTTTCTCCCTTGAAATTTTCACTCCAGGGTAGGAGGGGGAAGAAAGGTTGGTAGGCTTCCTCCATTTGTTGTTCATCTACAGTGTGAAAGTCAATTACAGTAGTACCTCTAGATACGAGCTGCTCCACATGCGAGTATTCCAAGTTACGAGCAGAGAGGGAAGCAAAATTTCTGTTCTACATACGAGCTTAAATTCGGGATATGAGCCAAGCGTCCACTAGGTGGCGCAAGAATTCCATTTTTCCAGTTATCTCCGGGCGAAAAGCCAAATCTAAATGCATTGGTTCGAGATACGAATTGATCGACATACGAGGTCGGCTCTGGCACGAATTAAACTCGTATGTCGAGGTACCACTGTACTTTTAACAATATGAAACAAAGCTCGCATCTGAGCAAAAACATAATAATCTAAAGCCACCCCAAATTATGATTTAAAAGTCGACCTTTTTTTAAACTAGCACGAAGCTATTCAGAAATAAATGCTAAGCCTATTTACATGTTCGCTAATTTATACAGGTATATTTTTTTAAAAAAACCTTTTTTTGAGAAGATCCTCAACGGAAAGATCAATGAGAACCATTTCTTAATTTATAGAATGTTCTATCTTTAAAATAACAGGTGAAAGCTCTATGGAGATAGAGTAAAAAGAGGAGGTTTTGAAATTAGTTTTCACCTAGTGTTTAAAATTCCAGGTTATGATTGTTTTCTTTCCTCATTGATATTAACCATTATCTTCTGAAACATCAGCTGAGAGGACAATTGTTCAATCTTAGTCACAATTAAACAGCAGTTTGAGTTGAGATAAGAGAGAATCAAGCAGGTTGTTAGAGTGAGTTTCCCAATTTGGGGGCGTGAACGAAGAGAAGGCGTGGATGTCCTGCAGCCCTCTTTGGATTGCAAAGAAAAGGAGGATAACTGCTTTCAAATGATCAGGAGAAACATCTGAAGAACTTGCAGATGGCCCGCACAGGTTGGGAGTATGGTTACCAGGTCTCTATGGCCAAAAAGCCAAACAACCATTGAATGGAATCAAGAATTAGTTTTCTCTATTTGTTTGCTGCCATCTCTTGGTCAGCTGGATGTTTGCAGTCCTCACTTAAGGATGCGGTAGCTTTTTACTAGTAGCTAGTTAACTTTTTAAAAAATGTTGGTAAACTTATTGTCGCTTCTAAATTGTAATTTTCAGTACTCAGCTCTTCTGAATGTTTCCTTCTCTTATTGATTTTTTCCCCCTAAAAACACACACAATATCCTCAAGTGTATTAATCCCTCTGCAGCTCCATTTTAGGTTTTTACTAAAGTGATCGTTTTTTTCTTTCATAAAGTGGTAACTGTTACAAGCTGGATTTTTTTAAAACAAACAAACAAACCAGTAACCTGTCTCTCTTTGTAAAGAAAGAAGGCATGATGTATAAAATAAAATATTTCCTAGACATTTTTAAAACAGGAGCAGTATCTGATTGATCTAACATTAGGTTTTTCTCCCCCGGGGTACCGATTTGTGATAAAAGTATATTTGCAACTCTTGGATATTCTCTACCAGTAGAATGCCCACCTGCCACTACTATTCTTGGAGTTTGTATGGAATGAGTCTTGTCAGTGTCAGGGTTGCCTGGCCGGAGCGTATACAGTGTGTCTCTGTAACTCAGCATACAGAGACACTTTGAACTCCTTCCCCTGCTAGTTTCAGGATTACTTCAACCAGGGGTGGGCTGCTAGCCGGAACGCTTAATTGGGCTCGCCTCCACGGCTCTGGAGCGGTACCGTGAATTCAAGCAGAATTATGCTTATGCATCCATGCAGGCAGCAAAATCGTGCACAGGACGCAGGTGCACTCATATTCCGACGTAGTTTTTTGCTTCCGCGTATTCGGAACCTGGGCGGAAAACGGGCGCACCTACGTTTCCATACGCGGTTTTGCTACCTGAACGGACGCATAGGCATAATTCCGCTCATACTCACAGTACCTCCAGGGCTGTGGAGGCGAACCCAATTAGGCGTTCCAGCTAGCCGCCTACCCCTAACTTCAATCCAGAGGTGTACACATTGCACGCCAAACGCAGAGCCTTGATCAAACTCTCATGGTTGCGGCCTTTACTTTTTTTAACCAGCCCCTGCTGGGAATGGTCCTGCTTCAGCCTCACAATCAAAAAAGCAACCCTGATTGCACCAGAATTTTCACATCAAGCTCTTTCATGCCCACCCTTTAAAACGATTGTTATCCACCTCGTTCTTACATGAAAGAGAGTTATGTTTGTCCTCACTGTTGGGTTGTATGCATGACAAACATAGGTCCCATTCAAGCAAAAACAGAGCAGATTCATTCTCATTATATGCTAAGCTTGGTTGGTGTAATGCTGGCTAGTCTTTTTCTCTGCTTTAGCATAGTATGAAGGCTGTGATGGGACAAGAGATTGTGCAAATCCACAAAAAATGATTTAATTAATGATGGTAAAGCATGCAATCTGAATGCAGCCCCCTGGTTGGAAATTGAAATTATTTTGGAGAGGCGTTTACTCCTATCTCGTTAGCCCCATTTTAAGTCATGCAGCAATGTGATGCTACATTGTTGGAAATGAAACAAGTGATAAATTCAGAGGTCTCTGCTATCTTGTACATTGTGAGTATAAAAATGTATATAAAAATGTCAGTAAGAGAGATGCTCACAAGTCCTAGCTACGCTGCTTGCAAAAGGTAGGTATCGCCAGCTTCAAAATCAACTTTGAAAAAATACATCTTGTGGTTTTTTAAAAAACGTTTTTCTGTTTTCTGTATCTTAACAAATACAAGGATATGATTTGACTCTCATGTTTGATAGAAGATGGAGTACTCTTCCCTCATCTTTATCTGTATGCTGATACGCCGAAGACGGATTGCCAAAATAGTACTTTGAAATTCTTGCTGGGTTTTTTCCCAAATAGAAGAAACCTCTAAATTGTCATTAATTTATTTTTTAAAATACAAGATTTAAAAGTGTACTGCTTTCCAGGCACTTTGAATGGGGTCTAAACAATTCTAAGCTTTGCTGGCTAAGGAATTCTGGGAGTTGAAGTCCACAAGTCTTAAAGTTGCCAAGGATGGAGACCCCTGATCTAAACTGAAGGATTTTGTAATGCAACAATCGAACTTACTTGAATAGAACTTGATTCGTTAAAATCAAGGATTTAACGGTAATGACAATCTGGGATAAGTACAGTCATTTCCCAGATTTGGTCGGGACCAAAATTATTCAGACATACAACCCTTGCCGTATTTAGTTTCCTACCTAAGCAAAATACCAAGAAATGCATGTTTTCAAGGTACAAAACGCACACGCACTTCGTAACCATTCCTTATGAGCTGGCAGAGTTACAAAGTGAACTTAGCCTTATATTTTGATTTGAGAATGCATTAGTCACTTTTCTTACAATAGCAGCTGGCCTTGGATATAAGTTAAAAATATTTCCACAGAAGTTTACAGAAATGATCCATAATGCTTTACAGAAGTGACCCAAATAAAATGCTTTGTGCAGGCCATCTCTTCTTTATTTGTTCCATCCTAAGATAATTAGTAGTATAGATGGAACAAGCTTTACTTCACCTATGCGACATTTGATAACCCTCTACATTTCTGGAGATGATAAACCTCGTCTAAAGCCCATATAGATACGTCTCAGGTGAGGAGTCCAAGACTCATATCCAATTGGCTGATGTAGAGTGCCCTAGTAGTTACACATCTAAATTGATTTCTGTGGTCTTTAACCAAGTATTTGAGAAAGTTGCATTACCAACCAGATCTTTGTACTTAATATTCTGTCAAATATGAGGCTCAGACTATGAAAGCAAAATCTATTGAATAATTTGAATGAATGATCTCATATTTCATCTAATTGTGTGCTTAAATGCTTGGAGTATAAAGGAAAGAGATACAATACCTAACATTCTCTTTGACAGAATGAGCATCTATTTTAATTCTCAATCAACCTTAGAGCCACTTCTTATTTTCATATTGCACTGTGTTCTCCAAATCATCAAAATCTGTTTTTCATTTCTCTTCCATCCAACTGTCACCTGCATTGATTGCTCCAAATTCAATGTTGTGTTATTAAAGATATCCACTTGCAGTGTTTTGCTCAGCTGATTTTGGGTGTCTGGGGTAGATGTTTACATGGTCTCTCGTTTGGGAGTGTTTGGCAATTATAGAATTCCTTCAGTTTCTTAATAGCTCTGCTTCGGTGCAGAATCAGCATTCTGGATGTGAATACAGTGGTGTGGCTGTGTCTTCTATGAGACGGAAAGGCTTTATAGCAAAGGTGGGGGGAACTATGGCCCTTGCTAGCTCAGGAATTCTGGGACTTGAAGTCCACAAGTCATAAAGGGTCCATGGTTCCCCCCATCTGCTATAGAGCCCGCCTGTGTTTACATAAAACCTTCATGCCTACGGAATTATATAGTCCCAAGAAATCCTGCAACCCAACCATTTCTGATCTTGGTTCTGGGAATTTTCTGCAATTCTGTGCCTAATTTGCCACCAGAACTTTGGATCATATCTCAGTCATTTTGGATATGTGTTTCTGAAAACGCCTCTGGGACCAAAACGCAGGTTTCCCATCAGCAAACGTTTCTTTCTTGTTGTTACTTTAGATCATGGAGCTCTACGGAACCTTTCTGTACCAGCGACCGAAGTTTCTTGGCGTTATCCACAATGGAATCCATTACTTGAGACTTTTCTCAATGCCTTGTGGAAAACCATGACATCTTGGTTATGGCCAATCTACTGGCCACCTTGTGGCATCCTTTTTAAATGTCATGACCAGCTTCATATATTAGGAGGGGATTTAAGCCTGCAACAAATACTATTGAAAAAAGAAAAACTGTACATTCCAGTGGAAACATTAGCATTGTTTAGATGGATGCTTTTAATTTTCCATGGCCACATTAATAATACCGTGCTAGAAACCTTTCAGAAAAGCAATTGCTTTGGTTCCCCAATCGCCACGACTGATATTATCAAAATACGAGTGGCTTTGCTAAATTGGGAAATGGCATTCTTCTCCGCAAGCTGAATAGATCCTCCTTCATCAATTGTCTTAGCTAATTCTGAAAGATTTCGAGCATTGAGGGGGGGAATGTGGAGAGAGAGAGAGAGAGAAAAAAGTTCCCTGAGGATGGACTCCAGCACAAGCCCAAAAAGCTTGGAAGTACAAACCTGTGGTCCCAGTGACCGACTCGATTGGACCTTACAGCATTACCTTGGGATACATACAGAGGTGTTATTCAGTCGGTTCGGGCAAACTGGTAGTAGCGACCTGCGGGATGGAACTACCCACCCACCGCGGCACCATCTTTAGCCATGTTTTCAAACCGTGCACATGCGTGGAAGGCCACGCGTACAACCAAAGGGAGTGTGCGTGCACATTCTCACATTGTTGGTGCCAGCTGAACCAATAGGAAAATCCCACCTCATGTATATTTACTTCAATTTGTGGGGGCGGGAGGGGAAAGGAAGCTGTTGAATAAATTAGCTTCATTTCTGGGCATTTCTTGATTCAAATTTGGGGGAAGGGGTGCTTTTCAAGGCACTACTTTTCTCCTTTTTCACTCCTCCCTCCCCAACATTAAGTAGCATTATTTAGTCATGTTATACTCTTGTTGAGAGCACTTAAGAATTCTCCCTGATTTTGCAGGGGCGGCAAAATAATAATAATAATAATAATAATAATAATAATAATAATAATAATAATAATGCAGCCGTACTTGTACATAGTTTATATCAAATGAAGTGCATGCTGTTTGGGACAATAAAGGAGATGATGGCCTTAGCCTAAAGAAATTGCGTCTGTATTCTTGATTTCAGTCAAACGGTGCTTGGCGGGCCAAAATGCCCCAAAAGCATTCGTTTTTGCATGAGGTTAAAAAGTTTGGCCTTTGTTACTCCAGTACTTTCTGGTTGTAGAGAATCCATCATAAATAAACAGGGGGGAGAGGGTTGTCGACAATGAATTTCACAATTTGAGAATGCTTCTCTATGTCTTGCAGATAAGTTACAAGGATATCTTCCACTCCCCATGTTTTGGGGTTGCCCCATCCGGGCGGGCTTCTTGCTTCCAAAATTTAGCAATTATCAGAAAACCTCCACTGTGTAAACTCTCTGAACTTGGCCATACACTTGCATACCTTTTAGGAATGTCGGTTTCTTTTATTTATATTTTTTATTAAAAGTTCCCAACTTTGAGAAACAGTGCCGTATGTAGTAGCCTTCTGGCCGAGTCAAGGGAATAGACCAGGGGTAGGCAAAGTTGGCTCTTCTATGACTTCTGGACTTCAACTCCCAGAATTCCTGAGCCAATCATGCTAGATCAGGAATTCTGGGAGTTGAAGTCCACGTGTCAAAGAAGAGCCAACTTTGCCTACCCCTGAAAATAGGCAAAAACGAGCTTTTCAGGGAAATTTATTCATTTTTATTTATTTATTGGGTTTGTATCCCGCCCCTCTCCGAGGACTCAGCTTACAGCATGTGAAAAACAATACAATTTCAAAACCCAATAGTAACTAAAAACACAGTCTAAAAACCCTAATTTAATTTCATTTCCGATCTCCCAGCATACTTTACATTCAACATATACTGCTCAAAAAAAATAAAGGGAACACTCAAATAACACATTCTAAATCTGAATGAATGAAATATTCTCATTCTGTTGTTTAAGTGTTCCCTTTATTTTTTTGAGTTGTGTACATTCATCCATAGTCTACGTAGCCCCGAGTCTACGGAGAGGGGCGGCATACAAATCTAATTAATAATAATAATAATAATAATAATAATAATAATAATAAGCAAAGGCTGAAGATTAGTGTCCCCGGGCCTGTGTGCACAAATGCTCGTCGCAATCAGCAGCCTGCTCTTCAACCCATTTAAAATAATAATAATAATAATTTATTAGACTTGTATGCCGCCCCTCTCCAAAGACTTTGGGCGGCTCACAACAATGGAACAATACAGATACAAATCTAATAATTAAAACTATAACTAAAACCCATTACCTTACAAACAATCGATACTACACAATCATAACCACACATAACTTTCAGTGGTCAGAAAAGGGGATACATTAGTTGTCCCATGCCTGGTGACATAGATAGGTCTTAAGGCTCTTGGGGAAGGCGAAGAGGGTGGGGGCAGTTCAAATCTCCGGAGGGAGTTGATTCCAGAGGGCCAGGGCCACCACAGAGAAGGCTCTTCCCCTAGGCACCGCCAGACAACATTGTCTGGTCGATGGGACCTAATCGGCCGCTGGGATTTATGCGGCAGAAGGCGGTCCCGTAAGTATTCTGGTCCAATGCCATGTAGGGCTTTGTGTCCAGAAACTAATCGGCAACCAATGCAGGCCACATTGTTCCCCTTATTCCAAATACAATTTAATCATTTTACTTCTACCCGGAGTTCTTATTTAAAGGAGCATCATTTCATCACTGTCATAGATCCATAGATCATAGATCCATGCTTCCCATTCTGGTTTGTCTTCACCCATCCATCCCACCCGCCAACTAAATTGTGAAAAGAATCCAAAATTTTTAAAATCAAAAACTCCAAGCATTTATTTAAATCCACATCATCGTGCGATTCACGTTTCCGCTTTGGTTTTATATATGACGTTAGCATTTAACTCTTTTTCTTCGCAGATGTACAATTCTTACTGGAACTGACTTCCATGTGTGTGGTTTTTTTTTTAAATTCCCATTTCTTTCTCATCCTTCCTCAGTGTGTGTAAGGGTGCAGAAGAAGCATGCATTTAAACAAATTCAGGAAGAGTTTTAAGGCTCCATCTGCCCAAGCCGGGTATCAGTTTCTAACTAAGGGGCAAAAGTAACAACCGAGTGAAGGACCTGTTTCCTTATGACCAGCAATTCGGGTCAGAATGGAAAGAAAGCAAATGTGTTTTACGTCAGCTCACAAATAAGTTTCGTCCTTTCTTTCTCTGAACGTTTCTTGTGTAAAACTCACATTTACTTCCAGGTTGAGGATTAGGCCAAAAAATACAGAAAAAAAAGAAAATGGCGGGAAATTCCTGTGAAACGAATGAATTACCTCAGATTAAGCAATAACAGTTGAGATAAGCCAAGGAAGGAAGATTTTTCTTTGTTATATTTTTGGGGGACAATGGAATAAATTCTATAAGACTTTTAAGGGCCTGCAGAACGCGAAAGGAAAGCCATTTTTCCCTCCCGCGAGACCAATAACTTCACGGACATGCCATTCTCTTGGCAGCTATACAGAAACGGATTGTCACGTCGTGTGGAATAGTTCTTCAACTTCCCCGTTGAGGCTACTGCTCTGGTAACACCCGCTTAGTATTTTTCTCCACTCCTTTCCACCAAGTTGCAGAATCCCGCATTCCAAACACAAGTCGCCCTTGCTGTCATGGGTTCGGTCTTTGACCTGGTGAGCAAAGTGGAGCATCTGGCCCACAGCGCACGGTGGGGTAAAGGATTTGGGGCAGGAGGAGCCAAAATAACAGTCTTTGATAGTGACAGCATTGGAAGAACTCCGAAAAGGGCATCGGATCTGGGTTGGTCTCAGGAATTCCTACGTCGGTGGCAAGATGAGGCGTTCAGAGGGCATGGAAAGCCATCTCCATGCTCAATGAAAATGAAGCAACTTCTATTTTGCTTTCCGCACATAACATGGTCCAGGTTTAATTCCCCTGATGTCCAGCGAGGCACGGCATCGTTGCATAAGACACCCAAAAAAGTTGGCAATTGTTGGGGGACCGTCCCTCAGAATAGGGCTGTTTGAAAGAAATGACTTAGGGTTGGCATCTATCCTCACATTCCTCCACCACAGGTACACAAAACCCACAAACCACTTCTGAGATGCCTCCTCAAATTCAGTCCATTGTCTTTGCAACTAAAAAAAGAAAATTACTAATTTCTCAACTGTGAAAGGCTTAAGCAGAGTTCCTGCACTGGATAAGGGACAGAATTAATTGATCTTTAAGAGATCCCTTCCAATTCTATAATTTTATTCTTTTATTCCAGTACAGTGGTCCCTCGATTTTCGCGGGTTCGAACTTCGCGAAACGGCTATACCACGGTTTTTCAAAAATATTAATTAAAAAATACTTCGCGGATTTTTTCCCTATACCATGGTTTTTCCCACCCGATGATGTCATATGTCATCGCCAAACTTTCGTCTGCCTTTAATAAATATTTTTTTTAATAAACTTTAATAAAGAAACAGGGTGAGTAATAATCTGAATGGTTGCTAAGGGAATGGAAAATTGCAATTTAGGGGTTTAAAGTGTTAAGGGAAGGCTTGTGATACTGTTCATAGCCAAAAATAGTGTATTTACTTCCGCATCTCTACTTTGCGGAAATTCAACTTTCGCGGGCAGTCTCAGAACGCATCCCCCGCGAAAAGCGAGGGAACACTGTATATCCTATTAAGAAAGGGGATGCCGTTACAAATTTAGTTTTGTTTGGGACTTTTAACTAAAGACAGGTATGGAAGTGCAGATGAACTTGTATAAACTCACCCAGTAAATCAACCTCACTCAGGGAAAAAGATGCATTTTTGATTGCTAAACATTGCCCAGCATTCCAAAGAACATAAATGTACTTTTTTTTTCCAGTCTGAACTTTTCTCAGGATAAAAGGAATTAGCATTTGTTTGAAAAATGATGTCTGGGTTTTCTGTGTTTTTTAACAAGTGATCAATGTAAGACTTCAAAGTTCATACATAATTAGCCACTTCGATACTGGGTTTCTAAGGTGTTCAGTATGTTCCCTGCCATGAATTACTTATAAAGTAATAAAGGCAGACTAAAAATATACTGCTCCAAAAAATAAAGGGAACGCTCAAAGAACACATCCTAGATCTGAATGAATGGAATATTCTCACTGAATACTTTGTTCTGTACAAAGTTGAATGTGCACAACAGCATGTGAAATTGATGGTCAGGTGTTGCTTCCTAAGTGGACAGTTTGATTTCACAGAAGTTTGATTTACTTGGGAGTTATATTGTGTTGTTTAAGTGTTCCCTTTATTTTTTTGAGCAGTGTATATCAAAAATGGAGTTAACGAATAACGTGGGAGATTTGATACATTGAGGTCTTCACCTTTGGCAAATATTAAGACTCAGGGACTTCCAACTCAGAATTCTCCAGCCTTTCTGGGAGTTGAAGTCCACAAGTCTTAAAAGTTGCCAAGTTTAGGAACCCCTGTCGTATACACACAGGTGTAATCCTTGACCTAAAATGACAATTGAGCCCAACATTTCTGTTGTTAAGTTGAGACATTTGTTAAGTGAGTTTTGTCCCATAGTATGACCTTCCTTGCCATTTGTCAACAGTTACTACTTAAGTAGTAACACAGTTAAGTAGTAACACAGTTGTTAAGTGAATTTGGCTTCCCCATGGACTTTGCTTATCAAAAGGTAACATACATGACCTTGGGACACAGCAATGGTCATAAGTATGAACCAGCTACCAGTATCTGGATTTGAATCGTGTGATCATGGGGATGCTACGAAATTTGTAACTCTGAAAAATGGTCGTGTCCCTCCCCCTTTTTTTAGTGTCGCTGTAATTTTGAACGATCCCTAAACAAGCCTATCCATATGTTTTTTGTTTAAGTATTATATTTCTCCTCCAATTTTGTGCATAGGGAGTTCTTGTCGAGATTGCTTTCTTGTATGTAAAGAATTGTGTTTAATTCAGTGATTACTGTATTTTTCAGAGTATAAGATGGACCTTTTTCCCCTAAAAGAGGCTGAAAATTGGGTTGTCTTATATTCCGAATGTAACTTTTTGTAAGCCCCAGCACTAATGTGGTGCTAATGATCTTCACAGCTTGCAGGATTTTTTTCATTGCTACTGCAAAGTCTCTGCAAGTTTGTTTTCATTGCTCTTCCCTCCGAAAAAGGTGTTTTTTCCCCCCAGCCCTAACCAGGGGATAAAATAATGTGCTGAAGCTGACTAGATTAAGAACGCTAGCCAGATGAATACCTGGTTGGTAGATTTTTCTTTCCCATTTTCCTCCCCCAAAACTGAAGTGCATCTTATACACTGAAAAATACAGTAATATGAGCTAAATAACATGAGTTACTGTCAGTAAAATGGGTTCGTTCAACTGTCAATATGTCTGATTAGATGAACGTCTACCAGCAATCTTGAGTATGCCTCAGGCTAAACCACAACATGCTAGTTTTGCTGAACAAGACACAATTGTGGCTGTGGC
The DNA here is from genome assembly GCF_031021105.1 of Erythrolamprus reginae. Taxonomy (NCBI): domain Eukaryota; kingdom Metazoa; phylum Chordata; class Lepidosauria; order Squamata; family Dipsadidae; genus Erythrolamprus; species Erythrolamprus reginae. Next base: position 109,299,190 of record NC_091954.1, read on the forward strand.
TGTGTACTTGATGCTCTAAATCAAGTGTCCAGCTTTGGCTATTTATAAGACCTGTGGACTTCAACTCCCAGAATCCCCTAGGCAGCCATCCTGGATGGGAGATTCTGGGAGCTGAAGTCCACAAAGTCTTAAAAGTTGTCAAAGTTGGATCATCCCCATTCTAAGCCCTGCCACCACTGTCCTGCTTTTTCAGAATTCTTCCTATGACATTGACTTACTATGGGAGTCTGTAGGTCTTTTGTCTACAAATAAATTGCTTTAGAACTGGAGTTAGGTCAGTGAAAAGTATTCTGTTTTAATACCGGCATGACCAGGTAATGTTGAAGTCGATTTAGGAAGTCAACTATTGGTTGAATATGATGCTACGGGTAGTCCTCACTTAACAATCACAATTGGGACTAGCAACATCATTTCAGCAGTCATTAAATCAATCACCCAGGGTCATGAACTGAGACCTCGCGTGACTTGCAATTTCACTGCACTCCTTGCTTGTTTGGAACTAGATGTGGTGATCACGAATGTTAATCTTGTGATAGGAGGACGCTAATCATAAATGTCCATAAATGCAGACTGACCCAGAAAGGCTGCAACAGCTATAAGTCTGAGGACTGGTTATAAAGTCACGTTTTTCACCGCCATCATAACTGGTTGCAAAATAGGTCGGTTGTTAACTGAGGATTACCGAGATTTGATATGTGTTAGTTTCTTTTAGTATGTATTGTCATTGTAGTAAACCTACTAATGAAATACTCATTGCAATAGGGAAATTGCGGTTTCTTCAACATAATTAAACATTTACTAAAGATCACCATCTGTCCTAGGACAGGTCCACTAGGGCAGTAGAAGGTATAATTGTAAAGTTGCTTTTAGTTCTTAGTGGTGGATGGAATTATTATTAAATCCTAGCTCTAGAGAGAAAAATAACCCCTGTTGGCTAAGTTGGTGCTGTCACCACAATTTTAAAAAATGCTAGCAGTCAATGTAGAGAATGCAGCTACTTCGCACATTTGGTCCTTCGTCTTGTTCTGTATTTTAGAGCTTCGTGAGATAAATTCTTAAGATTCTGAAAGCTTAAAATGTTTTAAAGCTTCATCCTCTATAAACAGTAACACGTTTTAAATTTGTGGTCCTATGTGTGTTTAACCTGGGAGTAGCTTCCATTAAATCATAGCCGTGCTTAATTGTGGCAGAGGGGGGGAACATAAAGGAATATGTTTTAATAAATAGACTGATTTCAGCACGGCATAACTCACTATCGTCAGATTAGAGCCAAATGTCTGGTTTTAAACAAACTCAACAGAATCGACAGTACTAATTTTTGTACTTTCCAAATGAATGGTCCTTGTTTTATTAAGAGAAACCCATCCTTACTTTATTTTAGTAGTAGAAGGAGAGATGTATGCTTCCCTTTGCAAAAATGCTATATTTTTTTAATTTTAGATTGCAAAAGAAATGTTATTCCCACTATGCCAAAGACGGCTCCCTTAAATGTGCTTATAATTGATTCTGTCCTTAAGCTCTCGAAGACTGAACCTTAGTTATGATGTTTTAAACAAGCACGATTGGGTTTATACCAGCCTTAACATTTTGGAAAGGGCACTGAATATTTCAGTTGGCAGGAGAGAAACTCATTTTTGAGTTGCTTCAGTCGTAGTGGACAGAGCAGAACAACTGGAAGCCAGAGCAAATCCAATCCCTGGTCCAAAGGACTTTGGACTTCCTAACACTGTGGCCACCCCACCATCATGTTAAGATGCTTTGTGGCAAAAGAGTCGAATGCAGCTTCCTGTACTGCTATGTTAATACATTGTTATACAAAAAAAAAGGAAATTATATTTATTGAATAAAATCTTTGACTTTTAACTGTCTTGGTTTTATTTCTGAACAATTCAAGGATGAAGAATTGCAAGTTGAATGTTGCGTGCGTCTTATAAAAATGCTTTGCAGAGACAGAGTTATAGAAAGGAACCCTAGTTTTGGGACAAAACGCAAGCCTTGATTCCTTGCTAAAGAACGTTTAAACTTGCATCCAGCTTTATTTTCAAACTTGTACATATTTGAATGCATATGTATCTCAACTTTCTTTCCATTGACCCTCAAAACATTCCAGGTCCATTTATACCGATGTTGAATCTTAATTCAACCCAAAAGTTGAAATGACATGAGAATGACAGGGACCGCCTTCTGCTGCACGAATCCCAGCGACCAGTTAGGTCCCACAGAGTGGGTCTTCTCCGGGTCCCGTCAACCAAACAATGTCGCTTGGCGGGACTCGGGAAGAGCCTTCTCTGTGGCGGCCCCGGCCCTCTGGAACCAACTCCCCCCAGAGATTAGAATTGCCCCCACCCTCCTTGCCTTTCGTAAGCTGCTTAAAACCCACCTCTGCCGCCAGGCATGGGGGAACTGAGATTTTCTTTCCCCCTAGGCTTCTACAATTTATGCATGGTATGTCTGTATGTGTGATTGGTTTTTATATAATGGTTTTTAACTGTTTTTAATATTGGATTATACTGTCTTGTTACTGTTGTTAGCCGCCCCGAGTCTGCGGAGAGGGGCGGCATATAAATCCAATTAATAACAACAACAACAACAATAATAATAATAATAATTTGATATGAGATTTGAAATGTTTCTTTCTCGTACTTGCCTCAGAGCAAATGCCTTCACTATGTTGTCCACACACTCTCTCTCTGTCTCTCTCTCTCTCTCACACAAACACACACAGAGATCAGATGAAAATTTGGCAGATTCATCAAGCTTGACTCAGCCTTCCATCCTTCCAAGGTGGATAAAATGAAGAGCCAGATTGTTGGGGGCAATAGGCTTATTTTAAACCGTATAGATGGGGCTGTAAAATCACTATGAAGCGGTATATAAGTCTAAATGCTATAGCTATAAGCAGAACGTGCTACTCTTTTAAAGAGTTGCCTCACCTGGAGCACCAACGTTGAACCAATGTGTTATTTGAACTCAGAAAAATAAAACCCAAAGAACTGGTTCATCAGGTTTTATGAATGCAGCCATAGTATAAGAAAGGTCCTTTGCCTGTTGTTTCTCTTAAGGATGCGAGATTATTTTGACACCTGGATTTAGTTGATGGCATCAATCCTTGGGCTGTTGGCTCAGCATTATCCCAAAAAAACCCTCCACCACCTGGCAATGCAGGTGTCTAGGATACTGCCAAGAAAATTGCATCCTTATAACCAGGCATTGAGCTAGACCCAGTCATTTTTACTTGGCTTTTTAGATACCTGAGGATGAACATTTCATAGCACCTGAAATATCTGCCAGAGACCAAGTTTCATTCAATGGCACCCAACAGTCGCAACAGCAAATCAAAATCTTCATATAATGTGTGCGCTTTTATGAAAAAAAATTTTTTAATCAAACACTAGCTGCACATCTCGCTCAAAAATTGACCAACCAAAATTTTTGGTCATACTTAATTATCAGCATTTTGTTCAACTCCTTTAATTTTTTTTTTAAAGTCCTTCAGAGGAGCATCACAGGGTAATTTTGAAGAAATAAGTTACTTTATTTAGCAGGTTCACAATTCATAGCTTTGGACCGACCAAAGAAAAAACATCAAGGTACCACTTTTTTTTTCTCACCCCCACAAATTAAGAAACTTCAAACCATGTTTGGGGAAAAAGAAACCCTCCGTTTGTGCAACCATAATCTATGTTTTATATGGCAAGCACAATTTCAATTTGCAATGTTCTCTTATTCCTCTCACCATGATTTTAAAAAATAAACATAAACTAATCAAGAAACAAAGTCGTTTTTGCTTGTTCTCCGATGGCATAATTCACGTGAAGGTTTTTGCCATGACAATCGGGCTGGTATTTTATTGACTCTGGAATTGCAGAAAGTTATTTTTCTCAGTAGTTACAATTCAACATTACAGGAAAATGTTGATCACGGTGACTGAAATAAAATTACCAAGTAATCTGCATAGATGAGAAGATTTAACCTTACATATGACAATAAAACTCCAAAAGTAGATGATAAGGTTAAGCATTGACTGCTTATCTGATATTTGGCAAAAGGAAAATTATTTAGGAAGGGTCATTTTACCACTGGATGTACACATGGGTTGTTTTTATTAAATCAACCCAAGTAGAAATTCAGTTTACATTTTTAAAACTTAAAAAAAAAATCATGCACACATACATGGGGATATGTCTGAACATTTTTAGTCTTTGCTAGAGCCAGGCATTTTACATTCAGAAACAAATAATTAAGCCAAATATTTCTGCCACTAAATACAGTCAAACCCTAGCACCACTTTAGACAGTACACGTCCCACTGAAAAGCAGGTGACCAATTTTTGCCTCTGGATTTAAAATCACTTTTTTTTTTTAATTCAAGAATGCTATCACACAAACAACCTCAGTTTTTATGCTACTTAAGACAGCAATGCTTTATGTAATGCAGTTTTTTTATAATTACACAGTAATTATAAATTGTGTAGTACCAAACTGATGGCAAATTCCATTTTGTTGAAAAGGCCTCAACATTGCAAAAGGAATCGTCTTTAAAAAAACAAGAACAACATGGCACCTATGCCCTAATCTTCAGCACAGGGATAGAATTCAGTACATCTCGTTAAAATTAAAACACACACACAAACACAAAAAAAATACATAGCATACATCAATGACTCATTCTGAGAAAGCTGTACCCAAATTTAAAGACAGAAAAACAGCACACACGCACGCTTCGTAGAGTTTTCATAATTCAAGTCTTCGCTGATATTTACACAAGAGAAAAAACAAAGAGTAAATAACATACTTGACTTTGCCAATTCCAGCAGCTAAAAGATTTCCAATTTTTATTCAATGGTTTCCTTAAACTTTTCCAAAAGGTTACGGAGGGAGTGGCTGTAGGATCCTGACGAGAGTTGGTTTAAAAAAAAAAAATCAAGCAATTAAGATTTTTTCCCCTCCTGTTATTTTAGCATCTGCATAAAAGTGCATTTTAATGACATGGATACAAGCAAGAAAACATCATGAACAATATCACACTTGCCCCTTCCGTTCTTAAATATTACAAAGGAGTTTTAAATACCTCAAATCCATGTTTCCAATGTTGTTCTATCGAACAATTGGGGGGGGGTTTGCTTAAGAAAAGGGCAAAGTGGTGTTGAAACGATTAAAAGACAGGAGGTATTTCAAGTGCTGCTATCATATAAAAACACAAAGAATAAAAACCGCATTTTTTAAAAAATGTGTACGGTTGGACAAAAAAAAAAAATAGTGGCAAGCCAAAACACACCGGGACCACAGTGGGTGTAGCATTTTCAATCTTTCATCATGATTGAAAATCCTGAAAATGCTATATGTGCCTCTATTTCTCTCGGCTGGGCAAATTCTTTCCATTTCAGCAAGGTTTCAAAACGGTGGACTTTGAAATAATTGCAATCGGCAGATTCGGAGCTAGGTCCTGACCTAAAGTACATGTTCCGGTTTTCAACTAATTAGTGTTAGCATCGACCTTCAGTGAAATTTAAAGCTAAATACGCTTTATGCTGGGAAAGAGAAGAGGGGAATGTATGTTATGTGGGTGGGAAAAGAGCACGCAAATCACTAGGGCACTTAGTGATATCTGCAGCCAATTGAAGTGGCCACTCGATGACATGTCTCATGGCGTTTCCATGCCAATGCTACACATACATGCGTGTCTGATGCAAGCTGCAGCATTGACATGATAAGGGCATGGCACACATATTGTCACCTGCCCCCGTCCTCTTTGCTGGTACCCAAAAGGACAATCTTGATTTTTTTCCTTTACCACTGAAAACATAACATCTGCATCAGTCTCATTTATGATCCAGCCACGTTAAGAGTCCATAGCTACTCTCCGCTGCAGACAACGGCAGAATCAAGTAAAAAGGATTCTCTCTCTTCCATTGAAAGTGCTGAACTTATTTGGCTGGATAACGTCAAGTGGCATGGAAAAGATGGAGGCCCTGCGATTAAGCGGGAACTCCAGATAGAAAATAATTACTCCCTACACAGACCCCAATGCAAGGGGTGGGGGAGAGATTTCCTCTTTGTGCAGTTGCTATCTAAGACCCTTCATCTCCCGCTCTCAAATCTGAAATTTTAAATATCCGCAGGCGTCAGGCTGGTGAGGTTTGCATAGACCTGCAGGACGTGGGATGTGTCCGAGCGATGATCAGAGTGAGCTGCAGTTGTAAAATAAGAACCCACCCGAGGTGAAGAAGGCTCCCTGGCGGTAGCCGTACTCGCCCTCGAGTGGATTTAGCTTATGCTACTCAGCCTCGACTAAATCTGCCTTACATTCATGGTTATTTTGCAAACCCTTCCTGGGCTCAAATCCAAGAGTTTTATAAAATGTAGCAAGTATTACAAGTTGGGTATTGCATTCAAGTCTTAACAATTCAGTAGGACTTAGCAGCTGGGGGAAGGACAGAGAGAAATCCTTGAAGAGAAAATGAGCCTTTCAAGGATAATAAAACTGGGCAATTAATGAACGGCTAGGTAACTGATGACATTTCAAAACTAACAAGACTGGGTAAGTGTAAGAGCAACGGTGAGCAATTTCTTATTCCCGCATTCGAGTGCCCACTAGTCCTTACTGGGCAAAGCCTCACCTATTGAAACTTAAGAACAGCCACTCCGTAAAACAATAATTGAAGAGAAAGAAAGAGCAGTTAATGTGATCAAATGTGGAGGGGCTCTCCCCGCTTTGGGGATACGGGATAATGACCCAATTCCCAGAAGCAGCTGCCCACACCTGCTTGAGAAACAGTGCGACCCAATTAAGTTAGCAGGAATGCTACTGGTGGTCAGATGAAAAACACTCCAATATCACCCTCCTTTCTTTTGATGCCGCGCACACAACAAGGCGCGGAAACAAGGCGGCCAAAGGACTGTTGTGTTCGTCAGCAAGAAAAGGCCACCCATCAGCAAAAGGAGGATGCTAGAGGAAGCGTCTTCCACCTGGCACGAGGCAGTCTGACATCAAAGGATACCGCAAAGTCATTAGCCGACCGAGAGGTGTCAATGCACCGATGCAGCTGGCAAGCCTGTTCCAGAGAGGGACAAAAAAAAAATCCAGGTTTTTGCTGGGTCTTTTCGACATCCGCTTTCAACCGCACAAGCAAACGACAATGACAACGAGCCCTTCCCACTCACACCGACAAAACAGCTGTAAATCGACCATTTAAAATAACAATAACAATAATAATAATAATAAAAACAATGGATCCAAACACACTGTTTTAGGATAAGTCTCGGCACAGTCGTTGCAGGTAGCCCCAAAACAGGTGAGCTGAAGGTAATTTTGTTTTTCCTCTCGGCTTTTTTTAGAATTAGGACACGTGGACTGTGAGATCGAACTGTGCAACGGGAACACAAAAGAGTTTGCTTGGTGGGGGGAGGAAAAAAACCCAAAACCAGAATGTACTTTAGGTGTGGAAACCGTAAATGTCAAAAAGAGTCATCCAAAAACATGAAAGATCTATGGAAAGCATTTAGGAGATTCCGTTTTTAAAAAAGGAGGGGAGGGACAAGATGATATATCCACAATGCTGGAGTTTCCGAGGGGTTAGGAGGGCAGCCCAGGCTGGGTGAGAGGGCCAAGCCACCTGTAGTCTGATATGGTCCAGGGTATAATCCTTACAAGTTTGCAGCCACCCTCAGCTCTTATCTCTCCGGGATTGGTCTTCGGTCCAGTTCAGTCATTGGCAGAAAGGGACTGCAATTTTTTTCCCCATTATGTTTATTTGTACAGACTAGGTACATGTTAGAAGGTTCCGATAGCGCTACACTGTCGTACTTTTGATTCCAGCAATCTGAGGTCGTGCAAATTCCACAAAGTCATCAATAAGAACAGGCCACGCACCTGAAGGGGGAGGGAAAGAGAGCGGGGGAAAAGACAAAGTGATTATATTTTCCCCTGGCTAATATGATTTTTCTGCTTGTTTTGGAATGCAGTGCCCTAGAACCGTGATGGCGAACCTATGGCATCTGTCTGTATTTACCACACTAAAAGTTAAAACTGACACACTCCTAAAATAATAATTTCTTGAATCTTGAGAAAATAACAATGATAAATTCAAATAAAAAGGGTGACGCCTGAGAGGGTCTTGAGTGACCCCCGGGTGTGTTTGTGTGTCCCCACTTTAGAAAAAAACTGATCTAAATAACCCAAAAGGAAACACAGACCCTCAAAAGAATCAGGTCCTAAGTTGTTACAGGATTTAAAGAGCCATAAAGTCAATACCATCGTATGTCAATGGGCATTCTCTCAATCAGAGAGAAATAGCATTTAGCATTTTAGACATTGTTGTGGTTAGCTCTGGCCCAGCTCCTGCCCCAAGGACTGTGGATGTGGGGGAAACATCCACATGCTGCAGGCCTGTTTTGCCCCGGGTGGAATCTGATGATGAAGGCTCCTCTGACCAAGAAGACATGAGTGACAGGGAGGAGGAGAGTGTGGCAGACAGCTCAGAAGGAGATCAATTATCTAGCTCCTCCTTGGATTCAGAACAAGAGTTAATGATACAGCCACACATGCGGAGAGCGATGCATAGGCAACAACAAATGAGATTATTATCAGAGAAAATGAGGCCACCTGTGGTTGGGTGGGGCTGTGGTCATTAGTGAGGCTGCTATAAAGAGCAGCATGTGGGTTTGGCCATTGTGGAGGATTATCTGATCGTTGTGTTTCGTGACTGCTTTACTGACTTTGACCTTTTGTGTGCTGATTTTTCCCCGCTTTGAAACTAAAGCAGAGCAAAGGGTGTTTCACTTTGTGAAAGAAGAAGGACTGTGAATTGCCTCACAGCTGCAAGCTAAGTATCACAGAACTGATAAGGGACTTGTACAAATTACCAGTTTGCTTGGAGATGAGTGCTCATTGCTATCCCAAAAAAGGGCTTGGTTTAAGTGAATTTTAATTATAAAGAACATTGTTTTGAATTTTCAAATGTGTGTGTGTCTGAAATTGTATCTGTGCATTTTTGGGAGGATTCTACCAGAGAGCTCGACAGAACAAGACATATACTGCTTCATAAGTGCTTTCACGGCCCTCTCTAAGCGGTTTACAGAATCAGCCTATTGCGCCCAACAATCTGGGTCCTCATTTTTCCCTCCTCGGAAGCATGGAAGGCTGAGTCAACCTTGAGCCGGTGGGGGGATTTGAACTGCTGAACTACAGCTAGCAGTTAGGTGAAGTAGCCTGCAGTGCTGCACTCTAACCACTGCGCCACCCGGCTCTTAGGGTGGTGGTGGGGAAAACCAAACACAGGAAAAAGTATGACAGAATATTAAAATGGTGCGTCCCTTTTGCCTGGTCAATGACCTGGTGACTCACAGAAGGGAAGGATTAGTGACTCCACACTAGCTGGTTTAGCAAGCTGGTTTTGTTGAAATAAGGAGGGATTGGGGGGGGGGGGGAACGACACCTCATAGCAGGGAGATGCCATTGAGCGCCATTCATTTTAAAGCCACATTTTATACCCCTAGCTTGCTAAGGGCTGCTCTCTGGGATTAAGTTCATGGTATTTATGGCAATGACCAACCAGCTTTATTTTCAGATGTTGGACAAACAGATAATTGTTTACTCCCTCACTGCTTCACCATTACACAAACAAAAAATAAATAAAAAAGAACCACCCCACCCTGAGAACTGATGAACAAATCAGATTGTAGATAAGTTTTGAAGAAAATGACTAATAGATTAGCAGTGTCAGTGGCACAAACAGAAAGAGTTTGGCCTTGCGCTTAAAGGCACAGGCTAGAAACCAGGAGGCTGTGAATTCTAGTTCCATCTTAGGCATGAAAGTACCTTACTGACTTTCGGCCAATCACCAGGAGGCTGTGAATTCTAATCAGGCCTTAGGCAGGAAAGTCAGCCAAGTGACTTTGGGCTAATGACGAGTTCTAGTCTCACCCTAGGCAGAAACACTGGCTGGGGGACTTTGGACCAGTCATTCTCTCCCAGACCAACTCACCTCACTGGGAGGGGGGGGGGTGTTTGTTGTGGGGAAAATAGAAGGAAAGAGTATATGTTTGCCACCTTGAGTTATTTATAAAAGCCAACCCCGGAACATCTATTAAATGTAGACTTGGACAAAGAGTTCCAACAGCATCAAGAAGCAACCTTACCTTCCTCGTCATAATTTGACATATCATCTGCTATCATTGCACTGAAGTCTAAAAGAAGGTTCCAAGTGTCCTTCGGTATAGATCTTTTATGATGTTCCTGTTTGAGAGAGAAAATACCGCCGTCGTAATTCAAGACATTACTTCTCTATTGACTCCTCAACAGGACTTTATGCTTAGCACACCGTGGTACCAAGACTGGAGAATCTCTCACATTTCTTGGACAGCAAGAGCGGAAATGATCTTGGATCTTGGGATCACATTTTAACCATCTGGCTGAGCCACTGCAGAGCAACCCAGCTTTGGGTCTGAGAGCTGCTTAAATCATTGGTTGGAATAAAGCAGGACCGGGAAGGCATGTAGCTTCAACATTTTCAAAGCACTGAGAGAGACTGTTTCACTTCCACTGAAGGGGCCACTACTGTGTAGTGCTCAAAATTAGTAAGGCTTTGTGCGGCTTTGAGAAGGCCTGTCAAAAGAGGCCTTGGCTGGAGGCTTAGTGCTTCCTCAAGGCTTTGCACCAGATTCAGTGGGCTCATGCAGAATCCACATTGTTTATTCTTTCATTTCTTCATTCATTTCCACAGCTGTCCAATTCAACCAATTGATTGATCGATTGATCGACTGACTGACTGACTGACTGACTGACTGACTGACTGACTGACTGACTGACTGACTGACTGACTGATTCATTCATTCATTCATTCATTCATTCATCATTCATTCATTCATTCATTCATTCATTCATTCATTCATTTATTCATTCATTTTCATTCCCATAGCTGCCTGAGCGATTCTGGTAGCTTACAAATACAGGTAGTCCTTATAACTAGTGTTGGGTGAACCGAACCTGCAAGGTTCAGGCTTGTGCCGAACTTTGCAGTGTTCGACATGCCAAACCCAAACCCCAACTTTTAAAAAAGTTCGGGTAAAGTTCGGGTTCGGCGTTTGGACAAACGCCACTAAACGACGATGCGCTGCTGCTGTTTGGGTTCGGGTAAAATTTGGGTTCGGCAAACTCACCCAAACTTTACGGCAAAGTTTGGGTGAGTTCGCCAAACCCGAACTTCGTGAAGTTCGCCCAACACAACTTATAACCATAATTGTACCTTGAATTACAGTTGTAAAATATGCCGATTAATAAATGGTCACCACATGACCACGCTAAATTTCATGATAGTTTTTTTGTCAGTCATAAAGTGAATCTAGCAATGGGTGGATTCTTTCGCCAGAAACTGGTTTCTGATTAAAAAAAAAAACCATTGCAAATTATGGCCGCATGACTGGGGGATGCTAAAAACAGCTGTGAGTGTCCAAAATGAGATCAGGTGATCATGGGATGGGGTGACAGTGGAGAGTAAGAACTTCATATCTGGGTCTTAAGTAGCAAGGGAAAGGTCTGTTGTAACTCTGAATGGTCACTAAGCCATCGGTTGCAAGTCAAGGACTATCAGCAGAGGCAAAACAAGCTGCCAGTTTGCCCCAATTTCAATCTGACCTCTTATTATGTTCAGAGGCAAAAATTCCTGATCTAGACCCATTTCATAAAGGTATTGCTTACCACATACACACACACACACACACACCCTGTATCTATTTGTTAGAAACAATATTTGAACTTACCAATAAAAATCTGTTCCACAAGTCTAGGAATTTAAACCTCCCGTGCAGTACTAAGTTCCAGTAGGCAATGGCCATTTCTAAATCTGTAACGTTAAAGAGAATTTTTTTTCCTTTAAAAAAAAAGCATTATGATCCAGAATGATTTCGGGAATGGATAATGAATTATCAAAGCAAAAGGAAAAAAATTGTAGCACAAGGATTGTTAGAAACTTCCTGAATTTCCTGATTTTTCACCTTCATCTCCATCAAAGAATTCTCAGACTATCCCAACTAGACACTGGCCATCTTTCAGCTGTGGCGAGGGGGGCGTTTGCCCAGGTTCGCCTGGTGCACCAGTTGCAGCCCTATCTGGACCGGGACTCACTGCTCACAGTCACTCATGCCCTCATCACCTCGAGGTTCGACTACTGTAATGCTCTCTACATGGGGCTACCTTTGAAAAGTGTTCGGAAACTTCAGATCGTGCAGAATGCAGCTGCGAGAGCAGTCATGGGCTTACCTAGGTATGCCCATGTTTCACCATCACTCTGCAGTCTGCATTGGCTGCCGATCAATTTCCGGTCACAATTCAAAGTGTTGGTTATGACCTATAAAGCCCTTCATGGCACTGGACCAGAATATCTCCAAGACCGCCTCCTGCCGCACGAATCCCAGCGACCGATTAGGTCCCACAGAGTGGGCCTTCTCCGGGTCCCGTCAACTAAACAATGTTGGTTGGCGGGCCCCAGGGGAAGAGCCTTCTCTGTGGCGGCACCGACTCTCTGGAACCAACTCCCCCCAGAGATTAGAACTGCCCCTACCCTCCCTGCCTTCCGTAAACTCCTTAAAACCCACCTCTGCCGTCAGGCATGGGGGAATTGAAACACCTCCCCCGGGCATGTTTAATTTATGCATGGTATGTTTGTGTGTGCGTCTGTTAGTATATGGGGTTCTTTTAAATCTTGTATTAATTTTTAAAGTTTTCTGATTATTTATGATTTGTTCTAGCTTGTTGTGAGCCGCCCCGAGTCTTCGGAGAGGGGCGGCATACAAATCTAAATAATAAATAAATAAATAATAAATAAATAAATAAAGCAAGAAAAAGTTTGCAATGGGATTTCCCCTTTTTTCCCTTATTCCCCTTGCTGAGCTCTTCACAATGAGTTTGCTTCTTAAACCTACTCTAAATTTCAGGGGTGCAACAGAGGCCTTCAGGAAGGGAGGGAAAGCTAGAAACGCCTCTAAAAAGCTTCCAAAGCTTTGACAGCACTTTTCCAGGGCTGGTTTTCTTGCAAACTACAATTTTGTTAAACCACACTTGCTGGGGGAATTGTGTATGGCAGGGGTCCCCAAACTTGGCAACTTTAAGACTTCTGGATTTCAACTCTCAGCTATGCTGGCTAGAGAAGTCTGGAAGTTGACGTCCACAAGTCTTAAAAGTTGCCAGGTTTGAAGACCTCTGATCTATGGATATTCCCAATTGTCCAGGTTGTCCCAAAGGTGCTTTCTTTGGGGTGGTGTGGGGGTGGTGGAGGCAACTGGATTTTTTTCTTCTTTTTTCGCTTCCCATCGGATGAGAAGCGAATTGTTTTCAAAGAAAAGCACCTTTGGGACTTGCTGAGGTTTGTCTCAATCGGGGAAAGGCAGTTTCCACTCATCCTGTTCAACCGCAGCGATTGCTGAGAAATTGACTTTCAGGTATGCGACATGAGTCACTTTCTCCCTGAGCTGAGAAATGGTGGCATACATACCTAAACCTTTCTGTCCTGGATTCTTTGCAAAGTTGAAAGTAAACTGGTAAAAGTCCTTAAATCTTCCTGGCTCTTTCAATTCTTGTTCCATTTTAGGAAGCTGGGCCTTTAGCTTTTCTATGCTGTCACATCTGTATTGATACATCAAAAGATTTTTATTTCTCCTTCAGTCAGTGTATTTAGGCTGCGTATTTTTAAAATCCTTCTACAAATTGTACTGATATGGGCGGTCCACAACTTGCAACCGTCTGTTTAGTGACCGTTCGAAGTTACAACAGCAAAGCGTGACTTTTCAAACTTAGAACCAATGTAGCATCCTCGTGGTCATGTGATCAAAATATGAGCACGTGGCATGTATTTATAACAGTTGCACTGCCCCAGATCATGAAATGGTAACTTTTTTTAGCTGGCTACTAACAAGCAACAGCAATAGGGGGAGTCAGATCGGCTTAATGACAGGATTCACTTAACAACTGCAGTGGTTCACTTACCAATTGGGGCAAAAAAGATTGTAACATCTTACTTGCCTTGCTTAGGAACAAAAATCTGAGGCTCAATTGTGGTCGTAAGTCGGCGATTATCGGTATCCTTTATATAGGTAATATAAATTGGGACTGGAATTTCTGTCATAAGTCCTGGTAGTTGCAGGTTGAGTTGGACCTAGTTTTACTACAATTTTGCATGGCTATTAAGTGAATTACATGGTTGTTAAGCCAATGCGGGTTCCCCAATGGGGATTTTTTTTTTAACTGGAAATTGACAATAAAGTTATCAAATCACAACTATGGGACCTCCCCCAAGATGCTGCCACTGGTCATAAATGAGAGCTGGTTGCCAAATTGCCGGAATTAAAATCACATGACTTGGGAATTGTGCAACAATTGTAAATGTCAGTACAAGTCATAAATCACTTTCTCCAAGGTCACTGTGACTTCAAAACAGTCACGAAACAAGTGATTGTACATCAAGGACTACAATTTTTAGAATGGATGATATTTGAAGTTCACTGTGATTTGGTTTATTAAAATAGTAATTAATCTACCACATTTACAAATCAGCTAAGAATGAAATTTCCTCCCAAGGCAGAAGCTTAGAACAATTCTGCGGGAATTCTCACAGCTTCCCTTTGTCTGCTTGAATCAATGAATATGGTAACCACGGCAAATATATATATATGCCTGGAAAAGGTTCATGGAAATTCAGCTATTTGTATATTTAAATCAATTGTCTGATAGTCTGTGCATTTTCCTGAACTTGCCAGTAAACAAAGTCATTTCAGAAAACATCGGGAGTATAAAAGCTGCCATATGGAACACTATCATCTATGTTGCTTCACAGTTTACTCACACCTTGCATCAACACATTTGCCAAAAGAGTAAACAAATGCACAAGTTCAGTTCTAGTACCGATATAGCTATAAGGAATATTGCCTGCTACGCTTCCAGGTACGGTCTCATCCGATATTTTAATGAAGTGAAACACACACCAAAAAAAGAGAGAGTTTTGGGGCCCTTACGGACAGTGCAATCAAAATGCAATGATTTCCCACTTTGTCCATTCAAAATAAATACAGGTTTGCAGTCAGCTTGCTGTACCTATGACAATGACCAACTCCCCCCAGAGATCAGAGTTGCCCATACCCTCCTTGCCTTTCGTAAGCTACTTAAAACCCACCTCTGCCGCCAGGCATGGGGGAATTGAGATACTCTTTCCCCCTAGGCCTTTACAATTTTATGCATGGCATGCCTGTCTGTATGTATGTTTGGTTTTTATATTAATGGGTTTTTAATCGCTTTTAGTATTGGATTATTATTGTACGCTGTCTTATTGTTGCTGTTAGCCGCCCCGAGTCTCCAGAGAGGGGCGGCATACAAATCCAATAAATAAATAAATAATTTTTTAAAAAAAGCTAAACATGAGTCTTCAACAAAGGCTATTTAAAAAGGGGATTGAAAACACTGCCCCCTCTTCATTCAACGTGGCCATTTTAAGGTGTAGATTTCAACTCCAAGAATTCCCCAGACCGCAAGCCCATGCCGGCTGGGGAATTTGGAATGCTGAAGTCCACGCATCTTAAAAGCAATCCAATTTTTTTTTTGGGGTGGGGGGGGGCGACGACTCCACATTGCTATAACTCTTGATGATTATTTTGGGTTTTGCGCTCATGTTTTGCACCGAGGCGCTTGTAGTTGAAAGGATTAGCCGCTGGTGACATCACCGTTGCTCTGGGAACACCCAGTTGGGGGCTCTTTTCATGTTCAGCAGCAGATGCCGGAGTGAAGAGTGAGATTTCAATTCCACCCCATGGCAATTCTCGGGTCTCAATGGCGGGCTTGCTAACCTCCTGCCCAGTGTTTCAACCACTCAAGCCATTGTGTTCCTTACTCTTGATGATTAAAAAAAAAGATTCACGAAGGAGCTTGTAAGTGTTATTTGCCAGAACCAATGCGTAACTAGGCCAGAGAGTGATGGGCAGGAAACCAGGAGTGAATGCTTTTCTGTAAAATAAAACAGCATGTGGGCAGGGTTTAATGCTGCTTTAGCCCAGAGGGCTCTGCATGCATCGCAACATGGGCCCCAGCACTTACCCAAGTTCTGTCATCCCATCCATGAATTCCATCCTTAAGAATTCACACTGCGTCGCAGCTCTGAACTTCCAGGCAATTATCAAGACACTAATGCTGGCCGGGTCTAGTGCCAAGTCGTCGCAAAACTGCTGTATGCCATCTATGCCGATTTTATTCTCATCTTGAGGGTCTTGAAGGTGGAGACAAAAGAAGAATATTTTAAAATTCCTAGAAATAAATACTCCGGCAAGAATGGAACCAGTAGGTGCGATTTCCAAGACAAATCACATGAGAAACTAATTTCTGACTCAAGGGACATTAACTGCTGGCAGCTACTGTTTAACATCAATCTGTGCAATATAAAATGTGTAAGAAGTGTCTCGCAGTCCTTTTGCCTGGAATCACAACTGCAATTGAAAATGGGTCAGTTTTATTTTTCAGCAAGGGGAGAGAGAGAGAGAGAATGAATCAAAATTCATCTCTCACGAAGGACTTCTTTTAAATCCATTTTTAACTCCAGATGAAGAGGCAGCTCTGAATGAGGAGGCTCTGGGTAGAGAGGAAAGTCAGAGTGGAAATGTGGGCAAGGTCAGGTAACTAGATCAAATACAAGAACAAACATGGCTTTTGGTGTTAGAAGGCTCCCCAAACCTTTGCTCTGAGTCAACTACAATATTTACATATTGAAGAAAGTTATAATCATGTCCAGTCAACGAAGCAGTGGAAGTGATGTGCCGGTGTCTGGAGGCTGTTGGGGCCTGGATGGGTGTCAACAGACTCAAACTCAAACCTGATAAGACGGAGTGGCTGTGGGTTTTGCCTCCCAAGGACAATTCCATCTGTCCGTCCATCACCCTGGGGAAGGGGAATTATTGACCCCCTTGGAGAGGGTCCGCAACTTGGGCGTCCTCCTCGATCCACAGCTCACATTAGAGAAACATCTTTCAGCTGTGGCCGAGGGGGACGTTTGCCCAGGTTCGCCTGGTGCATCAATTGCGGCCCTATTTGGACCGGGAGTCACTGCTCACAGTCACTCATGCCCTCATCACCTCGAGGTTCGACTACTGTAATGCTCTCTACATGGGGCTACCTTTGAAAAGTGTTCGGAAACTTCAGATCGTGCAGAATGCAGCTGCGAGAGCTATCATGGGCTTTCCCAAAAATGCCCATGTAACACCAACACTCCGCAGTCTGCATTGGTTGCAGACCAGTTTCCGGTCACAATTCAAAGTGTTGGTCATCACCTATAAAGCTCTTCATGGCACCGGACCAGAGTATCTACGAGACCGCCTTCTGCCGTACGAATCCCAGCAACCAGTTAGGTCCCACAGAGTGGGCCTTCTCCGGGTCCCGTCAACAAAACAATGTCGTTTGGCGGGGCCCAGGGGAAGAGCCTTCTCTGTGACGGAGCCGGCCCTCTGGAACCAACTCCCCCCGGAGATTAGAATTGCCCCCACCCTACTCGCATTTCGTAAGCTCCTTAAAACCCACCTCTGCCGTCAGGCATGGGGAACTGAGATATTCTTTCCCCCTAGGCCTTTACAATTTATGCATGGTATGTTTGTTTGTATGGATGTTTGGTTTTACAATATGGGGTTTTTAGTTGTTTTAGTATTGGATTTACATGCTGGTTTTTTTATTACTGTTGTTAGCCGCCCCGAGTCTACGGAGAGGGTCGGCATACAAATCCAATCAATCAATCAATCAATCAATCAATCAATCAATCCTCTGTTAAAACTGTGGGTACCGTACAAACAAAAAATTGTCGAATTCAGACACAGCATGCTATATCAAAGCCCCCCCCCCCCCCCCCCCCAATTATGCTCTGAAAAGAAATGAGCAATATCCTCAGAGTCAGGAAACTTCAAACCAGTTTCCTAATCAAACGAAAGGTGGCCTTTCAGGGAAGGGAGTTTGGGATTGTTTGGGGATAATCTTTCAAGAAATTTTGTTTATTTATTTATTTATTTATTTGATTTGATTTGATTTGATTTGTATACCGCCCCTCTCCGTAGACTCGGGGCGGCTGACAACAATAATGAAACAACATATAACAAATCTAATATTTAAAATAATATTAAAAAGACCCTTATTTAAAAAACCGAACATACACACACACAAACATACCATGCATAAATTGTATAGGCCTAGGGGGAAGGGAATACAGTAATACCTCGTCTTACGAACTTAATTGGTTCCCGGAGGAGGTTCGTAAGGCGAAAAGTTCGTAAGACGAAACATTGTTTCCCATAGGAAACAATGTAAAATGAATTAATGCGTGCAAGAAAAAAAAAAACCAAAAAACCGCCACCGCCCAGCTGTCACCTTTTGAAACAGCCGGGCGCTTCTCAGTGTTCTCCCAATGCCAAACCCAGAAGTCCGGCAAAAGTTGACGTCACCTTTTGAAAGAGCCGGGGGGCTTCTTGGCGTCCTCCCAAACCCAAACGCCAAACCCAACATGACCTTTGAGTCGTATAATATCTTGTGAGATCCCTAATTTAGGAAAGTATTTGAACCTAGCTACTTAGGAATCCTTTTCAATTTCAAACTCCCTTGGTTTCAAGTTCACCCTCAACCAAGAAGCTAACTGGGCAAAGTTATCCACTAGTTTTAGCCCATCCAGTCATACATGCGAAAAGGGCAGTTGTATGAATGAATGAATGAATGAATGAATGAATGAATGAATGAATGATTCATTATATGTAGTCTACGACTTACAACCATTTGTTTAGCGACTATTCAAAGCTGCAGCGGCACTGAAAAAAGTGACTTATGACCATTTTTCACCTTTACAACCATGGTTAGCGTCCCCGTGGTCATGTGATTTCCATACTTGATTCATATTTATGACAGTCGCAGCATCCTCGGGTCAACCTTTGTGACTTTCTTACAAGCAAAATCAATGGGGAAGTCAGATTCACTTAACAACTGCACTGATTCACCACTGTGGCAAGAAAAGTGATAAAATGGGGCACAACTGTTTCACTTAGCAACAGAAAATTTTGGTTATGATCATTAAGCCAAGGCCTAACGGACAATAAATATGTTTGCTGCCCCCCCTAAGCTCCTTAGGGGCAAGGACTATTTTAAATACCATATTTTTCGGAGCATACGACGCACCTCCCCCCCGGCACCCCTAGAAGAGGCTGAAAATTTGGGTGCATCTTATACACCGAATTGAGGTTTTTTTAAAAAACCTTTTTTTCCCAGCCTAACGTGGTGCTAACAATCTTCCCAGCTTGCAGGATTTTTTCATTGCTACAATGAAGTTTTTCTAGCCCTAAGTATTTGCAGGCTTGTTTTCATTGCTATTTCCTCCAAACAATAATGTACTGAAGCTGACCAGACTAAGGACGGTAGCCAGATGAATATGTAGTAGATTTTTTTCATCTCCCAAAACTAAGGTGCATCTTATACTCGTGCGTCTTATACTCCGAAAAATATGGTAGATAATTAAATAAATGAACAAACCATGCTGTAATATCTAACGCTTAAATAAACACCTCTCTTTCTCAGCCATAGTTTCCCCCCATTGAAATCAACAATTCCTGCTAAGTTCAATCATTCAAAACATTAACAAAAAAAACTTTTTACTCACCTTTGTATCTATTATATAGTTGCTCTAATTTCTTTCGGTCCAGTGATCCCTTAATGTTTTCTCGTATATACAGTTCAGGATTTTGAAAAAAATTATCTGTTGCAACATCTAGCTTCCAGTCATTCTGGGAGAGGCAATTCACTGCTGTTTTCTCACTAGATTGCGTGAAGATCATAAACTGCCGAACTTTATCTTTTTGCGATGACTTCAATTTGTTCTAAAAAAAGAAAAAAAAGTTTAAAAAGAATAGCAGTCAAACCTCACACCCATTTTGCCCTGAGAAGAAAATGCCTCAAAGGAAAACTCCATACATTTAGTCATCTTCAAGATGACGAGTGGGACCTCGTCGAAAAGTCACCAGAAATCTCTGAAACTTACATGGGAAGAAACCCGAATATGCCAACACCTTCATACCTATACCCGTGAAAATATATATATGTGTGTGTGTGTGTGTGTGTGTGTAGATTGTTCTGAGTTCAGGTTTTGCCCCGTGTAATATTTTGAGTGTCTATGCGACGTTTCGGTGAAATCACATTCACCATCATCAGGCTGAAGTTTTAAGCTTCGTGCTGCTGTAAATATGGAATGTTTGCAACTGCCATTTGTTCCTTATATATAGTGTTGGGGGTGGAGATTTGGTTTGAATGTAGCAAATAGATTGGGTGACTATGTTTTAGTGATTTGATTGGTTGGTGGAATCACAATTACTTGAAGGATTGACATGGTGATTATTATGATATGTTTTTAATTGTGATTCCACCAACCAATCAAATCACTAAAACATAGTCACCCAATCTATTTGCTACATTCAAACCAAATCTCCACCCCCAACACTATATATAAGGAACAAATGGCAGTTGCAAACATTGCCAAACTTTTGCCAAACTTCCGGGTTCGGGGTTCGGGGGGGGTGCTGGCAAGCCCCCCAGGCCGGCTGCGACCTTTTAAAACACCCGCGCCGCTTCGCAGCTGTCTCCCGAAGCCGAACGCGGAAGTTCGGCTTTAGCGTTCGGCTTCAGGAGACAGCCGCGAAGCGGCGCGGGTGTTTTAAAAGGTCGCAGCCGGCCTGGGGGGCTTGCCAGCACCCCCCCGAACCCGGGTTCGGGGGGGTGCTGGCAAGCCCCCCAGGCCGGCTGCGACCTTTTAAAACACCCGCGCCGCTTCCCATCTGTCTCCTGAAACGCTAAAGCTGAACTTCCGCGTTCGGCTTCAGGAGACAGCTGCGAAGCGGCGCGGGTGTTTTAAAAGGTCGCAGCCGGCCTGGGGGGCTTGCCAGCACCCCCCCGAACCCCGAACCCGGGTTCGGGGGGGTGCTGGCAAGCCCCCCAGGCCGGCTGCGACCTTTTAAAACACCCGCGCCGCTTCCCATCTGTCTCCTGAAACGCTAAAGCTGAACTTCCGCGTTCGGCTTCAGGAGACAGCTGCGAAGCGGCGCGGGTGTTTTAAAAGGTCGCAGCCGGCCTGGGGGGCTTGCCAGCACCCCCCCCGAACCCCGAACCCGGGTTCGGGGGGGTGCTGGCAAGCCCCCCAGGCCGGCTGCGACCTTTTAAAACACCCGCGCCGCTTCCCATCTGTCTCCTGAAACGCTAAAGCTGAACTTCCGCGTTCGGCTTCAGGAGACAGCTGCGAAGCGGCGCGGGTGTTTTAAAAGGTCGCAGCCGGCCTGGGGGGCTTGCCAGCACCCCCCCGAACCCCGAACCCGGGTTCGGGGGGGTGCTGGCAAGCCCCCCAGGCCGGCTGTCACCTTTTAAAACAGCCGCGCGGCTTCCCAGCAGTTGCCGAAAGCCGTTTTTTTGCGGAGGGGTTTTTGGTTGCACGGATTAATTGACTTTACATTGTTTCCTATGGGAAACAATGTTTCGTCTTACGAACCTTTCGTCTTACGAACCTCCTCCTTGCACCAATTAAGTTCGTATCATGAGATATTACTGTATTTGTTTTCATAGATATATCTACAGCAGCACGAAGCGTACAACTTCAGCCTGATGATGGTGAATGTGATTTCACCGAAACGTCGCATAGACACTCAAAATATTACACGGGGCAAAACCCGAACTCAGAACAATCTATATATATATATTTATATATATATATGATTTTCAGGGGTATAGGTATGTAACTTTTGGTGTGTTCGGGCCTTTTCCCGTGTAAGGTTGAGAGTGTCTTTGCAACATTTCGACAAGATCACACTCGTCCTCTTCAGACTAGGGTTTTGGGCTTCATGCTTCTGCGAATAGTGTGATTGGAGCTGCCGTTTTTCTATAAATAGTGGTGGGGTGTGTGAAATGCTGGCTCAGCTGCTGCAAGTGGGTTGGATGGCTATGTTGTAACATTTTGTTTGGTTGATGGACTCACATTTTGGTTAGTTGATTGACTTGATGGAGTTGTGGTTGTGATAGTCAACAAACGAATCCCAATATATATATTGTGTGTATATATATATATATATATATATATCAGTTGCAGAAGAAGTAAGGCAGACATTCACAAATCGCAATTAGGATATTGATTTCTTAACGTTGCACAGATGAGTTCAAAAGTTACTTGCAAGTCATGTTGTTCACTACTGGTCCAGGTACCTCAACCGAACTCCGAGGTGATGAGGGGGAAAAAAGTTTTGACTGACTTAGGGTTAAATATGAAATGATTAAAAACATTATCAAAATTCAGCAGCATGCACAGTGATACGTGCCTAGTGCCCTTATAATCATAAGTCTGCAAATTTTGGTCATAAGTTGCAGGGGCCATTAAGCGAGCACAGCATTGTAAAGGTTGTTAGGTGAACCCACTGTTCGTTATGGGGTATTTCTGGCACAAACAACATAAACTGTGGTTAAAATAAATCTGGAAAAAAACAAGCTAAACCATGGTCAAACAGCCCAATACAGTTACATGTTCGCTTTTGGGGGGGGGGGGAGAGGCAGGCACAATGTTTGAATTTCAAATTCAAATTTGGATTACAATTGTCTTTGTTGGAGCCTATCATAACTTCAAGCAATAACTGAGCAACCTAAACATAAGTCTAGGACTACCTGTATGAATGTTAACATTGCACATAGACTGAAGCTGTGTTCTTTCTAGTAAAGCTAAAAACACAATTTTCCAGACAATGTGACTGCGGAAAGCCATCATACTAACTATACCATGACTGGAAATACCATCATACATATGGCAAAGCAAGCATTTAGCTATATTCATCTAAAGCAGCGGTTCTCAACCTGGGGGTCGGGATCCCTTTGGGGGGGCGGTTTCACAGAGGTCACCTAAGACCAGGGAAAAAACAAATTTCCCATTGTGTAAGGAACTAAAGCTTCTATTCTGGCGCCTTGGAACATATTTTTACAATCTGACCAATCCGGTGTTTACAGTGGGGGTGTCCTTCTGACCTTCCTGCCAATCAGCTTAATGCTCTGTTGGGTGAATTGGCACTAGACCTATGGTTGGGGTTCACCACAACATAAAGGACTGTATTAAGGGGTTGTGGCATTAGAAAGGTTAAGAACCCCTGATCTAAAGTAACACACACACACACCGGTTTAAGAAGGCTAGTGCAGAAATTTATCCTTCTTAAAAACATTCCTGAGTTATTAATTAGGGCTTAACTAGGGCTAGGATAGAGGTTGCGGTGTCACATTTACTGAGGTTTCTACTTTTCATTTTTTTATTTATAAATAATGATCAGTTTACATTTTACATTTTGTTTATCTCTTACCAAGTTATTTAGTTCTTCATTTCAACTAACGTGACACAACTGCTATGGCCATATAATATGCTATTCCAAACAAATACACATAAACCATTTTATGGCACCTATACTTGAGGTTCAGGGGTAAAAATCCGTGCGCTCAAATTAATTTGTTTACACTGCATCGTCAGCTTAATGTAATTTTTTTTCTTTCTCTTGAGTCATTCTGCTATCCTAGTTTTGATTTAGCTATTCACTTTTTTATATTGTTTCTGTTGAATTGTTTCTGTTACCCCTGACTCTTCAATGACTGTAAATAAATATGAGTGCTAAATATTATGGCACATCACGATAACCTGGTACACACCTCCCACCAAAACACAAAGTATCCCTTCCCATTTTAGCTCCACGTCTTGTACAAAATCAATTATTGTCTATCAATGAACCACAAAGAATATTAGCAAGCACTATATGTGAACTTTTTAGTTTCCCAGAACAGTACTTAAAACAGCAATTACATCTACATATATCTGCCTCTATCTCTTAGCTAACTCCACCTTTGGCAATCTAGCCTGAGTTAATAGCAATAGCACTTAAGACTTATATGCCGCTTCATAGTGCTTTTACAGCTCTCTCTAAGCGGTTTACAGAGGCAGCATATACTGTATATGGGTCTTCATTTTACCCACCTCGGAAGGATAGATGGCTGAGTCAGCCCTGAGCCATGTATAAAATGGCAACAGAGAACAGGACCACAGAGAAATGTCCCTGAGAATGTAAGAGCTGCTTCTTTTACCCCTGTTCTGGGAATGTAAAGCAAGAGTGCCGGAAATTATAATGTGGAAGTACTATACAGTTATTGTAGAATTTCACCCTACATTATTTTGGATAAAAATGTGCCCAGTTTTTGCAACCAACATTTAACTTTTTATAAGGGAATCCTTAATTTAGCCTATATTCCTTCTATATATATTCACATTTTTTAAACAAATAAGATACCTGCTCACATTTGCATGCTTTCAAACTGCTAGGTGGGCAGGAGCTGAGGTGAGTAACAGGAGTTCACCCCGTTAAATGGCGCACAGGTCTTGAACCTTGTCGAACTTTCCCAACAAACCCAGCCTCTTAACCACTGAGCTACCGCACCCTTATTTAAATAGATTCATTTAAATGGTTTACAAAACCATCCAACAGCAACAACAATGGCTATGGGAGAAGGGTACAAGGATTAAAAACCAAAACAAAAAGATATGGACAATGAAACCCCAGGTTAAACCAGCAGGAACCAAATACTGTACATAACTAGTAGAGTTTGCCTGGCTCCTGGCCAGAATGAAAGACGTATAGTCAGATCTTCAAAGTTTTACAAAAGACTGACTAACATGGTTGGGGCCATCAGAATTAAGGGATATATGCTGTGGATGCCATTGTTAGATGGAAGGGACCCCGAGCATGCCTTCCCTATTAGACCTAATGAGAAGGGCAGAAATAATGGGGGATAAGAAGGCAAAAATGTGAACCATAAATTTAATCCAGATGACACATCTATAGAGTTTTCTTGGTAGCATGAAAAAATTATTTGTCACTGTCTTCCAGGCGATGATAATGTCATTGGGATTTTAAATTGTACCCTCTCTTCAAGTACTAACTCTGCTTCATTTCTGAGTTCAACCAAGGTTAACTAGAAACTGGCTACAGTACAAACACACTTTGCCAGAGATAGAGAAATGGCATATCACATCTCTTTCCTAGGAAGCTAAATGCAGAGGCAATAAATTAGTCTAAGGAGAAACATCCTGGATGTACACACTGAAGGTAAAATTAACTGTACATAAAGACAACTGTAAATACCAAAAGAGTACACTGGTACAACTAAATTTCCTGAAGAATTTTATATGCTGTTTTGGGTAGCACATCACTGAGGTTAACAAGTAGCTAGAAAGTGTTCAAACCCACATATATGTACACATATTCATATACATACAACACATAAGAAAAGGTTTTCAAATACTATATTATTATTATTATTATTATTATTATTATTATTATTATTATTATTATTATTTAGATTTGTGTGCCGCCCCTCTCCGAGGACTTGTAGCGGCATACTCATTTACAATATTAATCTGCTCTAAACTAAATTACAAAGCAATTTTCAGATTATATGCTTCAGTACAAATAATTTGAAGATTGCACTATAAAAAAATTATGAAGACCCTAACCCATATACAGATGTTTAAAACTCTGAAAACTAATGGCAAAAAAAAAAAGATTTGGGAACTAGTGTCTTTCATGGCCATTTAGGAAAATAGGTGAAAATATCAACGTATTTCAAAATATGATTTGCTGAATTCTTCAATTGTTAATTTAAGCATATGGATGCTATAACAATAAGGCCCATGTTCCCATCCCTGCTTTAAATATTGACCAACTAAATATAGCACTGTTTGGTGGAACATAGCCATTGCCATCAAATTAATTAAAAATATTTCTCAATTTCCCAGGATAATTCCAAATCTCTCTCTCTCTCTCTTTCTTCTCTCTCTCCCTGTGATACATGCAAAAGGTCGTGACATCATATCAACAGGTCAACCCACTATTCAAGTAAACAAGACTTAAATAGCATAATGCATTCCAACAGTAATTAATGATGTCACTGACTTTTAAAGATGTGTAATACTAGTTTACAACAAGAGTGGAAAAACAAATTAACAGTCTGAATTAAATTCGAACTGAACTGAATCTGCCATTAAATTTTAGTTCTGCAATTTCAAACCATATTCACATAGATTTCTGCAAGGGAGTAGGGGCATTTGAGATGAAATTTTTTTATTTTATTTAATTATTCATTTGTCCAATACACAAATACATAGGAAGAAAAATAGACACGCAGTAATATATATAAGGGTAAAGTGAACTTAGAGGAGAGGATATATGAAAGAAAGAAAATATATATGATAAGTGAGAGAAAGGAAAGACAATTGGACAGGGGACGAAAGGCACACCAGTGCACTTATGTAAAGTGACATGATACAAATACTGACTCGTCATCTTCTGAAAGTTGGTATCAGATTTTGGTCTAGTTTCTTCTTTCTTGTAGATAAATGTTCCTTTTATAAGAAATAAATAAACTAACCATGGGATTGTTGTTGTTATTACTACTTATCATCACAAAGTCAATTCTCCCAACAGAGCTTTAAGCTGATTGGCAGGAAAGTCAGAAGGATACCCCCACTGTAAACGCCTGATTGGTCGGATTGTAAAAATATGTTCCAAGGCGCCAGAATAGAAGCTTTAGTTCCTAACACCATGGGAAATTTGTCTTTTCCAATGGTCTTAGGCGACCCCTGTGAAACAGTCGTTTGACTCCCAAAGGGGTCCCGACCCCCAGGTTGAGAACCACTGATAAGTGTTCAATTTATACCCCAACAACAAATCTGCAAGATAAATTGAGCTGCAAGAAGAAAGGATGATTGACTGCGAGAGACCAATTCTTTAAAAGCTGGACTTGAATCCATACCTTTTCAACTCCTAAATCCAGCACCATCAGACCAAAATCTCCAGCTAGCAGGAATTTCCTCTCCCTTCTGAAAATTCAAAGCCATCCCAAATTGGACAGCGCCTTTTCCCACCAATATACAGTATTTCTCACTCACACACAAAAATAACCCGTCCATAGAAATTTTGCGCCCCCAATTTTGTAAGCACCAAAAAAAGCCACCCACTCCTGGGGATGTTGGGCACACAAGATCTTGGACCCCCAATGAAAAGTTAAAGTCTTTTTTTTTGTGAAATTGGGAAGGAAGAGGGAGGGAGCGGAAGATTCCTGATGATAGGCCACCACTTATTAACTCCTATCCCTTCCTTCCTTCCTTCCCTCCATCCATCCATCCATCCTTTGATTTCTATGCCACCCTTTTCCTCAGATTCAGGGTAGCTCACCACAAAATGAAATACAAAAATATGTAGAAATCTAAAGTTAAAATACATTTCTAAAAGGTATTTTAGAAATGTTACTTAAAACCAATCACTTAAAACCCATCATTCACATTCATTCTGCCATATCTGTCTTCCTTGCAATGAAGACCAAACAATTGCTGGACTTCGCGCCCCCCCCCCATCTCTCTTTCCCATATTCCCTCCTCCAAGGGGAGAAAGAGCCCTCAATTCATCAGCGCCCATTGACCCAAATGGGGGGGGGGGCGCTACACCCAGGAGTACCCCAAATGGGGTGGCTACACCTAAGATTACCCCAAATGGGGGCTACACCTAAGAGTACCTCAAATGAGGGGCTACACCTAAGAGTACCCCAAATGAGGGGGTACACCTAAGAGTACCCCAAATAAAGGGGCAATACCTAAGAGTACCCCAAAAGAGGGGCTACACCTAAGAGTACCCCAATGGGGTGGCTACACCCAAGAGTACCCCAAATGGGGGCCTACACCTAAAAGTACCCAAAACGGGGAGCTACACCTAAGAGAACCCCAACTCCTTCTTGAACGAAGAGCCAAAGCAATGACCCCCTCCCTATATACCCCTCATACACAACCCCACAAAGGCTTTCCGCCTCACGAGGAGAAAATACTTCTGGGCTCCCCGGCATTCATGCCTGGCCTGGATGGGGCGAGAGAGACACCACCACCACCTCATTTCCATCATCGATCCCTCCCGACAAGGGCACGACCCGGGATCCCCGGCGGGGCCGAACCGGGCGGTCCGAATTGCGAGGCGGTCCTTTCTTTCCCCCTCAAGCCGAGCCATAGCCCCGGCATCCCCACCGGCCCCGTTTTCCCCACCGGGCCTGCCCTTTCCTTGCCGGCGGGTTTGGGCTTCCTCCCCCCCTGCGCGGCCTTTGCGGGGTCGCGCCCTCCCGCCACCGGCTAGGCCGCGCGTTGCCAGGCGATGGCGGCGGTTGTTTTTTTTTTTTTTTCCCCTCAGCGGGCGGGCTCTCACCATGGTGGGGCTGGCTGCGCGCGGGCCTCGCTCCCCGCCGGGCCGGCTCAGGCGGACTCTGAGGAGGAGCGGGAGGAGGAGGAGGAGGCGGACCGAGGTTGGCGAAAGCGGCGGCGGCAGCGGTTCCCGGGGCTCCTCCTCGCGGGCCCTGCCTTCCGCCGCTCATGCGCACTGCGC
This sequence comes from Erythrolamprus reginae, assembly GCF_031021105.1. Taxonomy (NCBI): domain Eukaryota; kingdom Metazoa; phylum Chordata; class Lepidosauria; order Squamata; family Dipsadidae; genus Erythrolamprus; species Erythrolamprus reginae. Next base: position 109,327,659 of record NC_091954.1, read on the forward strand.
CCAGGCCGCACTCGCCAGGCCGGCCTGGCCGGCGAACCTCGAGCGGCCTCGGCTGCCGGGCTGGGCCCTCCTCTTTCGTGAGGGGCGATTAGTCCAACCCAGGGCCTCCGCCCGGCGGCGCGCGGGGGTCGCCTTGAGCCTCTCGGCGGGAAGGGAAGGAAGGACGGCGGGACTGGGTCGCCCATTCCCGCCGCCTGCGCCCACCCGACTTTGCCTGGGCCCAGCCACCCCCGCCTCAGAAACGCTTCCCCGGGTTCTTCGAACGGAGGACCCCGGCGGCAGAGGGCAAGCCGGAGAGCGTGGCTTGCATTGCAGGATTTTAATTCAATTGGGGAGGCCGCTCAGGTGGCCCGGAACTCGAGACGGTTGAATAGAATATAGAAAATAGAATAGAATAGAATTCTTTATTGGCCAAGTGTGATTGGACACACAAGGAATTTGTCTTTGGCGCATATGCCCTCAGTGTACATAGAAGAAAAGATAGATTTCTCAAGAATCATGTAATACTGTATAATTAGGATTGTAATTGAGCCCCAAATGTTACATTGCTAAGCGAGACAAAGTGAGTTTTGCCCCCTTTTACAACCTTGCCGCGGTTTGCTAAAGTGAACCAGTGCAGTTGTCAAGTTAGTACAACATGGCAAATGATGCACAAAGATACGGAGAAATTTTTAATTTTTGCTGGGTTTTTTATGCATTTATAATTTATAATTCATATTTCTAAACCTTGCATCTTTTTCAAATGGTGGTGTACAATATTTTATTATTTGGATTTGTATATAATACAATGTTGCTGAGACAGTGAGTTTTGCCCCATCTTTCTAATTATTATTATTATTATTATTATTATTATTATTATTATTATTAATTAATTTATTATTTATTTATTAGATTTGTATGCCATTCCTCTCTGAAGACTCGGAGCGGCTCTTGCCTCTCTTGCCACAGTTGTTAAGTGAATCACTGCTGCTGTTAAATTAGTAACATGGTTGCTAAGTGAATCTAGTTTAATCCATTGAATTTGCTTGTCAGAAGGTCACCAGGGATAATTGTGTGATCCCAGGACATTGCAACCGTCATAAATGTGAGATAGTTGCAGACAATTTGAGCCGCTCCGAGTCTTCGGAGAGGGGCGGCATACAAATCTAATAAATTAATAATCATAATAATAATTTGAATCTTGATCACATGGTCATGCGGATGTTAGAACAATTGTAAGTTACATGTCCCCTTGAGGTTAGTCAGGCTGTTTGAACAATCACTAAATGAACTGTTGTAAATTGTGGATTAACCCTAGTTGCAGAGCAGCTGCAGGGTTAAAATCCTCCATCAGTTGCAAAGTAAATAAATAAAAACCGAATATCTCAGAAACAGCCTGACTAACCTCAAGGGGACATGGGGGGGGGGCTGCGGGGGAGCGCATCCACAGCACATGCATATGCATGGGGGCCAGGATGCATTCAGGGGGCACGCGCGCATACGCTGGAGGCAGGACACATTGCATTTTGGGGGTTCTGGCATGCACACGCATTGGGCACTCAGTCCAGCAAGGGTTACCCATAGCTGCTCTAAATTGTTCTGGTTTTATCAGTGTTTGGGGAAGCAGCTTTTTTAAAACTGCAATTCATAGATGGTCCACCCAGGTATAGCAGTTACCCGCATCCCAGGCTGCCAGTCTCCCAAAATTAAATAAATTAGGCTTACTACATTAAGAACAAGGGAGTATTGCCTCAAACTGCCAGGAGGAAAATCAAAAGTAATGTCAAAAGTAATGTTTTCTGTTGTCATTTTTGTTTTTACTAAGAAGACTACATTGGTAAGTTGACAATGGTGGTTTCCAAACCACCTTGGGCAACAGAGGAGGCCTTCAGTTAAAGAGAGTTTTTGTCTTTATTTAAAATTCTGGCTCTGATGCGCTACATACAGGGAAGACTTCTGAAGAGAGTCCTTTTCTCTAATCCCATTGGCTTCCTTGAAATATGTAGGATGGATTTTGTTTTGTTTTTGACCTTCCATCATAAACCTCTGCGAACCAGCAGAAATTAGTTATCTATGATAGTGTTTCACAAAAGTGTGACCCATGGCTTCCCCCAAGAGGGGCAAATTATTTTCCAGCCTATGTTGAAAAGCAATGAAATATTAAAACCCCATCAAAAAATTGTGACAAGTCATGGCAATTTTAATTTTTAATACAGTAATTATCAATAAATACCACCCATAAAAAGAATAACTTTTGGTGTCCTCCATACCTTTTGAAAGTGGGAAGGATTCTTAGAGGGGAAAAAGAATAAGAAAGACTAATCTAGAGAAACCCAGAACTAGATATTGGGCTGTTCTTTATCAGCCTTGCTGTATTTTACACACCTGTGTATGTATGTAGAGTGTGTTGCTGGCAGAAATCATTGGCTTCCTTTATTTTTCTTTCCCATTGTCTTTTTATTGCTGAACTGGTTCTTTAATCTTAATCTGCATACTCCTTATCTTCTTTTGTAATCAGTAGGTTTAGTCTGATGAGGAAGTAATCTAACACCTTACCACTCTTGACTCTACAGAAAAGGAAGAAAGATGGAGGTTGTTTCCCTTACTTTCTTCAGAAGGAATAGAATAGAATAGAATAGAATATAATTTTTATTGGCCAAGTGTGATTGGACATACAAGGAATTTGTCTTGGTGCATATGCTCTCAGCATACATAAAATAAAATATACATTTGTCAAGAATCATGTGGTACAACACTTAATGATTGTCATAGGGGTCAAATAAGCAATGCAGAAGCAATATTAATAAAAATCCTAGGATATAAGCAACAAGTTACAGTCATACAGTCAACATGGGAGGAAATGGGTGATAGGAATGATGAGAAAAACTAGTAGAAGTGCAGATTTAGTAGAAAGTCTGACAGTATTGAGGGAATTATTTGTTTAGTAGAGTGATGGCGTTCGGGAAAAAACTGTTCTTGTGTCTAGTTGTCTTGGTGTGCAGTGCTCTGTAGCGACGTTTTGAGGGTAGGAGTTGAAACAATTTGTGTCCAGGATGTGAGGGGTCAGTAAATATTTTCCCCGCCCTCTTTTTGACTCGTGCAGTATACAGGTCCTCAATGGAAGGCAGGTTGGCAGCCATTGTTTTTTCTGCAGTTCTGATTCTCCTCTGAAGTCTGTGTCGGTCCTGTTGGGTTGCAGCATCAAACCAGACAGTTATAGAAGTGCAGATGACAGACTCAATGATTCCTCAATGAAACCCAGCAGAAGCAAAAGCTTGAGTGGAAGCCTTCAGAGCAACGCCCTCTGTTGTAGTTATGGGGAGAAGGGGTCCAGGGGGCCCTGCTTGAGGAAGACAGAGAGGCCTACCAGTCACATCTCTATGTGGATGTGTACCACAGGTAGTTCTTGACTTATGAACACAATTGAGCCCCAAATGTCTGTTCTTAAGTAAGACAATTGTTGAGTTTTGCCCCATTTTACAATCATTCTTGCCATTGTTAAGTGAATCACTGCAGTTGTTAAATTAGTAATACAGTTGTTAAGTGGATTTGGCTTCCCCGTTGATTTTGCCTGTCAGAAGGTCACAAAAAAGGATCACATATGACTCCAGGACACTGCCACCGTCATAAATGTGAGCCAGTTGCTAAGCATTCAAATTTTGATCATGTGGCGATGAAAACCAATCATGTAATTTTACTCGGATCTGTAACTTGGAAAAGGTGACTTGTGACCTGTACTCACACTTACAACTATTGAATCACTCCCTCACTCACAGTCATGTGATTCCAATTCAGGCACTTGGCAACTGGCTCGCATTTGTGACCAGTTGTGGTGTCCTGCAATCGTATGATTGCAATTTGCTAGCATTTTTGCAGTAAACAACTCCCCATGGGGAAATGAGATTCACTGAACTTAAAAATCGTGATAAAACCAGGTCCCAACAATTTATGATAGAAACTGCTTTCATAAGTCAAGGATAATCTGTATGCAGATATGGAAAACTTTGGGTTACCAATGAAAAGTTTATAGAGTTGGTTGGAAATATCTTAAAAGATTTCAAACTTTATAAAATTGCAATGTATGATTGCAATTCTTTCACAGAACTGCTGTGAAACACTTTAATTTAATTTATTGTATTTCTATGCCACCCAATTCCCGAAGGATTCTGGGTGGCTATCCTGCTTTCATTTTAAACAATGCTTCTGCTTTTATTTTCTTCCAGGAAGTATCTGTTGGAAAGCTACATATTTTCTTGGGTTGGTTGCTAGAGTACTGTTTCTTAACTTTATCAACCTTAAACTACCTTAGTAGACTTCAACTCCCAGAATTCTGGGAGTTGATGTCCACACATCACAAAAGTTGCTGAGACAGAGGTACGCTATGCTAGTCAATGAGTATGACATCAGTCTCATTTACTTATTAGCCCTGGGATAATTATACAAATCTCATTTAATGTACAGTGTCTCTCAAGGCTGCAAAGGAAGAATAGGATAATGTCTCTCCTCTTCCCGCCTCCAAGGCTAGGATTTAAATTCAACAACAAACACAGCACTTTGGTTGGGAGCATTAAGTGGTAGTATTGAGGTTTCGACCAGGTTTTTGTTCTGCGCAAATAGCAAAGAAAAAAAATTCCTTCAAGTTCCAGTGATTTGCAAATGAGCAACCTCCAAGATACTGTAGAGGGATTCCATCCCCTAATTCCCTAACCAGTGTGATCGTTGCTGACATTTCTTTGAGTTGAAGTCCACACATCTGGAAATTGCCTAGGCTGGAAATTGCCTAGGTCTTTTTTTCCTGGGGTGCCAAAAGAGCATATGCGCACACTATCGTGCATACGCAAGTGCCCACATTCATAAATTAATGCCTGGGGAAGGCGAAAACAGCTTCCCCCATCTCCCGGAGGCCCAAAACGGCCTGTTTCCCAACTTAAGGTGGGCCCAGTAGGCTCGTGTTTTGCCCTTCCAAGGCTCCAAAGGCTTCCCTAGAGCTGAAATTACTTAAAAATTATGCATCAAGAAAAATGTGCAACTAAAACAATGTGTAAAACCAGTAAACAACGACATGAATCATAATACCAAATTGAAACGATAAAATGTAAACATCGATCGACACAAATTTTGAACTACAAAGAAACTGATAAATCACTGATAAATGATGGCACTAGCAACTACGTCAAATACATATGGATAAAACTTCAGGAAAATCTATACCACCTATATGCTTAAACCACAGGCCGCAAAACATAGAAGCCCCAGCTCTAACGCTGGCCCCCCACACTCTTCTTACTACTCTTTTCTTGCTCTGTTTTTCTATCCCTCCTCCTCTTGTATCTCTTTCCCTTCTTTCTAAATCCTTTTCCCCTTCTTTCCCTCTCCTTCCCCAATCACGCATGCTATATAAGTAAATTATAATTGCTAGAATGTACATTATATATATTCCCTTTACTTTTCTGTACCCTGTTTTTAATGTATATAACCAATAAACATATTTTTACAAGGAAAAACAAAAACAAAAAATCAGCTGGCCAGAACACACATGCATGTTGGAGCTGAGCTAGGGTAATGGCTTGCATGCCAGCAGATATGCCATAGGTTTGCCATCACTGGCCTAGGTCGAGCAATGCCAATGTGCCTTTTACCAAAACAAAGTTATACATCAACTCTCATCATTGTCTTCACCTGGTTAAGTCCAATATGCAGGGTGGATAAAAATTGAAGATTTTTTAAAAAATAAAAAAATTGATTTTTAATTTAAATCAGATTTTTTTTGTTTAGTTTAGTTTGTGAACCCAGCAAGTTGTGGTTTGCTTAATATGAAATCCGGCTTCCCTTGCTGGCATTTCGGCAGAGCCAAAATACGCTTCTAACTGACCTGCCTCCATTTCGATTCCTGCATTGAGCCACAGTGACCCTTCCAAATTTATTGTTCTGGAAAACAAATGTTTACAAACACTCCTAATGTAACAGGGCCATGTAGTCTGGAAAAGATCCAGCAGCATGATTCTTAGTCTGCCTTTCCTGGCTCTTCACGGTTCTGTGATTCAGTAAGCAAGCATTTCTTCTCCATTCCTTCAGCATCCAATCATTCATGTCTGTGGCTCTTAAGAGTTTGACATAACACCCTTGACAACCCTGTTCCCACTTTTATGTTTGAATCAATCAAAGAAGAGAGCTGGAAGAGCCCAACCCCCTGCTGAAGCAGGAGAATCTATACCAGTGATAGTGAACATACAAAAACAGAAATACATCAACATGAAATGCAGTGGTACCTCTACTTAAGAACTTAATTCGTTCCCTGACCAGGTTCTTAAGTAGAAAAGTTTGTAAGTAGAAGCAATTTTTCCCATAGGAATCAATGTAAAAGGAAAAAAATGTATGCAAACCCATTAGGAAAGAAATAAAAGCTCAGAATTTGGGTGGGAGGAGGAAGAGGAAGAAGAGGAGGACAGTTGCTGCCGAAGGAAGAAGGTGAGGTGAGGGGAATCAAAAAAATCCAAAACTTTAAGCCTTAAGAAAAAAAAAGAGGGACTCTGAGGCGGCGAGGAGGAGCACGTGCCTTCCATACACCTGGCGCGAGGCTGCCTCCCATACACTGCGCTAAAGAGAGAAACCCAGGCGGGCGAGAAGGTGACCGAAAGGTGGCTGCTGCTGCTGCTGCTACCTGCTTCCTCTTCCTTTCCATGCTGAATGGCTCCCCTCTTCTCTCGCTTGCTCGCTTTGTAGCCGGCGCCTTTCCTTCACTGTGGTGACTTCTCAGCTTGGCTGAAGCTGAGTTGATTCAGCCGGGGCCAAAGCGCCCCCTTTTGCCATTCTGCACCCAGACTCTCCGGGAGGCAACCTCATGTGGGTGTATGGGAGGCAGTGCAAGGGAGTCACCACAGCAAAGCAAAGTGGTTTATTCCCTCTCCGAGCGCCCAGAGAAAGGAAAATGCTCTGTTCGCCCTTGGCAGTCCAGAAAAGCCCAAGATGGCTGGGATTAAAGGGGGAATGGCAGGAAACTGGCCAGGCCTTCGTGCAGTTGTCATATTTATTTATTTATTAGATTTGTATGCCACCCCTCTCTAGATTTCCTGGGAAATTTTTCCGGGCTCGGGTTCTTAAGTAGAAAATGGTTCTTAAGAAGAGGCAAAAATATCTTGAACACCTGGTTCTTATCTAGAAAAGTTCTTCAGTAGAGGCCTTCTTAAGTAGAGGTACCGCTGTATATTGTTTATAACTATATTGAAATATTGAAACAAAAGATATGTAAGGAACTGGGCATAGATCTGTATAAAATTATAGTGATGTTTTTAATGCATTGGCACATCTTAAGGTTTCGCCTTCCATTTTCCCATCCAAGAATTGATGCTTTGGAAAGGCCAAGACTGGATGGAGTTAATATGACCCGTAAAAAAATGGATAAGTTATTTCGCGTTTCTCAATCTTGGCATTTTGAAGATGCGTAGATTTCAACTCCTGGAATTTCTAGAGTTGAAGTCCAAACAATCTTCAGGTTGACGCGGTTAAGAAGCACCATAGGTCCATTTGTTGGCATTTGAAAAAACTCCTCTATCAGTGGGGCGAAATACCATCACCAAATTGCAAGTGTGGGGCTGAAAAACGTAACTGTCCAACATGTAGTGTCAAAACAACCTGTAATGGAGACTGGCTGATTTTCCTGACTGTGACAACTGAAAGTCATCTAGTCCAGTGTTTCCCAAGCAGTGTGCCGCGGCACACTAGTGTGCCGCGGGACATGGTCAGGCGTGCCGCGAGCCCGGCCTGGCTGGAGCTTCCCTGGCGGTGACGGGAAGTGAACTTTTGGGGCTCGGTGGGAGGGCGCTGGCCACTGTTGTTTCTAAGCTGCGTGGGCAGGCGCCCGCACAGTCATTAGGAACCCCCCCCCCCCGCAGAATTTTTTGAAGTGGCGCAAAGCCACGCAGTCATGAATCGCTCGCTTCTTTGGCCAGCAAAGTCGGCTGCCCGGGAAAGCGCCGCCTTTGAAAAGCGCGTGTTTAAAAAGCACACCGTTTTCCCAGGCAGCCGGCTTGCTGGCCAGAGAAGCGAGCGATCTGGGACTGAGTGGCTTTGCGCCGTGATGACAACGGTGCCGTGGTGGCGTCCAAGTGCCGCCCTTCGTGGCGCCCCACCACCCGTTCCTGCAGGTAGAAGTCGGGCGGGATACCGGGAGGCGGAGGCGGTGCTTGGCCGGGCGCTGAGCGCCATAGACACCTGGGAGGGCAAAGGGTTGGATGTGGCTGCTGCCTCTTAGGCGGAGGCGGAGGCAACGGCGGAGTTTGTGCTGGGGCCATGCGGGGCCGCTGATCCAGGGGGTCGCAGACCGGCAAGCCGCTCTCCACTCTCTCCACTCTCTCTTTCTCTCTATGTTGCCGGCGTGGTGCACGAGAGAGAAAGAGAGAGAGAGAAAAAGGAGGGTTAGAGAGAAAGCAAGAGAGAAAGAGGAAGAGAGAAGGAAAGCGAGAGGGAAGGAGGGCGAGAGAAAGCAAAAAAGAGAGGAAGGAAGGAAGGAAGAAAGAGGGATGGAGAGAGAGGGAAAGAAAGAGATAGGGGAGAAATAGGGCGAAAGGGAGGAAGAGAGGGTTTTTTTGTCCAAACATTTTTAGTCCCTCCCCCCCCGCTGCCCCCCCCTCCCCGCTGAATGTTCCCCAGGATTTTGTAAGTGTGAATAATGTGCCGCGGCTCAAAAAAGGTTGGGAAACACTGATCTAGTCATACATTTATAATATTTTAGGGTTTATATTTCGCACTTTTAACGCTTGCGTTTTTATTGAAATGTGAATGTGCCATACTACAAATAAATAATTGGGTGCAGTCTTTCCCCATTTCCTTCTCAACTGTTTTTAAACACCCAGGAATGCATGACACACACACGTCAGGTGCTGGTGTCACACATCCTTAATGTCATCACATTTGTGCTCCCGAGTTGTAATCCTCTTGGCTGCCTCTGGGCACGGTTGCATAATTATTTTCATCACTTCCTGAAATAGATTTGCGAGAGCTGTTTTTTGTTTTTCTGTGCTATATTTATTTCTTACAATCCCGTTTCTTCAGAGGAGTATCCAATAACTTTGGATAATCCTCAATAATATTAACTGGTGTTAAACCTGGTTAGAACTGAGGGAAAACTGACATGAGCTACCCAAAGTATTGGACTGGAAAGTTGGGGGGGAAATCCTTAAAAGGCAAATTATTTCACTATTGTCAAAAACTTTAATATCGGTCTCTCCATTAAATCACCAAGGATCAATCTTGAGAGTTTGATTTTTTTATTTTTTTAAAAAAATCAATTTTTTGGATTTTCACACACTCTTCAAAGTAACAGCCCATATCCCAGTTAACTTGTCACTTTTAGAATAATAATAATAATAATAATAATAATAATAATAATAATAATATTATTATTATTATTATTATTATTATTATTATTATTATTTATTAGATTTGTATGCCGCCCCTCTCCGAAGACTCGGGGCAGCATACAAATATAGAAAGGGTGTGCATGCCTATGTATGTATGTATTTACACACACATCAACACACAACAAAATAAATTGCCATCATTTTTATTTCCAAGACAGTCTGAATATTTATCAATGATGCGCATAGGTGAAAGGATTAAAATAAAAATAATGAGTGGACATACTGCTTAGCTCAGGAAAAATGACAGAATAATAGAGTTGAAGGGGCCTTGGAGGTCTTCTAGTCCAACTCCTTGGTTAAGCAGGGAAAACTTATACCATTCCTTGCAAATGGCTATCCAATCTCTTCTTAAAAACTCCATGGTGAAACAGCGAAAAATTCTGGAGGCAAGCCATTCCACTAATTATTTATTATTTATTTATTGGATTTTTATGCCGCCCCTCTCCAAGGACTCGGGGCGGCTCACAACATAGCAAAAAACTATCCAATATCAAAATCTAAAATCCAATTAATATAACTACTCTAAAAACCCTGGAACATTAAAAATCATTCATTCACATTCAAACAAGCATACGTTGTACTCATTGGTTGGAAGCTAGGATCTAGTGGCCCCAAGCCTAGCGGCATAGATGGATTTTCAAGTTTTTACGGAAGGCAAGGAGGATATGGGCATTACGAATCTCTGGGGGGAGCTGATTCCAGGGGGCTGGGGCCCCCACAGAGAAGGCTCGTACTTCTTGTAGGCCCCACCAAGCGACGTCTGGTTTATTTATTTTTTTATTTATTAGATTTGTATGCCGCCCCTCTCCGTAGACTCGGGGCGGCTAACAACAGTAATAAACAGCATGTAACAAATCTAATGTTTAAAATAATTTAAAAACCCTTATTAAAAACAAACATACAAACAAACATACCATGCATAAATTGTATAGGCCTAGGGGGAAAAGGGTAGTTCAGTTCCCCCCAGCCTGATGACAGAGGTGGGTTTTAAGGAGTTTACGAAAGGTAAGGAGGGTGGGGGCAATTCTGATCTCCGGGGGGAGCTGGTTCCAGAGGGTAAGGGCCGCCACAGAGAAGGCTTTTCCTCTGGGTTCCGCCAGACGACATTTGTTTAGTTGACGGGACCCGAAGAAGACCAACTCTGTGGGACCTAACAGGTCGCTGGGATTCATGCGGCAGGAGGCAGTCCCATAAGTAATCTGGTCCAATACCATGTAAGGCTTTATAGGTCATAACCAATCACATCTGGAAACCAATTGGCAGCTAATGCAGTCCATGGAGTGCTGGAGAAATTAATTGTTCTGTCTGGAAATTTCCCCTTAGTTCTAGGTTGGATCTCTCCTACATTAGTTTTCATCCTTCTTGTCTATAAACAAAATTCAGAGAGGAGGAGGAGTTAAGGAGCTTATATAATGTATGCAGATGTATTCTGCTATTTAATAATTATATTAACTGACTCATTTTATATGCTTCAGATCAGAAAAAGTCTTGATTTTTATCATAATGTGAATAGCTCTTCCAGCTTTTGAGACTAATTTGTAGGACATGAATGCTCTAAATCAGCAATAGATATGATGAGCCTTTTGTAGAACAGTTAAGTATGACCCACTTGTCAACAAAACAGGGTCAATATTTCCTGGAAAACATCTACTGGCAAACAAACGTTACTGCTGAAACTAGGCTGCCTAAATTTGAATGTCATTAAAATTCATAGGGCAAGTTGCGCAAATAGCCAGAAGTTTGGAAAGAAACATTGAACGCTTTTATTAACATCTTTTCTTTTAGTCTGTCAAGAGTAAAGTATAGAGGCAGCTCATTATTTTTTGACTCATCTATTTCCTACTCTTCCCTTCATATGGATAGTTCCTTGTTTAGCAAGTTGATGTACCATATGATGCATTTACAGGTAGTCTACATTTAGCAACTACAACTGGTTGATGAACTGGTCATTGAGTTAAGCAGTTGCTAAGTGAAAAAAATCACATAAATGTGACAGTGCAGGGCTCCTGGTTGATGTCACATTGAGAACGGCTGGAGAGAAAGGGATTATAAGAGAATAAGTAGGCAATGGGGAACTTACTTCAAAGGAATGGCAAACACTGGTTGCACTGAGGAGACAAAAGCAAGCCTTTTGTGTGAAACTGATTAGGGTTTGTTCAGTTTCATATAGCAGCACAAGCTGGTTGGGAAGTTCCATTTATTAATCTAAGTTAGTGATGGCGAATCTTATTTTGCTTGGGTGCCAAAAGGGTGCATATATGCAAAATAAGTGTATGATTGTGGTTAGGATGAATGTGGGTGTCTGTTTTTAATAATCCTGGGGTTTTAGTATCAGATTTTATGCTTGGGTATCTGATTTGTTATTTGTATTTTATTCCTAAATAAATAGGTAGATAGGTAGGTGGGTAGGTAGGTGTTCTGTCGGGCTCCCTGGTAGAATCCTCCCGAAAATTCACAGGTACAAATTTCAGACACACACACGTTTGAAAATTCAAAACAATGTTCTTTATAATGAAAATTCACTTAAACTAAGCCCTCTTTTTGTATAGCAAAGAGCACTCGTCTCCAAACAAACTGGTAATTTGTACAAGTCCCTTATCAGTTCTGTGATACTTAGCTTGCAGCTGTGAGGCAATTGTGAAACACACTTTGCTCTGGTTTAGTTTCAAAGTGGGGGAAAATCAGCACACAAAGGTCAAAGTCAGCAAAGCAGGCACGAAACACAACAATCAGATAATCCTCCACAATGGCCAAACCCACAGGCTGCTATTTATAGCAGCCTCACTAATTACCACAGCCCCACCTAACCACAGGTGGCCTCATTTTCTTTGATAATAATCTCTCAGTTGTTGTTGCCTATGCATCGCTCTCCGCATGCGTGGCTGTATCATTAACTCTTGTTCCGAATCCAAGGAGGAGCTAGATAATTGATCTCCTTCTGAGCTGTCTGCCACACTCTCCTCCTCCCTGTCACTCATGTCTTCTTGGTCAGAGGAACCTTCATCAGCAGATTCCACCGGGGGCAAAACAGTGCCTGCAGCATGTGGAGGTCTCGCCCACATCCACAGTCCTTGGGGTAGGAGCTGGGCCAGAGCTAACCACAGCAGTAGGTAGGTAGATGCGATAGATATGATACAATAGATAGATACGATAGGTAGGTAGGTAGGTAGGTAGATATGATATGATACATAGATAGACAGACAGACAGACAGACAGACAGACAGACAGACAGACAGACAAATAAAGTGTGTGCATGTGCCCACACTCATAATTCAATGCCCACCCCTCGGTGCATGTGTGCTGCCCCCCCACATGTGCACAATCCCCCTGTGCTCCCCCCCCTCTTGCTCTCCCCAAGGTTCAGGAAAGCCTGAAGCCTGGGGAGAGTGAAAACCAACCAAATGGGCCAAACAGAAATTTGGAAATAAACTTTCAGTTGGGACGTTTTTCACCATCTCCAGGCTTCAGGAGGCTTTCCTGAACTCTGGGGACGGTGTAAAACAGCCAAAAAGAAGGCTGAAAATCAGCTGGCCAGTACGCACATGTGCGCTGGAGATGACATAGGACAATGCCTCACGTGCCCTCCGATATGGCCTGTGTGACACAGGTGGCAGACGTGCAATAGTTTCGCCATCACTAATTTAAGTCATGGAACTGAAGTTGAGCTGCTCCTCGGAGAAGGGCAGCATACAAATCTAATAAATTATTATTATTATTATTATTATTATTTTTATTTTTATTATTATTATTATTAAATTGCAATTAGTGCTTTAGAGTTGCTGGGAAGAAAAGAAAAGCTCAGAAAGAAAATGTTTCTTTAGGCAATTTCTCTGATCTGAATTGGGGAGGAGAAGAAAATAGATCAAGCACAGTGCCTCTAAATTCAACAGTTCTTTTTTCCCACAGAACTGCTCTGAAACCTGTTCATCTGTTTGTTCAGACTGCTAAAATTAGTGGAAAAATGCCTTCAACCTTCAAAATATTCATCCAATCTAAGTTGCAGGAACTCATATGCAAATTCTTATTTACACTTAAGAATTCTACAAATCACAAAAAGAGATGAAAATATAGGAAAAATACTTGCCCAGCTTTATTATTAACCACATGTTAATTAGCCTTTTAAATGTACGGTACAAAATGTGGAGATCTTGTATTAGAAATTCCATAATCAGATAATGAAACCAGGGACGAAGGAGTGATCAGAACAAACCGTGCCGGGCTTAAATTACAAATCCCAATTTGTCATTCCCAACCACAGGCTCTCAAAATTGTTTTAAAACAATGCAGCAATTGAATCTGGTCTTTGAAGCTGTAAGTGGTAATTGCAGCTGTTTTCCAAAGAGACAACAAATGCCAGCAAAGACGATGGAGTAAAATGTTTCTGGCTATCACTGGTCCCTCAAATGAGTACAGATGCTGGAAATTTACATTAATTTATTATCTTCTGTTCTTTAGTGCAGTGTTTTTCAACCAGTGTGCCGTGGGACACTAGTGTGCCGCGAGACATGGTCAGGTGTGCCGCGAAGCTCAGCAAGAGAGAGAGAGAGAAAGAAAGCAAGAGAGAGAGAGAAAGAGAGAGAGAAAGCAAGCAAGAGAGAAAGAGAAAGAGAGAGAAAGAAAGCAAGAGAGAGAGAAAGAGAGGCGGGGAAGGAGGGAGAGATAGAAAGAGCAAAAAAGAGAGGAAGGAAGAGAAAGGAAGAGGGATGGAGAGAGAGAGGAAGGAAGGAAGAGAGAGAAAGAGGGAGAGAAATAGAGCGAAAGGGAGGAAGAGAGAGAGAGAGAATTTTTTTGTCCAAACTTTTTTTATCCCCCACCCACTCCCCCCCGCTCAATGTGCCCCATGATTTTGTATATGTAAAAAATGTGCCGCAGCTCAAAAAAGGTTGAAAATCACTGCTTTAGTGGACTCAGTCCAGGATTATTTAGCCACACTGGCTGTGTTGGGGCAAACTATTATTATGCCAATGGAGTTGTGAGAACTCAGCTCGCATCAGATTACATTGCTGTCTTAATGAAAATATAATCACAGTTTTTTTCAAGTCCCAATTCTCAAAAAGGCATATTGGTAAGATTGGAGGAAGACTTTTGGACTCCCCATGAAGGCATCATAGTTTTCTATTACAACAGACAGGCTTTCAAGTGGAAATTTAAAATATTTTTCATTGGGGCCATTTTTTTTTCTTTCATGGAGAGTAATCAACTGCTAAGAAATCCAGCAATAAGAAAGGATCCTTTTTGAAACGCCGAGGATCGTCAAACATTGCTGTGCATCGGCAAACCAATCCTTGGGCTCTTCTCTTTCATTCCCGTGAGCAAACGATTTGGAGGCAGTTCTTCCTGAAATTGTGACAGGAAAACATTAGAAGAATACAAAACAAAAAACAACCAAGTACAGGTAGTCCTCAAATTATAACAATTTATTTAGTGACCCGTCAATGATACAACGGCACTAAAAAAGTGGTTTATGACCATTTTTCACACTTATGACCGTTGCAGCATCCCCATGGTTATGTAATCACTGAGCCAGGGCGGTGCAGTGGTTAGAGTGCAGCACTGCCTGCTACTTCAGCTAACTGCTAGCTGTAGTTCAAATCTCACCACCGGCTCAAGGTTGACTCAGACTTCCATCCTCCAATGTGGGTAAAATGTGGACCCAGGTTGTTGGGGGCAATATGCTGATTCTGTAAACCACTTAGAGAGGGCTATAAAAACACTACAAAGCAGTATATAAGTCTAAATCAGGGTGTCCAGGCGGAAAGCATTTTGAAATTCCCTGATATTTCCCTGACATTTCCCTGTAACTTGCAATCTAGTTATGGCACAGTCATAGATGACATCATACCAAACGACTAAGCCGTGGAGAAATATCGGTAGTTGAGGAAGCAAGTTGTTGCCACAGTTAGACTCATTTTTGCTTGACTTTGCCAGGCAGCGCGATCCTTTTTTTTAAACAAGATTTCCCCCCGACTTTTAAACATTTTAATACTGTTTGGGTTTTTCCCTAATTTATTCCATTTTTTCACGAATTCCCTGATATTTCCTGAAGCACTGATTTCTCTGATAACTCTGTTTTCCAGTTTTGCTGGGCACCCTGCTAAATGCTATTGCTATTGATAAAAATTCAGATGCTTGACAACTGGAATGGAGTAGAGTAGAATAGAATAGAACACAATACAACAGAATAGAATAGAACAGAACAGAATAAAGGGATGGGATGGAAAGAATAGAATAGAATTCTTTATTGGCCAAGTGTGATTGAACACACAAGGAATTTGTCTTAGGTGTAAATGCTCTGTGTACATAAGAAGAATAAAATACATATATCAAGAATAAAAAGATACAACACTCAACGATGGTGAAGGTTACTAATAAGCTATCAAATCGTACTAGGAAACAAGTAAAAACAATATCAATTGAAAGATACAAGCAACATGGTTAAAGTAGTAAATGGGAAGAGATAGATAGTAGCAAGAAAGAGAAGATATATAGTAGCACAGACTTAGGAAATAGTTTGACAGTGGTAAGGTAATTATTTGTTTAGCAGTGATGGCGTTTGGGGAAAAACTGTTCTTGTGTCTAGTTATTTTGGTGTAGGGTGCTCTATAGCAGTGTTTCCCAACCTTGGCAGCTTGAAGATATTTGGACTTCAACTCCCAGAATTCCCCAGCCAGCGAATGCTGGCTGGGGAATTCTGGGAGTTGAAGTCCAGATATCTTCAAGTTGCCAAGATTGGGAAACACTGCTCTATAGCGTCGTTTTGATAATAGCAGTTGAAATAATTTATGTCCAGGTTATAAGAGGTCTACAGATATTTTCGCAGCCCTCTTTTTGATTCGTGCAGTATACAGGTCCTCAATGGAAGGCAGGTTGGCAGTAATTGGTTTTTTCTGCAGTTCCGATTATCCTCTGAAGTCTGTGCCTATCTTGTCCTGTTTGGTTTACGACAATTGCAATGTCCCAGGATCATTTAATTGCCTGTGGTGACCTTCTGACAAGCAAAGTCTATGGGGAAACCTGAGTCACTTAACAACCGTGTCACTAACTTAACAACTGAAGTGGTTTGCTTAACCACTGTGGCAAAAAGAAAAAAAAGGTCTTAAAATGGGGCAAAACTCACAACAGTTGGGCTCAATTGTGGTCATTAAGTCGAGGACTACCGGTACAAAAGATTGCATTGATAACCTATTACGTAAATAAGAAACAAACAAGGATTTTTGAGAAATGGGAAAAGGAACAACTGAGATGCCAAATGCATTACCTCCAATCGCTGGGGATTATTCTGAATCAGTCTTCCTCTTCTAACTCAACAAGAGGAGCATGTCTGTTGACCTGTGAACCCTCCTGATAAAGGACTTTCTTTATTATCCCTGCCTTTGGAGCCCGGATGGTATGCTGCAGATAAAAACATAAGCTGCATCAGTCGTGAGTTCAACTGGAAACAATGTCATACAAATAAGATGCATATTTTAGTTGTATTTACTGTTGTAAATCGAGGACTATCTGTACAAAAACATTTTTTTCCTAAAGATACCTCCATTTTCATAGCTGTCATCACCACAAGGGAGTCTCCAACTTGAACTTGGTCTCCAGGTTTCACAAACACCTTTAAAAAAGAAGAATTGAGTAGTATGTCCGATTCCTCCCACACAAACATCATTAGGATTGTATTTCCCATAGACTCACAGATAGCAAAAGAGAACAAAATTGTTCTCTGGGCAAAGCTGAAGAATGGAAACCTGCTGCTTTTATTTTTGGAGTTATTTTTTCCAGCAGGATATTTAAAGATAATGCCTGTTCAGTTGTCAACTCAGATAGATAGGTAGGCAGGCAGGCAGGCAGGCAGGCAGGCAGGCAGGCAGGCAGGCAGGCAGGCAGGCAGGCAGGCAGGCAGGCAGACAGACAGACAGACAGACATAGAGAGAGCAAGAGCTAGAGAGATATATAGATAGAGCTACAGATAGAGAGAGAGAGATTGATTTTATTCCTTCATTCAATTTGTATAGTCGCCCATGTTCTATTGGGATTCTGAGCAGCTCACATAATTATAACAAACAAAAAGAAATCCAAAACTTAGTAAAACACCACAACCCCCTTTAAAATCACATTAAAAACTACAATTACAACTAAGAAAACAAAAGCAGGTTTAAAATGAATGTTAAGAATATATATCGAATGCTGAAAGAAACCACAAACTCAATACAGTGTTTCCCAATATGAGCCATTTACAGATGAGTGGACTTCAATTCCCAGAAGTCTCACTGGTGGCCATCTTGGAATTCTGGGAAATAAACTCCACACCCATCTGGAAAGTACCCAGGTAGTGAAGTGAGAAATGGTAAGCAGCCCAAAATAAGTAGTGATATATTAGCCTTTCTGGATCGTTTTCATGTCTTCTCAATTTTTAAAAACGTACTTTAAATTAAATGTTTCATAAGGCTCCCGTTCAAAATTACCTTGTCCACTGTCCCTGTCATGGGAGCTACAGCCCCACTGTGACCTCCTTCTGAACTCGTGCCAGTTAAATATTTTGGCACCGGAAGATCAATCTGCTCGTGACTTTCCTTGAAGAAAACAAAATCAACTATTTATAATCAAATTCTACAACTATTTAAAGCAGAAGTCTTCAAATTGGGCAACTTTAACACTCGCGGACTTCAATTCCCAGAATTCTCCAGCCAGCATAGAGAATTCTGGGAGTTGAAGTCCACAAGCCTTAAAGTTGCCAAATTTGAAGACCCCTGATTTAAAGGCTAAATAATACCACAAACTATGATAAAAAGAAATCTCACAATACTTTGTCATTTCTTAGGATAAAAATAGTAGCCATTGTCCACTCAGTGCATTCTAGAACCCATCTTCCCATTCCTTTCATTCATTTAAATAAAGTTGCGGATACTATATACCAGTGATGGCAAACCAATGGCATATATCTGCTGGCATGCGAACCGTTGCCTTAGTTCAGCTCCAATATGCATGTGTGTGCTGGCCAGCTGATTTTTGGCTCACACAGAGGCTCTGGGAGGGTTGTCACCCTCCCCCAGCTCCAGGGAAGCCTTTGGAGCCTGGGAGGGCAAAACACGAGCCTACTAGGCTCACCAGAAGTTGGGAAACAGGCCATTTCCGGCTTCCAGAGGGCCTCCAGGGGGCAGGAGAAGCTGTTTTCACCCTCCCCGGGCATTGAATTATGGGTGTGGGCACTCGCGCATATACAATAGTGCATGCGCACACTCTTTCGGCACCCGAAGGAAAAAAGGTTTGCCATCATTGCTATATACATATTGAATTAGAACCATTTTGCTTTGCAACCTTTCAAAGTTGCAATGGCACTGAAAATAGTGACT
Organism: Erythrolamprus reginae; assembly: GCF_031021105.1. Classification (NCBI taxonomy): domain Eukaryota; kingdom Metazoa; phylum Chordata; class Lepidosauria; order Squamata; family Dipsadidae; genus Erythrolamprus; species Erythrolamprus reginae. The sequence continues at coordinate 109,346,398 of NC_091954.1, forward strand.
TGTGTGCGTTTCTCACACTTATGACCGTTCCTAGCAGCATCCCTACCCCCACCCATTTTAGCAAAGTGGGGAAGTCACAATATGTCACGTGAAGAAGTGATGGCATGGGTTTGTCACCCGGGGCTTAGAGTCACTACATTGCCACAAGCCATCCAAATCCAGCTCCCCTTAAATTCAGTTGACTCTTACCAAGTGCAATTAGTGCTGACCAGTAGCTGACTAAATTCTTGTGTATAGGCATCAGCAATAAATGTGAATTGATAGTTAACATTTGGTCCTGATCTTTTCGGCATACTAGCCACAGCCAGAAATTCTCTATCCCTGATATTTACAGAACTAATAGATTAGAAGTCAATATCACTATTTTAAAAATATACTATCCTGTGAATATCTCACTTATACCGCCAGGCATGGGGGAGTTGAGACACCTTTCCCCCAGGCTCTTTTATACTTTGTTTTATGTTTGGTATGAATGTGTTGTTTGGTTTTTTTAAATAATGATAGGGTTTTATATGTTTTTTAATATTAGATTTGTTCTACTATAATATTGTTTTTATTATTGTTGTGAGCCGCCCCGAGTCTTCGGAGAGGAGCGGCATACAAATCTAATAAATTATTATTATTTATTATTATTATTTATTCCCTGCACAAATAAAACAAAACATATTACCGACGAGAAGAGGTAAATGGCAGTGTCCAGGACTACTAATTTGGACTGATATACAACTCCATTCACTGTACATCTTATATATTCTATGTCGTTATCCCTTGAGAGGCAACCAGAAACGTGGAAATACTGATCCTCTACCTGAAATAAATTTACAAGGGTTTAAATCAACCTGAGGGAGGAAAAATCATACAGTATTGCTTTCTAAGGAATGTTTTTGAGGGAACAAAAACACTGAAAAGAACAAAAACAAGAACAAAACCCTGTGTTTCTTAAAAATCAGAAGCTTCTCAAGTCTTGTTTTCTCTTCCTTTCCCCCCATAAACTCAAGGAAATCTCAAAAATAGTTTATATTGTAGGAGAATCCCATTCAATTTATTTTTAATATATCTTGGCTGCTACAATCTAGTCTATCAATAGTCTATGTTAAAACATGCCCATCTGTTCAAACTATGTCATAAATTTTCTAATGCACTTCAGAAACTTAGCCTTTCCACAAATCTATACAAAATTACCTTGGAGAAACAAACGGTGATGTATTAAAAAAAGAAGAAGCTAAGCTTTATAAATCTACATGGAAGAAATTGATTGATTGATTGATTGATTGATTGATTGATTGAGTTGAAAGGGACCATGAAGGCCATCAAGTTCAACCCCCTGCCCAAGCAGGAACCCTATAGCACACCAGTCAAGTGGCAGTTCAATCTTCTCTTAAAAATGTCCACAGTGTTGGAGTCCACAACATCCGCTGGTAGGTTGTTCCATTGGTTTTTTTCTCTCTTCATACAATTATCATTGGAAACTAGCATATTTGTACTTAACATAAGCTTCCTCGCTCAAAAGAAATGTGCAGTTGGAAAGCTTTAAAGGTTTCAAAAAAAAGGGCAGACAGAACAAAAAAGTAAAATAAATTCTGCATACATCTTGTGGGAAAGATGGAAAAACCCTGGAAAACAACAACAAAAAGACTTTTTTTCCCTTGCGTTCCCATTTTTCTCTGCAAACAAGTTGGGTAACTGAGATAATGTTAATCAATAATGACACTCAATAAAATAGCATAAAGTAGTAATGTTATTTCACAGTCACTCAACTGTTTTTCCCTCTCAATTCTGTCCAGAAATGTGACTGAGCCCAATAAATATGTCCCATTATATATTTTTAAACATCAGAATGAATGTTGTGAACAACACAGGGATAAGGTTGTTGAATACATTATTATGAAGAGGTTTACCTGCATGTCATACGATCGATCGGGATTGTATCGTACGACAATATTCAGTTCTGTTGTAAAAAATAAAGGTTTAAATTAATTCAAGGGTTAGGGATCATTGTAAATCCAATAATAAGGGCACAGTTAACTGGATAAACAGTAAAATGAAGTCTATTTAATCTCTTTTGCTACTCACTCTATTTTGTTTGCTGGCTTTTGCATTCACATTCATTCATTCTTTTATTTTTATTCAGTTTTAAAAACAAAATTCAAAAACAAAGGTATCACACAAACATATTTACATTTTACAATTCTGTGTCTTCATTTTACATTCATTATGCATTCATACCACTCTTTTCCTTTTGAGCCAATTGTGAAAATTTTTATTTATTTATTTATTATTTATTATTTATTCATTCATTCAGAAAACCTTTATGGTCACCCAACTCATAGTACAATAAAAAAAAACCTAAATACAAAGCCCAATAACCCATAAACAATCTCAGTATGTTTAAAATAGGTGAACTTCAATTCCCAGTATTTCCCTGCCAGTTCGTAAAATAGGCTGTTCTATATTCAATCCAATTGCACTATTTCTTTTTGCCTTTTACAAGCTGCACAGTAATGGAGTTCAGATATGTTAATTATCATTTCATAAGCCATTTTCAGTTATTTATTTACTGTTCGTTCACTTACTTTTTTCATTATCCAGGAGAATCATGTTTCTAACATAGGGGATATTTATTCTCCTGCCGCTGCTGGATGCAAATGGAGAGAACTTATCTAGAATATTAAATACGTACAGATAAAGATTTGTATTTAATACATATTTCTGCTGACTGAAACCTGCTTGCAGTTGGGATAAATGCATAACGTGCATGCAATAAAGACTATATACACATTTGAACTTCTCAGTAGAAATTTATATTTGCGTGCAACTGTTCAAACTGGAGTTTTCCACGCAACAACACTGGGGACAATCTTTTATGCAAATTGCTCAAAGTCCCCATCCACAAGAATCCAGACTGGATCAGAACATCTATTAAGGCAGTGATTTTCAACCTTTTTTGAGCTGCGGCACATTTTTTACATATACAAAATAATGGGGCACCTTGAGGGGGGGGGGCTAAAAAAAGTTTGGACAAAAAAAATCTCTCTATCTCCCTTTCTATTTCTCTCCCTCTTTCTCTCTCTTCCTCTCTCTCTCCATCCCTCTTTCTCTTCCTTCCTTCCTCTCTTTTTTGTTCTCTTTCTATCTTTCCCTCCTTCCCTGCCTCTCTTTCTCTCTCTCTTACTTTCTTTTTCTCTCTCTCTTGCTTTCTTCCTTTTTCTTTCTTTCTTTCTCTCTCTTTCTTTTTCTTTCTTTCTTTCTCTCTCTCTTTCTTTCTCTCTCTCTCTTGCTTTCTTTTTTTCTCTCTTGCTTTCTTTCTCTTTCTTTCTCTCTCTCTCTTGCTTGCTTTCTTCCTCTTTCTTTCTCTCTCTCTCTTGCTTTCTTTCTCTTTCTTTTTCTCTCTCTCTTTCTCTCTCTTGCTGAGCTTCGCGGCACACTTGACCATGTCTCACGGCATGCTAGTGTGCCATGGCACACTGGTTGAAAAACACTGTATTAAGGAATCAGACCCAAATACTTGCAAAACAGACTCTGAATCCCAGCAAACTCAGTGTACAATCAAACCATGCAATTTGATGGTATGCTTATAAGGTTATGTGTTTGATTACATTTTGCAGCCCCCCTCCCCCCGCAAATAATCAAATGAAACATAGTCAAACAGGATACACAGAAATGTCCACAAATTTTTAAAGTACATGAGGGTTTTTCAACCGTGGCAGTTTTAAAATATGTGGACTTCAACTCCCAGAATTCCTCAGCTAGCCTAAATTGAAGTCCACCCATCTTAAAGAATCCAAGACTTAAAACACTGATATAGTAAGTAATATGTAAAGCACAAGTAATACGTAAAACAGGGAAAATGCAGCTTTCTCACCTTCTGTCTGGAGTCTAAATGTATCAGTTACCAATTTCTCTTTCAGAATGAGCCCAAGAGCTGCCTGGCACAAAGTCACTTTTGAAATTGGCCGTTTGGGTGGAAAGAGCTCACTGTGGTGTTGAGGGATAAAATTAGTGTGAACGTTCCCAGCCTCAAACTCTGGATGGGCTGAGAGATTCAGTAAGAAGTCCACATTGGTGCTCAGTCCGACGATCTGCCGAGAGAGAGAGAAAAAGGCCAATCAAACAACAAGGACCAATCTTTGGTCCTAACTAACAAATTCATAAATCTGCAGCAAATTATGCAAGACCAAAGGATTAATTCATTGATTTAACTTGCATACCGCTATATTGGTAAAGGCCATTTATAAACATAGATGTGCACAACTGTTCCATTATGATATCCACCCAAGAGAAAATTAAGAAAGCAATAGTTCCAGAAAATATATTCTAGTACTTATCAAGAGGTATAAAGGAATAAATCTTAAAATGAAATATAAATATAAAACATTATTTGGAATACTGTGTACAGTTCTGATCACCGCACCTCAAGAAGGATATAATGGAACTGGAAAAAGGTGCGAAAAAGGGCAACAAGAATGATCAAGGAAATAGAGCACCTCCCTTATGAAACCAGGTTCCAACGCCTTGGTCTTTTCAGCCTTGAAAGACGGCGTTTAAGAGATGACTTGATCGAAGTGTATAAAATCATGCATGGGGTAGAAAAGGTAGATAGAGAAAAATTATTTTCTCTATCACACAATACTAGGAGGAGGGGGCCCTCCCTAAAGCTCATAGGTAAGAAAGTGAGGACAAATAAAGGGAAATATTTCTTCACCCAGAGAGTCGTTGGTTTATGGAATTCACTTCCAGAAGAGGTTGTGACAGCTGTCAGCCTTGATAGCTTCAAGGCAGGATTAGACAGATTCATGGAGGCCAAGTGTATCGGTGGTTATTGAAACGGATGTCCATGTGCCGCCTCTATGTTGGTTGAGGCAGGCAGGATTCCCTTGAGTGCCATTTGTTGGGGGTCAGGGTAAAGGGAGGATCTTGCCTTCCCTTTCTGCTCAAGATCCCCAAGGACAATTGGTAGGCCACTGTGTGACACAGAATGCTGGACTCAATGGGCTTTGGCCTGATTCAACATGGCTTTTCTTATGTTCTTATGTTCGTAGATCTGAATGAATGAAATATTCTCATTGAATACTTTGTTCTGTACAAAGTTGAATGTGCACAACAGCATGTGAAATTGATTGTCGGTGTTGCTTCCTAAGTGGACACTTTGATGTCACAGAAGTTTGATTTACTTGGAGTTATATTGTGTTGCTTAAGTGTACCCTTTATATTTTTTAGCAGTGTATAAAGAACAATGTACATCTGTTAATGCTTGAAGACTCAATATAATTCTATGTACAATAGTCTTCCCCAATTTGCTGTTTTCCAACAACATTGGGCCTTTAGCTAACTTGGCTGATGATTCTGGGAGTCTGAATCTCTAAGGGCCTGATAGCATCAGAGAGGGGAAATCTGGAAAAAAAATTAACAGGTACAGCACTTTAGACGCCTAACAGACTTTTACACTTACATTATATTGTTGGAGGCAGTATTTTAATTTCCTTAAAGCCCCTGAGCGATCTTCTGCCCAAACAACTAATTTAGCAATCATTGGATCGTAGTGTATAGAAACCTCATCCCCTAAAATAGAAACATACAGAGAAATAATTTGTCAGAATAAACTCACATTTATTGAATAAGAATATTTATATTTCACATTTTTGAAGGAACCACTGGATTTTCCATGTTGTCACAATTTAAGAGTGAGAGTGATCAACCAGTGGAACAGCTTGCCTTCAGAGGCTGTGAGAGCTCCAACAATTGAGACTTTGAAGAGGAAATTGGACCGCCAATTGTCGAAAATGGTATAGGGCAGTGATGGCAAACCTATGCCATGGGTGCCACAGGTGGCACGCGGAGCCATATCTGCTCTGCTCAGCTCCAATGTGCATGTTTATGCCAGCCAGCTGATTTTTGGCTCGCATAGAGGCCCTGGAAGGGCGTTTTTGGCTTCCAGAGAGCCTCCAGGGATATGGGGGAGGGTATTTATACCCTCCCCTGGTTCCAGGAGAGCCTTTGGAGCCTGGGGAGGGTGAAACACAAGCCTACTGGCCCACCAGAAATTGGGAATCAGACTCGATGGGCTTTGGCCTGATTCAGCATGGCTCTTCTTATGTTCTTATGTTCCTATGAGCTGCCAGGTCCATTTGCCGCTACGACAGCCTCCTGCAGCTCTCTGTCAGTGAAAATGAAGCTTGGGAGGGCTGCACACATCTACCCTAGCCCCCATTTTCAGCCGCAATGACTTCCTGCAGCCCTCTGCCAGCAAAAAGAGAGCTCATGAGAGCCATGCTGGGCTCCATGTTTGGCCCCAATGGCCTCCTGCAGCCCTCTGCCAGCAAAAAGGGATCTCGGGGTGGGGCACTGTTTTCGCTGGCAGAGGGCTGTAGGAGGCCACTGCGGCCGGAAACAAGGCCTAGGAGGGCCACAACCGGCCTTCACAAGTTCCATTTCCCTAGCTGAGGCACCATAGGCTGGTTCTTTGCTGTTTCCAGGCTGGTCCTCCAGGGCTGATTTAAGCACCACGCAGGCCAGATCCAGCCTGTGGGCCTTGAGTTTAACACCCTATTGTAGACTCTTGATTTGGTTAGTAGTACAGTGATCCCTCGTTTTTCGCGGGGGATGCGTTCCAAGACCATCCATGAAAAACGAATTTCCATGAAGTAGAGGAAAGATATTTTTTTATGTATTTAACTAGTATTTGGACTTTTAAAACCCGCCCTTTGCATTAAACAGTCATTCTATAATGTTTCTCAGCTGGAACTACATGTGATATCTTACCCGTTTCTTTAATAGAGTACAGCAGTACCGTAGAAGAATTTTATGAATTTTTCATGGATTAAAAATTTTCAATGGATTTAATGGATTTAAACCCCCTTTGAAAACCCATGAAGTAGCGAATCCACGAAAGATGAATCGCGAAGTAGCAAGGCAACAACGTCGGTCACCCATCACATGTTTCAACAAAGGCAGCAACTATCAGCAGGACTTTTAAAACCAGATGACATTTCAGTGAGAGGGTTTCATTTTACCTTGTCTTACCCCAGTTTCTATCCTGGTGCAGCTGTCGGCAGGCGGGGTGGACAAATGCAATAAAGGTCCAGCTCCTGGCATGAAGTTGTTGTTGGGGTCTTCAGCATAGATCCTAGCTTCAAATGCGTGTCCCTTGAGGATAATCTCTTCCTGAGTTAGAGGAATCTTCTCTCCTGCAGCCACCTGTAAAGAACAGCATCGTTCAGTCTTCTCTGCATAATAATTTATTTCTGTTTATTAAGAGGAAGAGGGAGATTAAGCAGGAAGAGGGAGATTATGATCCCGCTATATAGAATGCTGGTGAGACCACATTTGGAATACTGTGTTCAGTTCTGGAGACCTCACCTACAAAAAGATATTGACAAAATTGAACGGGTCCAAAGACGGGCCACAAGAATGGTGGAAGGTCTTAAGCATAAAACGTATCAGGAAAGACTTAATGAACTCAATCTGTATAGTCTGGAGGACAGAAGGAAAAGGGGGGACATGATCGAAACATTTAAATATATTAAAGGGTTAAATAAGGTCCAGGAGGAAAGTGTTTTTAATAGGAAAGTGAACACAAGAACAAGGGGACACAATCTGAAGTTAGTTGGGGGAAAGATCAAAAGCAACATGAGAAAATATTATTTTACTGAAAGAGTAGTAGATCCTTGGAACAAACTTCCAGCAGACATGGTAGATAAATCCACAGTAACTGAATTTAAACATGCCTGGGATAAACATATATCCATCCTAAGATAAAATACAGAAAATAGTATAAGGGCAGACTAGATGGACCATGAGGTCTTTTTCTGCCGTCAGACTTCTGTGTTTCTATGTTTCTATATGGCACCCACCATAAGTGACTCTAGGTGGCTTATAACAGTATTAAAACATAATTTAGATCATTAAAATAATGATACTCAAAGGATCACAAATGATATGATAAATAGAGAAGGGAACATCCCTGAAAGCTTAGCTAATATGAGGTCAAAGAATTGCAACCTGCAAAATTTGGAGTAAATGTTTAAGGAGATTCTCAGTCATTTTCCAAGAGGCAACTGGACTTTCTGGTTTTTCTTTGAAGACGTTTCACTTCTCATCCAAAAAGCTGCAGAGCTGAAAAATCTTCTTGGATGGGAGAATATTTAAAGAAAAAACAGAAAGTCCAGTTGCCTCTTGAAAAAAAAAAGTTTGGAGTAGATTATTAGTGAATTAGAATATAAAATAACTGCAGAAAAAGTAGTTGATCACAGACCGTATAAATGAAAATGAAGAAGCTAATTGATAGAAAACAACCTGCATTAAATTGCTTCTTCTGTCTACCATTTAAAGAAACCATTTCTAGTAGAACTCAGAATTGAGCTGAGGTGGCGCAGCAGGTAGAGTGCTGTACTGAAGGCCACTGAGGCTGACTGTAGGTCAGCGGTTCAAATCTCATCACCAGCTCAAGGTTGACTCAGCCTTCCACCCTTCCGAGGTGGGTAAAATGAGGACCTGGATTGTGGGGGCAATATGCTGGCTCTGTTAAAAAGTGTTATTGCTAACATGTTGTAAGCCGCCCTGAGTCTAAGGAGAAGGGCGGCATAAAAAATAGAATGAATTGAACAGGTCCAACGATGGGCTACAAGAATGGTGGAAGGTCTTAAGCATAAAACGTATCAGGAAAGACTTAATGAACTCAATCTGTATAGTCTGGAGGAGAGAAGGGAAAGGGGGGACATGATCGAAACATTTAAATATGTTAAAGGGTTAAATAAGGTCCAGGAAACTTTAATAGGAAAGTGAACACAAGAACAAGGGGACACAATTTGAAGTTAGTTGGGGGAAAGATCAAAAGCAACATGAGAAAATGTTATTTTACTGAAAGAGTAGTGGATCCTTGGAACAAACTTCCAGCAGACGTGGTGGATAAATCCACAGTAACTGAATTTAAACATGCCTGGGATAAACATAGATCCATCCTAAGATAGAATACAGAAAATAGTATAAGGGCAGACTAGATGGACCATGAGGTCTTTTTCTGCCGTCAGACTTCTAAGTTTCTATGAATGAATGAATGAATGAATGAATGAATGAATGAATGAATGAATGAATGAATGAATGGAGAGAGAGGGAGGATCATATAATGAAGGATAGTCAAGTCACAAATTTCTTGTTTGATGCTTAGATAAGAGTTCCAAAAAGTTAAAGACAACTCCGTACAAACACCAGCAGCTAAATAGAAATAGCACTTTACAGCACTCTCTAAGTAGTTTTCAGAGTCTGAACAGAGCTCCCAACAATCTGGATTCTAATTTTACCAATATTACGGGGTGCTTGGGGGTTTGAATCACTGAATTGCCAGTCTTTCAGATTGACAAGCTCAGCGCCTTAGCCTCTGAGCCACCATGTCCCTGATAGTACACTACAAATAAATCCTGTGTTACCTAAAGTACCCAGCTAAGACAAAATAGTTATGTGGTTTTTCTGAACACAAAGCCACCACTCAATGCTCTGAAAATCTCCCGCTCTTAGAAATATACTTCTGAATTCCTTATCTGCACAGACTTTTGCTGATAATTAAATGTTTGCTAACCATTAAATATTTCCCAAACCTCTAGGGCTCTCCAAAATTTTTGCTTCCCCAGCTCAAAATCTCTGCCTCTCAAGGGTTTTACGAGTGGAATTTTGTCCCGAAGATATTGCAGACCAGCTAATCTTTCTATCCTTGATCATCACAATGCAGAACCAGACCTCAAACGCGGTGTCCTTGTGTGCAAATGAGCCTTGGTGGTGCAGTGGTTAGAGTGCAGTTCAAGCTAATTCTGCTGATCACGGGCTGCCAGCAGTTTGGTAGATTGAATCTCAGTAGACTCAAGGTTGAGTCAACCTTCCTTCTAGGTCGGTAAAATGAGGACCCAGATTGTTGGGGGCAGTATGCTTACTCTCTTTAAAACACTAAGAGAGGGCTGTAAAGCACTGTGAAGCGGTAGATAAGTCTAAATGCTATAATGCTATAAATAAATGGGGGAGGGTGGATATCAGAAGTGGGTTTCATCAGGTTCTGACCAGTTCTGGAGAACCGGTAATGGAAATTTTGAGTAGTTCGTAGAGTAGTTGAGTAGTTTGTAGAGTAGTTGAGTAGCCGCCCCGAGTCTGGGGAGAGGGGCGGCATATAAATCCAATAAATCTAATCTAATCTAGTTCGTAGTAGTTCAGGTTAACAACATCTAGAGTTGTTAACCTGATCCTACATAGCTTCTGCTCCGGCAATCTCACACTACTCACCAGAGCCTACAAAACTTTTGCCAGACCCATCCTTGAATACAGCTCATCTGTCTGGAATCCATACCGCATCTCGGACATCAACGAAAATGTCCAAAGATACTTCACCAGAAGAGCCCTTCACTCCTCCACTCGAAACAGAATACCCTACGAAAATAAACTAACAATACTGTACTGGGTCTAGAAAGCTTAGAACTACGACACCTAAAACATGATCTAAGTATTGCCCACAAGATCATATGCTGCCTGTCAATGACTACTTCAGCTTCAACCGCAACAACCCAAGAGCACCCAACAGATTCAAACTTAATATTAACTGCTCCAAACTTGACTGTAAAAAAATATGACTTTAACAATCGAGTTGCCGAAACGTGGAACTCATTACCGGACTCAGTAGTGTCAACCCCTAACCCCCAACATTTTTCCCTTAGACTATCCACGATTGACCTCTCCAGGTTCCTAAGAGGTCAGTAAGGGGCGTCCATAAGTGCACCAGTGTGCCTTTCGTCCCCTGTCCAATTGTCTCTCCTTTATCTCATATATCTTTTCTTCCTTTCATATATCTTCTCCTCTATTCTTATATCTTTTCTTCTATCCTTTTCTTTATATATATTACTACATGTCTATTCTCTTCAATATGTATTGTGTATTGGATAAATAAATATCCATCTTCCTCTCTTTTTTTTGGATATATTGGATAAATAAATAAATAAACAAACAAATATATAAATAAGCAAACAAATATAAATATAAATAAATAAATAAGTAAATAAATATAAAAAAAATATATAAAAATAAATAATAAAAAAATACCACCTCTGACTGGCCCTGCCCCCATCTATTCTCTGCCTCCCGAGTTCCAGCTGATCGGGTGTAAATGGAGATTTTGCAGTATCCTTCCCCTGGAGTGAGTGGAAATGGAGACTTTGCAGTATCCTTCCCCTGTCATGCTCACCATGCCCACCAAGCCACGCCCACTGAACCGGCAGTAAAAAAAAATTGAGACCCACTACTGGTGGATATGCATAGTGCCTCTTTCTGCCCAAGCCTAACAGGAAAAAACCCCCAAAGCCATATCTTCCACTCTCTTTGACAAAAAAGAATATAATTAATGGCCGCAAGTGAAAGAACAATTTTGCTTCTTGAGAATCCAACAGATATTCCTGTTCCTATTCCTTTCTCACCTTTAGTTGCCATTCCACCAAGTCGGTCCCTGTTATCATCTCGGTCACTGGATGCTCCACCTGCAGCCTGGTATTCATTTCCATGAAATAGAAATTATGTGCACTGTCCATGATAAACTCCACGGTTCCTAAAAACATTTAACAAAGGCAGAAAACACACTGCTCAAAAAAATAAAGGGAACACTCCAAGAACCCATCCTAGATCTGAGTGAATGAAATATTCTCATTGAATACTTCATTCTGTACAAAGTTGAATGTGCTGACAACATGTGAAATTGATTGTTAGTGTTGCTTCCTAAGTGGACAGTTTGATTTCACAGAAGTTTGATTTACTTGGAGTTATATTGTGTTGTTTAAGTGTTCCCTTTATTTTTTCTTTCCAGCTGTTATCCACTCAAGGGTCACATGACAAGAGTCCATCCTTTTGAGCTGTCAATCCACTGTTTCTCCTGCTGGAGACACACTGGGAAATTTCTCCTAAAAGGTTTTTCTTTGTAGCCCCCAACCAGAACTGGCTCACTTTTGAATTTGAGATTATTCCCTACCCTCATATTCTAAATTTGACCCAATTCTTTTCAGTTGTCAGGGCAATTAACCTGTGGTTGGGCTAGAAAGAGTCTCAATATTTTTTAATATAATTTCTTTCTAAGCATCTGTTGAGCTGGATAAAAGCATAAATATGAACCTGTATTCAGTATTAAAAAAGAAGTTGAGATTGCAATACCTGCTCCAACGTAGTTCACGGCTTTTGCTGCCCTAACAGCAGCCTCTCCAAGCTTTCTTCTCACTTCGGGCTTAATTCCTGGCTAACAAGAATAGCAATGAACATGTTAGGTTCACACGATGCACCAAGACATCCTTGTGTTGTTGTTTTTTAATTGAGTGAACATTCACATTGGACAATTGATGTTAAAAGTTTTTGCTTACAGGTAATCCTCAATTTATAGCCATAATAAGACAGTTACGGGACTGTCTTCTGCTTCACGTATCCCAGTGGCCGGTTAGGGCCCACAGTGTCGGCCTTCTCCAGGTCCCGTCAGCCGGACAATGCCGACTGGTGGGGCCTAGGGAAAGAGCCTTCTCTGTGGCGGCCCCGGACCTCTGGAGCGAACTCCCTCCAGAGATCCACACTGCCTCCACTCTCCCCACCTTCCATAAGGCTCTGAAGAACCACCTTTGCAGACAAGCTTGGGGCTAATGAATCTTTAATATCTAGCCCGCCCAACGAGTGAATTCATGTATGGATGCGATTGACGGACTTTTTTTTTTAAAAAAATAATCTTTATTAATTTTCTCCACATAAAAAACTACCAAAACAGGCAAAACATACATAGGGAAAGAGGGAATAGGGGGTGAAAAAAGAAAAACAAATGTGTTTAAATCATATAAAATGTCAAATTTCAATAGTAATATATTTATATTTATATGTGTGTGTGTGTGTGTGTGTGTGTTTCTCTCTGTTGGAAAACATTTTTGGGTGGGTTTTTTTTGCTGAATTTGAAAATTAAGGGAGACTAGGATACATCTATTTCGGCCTTATTTTGGCCTCATCAGCTAGCCATACCCACTGGGACTTGAACCTGCAACCTTTGCCTTGTAAGGCAGAGAATTATCCTCTAGGCTACAGTATCCAATCCCTTCAGCTCTGCACCAGGAAAGGGTTACATATTTTTGTGTCGAATCACTCTGGTGTATATATATGACGGTCTTGGTATATTCGGGTTTCTTCCTGTGTAGGATTTAGAAATTTCTGGCGACGTTTCGACAAGGTCCTGCTATGTAGAAACTTCCTGGTGAGTCAGTGGGGTAACACCTGGGGTTGTTGATGTAACGGAGGTATGCTGATTAGTTAATGGTTGTGGATTAGGCGTGATATCCTGAGTAGTTGGAGCTTGCAGGCTACTTGATTGTTTTGCAATATATATCTCGTCAACCATGTCGTTGATTATCATTGTCGAGCGACCTTAAATTGGGTATTTATGCCTAGGGTATGGAATTGTATACTTATTTCCTTTAATTGTAAGTGTTGTGTTTGTATTCATCTTAGGTATTTCTGGAGGGGGTACGAGTTCTTTTTGGGGGGAGGGGAGGTTGAGTTCTATCGATTTGTGGTGCAGTATTTCTATATTTATCATTGTGTTTGGATATGAGAGGAAGGAGTATCTAGTATTACTATTCCGTCTAATGTTACTATTGAGGTTTTTTATGTATTTTTCCTGTTTAAGCCATTTATAACAGCTTTCCCATATTTTGTAGAATTCAGATTTGTCCTTTTCCTGTAGCTCTAAGGTCATTTTAGTCATTTCGGCGCATTCAAGGACCTTGTTTATAAAACTTAACATTGTGGGGGCTGTTTCTGTTTTCCAATTTTGTGCCTATAATAATCTTGCAGCCGTTATAATATGGTGGATTAGGTATTTATCTTCATTTTAAAATTTCTGTCTTATGATGCCAAGCAGGAAAAATTCAGGTTTTAAGGAGATTGTCTGTGCCATAATTTGCTCTAGATAGCTTTTGATTTTACACCAGAATTTTTTAGCAACTGGGCAGGTCCACCATAGGTGGTAGTAGCGATTGACTGACTTTTAGCATGGGGTTTTAGGATAGTATTTAATGTTGATTTTATTGGTAGATTTCTAACATGTGCATAAATTGCTGCAAGCCACGCTGAGTCTCAGGAGAAGGGCGGCATATAAATCAAATGAATGAATGAATGAATGAATGAATGAATGAATGAATGAATGAATGAATGAATGAATGATGAGTCCATTGGAGAAGGGTGGGTGGCCTAGTAATCCAAATAAATAAACAATGGAACCTGCTGATTAGGGCTGTACGTTGTTATGGTTTTAAAAATAAGTCATTGTACGCCAATCAATCACTATGGGTGTTGCAATTTTGCCAAAAAAGTCAAAGGAAAAAAGATTAATACAATCCTGGGTTGTATAAACAGAAGCAGAGAATCAAGATCAGGAGAAGTATTACTGCCGCTCGGTAAAAAGCTTACTAAGGCCACACCTGGAATACTGCAACAGTTTTGGTGAGCATAATTCAAAAAAGATTTTGAGACTTTGGAAAAAAGTTCAGAGGAGAACAACTAAGATGATCAAAGCCCTGGAAACTAAAACGGCTGCAGGATTTGGGTTTGGCTAGCTTAGAGAAAAGAAGGACTAAAGGAGACATGATAGCAGTATTCCAATATTTGAGGAGCTGCCACAAAGAAGAGAGGGTCAGATTATTCTCCAAAGCACCAGAGAGGACAGGAAAAGAAACAATGGTTGGAAACTGATTAGGGCAGGGGTAGGCAAAGTTGGCTCTTCTATAACTTGTGGACTTCAACTCCCAAAATTCCTGAGCCAATCATGCCAGCTCAGGAATTCTGGGAGTTGAAGTCCACATGTCATTGAAGAGCCAACTTTGCCTACCCCCGGGTTAGGGGATCACATGACTCTGGGACACTGCAACCATCACAAACACGAGTCAGTTGCTAAGCATTTAAATTCTGATCACATGATCACGGGCTGCTGCAAAGGTTGTAACTGTGAAAAACGCTCATAAGTCACATTATTCTGTGCAACTGACACTTTGTAAGGAAACTACACTCTGTTCAATATGGTACATAGGAAATTGCATTCTTTGAGAATTTCAGGACCTTGGAAAAGACATTTTCTGCAGAATTTCAGGACCTTGGAAAAGATATTTGCTGCAGAAATAGCATATACTACAAAAAAGATTTTGACATGGCCTTAACAGCAAGCATAAAAACAAAAATTATAACAACAAAATTATGATAATCAAGTTATTTGAATTGTTTTTCAAAAGCTGTCCACTTACCCCTGGAGCTTCCTCGATAATTTTTTGATGTCTTCTCTGTACGCTGCAATCTCTTTCAAACAGGTAGACTGCGTTGCCATGTTGGTCTCCAAATACTTGAACTTCTACGTGCCTGTTTCATATTTTAAAATTTGTAAATGGAGCCATAATAATGTCCATCGTTGCTTATTCTTAATCCCAAATTTGTAACCTAATAAAATTCATCATATACGGTACTTTGGGGATCCTTTTTTCTTTTCAATCTAGAAATGAGGCTTATTCATTTATCCTATGTATTTCATAAAGCATTCAATATTTTATGGGAGGAGGGGAGGAACCCATACCTCAAATGTGGCAGGACCAGATTTTCCAATGTACTTTTTGGATGAAATGTGTAACAATTTTCTTTTTCTTTTTCAACTGTTATCACGGGTTTTATGGCTCAGCTCATTTATTTCTATGTCAGCCCTTCAAGGAATGCCAGTTCAGAAAACAGGCACAAGAATCTATCTATCTATCTATCTATCTATCTATCTATCTATCTATCTATCTATCTATCTATCTATCTATCTATCTATCTATCTTATATCTATCTAATCTATCTATCTATCTAATCTATATCTATCTATCTATCTATCTATCTATCTATCTATCTATCTATCTATCTATCTATCTTATATCTATCTAATCTATATATCTATCTATCTAATCTATATCTATCTATCTATCTATCTATCTATCTATCTTATATCTATCTAATCTATATCTATCTATCTATCTATCTATCTTATATCTATCTAATCTATCTAATCTATACCTATCTATCTATCTATCTATCTTATATCTATCTATCTATCTATCTATCTATCTATCTATCTATCTTATATCTATCTAATCTATATATCTATCTATCTATCTAATCTATATCTATCTATCTATCTATCTATCTATCTTATATCTATCTAATCTATATCTATCTATCTATCTATCTATCTATCTATCTATCTAATATCTATCTAATCTATCTAATTTATACCTATCTATCTATCTATCTATCTATCTATCTATCTATCTATCTTATATCTATCTATCTATCTATCTATCTTATATCTATCTAATCTATCTATCTAATCTATATCTATCTATCTATCTATCTATCTATCTATCTATCTATCTATCTATCTATCTATCTATCTATCTATCTATCTATCTTATATCTATCGAATCTATCGAATCTATATCTATCTCTCTATCTCTCTATCTCTCTATCTATCTATATATATTTATTTTTGTATGCTGCCCACTCCAATACGACTCAGGGCAGCTAACAATAATTATTAAAAAACAATAAAAATATAACAATGATAAAATAGCAATATTATGAAAATATGCAACAAATAAACTTGAAAACCATACATCCACACAGTCATCCTTAATTCCAGACCTGCCGGAAAAACCAGGTCTTAACAATTTTTCGGAAGATTGGTAGGATGGGGATAGTACAGATCTCTGGGGGTAGTTGGTTCCGAAGATTCGGAGCCACCACAGAGAAGGCTCTCCCCTGAGATCCCGCCAGCCAAAATTGTCTGCAGATGGGACCTAAAAGAGGCCAACTCTGGGGCCCTTACTGGCCATAGTGAGGTATGAGGCAGGAGGCAGTCCTGTAAGTAGTTTGGCCCTGAGTCATTTAGGGCTTTAAAGGTAATAGCCAACATCTTGAATTAGAAATCACTGGAAGTTTCTAAGAAGATGTTGGATAGCCATTTGTCTGAAATGGCATAGGGTTTCTTACTTGAATAGTGGGTTAGACTAGAAGACCTCCAAAGTCCCTTCCAACTGCATTCTTCTGTTTTTCTGCTTCCTGCTTGGTCCACCTTGTATGGCTGACATAGGTTATGTTTTATAAACGGCTGCTGCATATTCCTCTACAATGTACTTCCTGCCTAGTAGTGGAGCTACTAATAGGGAGTGATAAAAAGATGCCCAACGGATTGTTGTGTTACCTTGGATTGTCAACAAACTTCTCTATCAACATGGCATCATCGTTAAAGGACTTTTTTGCTTCTCTTCGCGCTGATTCCAACTGCTCCTGAAATTCTTTTTCAGTAAGTGCTATTCTCATTCCCTGGGGCAAATAAGGGATAAAACTAATATTAGCAAAACAAGCAAATACATTAATTTTGGGGGGGGGGAATCAATGATATTAATTATTATTATTATTATTTATTAGATTTGTGTGCCGCCCCTCTCCGAAGATTCGGGGCGGCTAACAACAATATAAAAAGACAATGTAAACAAATCTAATATTAAAAACAATCTAAAAAACCCCAATTTAAAAAACCACTCATACATAATGAAAACAGAGCCACTTCCTTGATACAATCACTAGCTTAAATTTATGATTTCCATATATATATCACAGAGAATACGCCCATCAATTATATATATATTTAATTTAATATATATATTTAATATACTGTATATATATTTATTTATTTATTCCTGGTAGCCATAAAAAAGATTGACCTGATGCCTGTATTTTTATAAAGATTCTTTCAAGGGTTATGTAGCATTGTCAGAGGGCACTTGAAGGCACTGCAAAATCAATTCATCTTTGATTTTCTGAACTTATTCAAGATAGAAAGAAGGGGTAAAATTCAAAATTTTCCCCTATTGGTTCTGTGGGCGTGGCAGGGAAGGATGCTGCAAAATCTCCATTTCCTCCCCACTCCTGAATTTTGCTCCATTTTATGACATTTCTTGCTACAGTTGTTAAGTGAATTTCTCAGTTGTTAAGTTAGCAATAGGTTGTTAAGTGAATCGGGTTTTCTCACTGACTTTGCTTGTCAGGTGAGGACAAAAGAGGATCATATGACTCTGCAATCGTCATAAATGTGAGTCAATTGCCAAGCTGAATTTTGATCATTTAACCATGTATACTGAAGATCTCCCACCCTGGAAATTTTAAGGTTTGTGGGCAATAATAATACGAAGAAGAAGAAGAAGAAGAGGAGGAGGAGGAGGAGGAGGAGAACAACAACAACAAGAAATAGAAGAAGAAGAAGAAGAAGAAGAAGAAAAAGAAGAAGAAGAAGAAGAAGAAGAAGAAGAAGAAGAAGAAGAAGAAGAAGAAGAACAAGAACAAGAAGAATTATTATTATTATTTATTAGATTTGTATGCCGCCCCCTCCAAGGACTCCGAGCGGCTCTTGAATACTTGAATTGCTAAGCCAGCATCAATGTACTGCAAGCACATTGTTTAAAAACTTGCAGTGTCGAGGCATTCACAACTTCTGGAGGCAAGCTGCTCCACTGATCAACCGTTCTGACTGTCAGGAAATTTCTCCTTAGTTCTAAGTTGCCTTTCTCCTTGTTTAGTTTCCACCCATTGCTTCTTGTTCTACCCTAAGGTGCTTTGGAGAATAGGTTGAATCCTTCTTCTTTGTGGCAACCCCTGAGATATTGGAACACTGCTATCATGTCTCTCCTTGTCTTCTTTTCATTAAACTAGACATACCCAGTTCCTGCAACCATTCTTCATATGTTTTAGCCTCCAGTCCCCTAATCATCTTTGTTGCTCTTCTCTGCAATCTTTCTAGAATCTCAACATCCTTTTTGTGACCTGGCAACCAAAACTTAATAGATGAATACCTAATAGATAGATTTCCCCCCCTCTATTTTCCTCCCCAAAAACTAAGGTACATCTCATACTCCAGTGTGTCTTATACTCCAAAGATACGGTAAATTATAACTTAAGTACAACTTTATGATGCAACAAATGGTAGATTAATTATTGAAATGTCATGGAACAGATGCTACCTTGCCTCCGCCTCCACGGACAGCTTTGATCATAACTGGGTAGCCAATCCTTCTGGCTTGCTCTTCCAAAAACTTGTCCGATTGCTCTTCCCCATGGTAACCTTCAACCACAGGAACTCCAGCTGCAGACATGATAGCCTTAGAAGTACTTCAAGGAAACACAAGTTCATGTTCAGTGTCAATAACAGAAGGAACTCTGCAAGACATCTTTTTCACTCCCACAACCGACCTCTCTTTCAACTGATACAATTTCCCCACATTTCATTTGATCAAAGAGAAAATCTATGTCTCCATCAATTGACTTGATGGCATGTAAACCAACCATTATTTCATCTAGATTCCTTCCCTTTCCTTCTACGATTCATATGTCTGGGCTCCTCCCACCTCAATTAAATGAGATATTAATTATTATTGTATTGCATTGTATTGTATTGTATTTGGTATTTGCATTTGTATTTGTAATTGAAATTGTAATGCATTGCATTACTATTGGTATTGGTACTGTATTGTGTTGTATTGGTATTGGTATTGGTAATGGTATTGTATTGGTATTGCATTGCAAATGCAAATACAAATGCAAATATTATTGTATTGTATTGTATTTTAATTAATTAGAGTCCCCTGCGGATTTTACTCCGCTGGTCATTGCAGACTATAAGGGGAGGGTGTTAGTCTCTGTTTCGAGGCCATTGATCCAAGGCTGTCATGTGACAGTGCCATTAGCGCTATTACCTTCTCACTGAAGTGGTACATATTTACCTACTTACATTTGCATGCTTTCAAACTGCGAAGTTGGCAGGAGCTGCAGCGAGGATGGGAGATCACCCCGTCGTGTGGTGCTTGGGTTTCAAACCTAGGCTCCTGGCTTTCTAGCCAACAAGCCCAAAATCTTAACCGCTGAGCCACCACCCCACCCCATAAATTAGATAAAGGCCCACATGCAGGGGTGGGTTCCTTTTACCTTTTCCTACCGGTGTGCATCGCGACTTTTTGCGCTCGTCCCCCTGCACGATTTCACTTCCACGCATGCTGAGAGGGACAGTTTTACTTCCGCGCATGCTCAGAGAGCCGAAAAATCACCGAAAACTATTTTTTTAAATATGACAGCATGCACAGACCAACACAAACCACACCGGAGCCTTTGCGCCAAAAATGCATCATCGGCGGGCCGCTACCAGAGCTCCCGCATTGGACCGCACCGATAGGAACCCATCCCTACCCATATGAAATTGGACCAAAGGTTGTACTGCATTGGGGCACTTCACACTGAGATTTTTTGAGACCATAATTCTCAAAATATTAAAGGATCACAGGGTTAATTTGTTGCATGTATCAAAGACGGCAGCCCAACTGAGATACCAGGTACAATCTAGTAGCTTCAACAAAACGATCTTTCCATAATAAATTTAGCCGTACCTCTTAATGCCCATATCTCTGATAGCAGATGAAGGAGGACCTATGAAAATTATCCCTTCGTGGTGACAGAGTTCGGCAAACTCTGTGTTTTCGGATAGGAAACCATAGCCTGGATGGATGGCCTAAAATAGGAAACATCAAGGGCATATTGCGATAGGCTTTTTGAGGCTTTGTGATGTTTCTGCTCTGCTGCTGACCTCCAAAATGCAGAAACATCCACAATGCTGTTTTCTGTTCCCCAAACACTGAAAAGCAGATTGAAGCTATGTGCAACCTTTTCCATTGCTGTTGACCTCAGAATACAGCGATCCCTCGTTTTTTGCTGGGGATGCGTTCCAAGATCACCCGTGAAAAACAAATTTCCGTGAAGTAAAGATAATTTTTAATGTATTTAACGAGTATTTGGACTTTTAAAACCCGCCCTTTGCATCAAACAGTCATTCTATAATGTTTTTCAGCTGGAACTACACGTGATATCCTACCAGTTTCTTTAATAGAATACAGCAGTACTGTAGAAGAATTTTATAAATTTTTAATGGATTTAATAGATTTAAGCCCCCTTTGAAAACCCGTGAAATAGCGAATCTGTGAAAGATGAACTATGAAGTAACGAGGGATTACTGTACTACCAGAAATCAGTCATTTTTTTCCAGTCACCAATAGGAGAATGCGAGTGTTAGTTGGTCCTCCCACTCAACAAGTACTACTGTATGTGGTTCAGGGCTATAAGAGATCTGCAAAGCCATTCAGACATTATCCCTCTGTAAAAGACCTATGAAGCAGTAGCATCATGACATGTTGTTAGGATGGCTTGAACCTCTCCAAGTAACAAGTGCAGAGGTTTGAAGGCAAACTGCCCTCCCCCAGTGGTTCGACCTCTAGGGAGGCACAGAATGCCATGATTGCCACATCAAAATGAAGCAACAGAGATAATTTTCTCAATGAGACGACCTCAATTGTATCAAGATCTCTCATTTTATTGTATTTCACTTTTCCTGACATGTGGTACAGAATAACCAATTCGTGAACGGCACATACATTAAGCCATCCCCCAACTACCATTCACTCATGCACTGTATGAGGCAACCTCCTCGTGACTTCCCTATAGATAATTAACAGAAGCTCCATTCTTTTCCTTTTCCTGGATTGTGTGTTTACTGGTGATTAGCAAAGGAATGAGAGTAAGGCATATATTTCCTTATATGGAAGTTAGCTATACGTTATCTTCATGCTGTATATCAAGTTAATTATTTTCCACGTGGTCATGGATTCTGCAGTTTGCCTACTCAGCCTGGACTCTTGCTCCCTCTCTATAGAGGAAGAATAAGGTTTTATTCAGCACCCAATTAGGCTAAAACATCACCCTCCAGTAATATTTTATTCCAATGTTCAGTGCCTAAAAACCTATGATTATAACAGAGGTTAACCACAGAAAGAACTGGAGCATTTGCAGAATATTTATACAACTTTATGGGACCACTTTAAAAAAAGCAGAATTGCTGAATCAGTTTAAATTACTCCAAGAAATTCAGTCAGAGTACGAAGCCTGCAATGTGAGAGTTTAGTCACTTAGACATAGGATCCATATTATCAAGTTGCACTAACCCAATTTTAAGTAAAACATAGCTGTTACAAAACAGAATTTGTACCTGTGCCGCAGAGTTTATGGCCACTTGTATTATTTTTTCCATGGATAAGTAACTTTGCTGAGAGGGTGCTGGGCCAATGCAATAAGCTTCATCAGCCTACAAATAAAACACCATCATTTTATTATTGTGGTACATTTTAGATTAACTTTTCTACAAGATTTTGATGCATTTTTTAAGAACAAACTCAAGCAACAGGGGAGTTGAACTGGAACACCTAGAAGGCAGCTTAACAAAAAATCCAAATGGCAGCTGTAACCATGCTATTATAATTTGTGAGGTAGCACTGATTAAAAAACCAGTCGGATTCAATCCTTTAGTCAAAACCACCATCTTGACTTTTTTGACAAAGGCTGCAGCCACCCAAGGCATAGGAGGACTTCTTATTAAAGTCTGAATACCAATTACAAAACACACTGCTTTATTTAGACATAAAATGTGATGATGATGATGATGATTATTATTATTATTATTATTATTAATTGGATTTGTATGCCGCCCCTCTCCGTGGACTCGGGGTGGCTAACAACAGTGATAAAAACAGCAAGTAAAAATCCAATACTAAAACAGCTAAAAACCCTTGTTATAAAACCAATCATACATACAAACATACCATGCATAAATTGTAGAAGCCTAGGGGGAAAGAATATCTTAGTTCCCCCATGCCTGACGGCAGAGGTGGGTTTTGAGGAGCTTACAAAAGGCAAGGAGGGTGGGGGCTATTCTAATCTCTGGGGGGAGTTGGTTCCAGAGGGCCGGGGCCGCCACAGAGAAGGCTCTTCCCTTGGGTCCCACCAAATGACACTGTTTAGTTGACGGGACCCGGAGAAGGCCAACTCTGTGAGACCTAACTGGTCACTGGGATTCGTGCGGCAGAAGGCGGTCCCGGAGATAATCTGGCCCGGTGCCATGAAGGGCTTTATAGGTCATAACCAACACTTTGAATTGTGAACGGAAACTGATCGGCAACCAGTGCAGACTGCAAAGTGTTGGTGTGACATGGGCATATTTAGGGAAGCCCATGATTGCTCTCGCAGCTGCATTCTGCACGATCTGAAGTTTCCGAACACTTTTTAAAGGTGTAGAGAGCATTACATGTAGAGAGCATTACAGTAGTCGAGCCTCAAGGTGATGAGGGCATGAGTGACTGTGAGCAGTGACTCCCGATCCAGATAGGGCCGCAACTGGTGCACCAGGCGAACGTGGGCAAACGCCCCCCCTCGCCACAGCTGAAACCCTATGATTGAAACCCTATGCACTGTCCACAGTATTTCTCAAACTGGATTAAGTGAATCTATTATTCATACAAAATTATTTGGTTCTACAATTGCCTTAGGAGCAACCCTTAAGAGTGTCAGCCGACAAATTTTACCATGGCTACGTGCATTGAGTTATGGTCAGCCTCGCTGTAAACTGCCACCGACTTCACCCCCATCTTTCGGGCGGTACGCATCACCCTGCAAGCAATCTCTCCTCGGTTTGCCACTAGAACTTTCTCGATATTCCTTTGACCTGTATTTTTTTTCAAATTAAAAAAAAAAAGTACGTCATGAGAAATTATGGCCATATTGTTGTAAGCCGCCCGGAGTCTTCGGAGAGGGGCGGCATACAAATCGAATAAATTATTATTCATTATTATTATTATATCCTATTACTACTAACTCGCCCACATTATCAGAATTCCAGCATAATGTTATTATTTTTTTAATCTGAGTTCAAAATTAGTTTCTGGTTATTGTATAAAATGGTAGAAATGTAGAAAAATTTCCATAAGGAAAATAAATAATGTACCTGTTACAGAAGCATATTCTCTGGTACTCAATGCCCAAAGCCATTTTCTGTGAAAAGAAAAGACCATTGAAATAAATAAATAAATAAATAAATAAATAAATAAATAAATAAGCCTTCAAAGTTACAACATAACTAACAAAAGTGCAGTCAAATGGAAAAAAATCAGGAAATATGCTAGAACAAATTATGTCCAAAAAAATTCCATTAAGACCTGAACTTTTTCTGTTAGAGATAATTAGGCACAAAACCACTAAAGAAGATAGACATTTGATACTCTATATGATAATTGCAGCTAGACTGCTATATGCCCAAAGTTAGAAACATTAAATTTGTTAACAAAATCCACAAAGTAGTGGAAATGAATAAATTAACATTACAGATTCAGGAAAAAGAAAATACAGAATTTGGAACAGGCTTGGAACAGGCGGTACGATTGGCTAAACAAAAAAAATATTTGAAACTAAGATATGCTTCAAAAGAAAAATAAATAAAAATAGAAATCTTATAAATCCTTTAACCATTATTATAATATATGCAGATAAATCATTGTCAAACACATTTATTGATACATTGATTTATAGCGACAAAAAACAATATGATACAGGAAGAGTAACATAATGAAATGTGAATTATGTAAACTGTAAGATGTAATTTATAAGGAAGTTTGTAAATAGGCTGTAAGGAACAAGGACCAGCTTGATAGCTGGCGAATATGTTAATCATTAAATGCTTAAGTTCTGATACAATACGCAATTTTGTATTTTTGTATGTATTTGTATGTTTTATATGTATTTTTTCCCTTTTTTCTTTCCTGTTCTTTTGTATTCTTGTTTTGCTTTTATATGTAAATATTTAATAGACATTTTTTTTTAAAAAAAAACTGAAAAAAGTGGTTCACAACCAGTCTGAAAAAGTGCACATGGCAGCCTGCCCAAGATCATATGATCATAATTTGCACACTTCGTAACCAGCATGTACTGTATTTACAGCAATTTCCCCATTGCCATTTGTGACCTTATCAGACGGCCTCTGATAAACGAAATTAATAGGGGAAGCCAGATTCACTTAACTGTGAGATGCACAGTTATGTCAAACAATTATAGGATGGTAATTTGTATAAGCATGACATTAGAAAAGTAATGATAAAAAGTAATGATAGAAGATAGTAGGACAGGGACGGTAGGCACAATGATGCACTTATGCACACCCCATACAGACCTCTTAGAAATGGGGAGAGGCCAAATGTAGATAATATAACATTAAAAGTTTTGGGGTTTAGGGAAGAAACCAGAGTCTGGTAGTGCATTCCAGGGGTATTCTTTGCAGTCTAGTTTAGAGCCTTTGAATCTATTACGTGCTCGTGTGTTGTTGCGGTTGAAGGTCACCCACCACCACTATTATTATTATTATTATTATTATTATTATTATTATTATTATTATTATTATTATTATTATTATTATTATTATCATCAATTAGATTTGTATCCCGCCCCTCTCCGAGGACTCCAGTCCTCCTACTAGTCCTCCAGTTTGTCAGCGGGGGTCTTCCGAAAGCTTAGACACGCGTCGTGCCCAGTCCATACGTGCAGGCTGGTCAGCATAGCGCCACCTCAAGAAAAATATACCTCCAACCCTGGAAAGCAGGGACGGCGAGGGTCCCCCCGCTTTTATTCGGGGCCACCAAGCCAGACGGAACCGGCTCCGCACAGCTGCGGAGGGGGGAGCGGGGGGTTTCCTTTCCCAGCTTCCCTCGGCAACCCCGAGCGGAGCGGGGGAGCTCCGCGCCCCTCAGCCTGCGCCCCGCGCACTCACCGGCCCCGCAGCGCCCGCTGGAGCTGGCGTCGCCCCTCGCTGCCAAGCGCCATACCCAAGGCCGCCATCCTCGCGCCGGAGCTGCACTGAGGCGAGGAAACTTGGGCCGGCCTAGCGGCGGCGTCTCCTCCTATCAGCGAAGCCGGAAAGGAGGCCGGGAAGCGGCGGAGCTGCCAGGGCCAACCTTCGCCAACCTTGTAAAGCGCCGCCCGCAAAGAAGAGGGATTCAACCTATTCTCCCAAAAGCGCCTGAGGGAAGGACAAGAAGCAATGGGTGGCAACTAATCAAGGAGAGAAGCAGCCTTGAACTGAGGAGAAAATTCCTGACAGAACAATTGGTCGGTGGAAAGGTTTGCCTCCAGAAGTTGTAATTGTTCCAACACTGGAAGTTTTTAAGAAAATGTTGGGTAATCATCTGTCTGAAATGGCCTAAGCAGGGGGTTGGACTAGATAGAAGACCTTCAAGGTCCCTTCCAGTTCTATTCTATTCTATTCTATTCTATTATTATCTAGTCTAGTCTATTATTGTATTCTATTTTCTATTCTATTCTATTCCATTCCATATTTTCTATTCTATTCTGTTCTATTAGTCTAGTTAGTCTAGTCTATTATTCTATTCTATTCCATTCCATATTTTTTCTATTCTATTCTATTATTCTATTCTGTTCCACATTTTCTATTCTATTCTATTATTGCATTCTATTTTCTATTCTATTCTAAGCGATGCCATAGAGCAGAGGTCCCCAACCGCCGGTCCGCGGACCGGCACCGGGCCGTTGGGGGTTTTCAGCCGGTCCGCGGCGCCAGGGCCCCCTCGGCCTTTCCGCACCACCAGCGGCGCTCCCCCCGCCAGCCAGCCAAGCCCCGCGCCCGCCGGAACCGGCTCCTCGCTCTCCCCCTGCCGCCCGCCGCGTTTGCAGGAGGTGGGGAGGGTCGGGCAGCCCGCCAAGGCCAGGAGGGACGCCGCTGCCCCCCCCTTCCCTCTCTCCGCCCGCCGCTGTGCCTCCTTGACGCCGAGAGGAAATGCCGGCAAAGGCTTTTCTCAGCGGAGGTCTTCAATGTCGGGGGCGCACGGGCGGTTGCACGCGCTCCCTATCTCCCTGCTAGCCCACTCGGAGTATTCAAAATAAGAAAAACCTTTGCCGGCGAAGGCTTTTCTTATTTTGAATATTCCGAGTGGGCTAGCAGGGAGATAGGGAGCGCGTGCAACCGCCTGTGCGCCCCCGACATTGAATATCACCTTCGCCGGCCCCACCTCTCCTGCAAACCCCCTTGCTGAGAGCCCGGGGCGAAAGTGCTCTCGCAAAGGTGAGGCGGGCAGGGCGTGCGCGCGTCACCGCTGAGAAGAACGGAGAACGAGAGTGAGTGATAGCAACAGACAGCAAGATAGAGAGAAAGTGAGAAAGAGAGAGTGAGAGAAAGGGGGGGAGAAAGAGATAGCAAGAGAGAGAACAAGAGAGAAAAAGAGCGTGAGAAAGAAAACAAGAAAGAGTGAGAGAGAGAGAAAGCAAAAGAGACAGAAAGAAAATGAGAGAAAGTGAGAAGAAGAGAAAGAGGGGGAGAGAGAGAGAAAGAGAGGGAGAAAGAGAGAGGGAGAGGGGGGAGAGATAGCAAGAGAGGGAGAGAAAGAGAGAGGGAAAGGGGGGAGAGATAGCAAGAGAGGGAGAGAGAGAAAGAGAGGGAAAGGGGAGAGAGGGGGGAGAGAAAGAGAGAGGGAGAGAGAGGAGATAAAGGAATAGGAGAGAGAGAAAGGAAGAGAAAGAAAGAAAGAGGGATAGAAAGAGAGAGAGAGTGAGAGATGCTCAGTGAGCCTTTCTTTGAAGTTGCCTTTCTTTCTTTCTTTCTTTCTTTCTCTTTCTTGCTTTCTTTCTTGCTCTTTTTCTTTCTCTCTTTTACCTTCCCTTCCTCTATTTCTTCTTTTCTTTCTCCTTCCTCCCTTCTTCCCTTACTCTCCCCTTTCATAAGTTTCCTTGCTTCCTTCCTCTGTTCCTGTCCCTTCCCCCCTTCTTTCTTTCTTTCCTTCCTTTCCTCCCTCCATTTCTTGCTTTCCTTTTCCTTCCTCCCTTCTTTCCTCCCTCATTCCCTTCTTTCACTCCTTCCTCTCTTACTCTCCCCTTTCACACCTTTCCTTGCTTCCTTTGCACCCTTCTTCTGTTCCTGTCCCTTCCCTCTTTCCTTCCTTCCTTCCCACCCTCCGTCCATTCATTCACCCATTCCTCTCTTGATCACCCCTTTTACGGCGGCGCTGACAGCTAGCTCCCCCCCCCCCCCCCACCGGGCCATGGAAAACTGGTCTAGCTTAAAGCCGGTCCCTGGTGCAAAAAAGGTTGGGGACCTCTGCCATAGAGCACTGCACACCGGAACAACTAGACGCAAGAACATTTTCTTCCTGAACGCCATCACTCTGCTAAATAAATAATTCCCTCAACACTGTCAAACTATTTACTAAGTCTGCACTTCTATTAATCTTCTCATCATTCCCATCACCCATCTCCTCCCACAAATGACTGTATGACTGTAACATGTGACTTGTATCCTTACAATTTATATTGTCTGGTTCCTAATATGATTGGATTGCTTATATGCACCTGGACTATCATTAAATGCTGTACCTTAGGATTCTGGATGAATTTATCTTTTTTTTAATGTACATTGAGAGCATGTACACCAAGACAAATTCCTTGTGCATCCAAAGACACTTGGCCAAAAATTATTCTATTCTATTCCATTCTATTCTAGCCTATTCTATTCCATATCTTCTATTCTATTCAATATTTTCTATTCTATCCTATTCTATTCTATTCCATATTTTCTATTCCTATTTTATTCCATATCTTCTATTCTATTCCATATTTTCTATTCTGTTCTATTCTATCCTATTCCATTCCATTCTATTCTATTCCATATTTTCTATTCTATTCATATTTTATTCCATATTTTCCATTCTATTCCATATCTTCTATTCTATTCCATATTTTCTATTCTGTTCTATTCTATCCTATTCTATTCCATTCTATTCTATTCCATATTTTCTATTCTATTCATATTTTATTCCATATTTTCCATTCTATTCCATATCTTCTATTCTATTCCATATTTTCTATTCTGTTCTATTCTATCCTATGCTATGCTATTCTATTCTATCCTATTCCATTCTATTCTATTCTATTCCATATCTTCTATTCTATTCCATATTTTCTATTCTATTCTATTCCATATTTTCCATTCTGTTCCATATGTTCTGTTCTGTTCTATCCTATTCTATTCTATCCCATTCTATTCTATTCTATTCTATTCCATCTTTTACACACCCTCCCAACCAAGCTTCACTTTCTTTGCACTGGTGTCAGTGGGAGGCCCGGAGTTGATGGATTGGGGGAACCTAGTTCCTCTCTTTATTAATGATTTTTTATTAGCTTGTGATGGAATGGACGTGACATGAATGCAGAGGAGGGGGCAATGCTGCTTCCAAGGACAGACCCCCACTTCAGAATCCAGATCGCATTTTTTAAAATTAATGGGATTCAGAGAACAGAGTTGTCTCTAATGTGAGTATTGTTAATTCTTATTTTTGGCCTCTTGGATGAGTACAATGTAGAAAGATTCTGGACACACCACCGGGGGTTTTTCTCCAAAGAAAAGTATTGAGAATAAAAACTCATAATTATTTGGAGCAAGAAACTTGGGCTGTGAATTTAAAGCAATTTTGTAAACTCTTTTTCTCGCCTCTTTTGAAGAGTTTGAGATTTATTATTAACTACCGGTAAGTAGATTTATAGGATTCTGGCCATTGCCTACTCTGAGTTACCATCTTCACCAAACCTCAGTAGGTGGCAGTAGTAGTTTGACTTTGAAAACTAACCATGATTGGATCTGGTTGGTAGTGGATGGAAGAAAAACTTCCAGAAAGTTTTTAAAAACATTTTTTCCCCTTTGCAAATACATATATTTGCAAAGTACTAGCACTTTCATCTCAGTATCCACATTTTGTGAGAGTATTTGGCCTACATTATTTTATGGGAAGAAAATTCAATCCAGCCTCTTTTTTTGTGATTTCTATAGGACTGGTAAAGGAACAAAGCTTTGGTGTTAAAAAATAATAATGAAATGTTAGAAACAGTTTGGGGCTGTGAACAATAAAAATTAATTAAATTTCTATGCCAGATTAAAACATTGTAATAAAACCATATCAATACATGAATAAAAGCATAAATCAGATTAAAACTTTCAAATTAAAAAAAGGTAAAAATTTAAAAATGCAAAAGTTAGGAAGTTGGCAGTGTTCTTAGTTACAAAAAAAATTCTTTGTAATTGCAATGTATTTCTAGTTTCCCCACAGTTTAATTAAATCACCTGAAAAAGAAACATCCAGTGATGGGCTGCTAAATTTTTTTACTGCCACACTATGGGCGTGGCTTATTTTGTGGGTGTCACTTGATGGTCATGTGACTGGGTGGGAGTGGTTTACCAACCAAGATAAGTTTTCAAATAGGTTCTTGGACTCTTTTTCAGTTGATTAAGTCACATTATTTTAATAGCCCCAAAAAGGACAAATGATAGACAGCATTATTTGTTGAGGACCATTTTAAGGTTTTGTACTGAACCCACAAGGTTCAGTATGAGAACAGATTAGGCAAGTAGCTCAATTTTCTTTAATTGCTATAAAAGTTCAATTCTAGATAATGATTAAAATGATTAAAGCGTTTATTGGTAAAAACATACTATTTAATTATTTCTTATTTTAAAAGGAATTAAGGATCACACTAAGGTTCTAGAGAAGGAAGGACAATTAAAAAAACTATTAAGTATTCAATGAATAGTGCATAAACTTACTATCCTCACTGTATTCCCCCCTCCCTCTGTGAGGGTGGCAGCCCATTATTGAAAACATCTCACAAATCTTTAGAAAGATTTGGCGAAGAAGGGAAATTTTCTGCAAAAAACATTGACTTGAAAAATAGTTTCCCTTTTTAGTGTTTTTCTGAGCCTCAGAACTTTAAAATATATCTCAAGAAGAAAGGAGTGGCATATTAATTCTATTCTCTGCCAAGAAAATTGAAGGAAAGGATGACCTCTAGGAAGGTTATGCTTTTTTTATCGAATAACTCAGGGAAAATTGATTAAATACCAGTGAATGCAAGGCTGTGCAACCTCAAGTCAGCAGATTTGGCAGAATACCCCTGGCCTGTTCCATTCTGCCTTTCAGCGGTTTGAAAACTAGACTAGGTGGATTGAATTGTCTGTCAACACCCTAGAAAATGTCCAAAGATACTTCACCAGAAGAGCCCTTCACTCCTCCACTCGAAACAGAATGCCCTACGAAAGCATACTATCAATCCTAGGTCTAGAAAGCTTAGAACTACGACGCCTAAAACACGATCTAAGTATTGCCCACAAAATCATATGCTGCAACATCCTGCCTGTCAATGACTACTTCAGCTTCAACCGCAACAACACAAGAGCACGCAACAAATTCAAACTTAATGTTAATCGCTCCAAGCTTGACTGTAAAAAATATGACTTTAGCAATCGAGTTGTCGAAGCGTGGAACTCATTATCGGACTCAGTAGTATCAACCCCTAACCCTCAACATTTCTCCCTTAGACTATCCACGATTGACCTCTCCAGGTTCCTAAGAGGCCAGTAAGGGGCGTACATAAGTGCACCAGTGTGCCTTTCGTCCCCTGTCCAATTGTCTCTCCTTATCTCATATATCTTTTCTTCCTTTCATATATCTTCTCCTCTACTTTTATATCTTTTCTTTATATATAATACTTCATGTCTATCCTCTTCAATATGTATTGTGTATTGGACAAAATAATTAAATAAAAAATAAATAAAATTAACAAATATATATGCAGAGCTATGCAGGAGGCCTAGATACAATATCAGAATATAATGTGGCAATTACTTTACTTTAGCTATGTCTAGCTTACTTAGGAACATAAGAATCTACGAAGAGCTATGCTGAATCAGGCCAAAGCCCATCAAGTCCAACATTCTGTGTCCCACAGTGGCCCACCAATTGTCCATGGGGATCTTGAGCAGAAAGAGAAGGCAAAACTCTCCCTTTCCCTTAACCCCCAACAAGTGGTACTCAAGGGAATCCTGCCTGCCTCAACCAACATAGAGACGGCACTTGGACATCAGTTTCAATAACCACGTATGATACACTTGGAATCCATGAATCTGTCTAATCCTGCCTTGAAGCTATCCAGACTGAAAGTTGTCACGACCTCTTCTGGAAGTGAATTCCATAAACCAACGACCCTCTGGCTGAAGAAATATTTCCCTTTATTTGTCCTCACTTTCTTACCTATGAGCTTTAGGGTCTTACAAGTAGATACTCAACCAATCCAGGTTACAAGTAGATACTCAACCAATCCAGGTTTCTAGTAGATACTAAACTACTAGATCCAGATTTCTTCGTATCACTTTCACTCCTCTACTCAATATTTAACTCACACTCAAACTGCTCCAGCCAACCAACTAACGACGCTCTCGGTGCGCAAGTATCCAGCAGATGGGCATGCGCGCTTCGGCGCGAGATTCATCTTCTGTGCCAGGATGTGCACCGAAATCTTGGAGGTCTAGTCCAACCCCCTGCCCATAAGATAGGAGTCCTTATACCATCCCGGATAAATGGCTCTCTACTTTAAAACGTCCAATGTTGGAACACCCACAACCTCTGGAGGCATGTCATCCCACTGATTAATTGTCCTTACTATCAGGAAACTCCTTCTTAGTTTCAGGTTGAATTTCCCTCTGACCAGCTTCCACCCATTGCTTCTTGTCCTTCCCTCGGTGTGTTAAAATACCTCTATTAAAGTTCAGAGCATAATGGTTTGTTTGTTTGTTTGTTTGTTTGTTTGTTTGTTTGTCCGTCCATCCATCCATCCATCCATCCATCCATGCATCTATTTATTTATTTTGTCCAACACACGATAATCCACAATGAAGGTTATAGAGGATATAGTAGAGAAGAAATACGAGATATAGGAGAGACTATAGGACAGGGGACGGAAGGCACTCTAGTGCGCTTATGTACGCCCCTTACTGACCTCTTAGGAATCTGGAGAGGTCAACCATGGATAGTCTAAGGGTAAAATGTTGGGAGCTAGGGGATGATACAACAGACTCCGGTATTTAGTTCCACGCTTCAACAACCCGATTACTAAAGTCATATTTTTACAGTCAAGTTTGGAGCGGTTAATGTTAAGCTTGAATCTGTTGTGTGCTCTTGTGTTGTTGTGGTTGAAGCTGAAGTAGTCTTTGACAGGCAGGACATTGCAACATATGATCTTGTGGGCATCATGTTTAAGGCGTCGTAGTTCTAAGCTTTCAAGACTCAGGATTGTACGTCTAGTTTCGTAGGGTATTCTGTTTGTTGAAGTTTTTGCCTAAGCATGTCTAACAACATGTCTACTGCAGAACAGATCTGTCTAATGTGACATCCACATTATTACTACTAATCTTAATTGAATTCATGCAGGTAAATTTAAAAAAACCGCAATAAAACCCAAACAAATAAATGTATTGTTACTGTTGTATATACGAGGGTTGCCCAGAAAGTAATGCACCAGATTTTTTTTTCTTCAACAATTATTTATTGAACACCATGAAACTTGCACACAAGAAAGAATGATGTTTCTTCTACACTCCCTATTTTTCCTCGTAATCTCCATCCGTTCTAGGGCCTTCCTCCAGCGAGGCACAAGGGCGTGAATGCCCTGACGGTACCACTCCTTGTTCTGGTCACAAAGCCATTTCTGCACTGTGTGAATCACCTCTTCGTCATCCTCAAAATGTCTTTCGTGACTAAACGTACTTCTGTCGACTACAGATTCTCTATAAACTGTACACAAACGTTTGTGAATGTTCCCAACAGTTTCTTTCTCCGTAGTGAGAAATTCAATGACGACACACTGCTTGCAACGTACATCACTTACAGACGCCCTTTCGAAACACTGCTGCAGCTATGCTATCAGTCTGAAGAAACGCAAAATTTACACACACACTCCTGACAAT
Source organism: Erythrolamprus reginae (assembly GCF_031021105.1). Classification (NCBI taxonomy): domain Eukaryota; kingdom Metazoa; phylum Chordata; class Lepidosauria; order Squamata; family Dipsadidae; genus Erythrolamprus; species Erythrolamprus reginae. The sequence goes on from NC_091954.1 coordinate 109,380,167, forward strand.
TCAAATAATGTATATCTAAAGTTTCGCATTCATACCATTACTGTAGGCTGGAAAAAAAAGTGGTGCATTACCCTTGTAGATAATAGACACCTAAGAACATAACAACCTACATTGAGCTGATTAAAATCCTGTCAAGTGTTAAAAAGTGTCAGAAATTTAAAAATCACTTAAAGATGCTCAACTGCTATTTTTACATCTGATTGCCACAGCAAAGCAAGCGGAATCTCCCGTTCTTTTTGATCTTAACATTTGTAGCTTCTACACCCATTCATAAATAAAATTCGGGATTCAGATACGGCTGTAACCAGGCTGAGCTTTCCTTCTATAAAGCATGCAGGAGAACAGTATGATGATAACTAATCCCGACAGACTGAAGCCAATTGTTGCTGGGATCAATTTCTTGTTTCTATCCAAAGTGCACTCTTCTTCTGCAATTCGGGGGGAAAAGAATATTAGATTTATTATTAATTGTTTGTTTGTTTGTTTGTTTGTTTGTTTGTTTGTTTATTTAATAGGCAAACATAGCAATGACAAAACAAAGAGAAAAAAAACATAAAACATAAATTTGAGGAATTTACATTCCCTGCTCATTCAGAATTTCAATCGGAGAGTTATTCATATTTACCTCGTTTTTTTGTTAATGTAATGCTTTGCATTTTTACATATTACATATTACAAATTTACCGATTAGGTCCCACAGAGTTGGCCTTCTCCAGGTCCCGTCGACTAAACAATGTCGTTTGGCGGGACCCAGGGGAAGAGCCTTCTCTGTGGCGGCCCCGACCCTCTGGAACCAGCCCCCCCCCCGATTAAAACTGCCCCCACCCTCCTTGCCTTTCGTAAACTCCTTAAAACCCACCTCTGCTGTCAAGCATGGGGGAATTGAGACATCCCCCCCGGGCCTATACAATTTATGTATGGTATGTTTGTGTGTATGTTTATTTTAATAATGGGGTTTTTAATGTTTTTTAAATTATTAGATTTGTCATACATTGTTTTATTGTTGCTGTGAGCCGCCCCAAGTCTACGGAGAGGGGCGGCATACAAATCTAATTACAGTAATAATAATAATAATAATAATAATAATAATAATAATTATTATTATTATTATTATTATTATTATTTGCATATTTATCTTTGAATGTTATTTATTAATCTCTTGAATTGAAATCTAATATTCATGGATTGTGCAGAGATGGATAGGCTGTCAAAGAAGCTAGAAGGGAAAGAAGACTCCGAATATTATAAGATATGGGAATTTTTTTTATAATTGGATAGGATAAAAGAAAATAAATTACATAGAAAGATAATTCAATAAATCAATAAATAACATTCAAGAATATTAGATTTCAATAAAGGAGCATCATATGATCCCACAGTGACTTTCATCTTCCACGGTGATTTTTATCCTCATCAAATAAAACTATAGATATATTTATTCCATAGACCTTGTGAGCACCATATGTCAAAGCTATCTTCGTACCGGTTAAAATCAATCGAACCGTGGCAAATCCTTAGAGAGGCACTAGAAGCAGGTTCCTATAGAACCAGTAGTGAGAGTTTCTTCCCACTCACCGAACCGACAGTGATGGCCGGCTGGACAGGCCCCTGAACCAGTCCTCCGGCTTGAAACCTGTCCGCCAGAGCCAAATTTACGAGAAAATATGCTCTACATGGAGCTATCCTTAAAGAACATTCGGAGATTACAATTAACACAGAATGCAGCCGTGCGAGTTCTTGTGGGTGTGCCTAGATACAACCACATAAGTCCAACACTCCATGAGCTGCACAGGCTTCCAGTCGGTCTCCGAACACAATTTAAGGTGTTGGCTATCACCTATAAAGCCCTACATGGTTTAGGACCAGATTATTTACAGGACCGTCTCCTCCGTGAAGAGCTGCCAAAATTTTTACTACCACACTGTGGACATAGCTTATTTTGTGGGTGTGGCTTGATGGTCATGTAACCATGTGGGAGTGGCTTGATGGCCATGTGACCAAATGGGAGTGGCTTGATGGCCATGTGACTTGACCAAGGATTTTCCAAGAACCTCAAAACAATATCCATATCAATGGACCTAAAACAAGCAGGTCATCGAATTCACCCACATCCTAGAAGTGAGCAGCTATAGAACAGTGAAATGACAGAAACATCTCACTTAGAATTTTGAAAGCACATTGTGGGAAACATAGAAACATAGAGGATTGACGGCAGAAAAAGACCTCATGGTCCATCTAGTCTGCCCTTATACTATTTCCTGTATTTTATCTTAGGATGGATATATGTTTATCCCAGGCATGTTTAAATTCAGTGACTGTGGATTTACCAACCACGTCTGCTGGAAGTTTGTTCCAAGGATCTACTACTCTTTCAGTAAAATAATATTTTCTCATGTTGCTTTTGATCTTCCCCTCAACTAACCTCAGATTGTGTCCCCTTGTTCTTGTGTTCACTTTCCTATTAAAAACACTTCCCTCCTGAACTTTATTTAACCCTTTAACATATTTAAATGTTTCGATCATATCGGCCCTTTTCCTTCTGTCCTCCAGACCAGTGTTTCCCAACCTTGGCAACTTGAAGATACCTGGACTTCAACTCCCAGAATTCCAAATATCTTCAAGTTGCCAAGGTTGGGAAACACTACTCCAAACTATACAGATTGAGTTCATGAAGTCTTTCCTGATACGTTTTATGCTTAAGACCTTCCACCATTCTTGTAGCCCATCTTTGAACCCCTTCAATTTTTTCAATATCTTTTTGTACGTGAGGTCTCCAGAACTGAACACATTGAGCATTGTCATAAAGGTACCTTCGTGATTAAAATGCCCACACACAAAATAATCAATTACTCAAAGGCAATAGTCTAAAGGGTTGTGGCAAAACATTAGGTTTCAAGCATTATTCATTTTATTTTCTAGAGCAGGGGTCCCCAAACTTGGCAACTTTAAGGCTTCTGAATTACAACTCCCAGAATTCTCCAGCCAGCTATGAAGACCTCTGTTCTAGAGAATACTATAGCCATTCGGAAAGGAGGGGGAGGCAGAAACCCAGATTACATATTAATTCCAGATCTTATACTTTTCCTAGACACTTTTGTTTGCAGCAGAATCGCCGGCTTTGGGGTTTTTAAACACTTTTGGGAAGAACGCAGAGGCTGCCCAAATAGGACACCCTGCATTTTCTTTCAACACCTTTAAGTGCAAATTGGGTGCTCTGGGATGGAGCTCCATTTTCTCTACCCCACTTCGTCTTCTGCCTCACACTTCCGAGCAACCGATCAGATATCACAGAATTGGCCTCCTCTGGGTCCTGTTGGCCAAGCAGTGCTGGCAGGCGGGACTGTGGGAGAGGGCCTCCTCTGTGGTGGCTCCAGCTTTTGGAATCACCTCCCCCAGGGGATTTGCACCATCCCCACCCTCCTGGCCTTCCGAAAGGCCTTAAAAACATGGCTCTGCCACCAGGCCTGGGGCCATTGAGCAATAAGACACAGTTCTGGCCCAAAGTGATGAACGATTGATGGATGAATGTTTTTAATTCTGGGGTTTTATTCCTTGTCTACTGTTTTTATTGCCCAGAATCCATTTGGAGATGGGCAGCTTATAAAGCTAAAAAATAAAAACTGTATTAAAATATATGAAGAAGAAAACAATAAATTTTTAATACAAAAAAAAATCTAATAAATAATTAAATTAAATTAAATTAACCCACTACGTATGCACAAAGCCTCCTGTGCATGCGCAGATAAGTTTAACCCCGGAGTGATGGGTGCAAAACATGCACTTCCACCGTGACTCCGAACCAGTGGCGAAGGTCAGTAGAACCAACCCCTGAAGTCCACCCCTGGGTTGCATATACTAACCTTGTCCAAATTGGTTATTTACGATATCAAAGGCTTGAAGCTGGGAATTGGCAGCCTGCAGTTGAAAGTTGCTGGCCAAGCCCACCGTTTGCTTACTGAGACATTTGAAGGAGTTTCCCACAGCTGTCGAAAAGAGCTGGTCGTTTTTAATTCCGTTGTACATAAACCCTAGAAATTGGCAGAGAAACACACATCACTCTTGATCTTTGTGGCTAATTTAATCTCTCGTACATCGTTGTGTCTCTGTAATACCAAACCCAAAAACTAATTCCCGTTTTTAAACACTGCTTTAGATCGGGTGTCTCCAAACTCGGCAACTTTAAGCCTGGCGGACTTCAACTCCCAGAATTCCCCAGCCAGGAATTCTGGGAGTTGAAGTCTGCTAGCCTTAAAGTTGCCTTGGTTAAAGACTCTGCTTTAGATGCCTTGGTTGGAGTCATACCATAGACTAGTTCAGTGATGGCGAACCTATGGCACGGGTGCTACAGGTGGCACGCGGAGCCATATCTGCTGGCACGTGAGCCGTTGTCCTAGCTCAGCTCCAATGTGCATATGTGTGCCGGCCAGCTGATTTTTGGCTCACACAGGGCTCTGGGGAGGGCGCTTTTGGCTTCCAGAGAGCCTCCAAGGGGATTGGGGAAAGACGTTTTTACCCTCCCGGGCTCCAGGGAAGCCTTTGGAGCCTGGAGAGGGTGAAACACGAGTCTACTGGGCCCACCAGAAGTTGAGAAATAGGCTGTTCCCAGCCTCCAGAGGGCCTCTGAGAGGTGGGAGAAGCTGTTTTAGCCCCCGCCGGGCATTGAATTATGGGTGTGGGCACTCGCGTGTGTGCGATATCACGCACACATGCACCCCAAGGAAAAAAAGGTTTGCCCTCACTGGTCTAGCCTATCGAACAGAAAGAGTAGAGGGGTTAAGGATGATATTTGTCTTCGAGTACTTGAGATTTATTTATTTATTTGTTGGTTGATTGATTGATTGATTGATTGATTGATTGATTGTTAGAGTTGAAAGGGACCATGAAGGCCATCGAGTTCAACCCCCTGCCCAAGCAGGAACCCTATAGTACACCAGTCAAGTGGCAGTTCAATCTTCTCTTAAAAATGTCCAGAGTGTTGGAGTTCACAACGTCCGCTGGTAGGTTGTTCCATTGGTTGATTGCTCTGACCGTTAGGAAGTTCCTCCTTATCTCCATGTTAAATCTCTCCTTGGTCAGCTTCCAGCTGTTGTTCCTCATCCGGCCCTCTGGTGCCCTGAAGAATAAAGTGATCCCCTCCTCTCTGTGACATCCCTTTGTATACTTGTAGACTGCTATCATGTCTGCTCTGGCCCTCCTTTTCTCTAGGCTATCCATGCCCAGTTCCCTCAGTCTCTCTTCGTAAGTCTTGGTTTCCAATCCCTTAATCATCGTGGTTGCTCTTTTTTGCACCTTCTCCAGAGTTTCAATGTCTCTTTTCAAGTGTGGTGACCAGAACTGAATACACAGAAAACAGGGGGTCACCTTATTCCCCAAAGCACCAGAGGCAAGAGAAGAATTAATGGGTAGCAGCTTCATAAAGAAGTAAGGGGAAATACAGTGGTACCTCAAGATACGAACCCCTCGTCTTACAAACAACTCGAGATACGAACCCGGGGTTCAGAAAAAATTTGCCTCTTCTTACGAACTTTTTTCACGTTACGAACGCCGAACCCGAACTTCCGGGTTCGGCGTTCGGGAGGCTGCTGGGAAGCCCCCCGGCTGTTTTAAAAGGTGACAGCCGGGCGGCGGGGCTTCCCAGCAGCCTCTGAACGCTGAACGTGGAAGTTCGGGTTTGGCGTTCGGCTTCGGGAGGCTGCTGGGAAGCCCCCCGGCTGTTTTAAAAGGTCACAGCCGGGCTGGGGCACTTCCCAGCAGCCTCCCGAACCCCGAACCCGGAAGTTCGGCAAAAGTTCGGGGTTCGGGAGGCTGCTGGGAAGCCCCCCAGCCCGGCTGTCACCTTTTAAAACAGCTGGGCGGCTTCCCAGCAGCCTCCCGAAGCCGAACGCCAAACCCGAACTTCCGCGTTCAGCGTTCAGAGGCTGCTGGGAAGCCCCCCGGCTGTTTTAAAAGGTCACAGCCGGGCTGGGGCGCTTCCCAGCAGCCTCCCAAACCCTAAACCCTGAAGTTCGGCAAAAGTTCATGGTTCGGGAGGCTGCTGGGAAGCCCCCCAGCCCAGCTGTCACCTTTTAAAACAGCCGGGCGGCTTCCCAGCAGCCTCCCGAAGCCGAACGCCAAACCCGAACTTTCGCATTCAGCGTTCGGAGGCTGCTGGGAAGCCCCGCCGCCCAGCTGTCACCTTTAAAACAGCCTGGGGGCTTCTCGGCGGCCTCCCGAACGCCGAACCCGTAAGTTAGGGTTCGGCGTTCGGGAGGTCGCTGAGAAGCCCCCAGGCTGTTTTAAAAGGTGACAGCCGGGCGGCAGCGGTTTTTTGCGGGTTTTTTTTTTGTTGCACTGATTAATTGACTTTACATTGTTTCCTATGGGAAACAATGTTTCATCTTACGAACCTTTCGTCTTACGAACCTCCCCCTGGAACCAATTAGGTTCGTAAGACGAGGTATGACTGAATTCTGACAATGAGAAAAATGAATCAGCTTGCATCCTGGAGTTCTGGATGCTCCATCACTGGAAGTTTTTAAAAAATAGATCGGAAAACCATTTGGGACGATATAAGATCTACTTTGGGGGTTTGGACCAGAAGACACCCTCCCCAAGTTCCCTTTGAGCCCTGGGATTCTATGTTGCATTTGTAACCCGGCATTTAGTTGTGACAGTATCTCAGGGAGAAATGGATTCCATTTTAGCGATCACCTGAACAGGTAGAAGACACCCAGGTACCTACCATGAGGAATGTTCAAAGCAGCTTCAATCATGCTGATATAATAAATCTTTTCTTCCTGGAAATAATAATGGAAAGAGAAATAAAGGTGTTTTTTTTAAATCCTATTTATACCTACTTATATTTCAAGGAGCAGATTTGAATGACTTCTTGAATTATGAGAGGATCAGATTATGCAATGCAATAACTTAAAGACATCGGAGGGCAAAGGGAAGGATTAGCCAGCTCAAAAGGTACATCGTTGTTTCACGAAAGACATCAATGTGCCTCTCGAGTGCGCAGCCATTTCTAAGATCTTACTTCAATGAAATAAGACTTCACTTGCAAAGAAGTTCACAGACAGAACAAACACTAGAAGCCGAGCCTTTATTTGAAAGGCAGGTGGCTGGAGAGGGGCTGATTCCATTATTCATAGAGACATAGAAACATAGAAGATTGACTGCAGAAAAAGACCTCATGGTCCATCTAGTCTGCCCTTATACTATTTCCTGTATTTTATCTTACAATGGATATATGTTTATTCCAGGCACGTTTAAATTCAGTTACTGTGGATTTACCAACTACGTCTGCTGGAAGTTTGTTCCAAGGATCTACTGCTCTTTCAGTAAAATAATATTTTCTCACGTTGCTTTTGATCTTTCCCCCAACTAACTTCAGATTGTGTCCCCTTGTTCTTGTGTTCACTTTCCTATTAAAAACACTTCCCTCCTGGACCTTATTTAACCCTTTAACATATTTAAATGTTTCAATCATGTCCCCCCTTTTCCTTCTGTCCTCCAGACTGTACAGATTGAGTTCATTAAGTCTTTTCTGATACATTTTATGCTTAAGACCTTCCACCATTCTTGTAGCCCGTCTTTGGACCCGTGGGACCTAGAGGAAGAGCCTTCTCTGTGGCGGCCACCGGCCCTCTGGAATCAACTCCCCCCAGAGATTAGGACTGCCCCCAAGCTCCTCGCCTTTCGCAAGCTCCTGAAAACCCACCTATGTCGCCAGGCATGGGGAAATTGATATACCCCTCACCTATCATGATTTATGTATGGTCTATTTGGGTTGTATGATTATTTTTTATTATAAGGGTTTTAAATACTGTTTTTAATATTGGATTTGTACTCTGTATATTGCTTGTTGTGAGCCGCTCCGAGTCTTCGGAGAGGGGCGCCATACAAATCTAATAAACAAATCTAATAAATAAATAAATAAATAATGAATGAATGAATGAATGAATGAATGATTGAATGAATGAATGAATTTGAAGAGGATTCCAAATCCAAATCTCCCACCCAGCCCCCGGGATGCTGCAATGTGAAAAATGATCAAAAGCCACCTTTTTGGTGCCGGTGCTAGTTTAATGGTCATTAAATGAACTTTTGTAACTCAAGGACCACCCTTTCTGAAGAAAATCTTACCTTAGTAAAAATAAAATGTACGAAGCCGCCTTCAAATGAGATGTTGAGCATCGATTGGCCATTTCCGCAATATCCTGCTGTGTGTGTGGCACTGGGATCAATATTAAAATATTCTAGATCACCCTGTGAAATAGGCAACACATCAGTGCATTAATTTCAACAAAGACTGACAAATTATTATTGCTTACAAGTTTAGAGCAAGAGAGGATAATTAGCTACACCTATTTGGTCACCATATGACAAATAGAATGTTGAAACTTTTGGAAAAAGTGCAAAGAACAAATACTTGCGGGACTGCCTTCTGCTGCACGAGTGCCAGCAACCGGTTAGGTCCCACAGAGTCGGCCTCCAGGTCCTGTCAACTAGACAATGTCATTTGGCAGGACCTAGGGGAAGAGCCTGGGGGCTCCGCCCATCTGGAATCAGCTCCCCCGGAGATTTGCACTGCCCCCACCTTCTTCATCTTCCATAAGAGTCTTAAGACTTATTTCTACCACCAGGCTTGGGGTGATTAGACCCTAGCCCTCTAGCTGACAAATGTTATATATGGTTGTTGTTTGAATGGGTATAATTGATTTTTAATATAGTTAACAATTTTATTTAATTTTACTTAATTGGATTTAGCATATTGTATTTTATTATTCTTTTTTACATGTTGTAAGCAGCCCTGAGCCCTCAGAGAGGGGCGACATATACATCCAATCAATCAATCAATCAATCAATCAACCAATCAACCATATCAATCAATCAATCAAAGCCACTAAAAGGATTATAAAGGCCTGGAGTCTAAAACATATGAAGAACAATTACAGAGAGCCTCCAGGGGGATGGGAGGGTGTTTTTGCCTTCCCCAGGCTCCGGGGAAGCCTTTGGAGCCTAGGGAGGGCGAAACACGAGCCTACTGGGCCCACCAGAAGTTGGGAAACAGGCCGTTTCTGGCCTCCAGAGGGCCTCTGGGAGGACAGGAGAAGCTATTTTTGCTCGTCCCAGGCATTGAACTATGGGTGTGGTCACTCGCGCATGCGCAATAGTGAGCGTCCATGCTCTTTTGGCACCCGAGGAAAAAAAGGTTCGCCATCACTGTGTTAAACCCACATGAAACAAGGAACAAAAAGAAAGAAAGGGGGTTGAGAGAGCTACACAGCAACTTACCGTTTTCGTGTTTGTAACTATCAGGGTTAAGCCAATTAAAGCTTTAATGCAATTGGCAGTTCCGTTGGAAACACTATAAGTGCCTGTAACAGCGGGTGATGGCTGAGGTGCCAATGTCGGTCCGGTGTGACTTGTTGGCATAGGTGAAGACGTCATGTTCTTGTGTGTTGCCGAACTTGTTTTCTCAACGGTTGTGTGTTGCCCCAGCTTCGTAGTGTGTTGCTCAGTAGTCCCGGAGACTGATTTGTCTAGATTGTCCTTCGTTGTGCTCACAACGGGAATCTCCTTTTTCCGACCAGCTGAGAGTTGCCGTGTTGAGGTTGCTTCTTGAAACACCGCTGTCGTTTTGTGGGTTTCGGTCCAGCCGGTTCGTGGCTCAGATGGCAACATTGTTGTGCTTGCAGCCTCTGTGGGTTTCCACACAGCTTGCAATTTTGTCAACGGGAGGGATTCGGCTTTTGACATCCCGGCGTTGGGCGCTGAAGCAATTCCTCGCGCTGTGTCGTGGCCTAAGGATTGATTAGCCAACGCTTGTGAATGACTGTATGGACGAATTGTGACCTTGGAATTGGAAGGAGGGGAGTGACCAGGAAATGGGGCTCTCTGCAGAAATGATGCGGGTCGCAAGGTTGTCCTATCGGGAGCCTCTTCATCCATCACGTGACCAGTGCAAGAAAAAACTGCTGTGCACAGAATGGAGAGTTAGTCGTGTTTTTCATCAGCTTTCGCTACTATGCCTGTCCCTGAGCTTCTTCATTTACCTCAATGAAAAAATGAACCCCTTTCTCTTTAGCCTAAGTTCTTGGTGTACATTGTAAATTTGCCTGCTGTTGTGGTCAGCTCTGGCCCAGCTCCTGCCCCAAGGACTGTGGATGTGGGGGAGACATCCACATGCTGCAGGCCTGTTTTGCCCCCAATTGAGTCTGCTGATGAAGGCTCCTCTGACCAAGAAGACATGAGTGACAGGGAGGAGGAGAGTGTGGCAGACAGGTTAGAAGGAGATCAATTATCTAGCTCCTCCTTGGATTCAGAACAAGAGTTAATGATACAGCCACACACGCGGAGAGCGATGCATAGGCAACAACAACTGAGAGATTATTATCAAAGAAAATGAGGCCACCTGTGGTTGGGTGGGGCTGTGGTAATTAGTGAGGCTGCTATAAATAGCAGCCTGTGGGTTTGGCCATTGTGGAGGATTATCTGATCCTTGTGTTTCGTGACTGCTTTACTGACTTTGACCTTTTGTGTGCTGATTTTTCCCCGCTTTGAAACTAAACCAGAGCAAAGTGTGTTTCACTTTGTGAAAGAAGGACTGTGAATTGCCTCACAGCTGCAAGCTAAGTATCACAGAACTGATAAGAGACTTGTACAAATTACCAGTTTGTTTGGAGACGAGTGCTCTTGGCTATACCAAAAGAGGGCTTGGTTTAAGTGAATTTTCATTATAAAGAACATTGTTTTGAATTTTCAAACGTGTGTGTGTCTGAAATTTGTACCTGTGAATTTTTGGGAGGAATCTACCAGAGAGCCCGACAGAACTCCCGCCTCCATAGAACTATAATTATGGAAAGATTATCATCTTTATTATTCTCAATTTACAAAACCTTTGTCAGGCCGAAACCACCATTCGATTTGGAGACCTTGGCCTGCTAGACTAGAAATGTACGTACGGCTTTTTAAGGATTATTTATGTGTTTTATGCTATATGTTGTTTTTATTGCTGTTACATTTTGTACAGTGGTACCTCTACCTAAGAACACCTCTGCTTACAAACTTTTCTAGATAAGAACCAGGCGTTCAATGTTTTTTTGCCTCTTCTCAAGAACCATTTTCCACTTACAAACCCGAGCGTCCGAAACTGTAACCGGAAAAGGCAGTGAGAAGCCTCCATGCGGCCTCTCTAGGAATCTCCTGGGAGGATACAGGGCCAGAAAAGGCAGGGAGAAGCCTCCATGCAGTCAGTCTAGGAATCTTCTAGGAGAAAACAGGGCCAGAAAAGGCGTGGAGAAGCCTCCGTGGAGTCTCTCTAGGAATCTCCTGGGAGGATACAGGGCCAGAAAAGGCAGGGAGAAGCCTCCGTGCAGTCAGTCTAGGAATCTTCTAGGAGAAAACAGGGCCAGAAAAGGCGTGGAGAAGCCTCCGTGGAGTCTCTCTAGGAATCTCCTGGGAGGATACAGGGCCAGAAAAGGCAGGGAGAAGCCTCCGTGGAGTCTCTCTAGGAATCTCCTGGGAGGATACAGCGCCGGAAAAGGCGGGGAGAAGCCTTTGTGGGGCCTCTCTAGGAATCTCCTGGGAGCAAACAGGGCCTCCACCCTCCCTGTGGTTTCCCCAATCGCACACATTATTTGCTTTAACATTGATTACTATGGGAAAAATTGCTTCTTCTTACAAACTTTTCTACTTAAGAACCTGGTCACGGAACGAATTAAGTTTGTAAGTAGAGGTACCACTGTTACTTTTTAGTTGTTGTGATTGTTGTGAGCCGCCCAGAGTCCTGTTGGAGTTGGGCGGCATATCAATATCAACAAACAAACAAACAAACAAATAGATAAACAAACAGTTGGTTAAATATGGATCGTCCTTGATATACACACACAATGGAGCCCAAACTTGCCACTGTTAAACCACCTTGGAAGGCTGGAAGGCCGAGTCAACCTTGAGTTCGGTGAGATTCGAACTCCCAGTTGTTCAATGAGTTTAGTCCGATTTAGTGACCTTTCTTGCCGCAGTTGTTAAAGTCAATCCCTATAGTTGTTGAATTGCTAAAATGGCTGTTCAGTGAATCTGGCTTGACTTTGCTCATCAGAAGGTCGTAAAAGGAGATCAGGTGACCCCGGGACACAGCAACCATCATAAATATGAGTTGGTTCCCAAGCGGCTGAATTTTGATCACGTGACCATGGGGATGCTACGATGGTCGTAAGTGCAAAAAACAGTCATAAGTCAAGAGCCGGGATGACATTGTGGTTAGAGTGCAGCACTGCAGGCTACTTCAGCTAACTGCTAGTTGTAGTTCAGCAGTTCAAATCTAAACACCGGCTCAAGGTTGATTCAGCCTTCCATCCTTCCGAGGTGGGTAAAATGAGGACCCAGATTATTGGGGACAATGTGCTGATTCTGTAAACCGCTTAGAGAGGGTTGTAAAAGCACTGTGAAGCGGTATATAAGTCTAAATGCTATTGCTACTTTTTCAGTAGAACAAACTAAACAAATGGTTGTAAATCAAGGAGAAGAGCAACAAAGATGATTAGGGGACTGGAGGCCAAAACATATGAAGAACGGTTGCAGGAACTGGGCATGGCTAGTTAATGTAAAGAAGGACCAGGAGATAGTAGTGTTCCAATATCTCAGAGGTTGCCACAAAGAAGAGGGAGTCAACCTATTCTCCAAAGCACCTGAGGGCAGAACAAGAAGCAATGGGTGGAAACTAAACAAGGAGCGAAGCAACTTAGAACTAAGGAGAAATTTCCTGACAATTAGGACATTTAATCATTGGAATAGCTTGCCTCCAGAAGCTGTGAATGCTCCAATACTAGAAGTTTTTAAGAAAATGTTGGATAACCATTTGTCTGAAGTCGTGTAAGGTTTCCTGCCTGAGCAGGGGGTTGGACTAGATGACCTCCAAAGTCCCTTCCAACTCTGTTGTTGTTGTTGCTGCTGCTGCTGCTATTATTACTATCACTATCACTATTACTATCACTATTTTAGAGCCACGGTGGTGCAGTGGTTAGAGTGCAGTACTACAAGCTAACGTCTGCTTCCAGCAGTTTGGCAAATCGAATCTCACCAGGCTCAAGATTTATTATTTATTTTATTTTTATTATTTAGATTTGTATGCCGCCCCTTTCCGCAGACTTTACTCAGCCTTCTATCCTTTCGAGGTGGGTAAAATGAGGACCGAGTTTGTTTGGGGCAATATATGCTGACTCTGTGCAAACTGCTTAGAGAGGGCTGTAAAGCACTGTGAAGCGGTATATAAGTCTAAATGCTATAATGCTATAAATAAATGGGGGAGGGTGGATATCAGATGTGGGTTTCAGCAGGTTCTAACCAGTTCTGGACAGCCAGTAGTGGAAATTTTGAGTAGTTCAGAGTAATAAATTGCTTAGAAAGAGCTATAAAGCACTGTGAAGCAGTATATAAGACTAAATGGTATTATTATTGTTGTTGTTGTCGTTGTTGTTGACAAAAAGTTGGATAAAAGTTATTTCACAACAGACTTTTTTCCTCATCAAAAATGGTGGGAGGTCTTAAGCATAAAACGTATCAGGAAAGAATTCATGAACTCAATCTGTATAGTCTGGAGGGCAGAAGGGAAAGGGGGGACAGGATCGAAACATTTAAATATGTTAAAGGGTTAAATAAGGTCCAGGAGGGAAGTATTTTTAATAGGAAAGTGAACACAAGAACAAGGGGACACAATCTGAGGTTAGTTGGGGGAAAGATCAGAAGCAACATGAGAAAATATTATTTTACTGAAAGAGTAGTAGATCCTTGGAACAAACTTCCAGCAGACGTGGTCGGTAAATCCACAGTAACTGAATTGAAACATGCCTGGGATAAACATATATCCATCCTAAGATAAAATAGAGGAAATGGTATAAGGGCAGACTAGATGGACCATGATGGACTACGTTTCTATCAGTTATTTACCTTAATGTCTGACAAGCTACTTCCTGAATAGTCACACCTGAACCTTCACCTGCATACAAACACAATTCAAACACATGCAAATAAAGTGTAACATGTAGCCAAGCCGGTAGATGTCTACTCACCTCCAGCCGTGATTAGTAGAAATTCAATTAATGGCTTCCACCGACTCATGATGCAACCACTTTCAACTGAATTATTGCAGTAAAAGAGGGATTGGATTCATACCACGTTTGGGCTCTTAAGATGCCCTTAAGTGGTCCTTGGTGGATTTTCTTCCCTGCTAGCAGGTTCACTCAGCCACTTCACTGGAGAACAACAAGGAGAAAAAAATCCACTGTTCCCCTGATGAAGAGTTTTGATCAAAGAGGAAGTGGTGCTCAAGAGGAGTGAAGTTTCTGGGTTATATAGGCTGTTGGTAAGTCACATGTGAGAAAGAAAGGGTGGGAGGGAAATCTTTGAAACATGTGAGCTTGCTTTCCCAAAGATTTGGGGAACTGAAATTAAAAGCGAGATTGTAGAAGCTGTTGCAGGTTAATTTCACTTTCTTTCAATTTGCATGTAAAAAATTCCGCAACAGGCATTTCAATCTGAGCAGAAGAAAGGACCCCAGAGACAAACCTTGATTATCTTCTAGGGCAATGCTTTATTTATTTATTTTATTTGTTTGTTTTGTCAAGTACATATTGGTGGCATACAAAAATATAATAATATTTATATACATGATACTAATAAGAGTCTAGTCCCCTGTCCTGATATTTCTCTTTTACTATTATCATGTACAGTGTTCCCTCGATTTTCGCGGGTTCGAACTTCGCGAAAAATCTATACCACGGTTTTTCAAAAATATTAATTAAAAAATACCTTGCGGTTTTTCCCCCTATACCATGGTTTTTCCTGCCCGATGACATCATATATCATCACCAAACTTTTGTCCACCTTTAATAAATTTTTTTAAAATAAACTTTAATAAAGAAACATGGTGAGTAATAATCTAAATGGTTGCTAAGGGAATGGGAAATTGCAATTTAGGGGTTTAAAGTGTTACGGGATGGCTTGTGATATTGTTCATAGTCAAAAATAGTGTACAGTATTTACTTCCGCATCTCTACTTCACGGAAATTCAACTTTCGCGGGCAGTCTCGGAACGCATCCCCTGCAAAAATCGAGGGAACACTGTATATAGATATTATTATATCTTTGTATACCACCAAGACGTACTTGACAAAACAAACAAACAAATAAATAAATAATAAATAAGAGAGAAACATTAGGACAGAGTATGGAAGGCACACTGGTGCACTTATGCGCGACCCTTACTGACCTCTTAGGAATCAGGAGAGGTCAACAGTGGATAGTCTAAGGGTAAAGTTTTGGGGGTTTGGTGATGATACTACAGAGTCTGGTAGTGAATTCCATGCATCAACTACAGTCAAGTTTAGAGCGGTTTACTTTAACTTTGTATCTGTTGTGCGCTCGTGTGTTGTTGTGGTTGAAGCTGAAGTAGTCCTTGACAGGAAGGACGTTGTAGCAGATGATTTTATGGGCTAGGCTTAGGTTGTATTTAGGGCGACGTAGTTCTAAACCTAGGGTTGTAAGTCTAGTTGCAAAGGGTATTCTGTTGCAAGTAGAGGAGTGGAGGGCTCTTCTAGTAAAGTATCTCTGGACATTTTCTAGAGTGTTTATATCCAAAATGAGGTGTGAGTTCCAGACAGACGGGCTGCATTATTTATTTGTATTATCTGTATTATTTTAAACCTTAATAACATTTAAGTTAAGATATAAACTTTAACTCCCAGAATTCCCCAGCCAACATGTATCTTAAAAAGTGGTTAAGATTTAGCAATTCCTGCAGAATTTTAATCAATAAAAGTAAGTATTCCTTGCAGTGATGGGCTACCAAAATTTTTACTACCACACTGTGGGCAGGGCTTATGCACTTTGTTTCAACATCTTTCAGTGCAAATTGGGTGCTTTGGGGTGGAGCTCAGACATTAACACCCTTGAAAATGTCCAAAGATACTTCACCAGAAGAGCCCTTCACTCCTCCACTCGAAATAGAATACCCTACGAGACTAGACTTTCAATCCTGGGCCTAGAAAGTTTAGAACTAAGACGCCTTAAACAAGATCTAAGTATTGCCCACAAGATCATATGCTGCAACATCCTGCCTGTCGGCGACTACTTCAGCTTCAACCACAACAACACAAGAGCACACAACAGATTTAAACTTAATATTAACCGCTCCAAACTTGACTGTAAAAAATATGACTTCAGTAACCGAGTTGTCGAAGCATGGAACTCATTACCGGACTCCCTAGTGTCATCCCCAACCCCCCAACATTTTACCCTTAGATTATCTATGGTTGACCTATCCAGATTCCTAAGAGGTCAGTAAGGGGCGAGTACAAGTGCACTAGAGTGCCTTCCGTCCCCTGTCCTATTGCTCTCCTATATCTCCTATACCTTTATTCTATTCCTATATCTCTTCTTCTATTCTTTCATTGATATGTTCTATTGCTATAGCTTCTTTTCTATTATTTCTTAGATATATTTTACTATGAGTATCTCCTCTATAACCTTCATCATGTATTTTACTATGTGTATATAGATATATACCCACTAAAACCCTCATTGTGTATTGAACAAAATAAATAAATAAAATAAAATAAATTTTGCTACCGGAACTGCGTTCCTGACCGTTCCTGTAGGAGCCCATCACTGATTCCTTGCCTCTAATTGTGGGTTAGGTTATTAAGCAGAAAAAAATGACATGGCAGCATTTTAACTAGTTCCCAGAAAGATTTTTTCCCCATTAATTTCTTATCATTACTTAAGAAGTCTTGAATTGTAGGAGGAATAAGATTTATTAATTGCATGCTTCACAGCCATGTTGAAGGTAATATATGATAGGAGTCTAAAAGGCTCTGATACAAGTCGCGCTTTATGTTGTGATTTAAAAAGAAAAATCTCCCAATTTTATTCCTTAAACTTGATAAATGTTCAGCAGAGAATCACGTAATATTCCCCCCATCCAGAGTTCATGGAAGCTTTCCACAACAATTTGTGAAACACAATTTCTGATCAGAGTAACCAAAGAGATAAAATTTCTAAAACAGAGAGAAGGAAGTTGGCAGACACTACCCCTTGGGAATTTTTTTGAATTCTTGTGCAAATGAGTGTGACAACATGCGGAAGCTTCCTTTAGTAAAATAATGTACTGTACTGTACTGTATATTAAATATTTCCTAAATCTTGCCTCCTTGTGGACAAAATTAGCATTGCATGTAGTTGTAAATCTACTTGGTTGATTTCTTTGAAGGCTTCAAAACTTTGATCTTGCCATTTCCTTGCTTAATTTGCTAAATTTCATGGTCATTGCCTCCCATTTATAACATTGACATATTTCCTAGCAATGCTGCTTTTTATTTATTTCTTACCAGAAAAATCTGTTAAGGGTAGAAAAAAAGGATTAATATTATTACTGGGCTCTTTGTTATGCAGATATGTTAATTATATTATTTCTGGATCCAAAAGAGCCAGTTGTCTGGGCATCTGATCATTGCCCTGACCCTTGGCAAAACAATGGATCATGGCATATTTCTGACTAGTTTTGCATGTTAAACTGCAATGCTTCCATGATAAGGGGTTCATTAGATCCACTGAATGCCTAGTATGCTTGGTTTGTATTGAATGAATGGTTTTTGATATTTATATTAATTGGATCCAATTGTATTTTGTACACTGTTTTATTGTTGACATGTTGTGAGCTGCCCTAAGTCCATGGGGAGCGGTGACATACAAATCCAATTGATAAATAAAATAAATAATAGCAGTCTTTGCTTATTTTCTGTCAAAATCGCTCCTCCTAATCAACGTTTTAACTTTCAGAAAGAAGATTTTTCTTTCAGAAATGGGTAAAAGGTTCCTGTCTGCCCTGCCAATAATCTTGCTGTTGAATTTGACAAAAGAAAGGGAAAAAAAGAAAAAGAAACGACGGATTCGGTTGATTAAGGCCAAATCTCCTTTGATTCTTTACGCATCGGTTTTATCTTCTGAGACGGATTGATCTCAGCTTCACGTCGCACTTAAAAGTAAGGAAAAAAGATCACAAGAGTTTTCGTAACATGGTATTTATAATTCTTAGAAAGTCAAAAACAAGGAATGGTTTTACACAGTTCGTAATGGTCTATTTACAGAACGTTCAGCTTCGCACAAACACACATTTTGGAGTTACATTCATACATTCGGTCCTGGTAACAAGAAATGAGGGAAGAAAGCAGACTTTCCCTCTGCTCTTCTCCCAAGCAACGATGAACCACAAATAACATGATCCTCAACGTGGAAAACAAAATATAAAAATAAAATAAAATACAGATCCCGGGCCAAGTAATCAAGGACATCTTGAGGGAAAAGAGATAACCAAGTTAAGAGAGCGGCCATCGCGAGGATGCAAAGCCCCGCCTCTTTTCTGTGATGTATAAAAGGGGTGGGGCTTTGATTAGGCGCCATCTTGATTCCCGCCCCCCGTTTTTAACTCCGTTTCCCACTCCTGCAAATAACATTTGCAGGAGTTTTTAGCAGCAAAATTTAGCAGCTCTGAGGCTCATGCTAGCAATACGGAAGAGGATTTTAAATATAGGGAGTCCTCAGCTTGTGAACACAATTAAGACCAGAAATGGTTGGTATGTGAATCAGGGTTGGATTTCCCCGGCCCCCCCAGTTGTCACTGCACTTGTTAAGGGAATCACACAGCTGTTAAATTAATCCAGCTTCGCCGGTGTTAACTTTCCTTGTTGCAAACAATAATCACATAATTCCAGGACATTGCAACTACTATAAATATATAGCGGTTGCCAAGCACCCGAATTCTGATCATGTGACAGTTGGGAATGTTGCAAAAGTTGAAAGTGTGATCCCGCTGGTCCGGGGTCACATTTTTTTCAGGGCTGTTGTGACTTTGGACAAGTTGCTAAACAAATGGTGGTTAAGTGGAGGATTACCTGTAGCATGGCATCTTTCTGATCCCCAGATGTTTTTCACAGATGTTCAGTGGTTATTTTTTTTTAAAGGAAATAATGGGAAAACTAGGGAATTAAGTCTTTTTTTAGCCATATTAATTGGATTTTTAGATGTATTGTTATGTTGTTTTGATATGTTGTGAGCCGCGGCATACAAATCCAATAAATAAATAAAAAATAAATAAATAAATTTAATGCCATTATAGCCAGAAGGTGCCACAGTGTGCTCTAAATGGATCTATCCATTGTGTCCGAACGTGTCCACTGTTTTGTAAGGGCAGAAAATATGTCCTGTTTGAACGCCAGGTTTAACTATACTTCGTTGCAAATTTTTGATCTCCTAATAGTGCCACTAAAATTGGGCAGGATGAGGTTTTTAAAAAAATAAAAAATAAAAACAAAAACAAAACCATTATGACAAGCATCTCTGGCTCAAGGAAATTCAAAAGGGCCCTGGATTGTGAATGTGAGTGTGTAACAGGCATCTTCTTGTCAAATGAAAACACACAGAGAACCAGGCCACTTTTGCCGAATTGGGATGAAAGAATTCTCCCCTTCTCCCCTTAATCTACATGCCTCAAAAGTGTTGTCACTGTGACTCCTGTAGTACTTAGGAAAGCAGATAAAAAAATTAAATGTGTGTTTAAATCAGTGTTTGTCGACTTCGGCAACTTTAAAGACAGGTGGACTTCAACGCCCAGAATTCCCCTGCTGGCTGGGGAATTCTGGGAATTGAAGTCCACCTGTCTTAAAAGTCGCCGGGTTGAGCAAACGCCGCTTTAAAGTTTACAATCTCCTCATTTCCAGTCATGATTTTAAAGCAGGGCTCTCCAACCTCGGCAACCTTTTAAGATTTGCAGACTTCGATTCCCAGAATGCATAGCTGGCTGAGGAATTCTGGGAGTTGAAGTCTGCGAGTCTTTTGAGGTTGCCGAGGTAAACAACCAGCTTATAAACACTCAGGCTATGTTGTTATCTCATACTGTTTGGCTCAGTTTGCATAAATTTTATTTTACATGTATGGCAAACCCATGATATTGTTCAGAGGGCTGCAATGTTTTCCCGCCCTGAAATAAACTAAAGAAACTTTCAAGCAACAACACATTCTCCTTGGCAAGTACCGGTACCTCATTTTTTGGGGGTGGGAGGTATTATATAGGAATTAATTAAATATTGGGGCAAGGTAGGGTGGGGAAGAAACTCTGCATTCTAATCCAGAGCCCAGTTTATAGGACAATGCCCAGACGCATTCCACGCAAGTGTAAAAACACCGAATTGCAGCATTAGACATAGGATGCGAAACCTCCAGAGGGGAACAAAGGTGGCTTGGCGATGCCACATCCCAGAATTGCCTTCACAAAAGACCCTTCCCTCATCCCCTTTTTGGAGCTTTCACGCTACTCGTTTGCTTCCAGTTAGCATCCAAAACACCCTGTAGAGACAAAAGGTTGTGCCTAATAACAAGTTACACCTTTCGCTAGCGTGCAAAGGCGCGACCGTCGGCTCAGGCTCAGGAATGGCACTTTCTTCCTCGTCACTCAGTTTCGACCCTTTTTTGGGGGAGGCTCCCCTGTTTTTTTGATTGTCTTGAAATTAACAGCACGTAAGTGGATCGAGCCATGGAAAACGAGTGGCTGACCCAGCTGATGCAAACGGGTGGACGAACAGAACGACGCCTTCAGAATCAGGTTTCACGAATCCAGCATTCAACCCAATCTGTTGTCGGCTGCCAAATTTAGGCTTAAATTTGACGTCCAAAAACGCAGTGCAAAAAGATAAAATAAAATAAAATAAATCTGTTGTCGTCCATCTAATTTAGGCTTAATTTTGACGTTTAAAAAATGCAGTGCAAAAAAATAAATAAAATAAAATAAATCTGTTTTCGTCCGTCTAATTTAGGCTTAATTTTGACGTTCAAAAATGCAGTGGAAAAAAAGAAAAAAGCATATTATGACGTTTTGTCAAACACTAAGGTAACTCGGACACCTTTGAAATTAAACCAATTTGGAAATTTACGAGCTTCTTCTTTTTTCCTTGTCCATGTGTTTCACGTTGACAAAATATTGAATTGTGAAATCCAGAGCTTGGGGGGGAGGAAGGAAAAAGGCAATTTGGTCCAGCATCTGCAGGTAAACAAAAGATTTGAGCCCTGAGGAGATGTTTCCTGGTTGGTTCAGCTTCCAGCTTTCTGTCCAGCTGTTAAGCTTCTGTTCAGCTCTCCCACCTTCATCTCTGAGTTTGTGGATGCAGAGCTGTGAGTATCGCTGTAGACATCTGAAATGGGAACACACCATCAGTATCTGTAATACCAATTTAACTTTTAGAAATAAATTTCGGCCCCTTACATGTTCTTCCTGGTTATTGATGATTTACCAACATCATTCATTTCTCTAAAAAGCGTGGCTAAAGGACATTTTACGGCATGTGCCTTCTGCCAGATGAATCCCAGCAACTGGTTAGGTCCCACAGACTCGGTCTTCTCCAGATCCCGTCAACTAGACGATGGACCTAGGGGAAGAGCTTTCTCTGTAGGGGCCCCGGCCCTCTGGAATCAGCTCCTCCCGGAGATTTGCACTGCCCCCACCCTCCTCGCCTTCCGTAAAAAAGATCTATTTATGTCACCAGGCTTGGAGCCACTAGACTCTAGCCCAGGGGTCCCCAAACTTTTTACACAGGGGGCCAGTTCACTGTCCCTCGGACTGTTGGAGGGCCGGACTATTAAAAAAACCTATGAACAGATTCCTATGCACACTGCACATACCTTATTTCTTTCTCTCTCACTCACTGCCTTTCTCTCTCTCTCTTGCTTTCTTTCTCTCTCTCTCTCGCTTTCTTTCTCTCTCTCTCTTGCTCACTTTCTCTTGCTTTCTTTCTCTCTCTTGCTCTTTCTGTCTCTTTCTCACTCTCTCTCTTGCTATCTCTCTTCCTCCCTCCCTTTCTCTCTCCCTCTGTTTCTCCCCCTTCCTTCCTTTCCTCCCTCCCTTCCCTCCTTCTTTCCTTCCTCTCCACTTCTCTTTCCCTCGCTTTTTCCCTTCTCTTTCCCTTCTTTCTCTCCACTTCTCTCTCTCTCTTTTCCCTCTTTCACCCTCCCTCTTCTCTCCCCGCGGAGGACTCACCCGACAAGCCTCCACCCTCTGACTCCGGACTCCCAGTCAATCCCCATTCAGAAAACAGGAGCTAGCAACTCAAAGAGAAGGAGGCGGGTGTGTGTGTGTATGTGTTGTGCCCAGCTCAGCTTTCGGCAAGCCTTACTTTACCTCGGGTGAGATGAGATTGAGGGGGACGTTCTTACTGCTTTACCAGTGCGGCCTTGGAAAAGACCCACGGGCCAGATAAATGGCCTAAACAGGCCGCATGTGGCCCGCGGGCCGTAGTTTGGGGACCGCTGCTCTAGCCCCCTGGCCGACAAATGTAGTATGTTTAAATGTGTGAATGGTAATGGATGCTTTTAAATCTGTTAGTGTTTTTTAAAGTTTTTGGTTATATTAATTGGATTTTTAAAGTTATGTATACTGTATATTGTTTTTCGACATATTGTGAGCCGCCCCAAGTCCTCGGAGAAGGGCAGCATACAATAATTTAATAATAATAATAATTTATTAGATTTGTATGCCGCCCCTCTCTGAAGACTCGGGGCGGCTCACAACAATAATAAAACAGTGTGACAATGTAAACAAATCTAATATTTAAAAAAGCATCTAAAAACCCCTCATTTAAAAACCATGAAACACAAGCATTCCATACATAAAACTATAAAAAGCCTGGGGGAGATGTCTCAATTCCCCCATGCCTGGCGATATAGGTGGGTCTTAAGTAGTTTGCGAAAGACAAGGAGCATGGGGGCAGTTCTGATCTCTGGGGGGAGTTGATTCCAGAGGGCCGGGGCCACCACAGAGAAGGCTCTTCCCCTGGGGCCCGCCAGACGACATTGTTTAGTTGACGGGACCCGGAGAAGGCCAACTCTGTGGGACCTCATCGGCCGCTGGGATCCAATAAACAAATCCAACAAACAAACAAATAAATAAATACATAAATAATTTTAGGTCTATTAACTTTGAAGACAGAATCTGAAAACAATAGATTATTCCATGAAGATAACAAGGCAGGTAAGATTTTGGGATTTGGCTTTAAAAAGCAATTTTGTTGAGGGGTGGGGCTGGATGAGGATGGATGAAAAAAGCCTTGTGGCTTATTGATGTTGTTACTAATAATAAAATAATAATAATTTATTAGATTTGTATGCCGCCCCTCTCCGAAGACTCGTTGGTTAATTTGAGACACCTATCTACAATCCTCTCAAGCCTGGAATATTAATGAGCCCATAGTTCACCAATGCTCTGTCTTCTCAAAGAAACAATATGCCAGATTTTTTTTTTTTACTGTTTAGGAATGCAGAATTAAATTCAAGGTGTTGGTTATGACCTATAAAGCCCTTCATGGCATCGGACCAGAATATCTCCGGGACAGCCTTCTGCCGCACGAATCCCAGCGACCGGTTAGGTCCCACAGAGTTGGCCTTCTCCGGGTCCCGTCGTCTAAACAATGTCATTTGGCGGGACCCAGGAGAAGAGCCTTCTCTGTGGCAGCCCCAACCCTCTGAAACCAGCTCCCCCCAGATATCAGAGTTGCCCCCACCCTCCTTGCCTTTTGCAAGCTCCTTAAAACCCACCTCTGTCGTCAGGCATGGGGGAATTGAATTTTTTCCCCTTCCCCCTAGGCTTATAGAATTTATACATGGTATGTTTGTTGGTATGATTGGTCTCTTAAATTGGGGTTTTTTAGATTACTTTTTTTTAATATTAGATTTGTTACATTGTTTTCTTTATTGTTGTTAGCCGCCCCAAGTCTTTGGAGAGGGGCGGCATACAAATCTAATAAATTATTATTATTAATTATTATTATTTATTCCCCGCACAAATAAAACAAAACATTACGGACGAGAAGAGGTAAATAAATAAATAAATAAATAAATAAATAAATAAATAAATAAATAAATAAATAAATAAATAATGAATGAATGAATGAATGAATGAATGAATAAATAAATAAATATTAGAAACATAAAACTTTTCAAACGTTGCTCTTGGCTTACCTGAATTGCTGATTCTACAACTGCTGTTGGCTTCACTTTCTGCTGGTTGTAACAGACTGGAAGGTATCCAGTCTGTTTTTTCCGAAACTAGCTTCTTCACTAACCTGTGTTTGGAGGGGGAAAAAAAATATTTTCCTTTCTCTCCCCCACATTTCATCCGCAGCTGGTACTATATGTAACAGTGATGACGAACCTTTTTTGGTTCGCCTGCCAAAAGGAAGTGCCCCCCACATACATGCGCAGATCCTCACAATGCCCCCTGTGCATATATACAATCCCGCCCCCCGTGCATGTGAACAGATGTCACTGAAGCCTGGGAGAGTGAAAAAAATGGCCAAACAGGCAAACCGGAAATTCGGAAAAACGGACTTCCGGTTTGGCCATTGTGCTGTTTTTTTGCACTCTGGAGGCTTTAGGAAGCTTTTCTGAATCCTCTGGAGTGCAAAAAAGCAGCACAACGGCCAAACCGGAAGTCCGTTTTTCTGAACTTCCAGTTGGCCCGTTTTAGATTAGATTAGATTAGATTTATTGGATTTATATGCCGCCCCTCTCCGCAGTCTCGTGGCGGCTCACAACAATGGTAAAAAAACAGTACATAGTAACAAATCTAATATTTAGCCATCTAAATTACAGTTTTAGGTTAAAAAGCCCCCCCAAAAAAGAAACCCCAAAATATAAAAAACAAGCACACAATCAAATCATACACAAAAACTACATGGGCAAGGGGGAGATGTTTCAATTCCCCCATGCCTGACGGCAGTTTTAGGGTTAGGGAGCTTCCCTAAAGCCTCCGGAGGGTGAAATATCCTTCCCCAAGGCTGAAAATCATCTGGCCAGCGCACATGCACGCTGGAGCTGGCATAGGACAACATCCCATGTGCCCTTCACTATGGCTCTCCGTGCCACCTGTGCCACGCATGCCATAGGTTCGCTGTCAGTGGTATATAGCATGCATGCAATCTGAGTTAATATAGGATTTTAATAAAGTTAGTCTACATAAAAGTACTTCTTGCAGAAAACAATCAGAGGTTGGAAAATGTTCAGAGACAATTACTGTATTTTTTGGAGTATAAGATGCACCTTTTTCCTCCCTAAAAGAGGCTGATAATTTGGGTGCGGCTTTTACTCTGAATGTAGCTTTTTTTCAGCCCTAACTAGCTGCTAAAGATCTTCCCAGCTCTTACCTTGCAGGCTCTTTCATTGTTACTCTCTGCGAAGAATGTTTTCCAAGCCCTAAGTCTTTGCAGCGTTTTTTTCATTGCTCTAATTTGCTCCGAATAAGTTTCTTTCCAGGTGCTAATGTTGTTTGTTTGTTTGTTTGTTTGTTTGTTTGTTTGTTTGTTTGTTTATTTATTTATTTATTTATTTATTTATTTATTTATTTATTATTTAGATTTGTATGCCGCCCCTCTCCACAGACTCGGGGCGGCTCACAGTAAGACACAACAATTCATAACAAATCCAAATAACTACAAAAGTGAGAATAAAGAAGCCTTCTTACGGGAAGAAAATAGTTTAGAAAAAATAATAAGTGAAAAGATAAATGAAAGTAAAGCACAAGCCGGTAATATATATAGAATGCTATTGCAAATGGAAGAAGAAGCAACCAAAAGTTTAACAAGATGTTGGCAGAATGATTTACAAATAGATGAAAGAGAAATGAAAGAAACAATAGAAAATATATACAAGATTAAAAATACGAGAGTTAGAGAGATGAGAAGAAAAATCTTACATAAATGGTATTATACACCTGTACAAATTGCACACTTCCAGGGGAAAGAGAAGGGCAAATGTTGGCACGGGTGCCAGAAAAAAGGAATTTTTATGCATATGATCTGGGAGTGTGCAGAAATTCAGAAATTCTGGAATGTAGTCCAGAATGAAATTAATAAAACGTTAAACATTAACTGGATTATTACAAAAGAAATAGCAATTTTAATTAAACATAGGGAACTAGGAGAATTTAAGGAAATTAAAACCGCAGCATTGGAAAGTGCTCAAGCGGTGATGGTATTAGGATGGAAAGATTCTACAAAATGGACAGTACAAAATTGGTACTGGTATATGGTGGATCACATACATTTTGAAATTATGGAAATAAGATTAAATAATTTTGATGAGAATAAATTGGAGAAGCTGATGGTGCGATGGAACAAGGTAAAAGACTATATGTTAAGTAGAATCTGTGATGTAAATATGAAAAATAAATTACAATCACTCTTTCAGTAATATTTGTTCAAGATAGAGCCAAGGATTAATAGATAGATAAATAAGTAAAAAATTTTGAATCCTCTTGTAGGGGTGGTGGGGGTGATGGGGGGGGTGTTGTTAGGTGACGGGCACATGCACTGTGCACTGTTATATGTTTGTTTTATGTAAACCTATAAAACCAATAAAAATTAATTTTTAAAAAAAAAACAAAAAAACAAATCCAAATAACTTTAAAATTTTTAAAAAGAACCCCATTTTTCTAACAAACACACACACAAACATACCATGCATAAATTGTACATGCCCGGGGGAGGTGTTTCAGTTCCCCCATGCCTGATGACAAAGGTGGGTTTTAAGGAGTTTACAGAAGGCAGGGAGAGTAGGGGCAGTTGGTTCCAGAGAGTCAGGGCCGCCACAGAGAAGGCTCTTCCCCTGGGGCCCGCCAACCGACATTGTTTAGTTGACGGGACCCGGAGAAGGCCCAGCTTTTACTGGCTCTTACTGGCTTGCAAGCTCTTTCATTGTTACTCTCTCTGAAAAGTTATTTTAAAGCCTTAACCAGGGGATAAAATAATGTGCTGGCTATGAACACTAGCCAGATGAATACCTGGTAAGCAGATCCCCCCCCCCCCTATTTTCCTCCCAAAAACTAAGGTGCGTCTTAAACTCCGAAAAATATGGCAATTATAAATTCATCTAACATCTTTAAAGATTTTTTTTCCTTCCAGGCAATCACTTCTTCATTCCTTCCTTCCTTCTCCTTCAATTTCTGTCTTTTCAAGATTCAGCCGAGAACCCAGGGGAAAGCATTTTTCTCCCTTTAAGTATGATTTAAAAACTGTATGAGCAGGTTTATATCATTTACTTACCATTGTCCATTCTCTCCTTCCTGAATAAATTGCACTAGATCACCCTCTTCTAAGGTGAGGGAGTCTGGGAAGCAGCTATCAAAACTCCCTTCTACCCGGTATATATTCGATCTCTAAAAATGAACGAAACCAAGTCACATGTAGTTATTCCCCAAAGTTGTCAGTGGTATTTTACTGATACATTGCAAATGTTCATTAATATTAGCCATGCTAGGAAAATAGAAATGTGGTATTAAAATATTATAAATATAAATAATAATAACAACAGCAACGACAACACATTTGGAAGGGACCTTGGAGGTCTTCTAGTCCAGCCCCCTGCTTAGGCAGGAAACCCTACACTACTTCAGACAGGTGGTTATCCAACATCTGCTTAAAAACCTCCAGTGTAGAGGCATTCACAACTTCTGGAGGCCAGTTGTTCCACTGATCAACCGTTCTGACTGTCAGGAAATTTCTCCTTAGTTCTAAGTTGCTTCTCTCCTTGTTCTACCCTCAGGTGCTTTGGAGAATAGGTTGACTTCTACTTCTTTGTGGCACCTCCTGAGATATTGGAACATGACTATCATGTCTCCCATGGTCCTGCTTTTCATTAAACTAGCCATGCCCAGTTCCTGCAACTATTCTTCATATCTTTTAGCCTCCAGTCCCCTAATCATCTTTGTTCCTCTTCTCTGCACTCTTTCTAGAGTCTCAACATCCTTTTTGCACCTTGGCGACCAAAACTGAATGCAGCATTCCAAGTGTGGCCTTACCAAGGTCTTATAAAGTGGTATTAACACTTCACGTGATCTTGATTCTATCCCTCTGTTAATGCAGCCTAGAACTGTGTTAGCTTTTTTGGCAACTACTGCATACTGCTGGCTCATATTTAAATGGTTGTCCACTAGGACTCCAAGATCTCTCTCACAGTTACTACTGTTATGCGATGTTCCACATTTACTGTACCTGTGCGTTTTGTTTTTCTTGCCTAAATGTAGAACCTTATTTTTTTCACCATTGAATTTTATTTCGTTAAATAGCACCCATTGTTCAAGTTTGTCAAGATCCTTCTGTATATCTTCTGGAGTGTTGGCTATTCCTGCCAGTTTGGTGTCATCTGCAAATTTGATAAGTTCCACATCTATCCCCCCAATCTGAAAGAATGACCTACAAATATTTGGTACAGCAGTGACTGCATTTTAATTTCTGCAATAGCATGTGGGGATGACTTTGGGAGACAGGAGAAAAAAACCATGGGCTAGACCAGTGATGGCGAACCTTTTTTGGTTCATGTGCTAAAAGGGTGTTTGTACATGTGCTAGCATGCATAGACCTGCCCCCCCTTTCCCCCCCGCGCATCACACGCACCCCGTGCTGCCCCTGCGCAGGTGTACAATCCTCCTTTGTCCCTGTGCATGTGAACAGGCCTCACTGAAGCCCGAGATGGTGAAAAAATGGGCAAACGGCAAATTGGAAGTTTGGAAAAACAGATTTCCAGTTTGCCCATTGTGCTGTTTTTTGCTCTCCGGAGGCTTCAGAGGAAGTTTCCTGAAGCCCCGGAGTGCAAAAAACAGCCCAACGGGCAAACTGGAAGTCCATTTTCCGAACTTCCGGTTTGTCCGTTGTGCTGTTTTTTGCACTCTGGAGGCTTCAGAAATGAAGTTTCGCAGAGAGGTGAGTGCAAACGTGTTGGGTGCGCGCACGCCCACGCCGGCCTCAGGATCCCGCTACTGTTAGGAAAAAGTAAGCGGAGCCCTTCACTGCACCTGACCCAAAACCATCTTGGAAAAAATCCTGTAGCCCTGAATTGGTTTTTTTGGGTTTTTTGAGGCGACTAAATCTTGGATAAAGGTCAGAAGAATGTTACCTACATTAGAAGGTTGGCTGTCTTCTTCCAGATCTGAGGAGTTTGAGAGGTCCTCCATGCTGGATGGAATGGCTTCGAAGTCCTCAAATGTATCTAGCGATGGCATCTGTCTGCTAGGCCAACCTTCATTTTTAAAAAAAACAAGCCCAGAACACAACAGTTGACATTATCTCCTGTCGCGTGTTAGATGTCAAATCAAATTTGATCTGATTTAGATAAGATAAAAGGAATCCTGTAAAAATAATAACAACTGTAGCCCCAATTTCAACTCCGCAAATCAGCATTTCATGCCTTCAATTGCTCAGAGGTTTATTTATTTATTTTATTTATTTATTCGGTTTTTTATGCCGCCCTTCTCCTTAGACTCAGGGAGGCTTACAACATGTTAGCAATAGCACTTTTTAACAGAGCTAGGCTATTGCCCCCACAATCCAGGTCCTCATTTTACCCACCTCGGAAGGATGGAAGGCTGAGTCAACCTTGAACCGGTGATGAGATTTGAACCGCTGACCTGCAGATCTACAGTCAGCTTCAGTGGCCTGCAGTACTGCACTCTACCCACTGTGCCACCTCGGTTCCTGAGTTGATGGAGTTTCTATGTACTGCTCAGCCTTAGTGCCTAGGTCTAGCTACATTCCCGTTTTTTCCCCCTTCATTTCTTGATGAAGAACATTAGCCACTTTCTCCTTTGACTCTAGTGGTGTTTAATAATATGCATATATTTATTAAAGTAATGGGCCCCACACAGAACCACTGGGATCCGGTAGGTCTTTTTAGTGGGCTTCGGAAACCAGTACGGGTGGGTGCACGCCCGACAAGTATGCATGCCCCCCGATGCGAGATTTAGCTTCTGTGCATACGCTCGAAGCCAAATCTCATGTGGGGATGCTCACGCAGGTGAGATTTTGGCAATTTTTGCCTCTTTTTGGCTTCTGAGCATGCAAAAATTGACGAAATCTCACCTGTGTGAGCATCTGGTAGGAAAAGGTACTGGTACCGTATTTTTCAGACTATAAGACGCACTGGTATATAAGACGCACCAAGGTTTCAAAGAGGTAAGCAAGTAAGAAAAGCTTTTGTGTCCCCCCTCCCCAAGCCCCCAGGAGCACTTTGCAAACTCCCAAACCCTCTGCATGCCCCATTTTTTGCAAAAACTGGCCCATTTTTCACCCGTTTTTTTGTGGGCAGAGGGTTTGGGAGGCCTGCAGAGAGCTCCTGGAGGCTGGGGGAAGGCAAAAACACCCTCATTTTTGTGAAAAATGGCCCTTGTTTCAAAACTGGAGGTATTTTTGCCTTCCCCCAGGAGCACATTGCAGGCCTCCCAAACCCTCAGCACACCCCTATTTTTGTGAAAAATGGGCCCATTTTTTTTTGCAAAACTGGGATGCGGGAGCGGAACTTC
Source organism: Erythrolamprus reginae (assembly GCF_031021105.1). NCBI lineage: Eukaryota > Metazoa > Chordata > Lepidosauria > Squamata > Dipsadidae > Erythrolamprus > Erythrolamprus reginae. The sequence continues at coordinate 109,410,540 of NC_091954.1, forward strand.
AGGAGGCCAAAAATGGCTGTATTTGGTATATAAGACGCGCTGACAGTTCCACTCTCTTTTTTTGGGGGGGGGAAGGTGTGTCTTATACTCCAAAAATATGGTCATTTAATTCTTTGATGAAATAATTTATATTTTAAATAATGCTAATTTGATGCTTTTCCCCCCCTCAACAGAGGACAAGGAGAAGCCATACAAACAAGGAAAACAATCATCATTATTTGTTTTTTAAAAAGATGGCGGCGTGCATGGACTGGCACAGATAGAACCTACAAAAAGATATTGACAAAATTGAACGGGTCCAAAGACGGGCTACAAGAATGGTGGAAGGTCTTAAGTATAAAACGTATCAGGAAAGACTTAATGGACTCAATCTGTATAGTCTGGAGGACAGAAGGGAAAGGGGGGACATGATCAAAACATTTAAATATATTAAAGGGTTAAATAAGGTCCAGGAGGGAAGTGTTTTTAATAGGAAAGTGAACACAAGAACAAGGGGACACAATCTGAGGTTAGTTGGGGGAAAGATCAAAAGCAACATGAGAAAATATTATTTTACTGAAAGAGTAGTAGATCCTTGGAACAAACTTCCAGCAGACGTGGTAGATAAAACCACAGTAACTGAATTTAAACATGCCTGGGATAAACATATATCCATCCTAAGATAAAATACAGAAAATAGTATAAGGGCAGACTAGATGGACCATGGGGTCTTTTTCTGCCGTCAGACTTCTATGTTTCTATGATCCGTGAAGCCAAAATTACATCGCCAGCGGGTCGCTAACGGTTTGGCTGATCTGGTCCGAACCAAGAGGAAATCACCCCTGGACTTGTCCAATTATTAATATTTGGATCGGAGACTTCCAGATGGCCCCAGAGACTGTGAGCATCCCTGGGAAGTTGGGGGGAAAACAACATCCCAGAAGAAGACAATAGCCAAGAATTTTCAGCAACGTTGCCAAGAAAACGACACTGAGACCATGAAGTCACCATGAAGTCAAACACTCTGAAGAATTTACGATTTTTTAAAACGGGGAGAAAGAAAACAGAGGATGGATGAATAGAATAAAAATGAAGTCGAAGGTACAAAAAAAAAGTTTAGGAGGTCAATAAGAAATAAAAATGATTTTTATGCTTTAATTAATCAAGCACATTTAAGAATCTAGCACAGTGGTTCTCAACCTTGGGGTTCGGAAGTTCACTTAACCATTTCTTTTTAAAAAAAATTTAAATTTAAAACAAAACAGACATATAAAAACACACAAACATAAAAGAAAAATACACGTATCTGGGATGATATATAGAGATTCACTTAACAACTATGGCAAGAAATGTCATCAAATGAAGCAAAATTCACTCTAATTTAGCAACAGAAATTTTGGGCTCAGTTGTGGGCATAGGTCAAGGACTACCTGTACCTCAACAAGCTGGACTTGGATAAGTAATCACAATATATCAGTGGTTCTCAACCTGGGGGTCAGGACCCCTTTGGGGGTCAAACGACCATTTCACACGGGTCGCCTAAGACCAAAGACAAATTCCCCATGGTGTTAGGGACTAAAGTTTCTATTCTGGCACCCTGGAACATATTTTTACAATCCGACCAATCAGGCGTTTACAGTGGGAGTGTCCCTCTGACCTTCCTGCCAATCAGCTTAAAGCTCTGTTGGGAGAATTGGCGCTAGACTTAGGGTTGAGGGTCACCACAACATTGACAATGACAATCATTAAGTGTTGCACCACATGATTCTTGACAAATGTATCTTTTTCTTTTATGTACGCTGAGAGCATCTGCACCAAGACAAATTCCTTGTGTGTCCAATCACACGTGGCCAATAAAATTCTATTGTATTCTATTCTATTCTAAAAGAGTTTCAGTCCATTTCATGGGGCTAACCCAGAATACATTTTCTTCGTACCAGATCCTTTTTCTCCAAAGAGGTTCTCAAGTGCCTGAGAGCACCTGATCTCAAAAAGAATACTCCGGTTTGTTTTTACCTGTCTGTGAAGCTGATCTGGGTACCATTCTTGCAGAGGAAAGGGCGTTGGAGTTAGCTTGAGCCAAGAGGGTGCTTTCAAAGGCATCTGGGATAGGAAGCAGAGTATTCTGTCATTTTAAAAATGCTGGTTGGCATCCACCTTAAAGATGAAATGGTGAGCATGCAAACTTTCCTTCACAAATATCAAAGATTGTGCTTCAGGAAAACAGGTCTCTTCTTACTCTGCATCAGTGGAGACTGCAGATCAGGGGTCCACTTGAAGTCCACAAGTCTTAAAGTTACCAAGGTTGGGGACCACTGGTTTTGAGGGCTCAACAGACTTGAGAAAGGCATCTGACATTTTCATGGAGAACTTGTGGTGTCACCAACAGAACTTTCCTACCACTAGAGGGAGCAGCGATATTAAAACTCTCCCCTGTTAGAATACTTTTTATATCCTCTTCCACACGAAGTGATTGCTACAATTTTTACGTTTTTGGATTTAAAAGAAAATATAAAAATCTCCTAGAAGTTAGCTATTTGAACATGGAAAGCATGCAGTCAAAACCCCAGAATAGGACACTGTTTAGAATCAATCAGGTGAATCTCTATCCACCAGAATTATTTCCCTTTTATATTCTGATGAGATGCCATCAAAGGAATGCCAACACATTCCCCGTGATTACTGATGAGAAAATTAAATAAGATTAGCATTCATCAAGCACAGCACAGGTTAAAAGACTGGTGCTACAGGTAAGCATGCAATCAAAGTCACTAGAAGTTAGCAGTCTCGAAGACAGAAGAAGGCGAAGTTGCATTCATTGAAATGTGAGCGTTGGAGATGGAGAAGATTAAGAACAGGTAAAAGTAGCAAGAATTGAAGTGTGAAGAAAAGTAGATATCTTTTAGGCTGAGGCTGCCTTTGATTTCAGGGTTTCATGTAAAAAAAAATGGTATGGAGACAGGGCAAGAACTCTGATTGATTACCGTATTTTTTTGGAGTATAAGATGCACAGGAGTATAAGAAGCACCTTAGTTTTGGGGGAGGAAAATACCGAAAAGAATCTGCATACATATTCATCTGGCTAGCGTCCTTAGTTTGGTCAGCTTCAGCACATTATTTTATCCCCTGGTTAGGGCTTTAAAAAAACCTTATTTGGAAAGAGTAACAATGAAAGAGCTTGCAAGCTGGTAAGAACTGGGGACATCGTTAGCACCTGGAAAAAAACATTTGGAGCAAGTAGAGCAATGAAAAAAAAATTGCAAAGACTTAAGGCTTGAAAAACATTATTTGCAGAAAGTAACAACGAAAGAGCTTGCAAGCCGGTAAGAGCTGGGAACATTGTTAGCACCTGGTTAGGGCTGGAAATAAACTTATTTGGACCAATGGGGGGGGGGGAGAAACCCTGCAAAGACTTAGGACTTGGAAAACATTCTTTGCAGAGAATAACAATGAAAGAGCATGCAAGGTAAAAGCTGGAAAGATTGTTAGCAGCTAGTTAGGGCTGGGGGGGAGAAGCTACATTCAGAGTATAAGATGGACCCAAATTATCAACCTCTTTTAGGGAGGAAAAAATGTGTCTTATACTCCAAAAAATATGGTACATTTTTTTAAAGAACAAAAAATACATCAATTTAACTAATTGATATGTTCCGTTCTGAAGAAACGTCTTGGACAAGAAGCGAAACATTTTCAAGGAAAAACAGTCCATTCCCATTGAGTTGCCTCTTGAAAAAGCATCTTTGAGTGCTCAGAGATAGATACGGCAGACAATACAATGACTGACAGTACAACAAAGCTCATCTGACATGGAGATTTACAGAATGGTTTGAAATGTTACGAGGGTGACGTTAGAAAAGGACAACCTAGAAGTCAACCAGCATGCATGGATTTGGGAGCTGTACCTTCAAAACCGAAAGGAGTTGGGTCACTTTTGATTTCATGCCTCTTGACTTTAACCGCAGGAACAAGGGGACCTGTGCAAAGTTTGCAGATAATAAAGTTTGGAAATACGGTTAGATGATGCCAGGCCTGTCCTCTTGGCATGGAAAAAAGGTTTTAGAAGCACAATGTTGTGAAATTGGCAGAAAACTACCCAATTGTTTCATCCTGGGTCTATGCAGTTTGCAAACAAAGGAGGAATCCACATGCTGATATTTCACATCAATCTTTTTATATAGGAAGCATCATTTACACAAGCCAAATTCATGCATGTGACTTCATCTTGGCAGCTTCTCAGTGAGAGGAGATAACAGATAACAGTCCGGTGGCTAGGCTGCTGCCGAAGACCAAAGCTAATTGCAAATTCCTTTATGAGATAAGGAGTCTCCAATTTCATTAACTTACAGTTGCAGCTTTTCAGATGCTCTGCAGACAAGGGACTTTTATTCCAAGGATTTTTAATAGAGAAATAACAGTTGGCTAGCGTAACATGGCTGGAACCCCAAACATCAACTGACTCCATTACAAAACAGTGAAACTCCACCCGGAATTTCCCATCAGCCACCCTTAAATACCTATGGGGAGTGGTCAATAATTCCCTAGAGTTAATAAACTGCAGACTACTTCCTTTTCCCATACAAGTATTCTTGTCCTTTTCTTAGTCTTCTAAAGCGGGCATCTAATAAAGGATCATGGTCTTCCTCCTCCTCTAAATCAGACTCTACTATCATTGGCATATCTGCCACATCTGGTGGTCCTTCAGGTTCATCCAGGTCTATTTCTCCCTCACTTTCACTCTGCATCAGCTGGCAAAACCACTGGCCCAGGGTACCAAGATGGGCCTGGCTCATCCTCCTCAAAATCTATCATTACCAGAGTTGGTCAAGGACTACTCACAACACCAATGCTTTGCTTTTATAAATTGCTAGCTGAACACCTGGACTCTGCTAGAAAACTGTATGATCGGGCTTGATAAATCCACACCTACAGCTTGAAAATTAATGAGTAGTTATGATCTCCTCTCCCCTTCTCTCCTCAGCCTTTCTGGCTTAGCTCAACTGCTCCATAGTAAAGCTGCTTGCTGCTGTAAAAGTAAAACTGAAACTGAAACTCCTTTGCTTGTGTTTTGCATTTGGAACGGATTGATTTTTAGGTGGGGAGGGGGAGTAGAACTCCTTAGCATCAGAGCGTGTTAATAATAATATAGGAAATAGTAATGGTCATTTTGAAAAATCCTTTCTTAGTGGGCACCTAGAAGCCAAGAGGAACATACATGGCAAATTTGAAGTTTGTAGGCTTCACGGTTCTGGAGATTTTGTGATGGCGTATGAGTGCCATTGGCTTTTATATAGAGAGATTTCTGCTTATTGAAAGAACTATAGAAGTGATGGTGAACCTTTTTCGGCTCAGGTGAGATAGCCTGTGCGATAACATGCACACGCGTGTGCCCAAACACATAATGGAATGCACTGCACATGCGTACAATCTCCCCGCTGTCCCATGTGCATGTGCACAGGCCTCACTGAAGCTTCCAGACTTCCAGCCCATTGAGCTGTTTTTTGCTTTCTCCAAGGTTCAGGAAATATTATTATTATTATTATTATTATTATTATTATTATTATTATTATTATTATTATTAATTAGATTTGTATGCCACCCTTCCTCAAAGACTCGGGGCGGCTCACAAGATACAATACAAAACAATCCGTACAACAAATCTAATTAATTAAAAACTGCAAGCTAAAATCCCAATATATTTAAATCACTCAACCAATTCAGTCACAGCCACACATCACATTTAGTAGACAGTGGGCTTAATCTAATTGCCCCGTACATTATCTACTATATGTAAGCTCCATTTTTGCTACCCTCACTGTGTGTGTCCCCCTCCCCGTGTGGGCAGCAGCCCATGACTGGTGCAACTACACCAGGAGTGGGCAGCAGGCAGGACGGGGTGGAAGGCCAGTTCCACCAGCGGAAATGAAGATGCATGCGCCGCTCCAGCTAATTGGCGGCTGTCACTTCCAGGTTTACTGGTCTCGGCTCAACTCTCCTTTTTCCCCCTGCTGCTGCTGCTGCTGCGCTCCTTGCTTTTTTCCTCTTTCCTCCTTCCTGGCCTCGGACGAGCTTCCTTCTCTCCTGCCCAGCTCCCCTCCAGCCTCCCGCGGCCGCCTCCCGCCTGAGGTGCAAGCAGAAGGCGTGGGTGGAAGCGATACTGGCAGCATTTATGCTCCTGGCAGCGCCCGTTTGCCTAGCAGCTCAGCCTAAGCTGGGGGGCGACCCAGGAAGGAGAATGCAGGAAACGCGAAGCAAATTGTCACCCGAGTGAGGGTAAGTTGTAAGTCGAGGACTTAACAGTTCACTTGAATGATGATGATCGTTCAAGCCATTCCCACCTGGTCACATAGCCGGCAAGCCGCACCTACCCAGTCACATGACCATTAAGCCACATCCACAAAATAAGCCACACCCACAGTGTGGCAGTAAAATTTTTAGCTGCTCATTACTGAACTACACAAATGGCTGTGTTATTCCAATACTAAAACTCTTGCTACTACAGCAACCCATTTCTCCGGCCTTACAAAGCTCTGTTGTATAGTTTCAGCAGTATTTGCAGCAACGTATGTACAGGAAGTTAAGCACCTAGTGGATTAGTTAGTGTGTCCATACCTTTGGTTAGAGAAGATGTATTAGTTGTGGTGTTGATGGAGGAAGCTAAGGAAAATCTACGCGGGACGTCTCTTTCTTTAGACTCTGGATCTGGGAGAGCAGAAAGATGCAGGTTAAGGATGAGGTAGAAACGTGCAAAAAAAAATATGAATAAATTGAAAAGCAACTCTGCCCAGCCTCAGCGCCCTTCAGAGGACTTGGGCTTAAGTAGAATTTTCCTTAATCTTGATTCATAACATCTTATAGAATCTGCCCAGATTGCTGAATGCGCAGGAAACAAAATCTCGCGAGAGGATGCGCGCACGAGAGAGATTTCGGCAATTTTTTTCTTCCACACACGCACGGAATTTTTAAAAAATCGCCGGAATCTCATGCATCCAAATCCTCTTGCGAGATTTTGCATCCTGCATATGCGCAGAAGCAAAATCTCGCTGGGACGCGCAGGGCATTGGTAGCAGCGGTAAGTAGCCACCCCCGCCTGGTGTCGCTACTTATTGCAGTGCGTGAGGGATTGGGGGGAGGCGAGACAAAATCAAATGGGAATGAAGCCGCAACAGCGATGGTGGAGGGTGGAATGGCATGGAGGGAGGCGGTGGGGGCGTTTACCTTTGGGTAGAGCTCTGCGGTTGGAAAGCCCTTGTAATGTAAACCGCTTTCGAGCAAGAGCTGACCGCTCAAGGTTAAGGCTGGTGGAAGAATCGGCTAGGAGAGAAAGGCAGAGGGAGGAGAGAAGGAAGGCAAAAAAAAAAAAGGGGGTTAATTATGGCAGTTAAGGAAGACAGGCCAAGGTTCAAGCTTCAGGAAGAGGGAGGGCAAAGGATCAAGAATGGCTGGGCAGTTCGAGCCCAGGTCTGTGGAGCAGGGAACCAGGAAGGAAGAGGAACAGGCCAAGCCAAACCGATACTCTCATGCACAGGATAATGGGTTTTAGTAGCTGGGCTTCATTAGTGAGCAAAATGGAAAAGGAGGGTTGGGGGCAAATTTGCAATCCTGAAAGGACAAGTCAGCACACAGAAGACACGTGGGCCGCCAGACAACTGAGAGGCCCGGCGGCAGCGAAATCGGCAGTAGGGAAATCGGCGGTGGCACCGGAGGAGCACCTCCCAACGCTGACCAGCCCAAAACGTCGGCCCCCTTTGATGCTGCAGGTAGGTAGCTGCCCATCCATCGGAGGCACGCCCATGGCCACCGAGGGCTCCTCCCCAAGCGGCACCAGCACCGAAAAAAGACGGGTCCGGTGAGGGGGCTGAGCCTTGGCTGCCGCTGCCCAGATTGCACCTCCTGCCCCCACGGCAGCCAACAGAAGACACGTGGGCTGCCAAACAGCTGAGGGGCCCGGCGGCAGCGATATCGGCGGCAGCAAAATTGGCGGCAGCGGGGGCAGTAAGGCTCTTCAAGTGGAGTGTACCAACGCTCCAAGAATTAAAGGGGAAGGATCGGAATATAAGGCACCCCCCGAAAATAAGACGTAGCACAACTTATGGAGCAAAAATTAGTACAAGACAGTGTCTTATTTTTGGGGAAATACGATATTATACCTTTGTATACAACCAATGCCTAGATGACAAAACAAACAAACAAATAAATAAAAAGTTGCAGTCAAGCCACTGCAACAACATTGCCAAAAAAGAACAAAGAGTTGTTAATGTAATCTTACGTAGCTTCTTTTCTGTCAATATTGAACTGCTAACCAGAGCATACAAAACATTTGTCAGACCAATTCTGGAATATAGTTCACTTGTCTGGAACCCGCATTGCATATCAGGTTGACTCAGCCTTCCATCCTTCCGAGGTGGGTAAAATGAGGACCGGGACTTTGGGGCCAATAGCCTAGCTCTGTTAAAAAGTGCTATTGCTAACATATTGTAAGCCTAATGATCCATCTCTGGGGAACGAAAATATAGCCTATTGATCTACTAGAATCAATAAGGCCTAAGTGGAAAAAGCAGGCCCTAAAAAGTGCAACACTCCGTGGCTTGCATTGGCTGCCGATCAGTTTCCAGTCACAATTCAAAGTGTTGGTCATGACTTTTAAAGCCCTACATGGCAATGGACCAGATTACCTCCGGAACCGCCTGCTACCGCACGAATCCAAGCGACCAATAAGGTCCCATAGAGTTGGCCTTCTCCGGGTCCCGTCGACTAAACAATGTCGTTTGGCGGGCCCCAGGGGAAGAGCCTTCTCTGTGGCGGCCCCGGCCCTCTGGAATCAACTCCCCCCAGAGATTAGAACTGCCCCCACCCTCCCTGTCTTTCGTAACCTACTCAAGACTCATTTATACCGCCAGGCATGGGGGAGTTGAGATAGCTCTTCCCCCTAGGCCATTACAAGTTATGCATGGTATGTTTGTGTCTATGTTTGGTTTTATAATAGGGGTTTTTAGTTGTTTTTTATTATTGGATTGTACATGTTGTGTTTATTATTGTTGTTAGCCGCCCCGAGTCTGCGGAGAGGGGCGGCATACAAATCCAATAAATAATAATAATAATAATAATAATAATAATAATAAGTATTATTATTATTATTATTATTACATGAACTAAAGTTTTAGACAGAAAGATTTCAACATGTATCAGAGCTATTTGCAATCCTGCTGAGCTGCTCTTGTGAAATGTGATTTTGCCAAGTACAGTGGTACCTCGAGATACGAGTTTAATTCGTTCCGGACCTGCGCTCTTAAGTCGAGCAGCTCTTATCTCGAACGACTTTTCCCCATAGGAATTAATGTAAATAATTTTAATTGGTTCCAGCCCTCAAAAAACTCACAAAGTTAGTCTAAATTATGCAAAAAGACATTGCAAGAATAAATGTAACTTTACTTATTAATAAGATGATAAGCTGAGAGCTTTCCTTCCCTTCCTCTTTTTACCCAAAACAATCAACATGGCAAACTTTTATTTTTATTCATTAAACTGTAGTTATTTATTCAACTTCACTGCCACCCAATCCTGTAGAGGGAGGAAAGAAGGGAGGAAGGAAAAGGAAAGCAAGAAATGGAGGGAGGAAAGGAAGGAAGGAAAGAAAGAAAGGAAGGAAGAAAGAAAGGAAGAAAGAAAGAAAGAAAGGGTGAAGGGACAGGAACAGAGGAAGGAAGCAAGGAAACTTATGAAAGGGGAGAGTAACTTCACTGCCACCCAATCCTGTAGAGGGAGGAAAGAAGGGAGGAAGGAAAAGGAAAGCAAGAAATAGAGGAAGGGAAGGTAAAAGAGAGAAAGAAAAAGAGCAAGAAAGAAAGAAAGCAAGAGAGAAAGAAAGAAAATGAAAGAGAAATAAAAATAGAGAGGGAGAATGAAAGAAATGGAAGGAGGGAAGGAAGGAGAGAAAGCAAGAGAAAGAAAGAAAGCAAGAGAAAGAAAGAAAGAAAGAAAGAGAAAGAAAGAAAGAAAGAGAAAGAAAAAAGAATGAGAGAGCAAGAGAGAAAAAGAAAGAGAGAGAGAGAGAAAGAAAGAAAGAAAGAAAGGCAACTTCAAAGAAAGGCTCACTGAGCATCTCTCACTCTCTCTCTCTTTCTATCCCTCTCTCTTTCTCTCCCCCCTCTCCCCCCCTTTCCCTCTCCCTTTCTCTCTCTCCCTCTCTCTTTCTCTCCCCCCTTTCCCTCTCCCCCCCCCAGGCCGGCAGCGATGTTTTAAAACAGCCGCGCCGTTTGCGAGCTAACTCCTGAGGTGCGGAAGTTCGCCTTTGGCTTTTGGGCCACTCGGAATGTGAAATTCAAAACAGCGTTCGGATCCCCCCACCCCCAGCAGAAACCAGGGACCCCCAGAGTGGGGCGGCAGGGGAGGCGACCGCCTCTCCACTCACCAAGTGCCGGGATACGAGCCGAGAAGAGCCGGGCTGGCTTACTTTCCTTCCTTCCCGCGCTGATGCAGAGCCACTCGAACAAAGCGTCATGCCCCCCTGACGCTTTTGGCGGCAAAAGAGCCCAGCGTCGCTTCGGAAGCCGCCGAAAGCATCAGAGGGGCGCGACGCTTTGTTCGAGTGGCTCTGCATCAGCGCGGGAAGGAAGGAAAGTAAGCCAGCCCGGCTCTTCTCGGCTCGTATTGCGGAGAGGGGCGGCATACAAATCCAAGTAATAAATAAAATAAAATAAAAAAATGTCTCTCCTCTCCCAGCTCTTATCTCGAGTAGCTCTTAAGTCGAGCAGCTCTTATGTCGGGGTTCCACTGTATGTGGTTTTGAGATACATTTGGAATTAGAATGCTGAAAATATATGAGATAGAGAACTGAAACTAAACAAAGGCAGAGGCTTGAGGTGTATATATAGATATTGTCTGCCACTAAGAAGGAAGTACGTTGTGAAATGCCTGCAGAAAAGTATAAAAAGCATGTCTCGGAATAAATTCAGGACCTCTGACCTTAGCTAATCCTTGCAGTGGACGTCAGGGCAATGAGTGGTTGATGTAAGTTGTATGTTTAACGATGGCTTTTCCTCATGTTCTCAATTGCTTATGAAAATAAACCTCTGAGTTTCAAAGCAAGATTTATTGTATCTGGTTTGTCTGTGTTCCTCTTCTTGTTGGAAAATATTTTTCTCACACATCTTTTAAAATGACTAAAGTTTGTAGATGAAGATGATACAGTCATTCATGCCCTCATCACCTCGAGGTTCGACTACTGTAACGCTCTCCACATGGGGCTACCTTTGAAAAGTGTACGGAAACTTCAGATTGTGCAGAATGCAGCTGCGAGAGCAGTCATGGGCTTCCCAAGGTATGCCCATGTTACACCAACACTCCGCAGTCTGCATTGGTTGCCGATCAATTTCCGGTCACAATTCAAAGTGTTGGTTATGACCTATAAAGCCCTTCATGGCATCGGACTAGAATATCTCTGGGACCGCCTTCTGCCGCACGAATCCCAGCGACCGGTTAGGTCCCACACAGTTGGCCTTCTCCGGGTCCCGTCGACTAAGCAATGTCGTTTGGCGGGACCCAGGAGAAGAGCCTTCTCTGTGGCGGCCCCGGCCCTCTGGAATCAACTCCCCCCAGAGATTAGAACTGCCCCCACCCTCCCTGTCTTTCGTAACCTACTCAAGACTCATTTATACCGCCAGGCATGGGGGAGTTGAGATAGCTCTTCCCCCTAGGCCATTACAAGTTATGCATGGTATGTTTGTGTCTATGTTTGGTTTTATAATAGGGGTTTTTAGTTGTTTTTTATTATTGGATTGTACATGTTGTGTTTATTATTGTTGTTAGCCGCCCCGAGTCTGCGGAGAGGGGCGGCATACAAATCCAATAAATAATAATAATAATAATAATAATAATAATAAGTATTAGTATTATTATTATTATTACATGAACTAAAGTTTTAGACAGAAAGATTTCAACATGTATCAGAGCTATTTGCAATCCTGCTGAGCTGCTCTTGTGAAATGTGATTTTGCCAAGTACTGTAATAAATAAAATAAAATAAAAAAATGTCTCTCCTCTCCCAGCTCTTATCTCGAGTAGCTCTTAAGTCGAGCAGCTCTTATGTCGGGGTTCCACTGTATGTGGTTTTGAGATACATTTGGAATTAGAATGCTGAAAATATATGAGATAGAGAACTGAAACTAAACAATGGCAGAGGCTTGAGGTGTATATATAGATATTGTCTGCCACTAAGAAGGAAGTACGTTGTGAAATGCCTGCAGAAAAGTATAAAAAGCATGTCTCGGAATAAATTCAGGACCTCTGACCTTAGCTAATCCTTGCAGTGGACGTCAGGGCAATGAGTGGTTGATGTAAGTTGTATGTTTAACGATGGCTTTTCCTCATGTTCTCAATTGCTTATGAAAATAAACCTCTGAGTTTCAAAGCAAGATTTATTGTATCTGGTTTGTCTGTGTTCCTCTTCTTGTTGGAAAATATTTTTCTCACACATCTTTTAAAATGACTAAAGTTTGTAGATGAAGATGATACAGTCATTCATGCCCTCATCACCTCGAGGTTCGACTACTGTAACGCTCTCCACATGGGGCTACCTTTGAAAAGTGTACGGAAACTTCAGATTGTGCAGAATGCAGCTGCGAGAGCAGTCATGGGCTTCCCAAGGTATGCCCATGTTACACCAACACTCCGCAGTCTGCATTGGTTGCCGATCAATTTCCGGTCACAATTCAAAGTGTTGGTTATGACCTATAAAGCCCTTCATGGCATCGGACCAGAATATCTCTGGGACCGCCTTCTGCCGCACGAATCACAGCGACCGGTTAGGTCCCACACAGTTGGCCTTCTCCGGGTCCCGTCGACTAAGCAATGTCGTTTGGCGGGACCCAGGAGAAGAGCCTTCTCTGTGGCGGCCCCGACCCTCTGGAACCAGCTCCCCCCAGATATCAGAGTTGCCCCCACTCTCCTTGCCTTTCGCAAGCTCCTTAAAACCCCGCTCTGTCGTCAGGCATGGGGGAATTGAAATTTCCCTTTCCCCTAGGCTTATAGAATTTATACATGGTATGCTTGTATGTATGAGTGGTTCTTTAAATTGGGGTTTTTTAGATTATTTTTAATATTAGATTTGTTTACATTGTCTTTTTATATTGTTGTTAGCCGCCCCGAGTCTTCGGAGAGGGGCGGCATACAAATCTAATAAATAAATAAATAAATTAAATAAATAAAGATACAACAGTGATCAGATTCATTCGAGACAATGATGAATCCGCATACAGATGGAAAGTTGAACAACTAACCTTGTGGAGTATTGGCCTAGCCTAGTACAAGGGTAGGCAATGTTGGCTCTTCTATGACATGTGGACTTCAACTCCCAGAATTCCCGAGCTAGCATGATTGGCTCAGGAATTCTGGGAGTTGAAGTCCACAAGTCATAGAAGGGCCAACTTTGCCTACCCCTAATCTAGTTGAAAAGATACACGCTTCAGTTAGCAGCTGTGCTAATGCTAGTAAAAAAAATAACAAAATACTAAGCCAAACAAGTTTCAATAAATATCTCCATTGAGCTGAGGTCAACTCCTGAGGACGACTTCCAGTTTTCTTGGAAGTTTTCTATTAATATTATCTGCTGAGGAATTTTTTTAAAACTTCTATTGCAGTTTACAGCCTTCTCTAGTGGTCTCAATTAATTTTTGTAAATACGCCAAGTTTGCTCAGCTGGGAAACAAGCAATGCTTAACCCAATAATTTTATAATTTGCATGCACAATGACGTGTGTAAACCCCACTGTATCATGGACAAGGGCTAGATCAATTTGCAATCCATAATCAAAGGAAGGGATTTGAACTTCAAGCAAGGTAAAAATAGATTTCTGAGGGGGAAATTTAAACAAGGTTGTACTTTAATTCTCTTTATTAAAATATTAAATTACCCCACTTTTTAAAGTTTGTGACTAAGTGCAGGAGGTGAAAACAATATTAAAGAAAATTAAGGAAATTAGGGTTTGCTGCTGTGTTTTTCTGTTGATTTGGTCTATTGATTCCTACTCAGCAATACATGTACTCTAGGTTAGAAATAGGAAGGGAGGAAGGAAGGAAGGAAGGAAGGAGGGAGGGAGGGAAAGGTTTTCCTGTTATAATATAAGCTTTATATCTAAAAAAAACCCCTTGCTTTGGCTTGTGGATGTCAAACGATAAAGTTAGTCCTGCCAAATCAACTTAGCTGTTCTGTCTTTATCATACAATTAAGACAAGAAGGATGGAGGGAATTCATTGTGGTCACTTAGGCAACTCATCACAGGCTAGCTATTATTCTCATGTACCTTGTAATCATCATTCTAAATAAAGCCCTAACAATCTTGTTTATCCTCATCTCACACCTGGAAACTGGGTCACTCTGGTACAAACTATTTGTTTTTTGCTTCTAACAAGGACAGTTGCAATCATGCCATAAAATCCTTCCTAAGAAATCCGAGCGTCAACTTGCAAAGCTTTCAAGTTTCCAGGAGCAGGAGTGGTGGTGGTCCCAACTGAAAATACATTCTGCACATGCCTTTTTTCTGATTGTATCAGCAGAAGGGATGGGTTTTTTTTTTACAGCCAGCCAATATGGTTCATTGGAGAATGTGATTTATGACATGCCGAGGAGGGAGAGGGGACAGGGTCACGGAAATTTGTAAAGTATGTGAGGTCAGAGTTGACTCCCACCTGAGTAATTGCTGGAGTGTTGCTCCTAATAAATGACTGAATTTCTTTTGAAACTTGGCTTGTGGCTCATATTTTTTGGACTATAAGATGCGTAAGAGTATAAGACCCTTCCTTCCTTCCTTCCCTGTTCTGCCTGCTTTCCTTCCTTCCTTCTTTCTTTCCTTCCTTCCCTGTTCTGCCTGCCTGCTTTCCTTCTTTCCATCCGTCCCTGTTCTGCCTGCCTGCTTTCCTTCCTTCCTTCCCTGTTCTGCCTTCCTTCCTTTCTTCAACCTGCTCTGCCTGCCTGCCTGCCTTCCTATCCATCCATCCATCAAATGGGAAGATGCCAGAACAGCAGCTGGGCTCACACAAACGGTTTGTATTACAAATCCCATCTCAAAAGGCCTACCACTTTCAGCAAGGAGTCCTTCTTTTCTCTAGACCAGGGCTGTCAAATTCCTGGTCCATGGGCCAGATGTGTCACATGCTGGCCATGCCCACACCCGGTTTAGCAAATGGTGGGAAAGCCCCAATACGTCACGTGATACTGCCGTGAGGACTTGAGTTGGACACCCTGCTCTAGACCAGTGATGGAAAACCTTTTTTCCCTCAGGTGCCGAAAACGCGTGTGCACACACTATCGTGCATGTGCGAGTGCCCACACCCATAATTCAATGCCTGGGGAGGGTGAAAATTGCTTCCCCTACTCCCTGGAGGCCCTCTGTAGGTCAGAAACAACCCATTTCCCAACTTCTGGCTAGCCCAGTAGGCACATTTTTCAATCTCCCAGGGCTCTAGAGGCTTCCCTGGAGCCTGGGGAGGGCAAAAGGCCATCCTTCATTCCCCTGGAGGTCCTTTAGAAGCTGAAAATACCCTCCCAGAGTCTCTGCATAAGCCGAGGTTCGCCATCATTGCTCTAGAGCAGTGTTTCCCAACCTTGGCAACTTGAAGATATCTGGACTTCAACTCCCAGAATTCCCCAGCCAGCATTTGCTGGCTGGGGAATTCTGGGAGTTGAAGTCCAAATATCTTCAAGTTGCCAAGGTTGGGAAACACTGCTCTAGACCAAGGGTAGGCAAAGTTGGCCCTTCTATGACATGTGTACTTCAACTCCCAGAATTCCTGAGCTAGCATGATAGGCTCAGGAATTCTGGGAGTTGAAGTCCACAAGTCATAGAAGAGCCCACTTTGCCTAGCCCTGCTCTAGACTAACCATAACCAATTCCTGCAACTGTTCTTTATATGTCGTAGCCTCCAGTCCCCTAATCATCTTTGTTGCTCTTTTCTGCACTCTTTTTTAGGGTCTCAGCATCTTGTTTACGTTGAGGCTTTTATATCAAAACTTTTTTTTTAACCAACGTTGATCCTTTCCATGTTCCAACTGACCACACGAACGGTGTCCCAACTGAATATGCAAGGCCTATCAGAGAAATCTCTTATTCTGCAAGAGCATGATAGAGTCAACATTTTACTGTATTAATTCCTATTTTGCTAGTCTAATTTCGCAAGAGTGTCTACAGAGAGTTTCTACATAACATCAAAAACATCATTAAAAAAGCAAAACAAAGGATGTTCTTTCTGCACCAGCTCAGGAAGCTCAAACTGCCCAAGGAGCTGCTGATACAGTTTTACAGAGGAATCATTGAGTCTGTCATCTGCACCTCTATAACTATCTGGTTTGGTTCTGCGACCCAACAAGACCGACACAGACTTCAGAGGAGAATCAGAACTGCAGAAAAAACAATTGCTGCCAACCTGACTTCCATTGAGGACCTGTATACTGCACAAGTCAAAAAGAGGGCAGTGAAAATACTTACTGACCCCTTGTATTCTGGACAAACTCTTTCAACTCCTACCCTCAAAATGTCGTTACAGAGTACTGCACGCCAAGACAACTAGACACAAGAACAGTTTTTTCCCAAATGCCATCACTCTGCTAAACAAATAATTCCCTCAACACTGTCAAGCTTTTTCCTAAATCTGCACTTCTATTTCTACTAATTTTTCTCATCATTCCTTTCATCCTTTTCCTCCCACTTAGGCCTGTATGACTGTAACTTGTTGCTTGTATCCTAAGATTTTTATTAATATTGATTGTTTCTTCATTGCTTATTTGACCCTTATGACAATCATTGAGTGTTGTACCTTATGATTCTTGACAAATCTATATTTTCCTTTATGTACACTGAGAGCATCTGCACCAAGACCAATTCCTTGTGTGTCCAATCACACTTGGCCAATAAGGAATTCTATCCCAGGACCCATTTCTTCAACCTTTTCAGCCCTAGGGTCTTCTGAACAGCCTACCTCTTTTCTGCCTGGTGCTGGGGCTCACGTTCCGGTTATTTGACGTTTCCAAGCTTGAGAGTTCAGATTTATTTTCGCACAAACTCATGGATTTTCGGCCATACCTTGTGGAGTCAAAAGAGATGTAACAAACATGGTTAGGTGACAGATAACATGTTGAAAGGGATCTGTTGCCACAAGGCAGTTGAAGTCCACAAGCCTTAAAGTTGCCAAGATTGTTCTAGGCCAGGGGTAGGCAAAGTTGGCTCTTTTATGACTTGTAGACTCCACTTCCCAGAATTCCTGAGCCAATCATGCTAGCTGAGGAATTATGGGAGTTGAAGTCCACATTTCACAGAAGAGCCAACTTTGCCTACTCCTGTTCTAGGCCACACAGTTTGAGTCTTCCATACCTGGAGGAGTTGCCTGAATTCATTGGTGCGTGATAAACGCTCTCTGTGATTCTTTGGTGAAGCTGGCTTGCTTCTGTTAAAGGAAAAGAAGGAAAAACAAAATGAATATTTCATTTCTTCTCCTACTAGAACAAATAAACTTGTGGATAAGATCTTTTTACAATAGCCTAGACCAGGGATAGGCAAAGTTGGCTCTTCTATGACATGTGGACTTCAACTCCCAGAATTCCTGAGCTAGCATGATGGGCTCAGGAATTCTGGGAGTTGAAGTCCACAAGTCATAGAAGAGCCAACTTTGCCTACTCCTGGCCAAGACTTTTTTAAAAAAATAGATTCACTACCCAGACATCCATTTTTATACATGGGCTATATACAGTTCTAGGCTGCATTAACAGAGGGATAGACTCAAGATCATGTGAAGTGTTAATAACACTTGATAAGGCCTTGGTAAGGCCACACTTGGAATACTGCATTCAGTTTTGCTCGCCACGATGTAAAAAAGATGTTGTGACTCTAGAAAGAGTGCAGAGAAGAACAACAAAGATCATTAGGGGACTGGAGGCTAAAACATATGAAGAATAGTTGCCTGAACTGGGTATGTATAGTTTAATGAAAAGAAGGACCAGGGGAGACATGATAGCAGTGTTCCAATATCTCAAGGGTTGCCGCAAAGAAGAAAGAGTCAACCTATTCTGCAAAGCTCCTGAGGGTAGAACAAGAAGCAATGGGTAGAAATTAATCAAGGAGAGAAGCAACTTAGAACTAAAGAGAAATTTCCTGAGAGTTAGAACAATTGACCAATGGAACAACTTGCCACCAAAAGTTTTAAAATGCTCCAACACTGGAAGTTTTTAAGAAGAGTTGGATAACTGTTTGTCTGAAGTGGTTTAGGGGTTTCCTGCCTAGCCAGGGGGTTGGACTAGAAGACCTCCAAAGTCCCTTCCAACTCTGTTATTCTGTTAAGAAACTAACTTGAGCATTGTCTCAGCCAAACGCCTTCTCATTCACCCGAAACTAAGGGTCGGGAATGGAGAAACACATTCATATTTGCAATTCTTGTTTTTATAGCTGTTATCATGATAGTTTTGACCTCCACAGCATTGGTTTCTCAACCCGGTCTAACTTGTAGGCTTAACAGACGGTATATCTGGAAAAACAAGCTACTTATATGTCCAAACTGAATTATCAGGAATTGTAGTATATCCTAGAAATTGCATAGCTAATGTGGACCAGAGGTAGGCAGAGTTGGCTCTTCTATGACTTGTGGACTCCAACCCCCAGAATTCCTGAGCCAATCATGCTAGCTCAGGAATTCTGGGAGTTGAAGTCCACATGTCATAGAAGAGCCAACTCTGCCTACCCCTGATGGTAGATCAATGTGCATTGGGTTTTATGGAGATACAGCAGTGTTTCTAAGGGAGCCAAGTGGCCCATGTGGTTAGGACACTGGCTATCAATCGGCAAGCTCGCTTTGAAACTTGAGTACTACTGTGTGATGCAGCAAGCTGCAGTCACTAATCCCATCTCCTTCTGAACCAGCAATTTCAAATCCTGAACTGCACTGGTTTCCAATTGGTCTCCAGGCACAATTAAAAATGCTGGTTATGACCTACAAAGCCCTACATGACTTAGGACCAGATGACCTATGGGACCGTCCCCTGCCTCATGCACCCCAGCAACCGGTTACGTCCCACAGAGTTGGTCTTCTCCAGGTCCCGTCAGTCAGACAATGTCGTCTGGCGGGGCCTAAGAGAAGAGCCTTCTCTGTGGCGGCCCCAGCCCTCTGGAACGAACTCCCTCCGGAGATACGTACCACCCTCTCCCTCCTGGTCTTTCATAAAGCTCTGAAGACCCACCTCTGCCAGTGGGCATGGGGACCGTGAGAGATGAGGTTATCTCTGGCCGATGTTGTGAATGACTGAATTGAATGAATGGGAATGACTGTATATGGGGGTCTTTACGATTTTATAAGTACCGTATTTTTCAGAGTATAAGATGCACCTTTTTCCTCTCTAAAAGAGTTGGGTCTTATAATTTGAATGCAGCTGTCAAAGCTCCCCCCCAAGCCCTAACTAGATGCTAACGATCTTCCCAGCTCTTATCTTGCTCTAAGTCTTTGCAGAGTTTTTTTTTCATTACTCCAACTTACTCCAAGTAAGTTTCTTTCCAGCCCTAACCAGGTTCTAACAATGTTCCCAGCTCTTACTGGTTTGCAAGCTCTTTCATTGTTACTCTCTCTCCAAATATGTTTTTTAAAGCCCTAACCAGGGGATAAAGTAATATGCTATAACTGACCAGACTAAGGATGTTAGATAAATATCTGGTAAGCAGATTCTTTTCCCTATTTTCCTTCCCAAAAACTAAGGTGCGTCCTATACTCTGAAAAATATGGTAATTTTTCTTTTAACAATAATTAGCTATCTTTATACATAGTGTTTTCATTATGTTGTATGCCACCCTGAGCTGCTTCGAGAAGGGCGGCATTGAAAGCCTAATTAATAAAATAAATAAATGTATTTATTTATTAATTAGACTTTTATGCTGCCCCGCTCTGAGGACTCGAGGCAGCTTACAACATATAGTAAACATATAATAAAACAATAAACATCTTAATCCAATTGAGATCTAAAAACATAAACCCCGTAAAAACAGTCATTTCATTCAATCATCTTTCAACACGTTCATTGGCCAGGGGGCAATTTTATTTATTAAAAATAAACAAACTGCGAGTAGATAAATGAGTATCACTTTGGTGGGCAACTTAACACAGACATGAAAAGTAGCAGCATCACCAGTGTTACAAGGGAGGGGCCTCTGCTCTCTTTTTATATACAGTAACTTGACGCGTGAGTATAGATGGGAGTCGACTTGGCAGTTCCTTGTTTAATATTAGCTTGTTTGTCTCGTGGTAGATTGGGATATAGTTTATTTTTGGTCTAATGTTGATTGTTGGTCTAGTGTTGGTGTTAATCTCTGCTGATCTGGGTGTTGACTGCTGGCGAGGAGGAGTGCTGTGAAAGCCACAAGTATATAAACAGACAGCAAACACCACTCCCTTTAGCACTGATGATATTAGTCAGTTTGGTAGTGAAACGTCTGCAGGAAAACAACCAAGGGTCCCCTAGAGAGGAATTATTATTATTTATTTATTAGATTTGTATGCCGCCCCTCTCCGAAGACTCGGGGCAGCTCACAACAGTAATAAAAAACAAAATAGTAATGAAACAAATCTAATATTAAAAAACATATAAAACCCTATCATTATTTAAAAAACCAAACAGCACATTCATACCAAACATAAAACAAAGTATAAAAAAGCCTGGGGGAAAGGTGTCTTAATTCCCCCATGCCTGGCGGTATAAGTGAGTATTGAGTAGTTTACGAAAGACAAGGAAGGTGGGGGCAGTTCTAATCTCTGGGGGGAGTTGGTTCCAGAGGGCCGGGGCCGCCACAGAGAAGGCTCTTCCCCTGGGGCCCGCCAAACGACATTGTTTAGTCGACAGGACCCGGAGAAGGCCAACTCTGTGGGACCTTATCGGTCGCTGGGATTCGTGCGGTAGCAGGCGGTTTCGAAGGTAATCTGGTCCACTGGCATGTAGGGCTTTAAAGGTCATAACCAACACTTTGAATTGTGACCGGAAACCGATCGGCAGCCAATGCAAGCCACGGAGTGTTGAAGAAACATGGGCGAATCTTGGAAGCCCCACGATGGCTCTCGTGGCTGCGTTCTGCATGATCTTAACGCTAGGGATCCCTTGCCTATATGACTTCTAGAGTTGCCCTAGCATTCATTCCTGGGGGACAAATGTAGGAGGGAAGGGCACAGAGGACCCTCCTCCCACTTTGCCACAGCTGGTAGAAGATCAAGACAACATTCAGAGCAATGCAGAACAATCTGAGCAGCTGCAGCTTGGCTAAACATAGGTCCCAAGGGTTGCCAAGCAAGGAGAGGAGGTAACACAGGGGAGAGATGAGGTTTTCATGTTGCCCTGTGCTCCACACAATAGAAATATTTACAGGGTGAGAAGAAATTCAACATGGCAGCATCACGAGATTTTATGTAGTTCAGGGAAGGAAGTCATCCAAAGTGGAGAAAGTGAAGAAAGGCTGCTAGATGCGAGGTTCACATATTTATTTTATTTATTTATTTAATGTTTAATGTTTCCAGATGTAAAATAATGCACTTGGGGAAAAGGAATCCTCAATCTGAGTATTGCATTGGCAGTTCTGTGTTAGCAAAAACTTCAGAAGAGAAGGATTTAGGGGTAGTGATTTCTGACAGTCTCAAAATGGGTGAGCAGTGTGGTTGGGCGGTAGGAAAAGCAAGTAGGATGCTTGGCTGCATAGCTAGAGGTATAACAAGCAGGAAGAGGGAGATTGTGATCCCCTTATATAGAGCGCTGGTGAGACCACATTTGGAGTACTGTGTTCAGTTCTGGAGACCTCACCTACAAAAAGATATTGACAAAATTGAACGGGTCCAAAGACGGGCTACAAGAATGGTGGAAGGTCTTAAGCATAAAACGTATCAGGAAAGACTTAATGAACTCAATCTGTATAGTCTGGAGGACAGAAGAAAAAGGGGGGGACATGATCGAAACATTTAAATATGTTAAAGGGTTAAATAAGGTTCAGGAGGGAAGTGTTTTTAATAGGAAAGTGAACACAAGAACAAGGGGACACAATCTGAAGTTAGTTGGGGGAAAGATCAAAGGCAACATGAGAAAATATTATTTTACTGAAAGAGTAGTAGATCCTTGGAACAAACTTCCAGCAGACGTGGTTGGTAAATCCACAGTAACTGAATTGAAACATGCTTGGGATAAACATATATCCATCCTAAGATAAAATAGAGGAAATAGTATAAGGGCAGACTAGATGGACCATGAGGTCTTTTTCTGCCGTCAGTCTTCTATGTTTCTATTAGATTTGTATGCCGGCGGTCTCCGTAGACTCGGGGAGGCTCACAGCAATAATAAACAATATATAAAAAATCTAATAATTTAAGAAAGAAATTAAAAACCCCATTATTAAAAACAAACATACACACAAACATACCATACATAAACTGTATAGGCCCGGGGGAGATGTCTCAATTTCCCCATGCCTGATGGCAGAGGTGGGTTTTTAGGAGTTTACAAAAGACAAGGAGGGTGGGGGCAATTCTAATCTCTGGGGGGAGCTGGTTCCAGAGGATTGGAGCCACCACAGAGAAGGCTCTTCCCCTGGGTCCCACCAGACGGCATTGTTTAGTCGACGGGACCCGGAGAAAGCCAACTGTGTGGGACCTAATCAGTCGCTGGGATTCGTGCAGCAGAAGGCGGTCCCGGAGATATTCTGGTCCGATGCCATGAAGGGCTTTATAGGTCATAACCAACACTTTCAATTGTGACCAGAAACTGATCGGCAACCAATGCAGACTTCGGAGTGTTGGTGTAACATGGGCATATTTGGGAAAGCCCATGAGTGCTCTCACAGCTGCATTCTGCACGATCTGAAGTTTCCGAACACTTTTCAAAGGTAGCCCCATGTAGAGAGTGTTACAGTAGTCAAGCCTCGAGGTGATGAGGGCATGAGTGACTGTGAGCAGTGAGTCCCGGTCCAAATAGGGCCGCAACTGGTGCACAAGGCGAACCTGGGCAAACGCCCCCCTCACCACAGCTGAAAGATGCTTCTCTAATGTGAGCTGTGGATCAAGGAGGACACCCAAGTTGCGGACCCTCTCTGAGGGGGTCAATAATCCCCCCTCCCAGGGTTATGGACGGACAGATGGAATTGTCCCTGGGAGAAAAAACCCACAGCCACTCCGTCTTATCCGGGTTGAGTTTGAGTCTGTTGACACCCATCCAGACCCTAACATCACTTCCACTGCTTCGTTGACTGGACATTTGCACACAAGTCTTCACACACAAGCACAGAAGTCATCATACTTGGTGGAAGTTCATGACCTTTTGCTCAAAGAAGGAAAGATTGAATGTATGATTTATGGATCTGGGGATTAAAAAGGGTTTGAGAGGAAGGGGAAAGTTAAGAAGCCCTGAGTCTCAGGAGAATGGAGGCATAGAAATCAAATCAAATCAATAGGTAAGAAAGTGAGGACAAATAAAGGGAAATATTTCTTCACCCAGAGGGTTGTTGGTTTATGGAATTCACTTCCAGAAGAGGTCGTGACAGCTGTCAGCCTGGATAGCTTCCAGACAGCATTAGACAGATTCATGGATGCCAAGTGTAGTGGTGGTTATTGAAAAGAATACTCTATGTTGAGTATATAATGTAACTTCATTACAATATAATGTAGCTGACAAGTATGTATGTATGTATGTATGTATGTATGTATGTATGTATGTATGTAGGTACGTACGTATGTACGTACGTACGTATTTAGTTAGTTAGTTAGTTTAAGTTGTTAGTTAGTTAGTCCAATACATAATACACATTGAAGAGAATAGATATGTAATAATATAAGTAAAGAAAAGAATAGAAGAAAAGATATAAAAGTATAGGTGAACATATTTGAAAGGAAGAAAAGATAAATGAGATAAGGAGAGACAATTGGACAGGGGACGGAAGGCACACTGGTGCACTTATGCACGCCCCTTACTGACCTCTAAGGAACCTGGAGAGGTCAATCGTGGATAGTCTAAGTAATAATACAAACGTGTAAATAGTAAATAATACAAGAATTTTATGTACAAAGAACCATAGAAAAACATTGGTAAGATATATCATAAATGTTTAAGAAAGGTTGCAAATACTTAAGTATTCGTAAGGATATTCAACTCCGGAAAACAGCTTCTGATAAGAGAGGGGTTGTAAAGAACCCCTATATATGTTTTATGTTTGTATTCTGTATGGTCTTATCTTAAAAAAAAAAAATATTTTTTTTAAAAAAAGAATACAACTGATTTGTCTATAGTTTAGGGGCACTTAGTAGTTCTCTTGAACTCTCTCGATGCACTCCAGTGAAGTGTGTTTGGAACATGTTACTACGAGCTTTCAGATAGGGTAAGAATGTGCAGTGTTGGTGTGTCTCCTGGCTACGACACCCTTTAACCGGCGTCCTACCTCTGCAAGCTTCCAGTTGTCCTGTTAGGACTTTCCTGATCTCTGACACCCACGTGTGCTTCAGTTCCATAGACGCTGCCTGAAAAACAGGATACAACCGCCGTTATAATTACAGTAACAACAGGAATACTTAGCAATGTGATAATGGCCAATATCTGTAGCTCACGTATGGGATGAAGGTGGAGGTTTGTTCTTGGAGCTTGTGGGTTGGTTTCTGACTATTTTGTGACCAGGCAAGGTAACGTCTTCAGCGGAATTTAGGGAATGTCAGTGTTGGTGTTCTTCTGCCTCCCCCGATATGCCCATGTCTCATCAACACTCCACGGCCTGCACTGGCTGCCGATCAATTTCCGGTCACAATTCAAACTGTTGGTTATGACCTATAAAGCCCAACATGGCATCGGACCAGAATACCTCCGAAACCGCCTTCTGCCGCACAAATCCCAGCGGCCAATTAGGTCCCACACAGTTGGCCTTCTCTGGGTCCCATAGAGCAGTGTTTTTCAACCAGTGTGCCGTGGCACACTAGTGTGCCGCGAGACATGGTCAGGTGTGCCGCGAAGCTCAGAGAGAAAGAAAGCAAGAGAGAGAGAAAGCAAGAGAGAGAAAGAAAGCAAGAGAGAGAAAGAAAACAAGAGAGAGAAAGAGCAAGAGAGAGAGAAAGAGAACAAGAGAGAAAGAAAGCAAGAGAGAGAGAGGGAGGGAAGGAGAGAGAGAGAAAGACATAGAGGTACGTAGGGAGGGAGGGAGAAAGAGAGCAAAAAAGAGAGGAAGGAAGGAAGAGAAAAAGGGAGGGAGAAAGAAATAGAGCGAAGGGGAGGAAGAAAGAGAGAATTTTTTTGTTCAAACTTTCCCCCCCCCCCCCCCGCTCCATGTGCCCCAGGGTTTCGTAAATGAAAAAAATGTGCCGCGGCTCAAAAAAGGTTGAAAATCACTGCCATAGAGTAAACAATGTCGTCAGGTGGGACCCAGGGGAAGAACCTTCTCTGTGGTGGCCCCGACCCTCTGGAACAAACTCCCCCCAGAGATTAGGACTGCCCCCACCCACCTCGCCTTTTGTAAGTTATTAAAAACTCATCTTTGCCACCAGGCATGGGGAAATTAACACACTCCCCAATTGTCAAGGTTGGTGTATGGTTTGATTGGATTGTGTGATTATTTTATTATAAGGGTTTTAAATTGTATTTTTAAAATTGGATTTGTACACTGTTTATATTGTTGTTAGCTGCCCCGGGTCTTCGGAGAGGGGCGGCATACAAATCTAATAAATTATTATTATTATTATTATTATTATTATTATTATTATTATTATTAATATTTATTATTATTATTTTATTATTATTTTTAAAGTAATTTTTATTAAATTGTGTTAAAAAGTATAATCAAAAACGTATATACACTTGTATATTTGCAATATTTGCAATACACAAAAAAAGGAAAGAAACCATGCACACCAAAACAAACAAAAAACATCAACACCAAAATCAAAACGAGAAAAATATGGAAATGTACAATGGACAATTACAAAAATACAAATAACATAAAAAATATCTCATCAATATTATTATTATTACTATTACTATTATTATTATTGTAAGGACTCAACCGACTCTCAACCAACCCACAAACCCCAAGCAGTGTTTTCATCTCCCAATAATTCTCACCTGACATGACCTCCCCAGCACAAGACCCTCACCTGATGTGACTCACACCTGACCCCCTTCAATAGACGCTTACCAGATGTGACTCTCCCATCATAAGACCTACTCACCACATGAAGGCCTTATAATCTGAATAATACCAACAATGTCATTCCTTACATTCCGCTGAAAATGTCTCTTATCCCGGTAACGAAATATTCAGAAACCAACTCACAAGCTTGGACAATGAACAGCCTTCCTCATTGCAAAAAATTTAGGCAAGGATTAGATGAGGGACCACTGTGATCCGGCCATAAATTATATGTATGGTTTGTCAGAGTTAATTTTTGAACTTGCTTTGGAAACGTGGAGGATACTAGCGACTTTACAGTTTTCTTAATAAAGATGCTACAGCAGGAATTCTTTCTTCAGAAGATTTTTACTTCTCTGTAACATCAAAAACTATGAATTCTACACTATATTAGTGAACAGTGAATGCTGGCTGGGGAACTCTGGGATTTGAAGTCCAGATATCTTCAAGTTGCCAAGGTTGGAAAACACTGCTCCAGAGCACCCACAACTTCTGTTTCATTGGTTAATTGTTCTCACTCACTCACCCAGAGAAAATTATCTTTAGTTTTGGAAATCTAAACCCTCTTTCCATCATCTCCTTGAAGAGGCCCTTACTGCAGAGGAATTTGGCCAAAGTTGTTCAGTGAATTAGTAGTTGGAACGCACTGTGAACCAGGACTTACTGGCTAGGAAACAAATATTAATCTTAGGAAGAGAGAAAGCAAACTCTAGTTCCCTTTTTAGTCTGGCTACAGCCTCCAGGCTTATTTTCTCCTGTAATTCTGAATAATCATGAATATGATTAATGTATTAACAGGGGGGAACGGGAATGAAGGAAAGTGAAACTGCAATACCTGAATAATATAGACCTCTTCTCTGCCATTGTACCAGATCTCAAATTTCTTACAATCCCCTTTGACATTTTCCGTAATGCCAACCGTGCTCATCTGTTCAAAAGAAAAGTTTGAATACAGAACACATCATTGATCGTTGCAATACATTTGGTTCTTTTTGGTTCACCTTAAGAGCACACGAGCCAGTTTATTTTATTTTATTTTATTGTTTTGTCAAGTATATATTGGTGGTATACAAAGATATAACAATATTTATATACATGATACCAGTAAAAGAGAAACATTAGAACAGGGGATGGAAAGCACTCTGGTGCACTTATGCACGTCCCTTACTCACCTCTTAGGAATTGGGAGAGGTCAACAGTAGATAGTCTAAAGGTAAAGTTTTGGGGGTGAGGTGATGAAACTACAGAGTCGGGTAGTGAGTTCCATGCATCAACTACTCAGTTACTAAAGTCGTATTTCCTGCGGTCGAGTTTAGAGCGGTTTATTTTAAGTTTGTATCTTGTGTGTTCGTGTGTTGTTGTGGTTGAAGCTGAAGTAGTCGTTGATAGGAAGGATATTGTAGCATTGACAGGAAGGAAAATGTAGGTTCCTATAGTGTTTAAGATGCTGACCTAGAAACTAGGAGACTGTGAATGCTAGTCCCACTTTAGGCATGAAAGCCAGTTAGATAACTTTGAACCAGTCACAAGGAGACTGTGAGTTCTGCCTTAGGCATGAAAGCTGGTTGGGTGACTTAGGGCCAATCAGCCAGAGGCTCACAATGACTCTGGACCAATCACCAGGAGACTGTGAATGCTAGTCCCACTTTAGGCATGAAAACCAGTTGCGTAACTTTGAACCAATCACAAGGAGACTGTGAGTTCTAGTCCTGCCTTAGGCATGAAAGCTGGTTGGGTGACTTAGGGCCAATCAGCCAGAGGCTCACAGTGACTCTGGACCAATCACCAGGAGAAAACCACATTGGTGACTTTGCACCAGTCCCTCGCTTTCAACCCAATCCGCCTCACAAGGTTTTTGATAAGGAGAAAATAGGAGAAGGAAGGATATTATGTATGTTCACTATTTCTTGCTTGCTAGCAAAGCACATACGATCGCTTCACTGGCGTTAGGGCTGAAAAAAGGCTTCTAAAGCACAGAAGCTCAGCTGATTGTCGGAGGGAGCAGCTGTGAAAAAAGCAGGCAAAGGGAAGGACGCTTAGCTAGCAAAGCACGGAAGACCGCTTCACTCATTAGCACTTCCTTAGGGCTGAAAAAAAGCTTATTAAAAGCTGCATTTGGGGTATAAGAAGCACTCAAATTTTAAGCCTCTTTTAGGGGGGAAAAGGTGCATCTTAAACTCTGAAAAATACGGTAATTCTGAAGGAGGGAAATCTAATAAGTTCAATGAAGTCACGACTTCCCAACATTTGGAAATTATGTTATGTTGATGAAGCCTAAAAATAAATTTGCTTCTTCTTTTTTTGAAATAGCATCACATTTCTGGCTCATATTCAGATTGCTATCCCAAGATCTTTTTCACATATGATATTGCCAAAGTATGCTGCATAAGCATACGTTGGTCTTCATCCGTAATAAATGCTATTCTATTATTTTCAGTTTGCATTTCTAAAATATTCACGCTCAATTCATATCTGTCTTTTAATGCTTTAAGTTTTGACTCCATCTGCAATTTTGCTCCAAGAGTTATCATCGAGCCATGCAATCTGCATCCTCTACCAGTGCATTTTTCTTCTTTTTTATAAATGGGCTTGTCTTTTATAGTGTTTGGAAAAACTCATTTTTCTGTTTGGTATAAAGCTTTTTCCTCTTGACACAAAAACTGTCCCACAAGGGCAATAGTTGAATTTGCCACTGTCATGATTCCTTTGAATCTGGCTTGAAAAGATCTATCCGTGACTTCAGTTGACAAATGAACACTCTTGAAATTCTAGAATATAAATAAGGAAACTGCTGAGTAGTTCTGTCCTTGGAAAGAAAGAGAACGAGGTGTACCTTTATTTGCCAATCTGCCAAAACTTGATTCTTCACGTTTGCCAAGAAAAAAACATTTTCAAGTTTGTTTTTCTTGATAGCTCAATTGATGAGTGTAAATGGATACAGGGAAACTAAGCAGCAATAGCAATAGCACTTATATACTGCTTTATTGTATTTTAAGTGGTTTACAGAGTCAGCAATTTGCCCCCAATAATCTGGGTCCTGGAACTTGGAAGGATGAAAGGTTGAGCCAACTTTGAGCTGATCAAGACCAAAGGAATCGAACTCCTGGCAGTCAGCATAATTAGCCTGCAATACTACTTCCTAACCACTGTGCCTTTAAGTAAACAAGATTTCTTAAGCAGAAAACGTCTATGAAGATTCTCAGTCATTCATGCCATGGTTGTCCCAACCATGGATTTTAGCTCTGCGTTGAAGAAGCTTCTTGGATGAGAAGTGAAAGGTCTTCAAAGAAAGTTCAGTTGCCTCTTGAAAAAGCGCTTTTAGGTTAAGAGGGAAACCTAACAATATAATTTATTTCCCTGTTTTCAGAATGAGTCACCAGAATTAACCAAGGAGGTAGAAAGCCTCAGATGGAATTTTTGAATTTAGCCCAGGTGGTCTGAGGTTATGCGCGAATTGTGCTGGAAATCTAGCGAATTTAATTTGAAAATGATTTCTTTTAATTGCCTGATGCAAAAATGTAGTGTTTAAGTTGTATTTTTAAGGCTGTTAATTTGATGGGCATATTCCATCTTTTCAAGATACAAATCCTCCCCAGTCAACCTTCCTCTAGTAGTCTATTTGCACTAGCAAATAGTATTTTATTAGTAGATAAAACAAATATTATAAAAGCCAATGAAATCTCCAAGGCTCCCTTGTGTAAAACGTGAAAGCTTTTCCACCTGCAACTTTTTATAGGAAAAAAGACAATGTTAGATTTGTTTCAAGGTGTAATTTTATTATTTTGATATATTTGCTTGTAGGGTACTCTTTAAACTTGGTGGCTTTCTCGCTGACATTTCACTACCAAACTAGGCAGCATCATCAACAAGGGAGTGGGAGTGGGTTTTGCTCTTAATCTATCTATATAATAGTCAAATACCACTCACACATCATTATAAAATCTCCAGAACTGTAAAGCTACAAACTTGAAACTTGGCACATACTGTATGTTCCCCTTGACTTCTAGGTGCTCACTAAGAAATGACCATCAAATTATTAATATTTCTTATACAGTATTATATTAACACGCTCTGATGCTAAGGAGTTAAATGTTCAACTCCCCCTCCCCACCTGAAAAGAACTCTGTTCCAACTGCCAGTGGATGTGGCTAGTGTATGACTCATCCAGCCTGCGGGCTGGGAATTTAGACATGCTACTCCATGCTAAGGAGTTAGACATTCTGCTCCCCCTCTGCAGCTGAAAGGGAGAAAAGAGGATAAGATAGGAGAGGCTTCTGTGGGGCAAGTCTGATGGAGAGAAAGGGATAGGAGAGGATCAATGGGGCCAGCCTGAGGGAGAAAAGGGGAGAGGAGAGGCCGATTATAACTACTAATTAATGTTCAAGCTTTAAGTGTAAATTTATCAAGCCCAATCACATAGTTTCATAGCGAAGCATGGGCATCCAACTACAGTGGTACCTCTACTTACGAACTGAATTCGTTTGGTGATCAGGTTCTTAAGTAGAAAAGTTTGTAAGAAGAAGCAATTTTTCCCATAGGAATCAATGTAAAAGCAAATAATGCGTGTGATTGGGGAAACCACAGGGAGGGTGGAGGCCCTGTTTCCTCCCAGGAGATTCCTAGAGAGGCCCACAGAGGCTTCTCCCCACCTTTCCCGGCCCCGTTTCCTCCCAGGAGATTCCTAGAGAGGCCCCACAGAAGCTTCTCCCCACCTTTCCCGGCCCCGTTTCCTCCCAGGAGATTCCTAGAGAAGCCCCACCAAGGCTTCTCCCTCCCTTTTCCAGTTACAGTTTCGGAGGCTCGGGTTTGCAAGTGGAAAATGGTTCTTGAGAAGAAGCAAAAAAATCTCTAACACCCGGTTCCTATCTAGAAACATTCGTAAGTAGAGGCGTTCTTAGATAGAGGTACCACTGTACTAGTTTTATAGTTTGTCCTGTCATTTTTGGTGATCCCTTAATTAGACTGTTATTTGTGGTTAGCTTGTTTATCTGTGTTGATACTTCCTTGATTTGGGCACTGTTTACTTATCAATTAACGCTGTTTTGCTTAATCTCTAATTTTGATGTTAATCTCTGCACATACAGGTGTTGACAATGGTTCGTCCTTTGATTTTACACTTCCCTCCCTTCCACCGTATGAAATGATTTACCTTCAAGGAATTTTTAAAGCTGTAGGAAGGAGTCTTCTCGTGACCGTCTGTGTTTTCTTCCCTCTTCTTGCAAAAAAGTAGGATTTTTGCATATAAGAAGAGATGCCTTTGCATTGGCTTGAACCTGGCCAAATCTTTGACTTTGTTGTGTCCCTTCTTGTGATCGGTCCAAATATTGAAAGAGCCCTGAAGGAGCAATTTACCCAACTCCGCCACATCTCCCTAGAGGAAAAGAGAAACAGGACAGGAGAAATACAAGAATAAAGCAAGGTTTTAATTCCAGTCTTCCATCCCAACCCTACCCCAACTATCTGTTCTGTCACCCAGTTAGGAACGTATCAAAACCACACTGTTTGAATAAAATGAGTTTAATTAATGAAGCACTGCTAATAACTGGCTTAGCAGTGGCAAAACACACAAATCATCGACATCACTCCTTCTCTGTAGCATCACCACAACCTGCTATTCAGGTTAATTTGTCAGCTGCCACCTTATATGCTTATTTGTGCTTCGTTATCATGTGGTGGGAGATTGTCCTGAACTCTGGGAAGGGTGGATGGGAAGCGGGGATGCTTGGGAGAAAATTAAAGTAACTTCTGTATCTCCTGCATAAGCTGTGCCAAAGTTATCTGGCTGGGAGAAGAAGGCAGTTGCGTACCAATATATACCTGAACTAATTTTTTTTTGCTTCAACCTGGTTGATCATGGGGTGGGGTCAGTAACGGGAGGCAGGCAGGTGGCGGTTGCACTTACCGTCCACTACTGGTAGGCTCTCCCGGATCACCGTGGGCTCGCACATGTCTGGCATGCATCCATTGGTGTGAGATTTGGCTTCTGTGCATGCACAGCAAGCAAAATCTCACACGAGGATGCTCTCGCGCTTGAGATTTCACCGATTTTTGGCACCAAAATTGGCCGAAATCTCCCGCGCGAGAGCGTCCTTGCGTGAGATTTCACTTGCTGTGCATGCACAGAAGGCAAATCTCATGCAGGCACGCACATTGGGGGCATGGAGATGCATGTGCATCTCTATTTTTGCTACCGGAACCCCGATCCCAGCCGTACCAACCTCACTACTGGAGGCAGGTAAGTTGAGTTGATCTTAGGGATTTTGGTGCATGATTCTTAGTTCTGGATATTCATTACTTCATTACACTTGACTTCTAATAAAATTATATCTTTCTGAACAAGTGGAGCCAAGAATTATTTCTACTTAGAGATTTTAAATGCTGGCAGGTGTAACATTATTTTATTTTAATATTTACTTTAATATCTATCTATCTATCTATCTATCTATCTATCTATCTATCTATCTATCTATCTATCTATTTGACTTTTATGCTGCCCCTCTCCGAGGACTCGGGGCGACTCACAAGATATAATAAAAACAATAAAACATTTCGGGTCCAATTGATTAAATATAAAATCTAAAACTAAAAGAGCATAAAAAGCAGTCATTCCCATTCAATCTGTTTTTCTCAATCCATTGATCGACCAGGGGGCAAGAATCTAATAGCCACAAACCTGGTGGCATAAGTGAGTCTTGAGACTCTTGTGGAAGGCAAGGAGGGTGGGGGCAATACGAATCTCCGGGGGGAGCTGATTCCAGAGGGCCGGGGCCCCCACAGACAAGGCTCTTCCCCTAGGCCCTGCCAACCGACATTGTCTAGTTGACCGGACTGGAGAAGGGCGACTCTGTGGGACCTAACCGGTCACTGGGATTCATGCAGCAGAAGGCGGTCCCTTTTACCATTATTCTTTTTTTTTTCCTTGAAAAAATAGATGTATTTCCTAATATGGCACGTTCTACATATTGTCTGAAATTCTCAGAATCAGAACTCCAAGATGCTCAGAGACAGCCTGGTTAAGGAAAAACGATGGAGGCCTGAAGTATCCTTATTTTAAGAAAAACAACAAGGTTTCAAGAGTCCCTATTGTTGGAAAATAAAGAGTTCAGCAATCAACATGATAACCATTTATCTATCTATCTATCTATCTATCTATCTATCTATCTATCTATCTATCTATCTATCTATCTATCTATCTATCTATCTATCTATCAGATTTGTATGCCGCCCCTCTCAGTAGACTTGGGGCGGCTAACAACAGTAATAAAAAACAGCATGTAAATCCAATACTAAAACAACTAAAAAACCCTTATTGTAAAACCAAACTTACATACAAACAAACATACCATGCATAAATTGTAAAGGCCTAGGGGGAAAGAATATCTCAGTTCCCCCATGCCTGACGGCAGAGGTGGGTTTTAAGGAGCTTACGAAAGGCGAGAAGGGTGGGGGCAACTCTAATCTCCGGGGGGAGTTGGTTCCAGAGGGCCGGGGCCGCCACAGAGAAGGCTCTTCCCCTGGGCCCTGCCAAACAACATTGTTTAGTTGACGGGACACGGAGAAGGCCCACTCTGTGGGACCTAACTGGTCGCTGGGATTCGTGCGGCAGAAGGCGGTCCCTGAGATAATCTGGTCCGGTGCCATGAAGGGCTTTATAGGTCATAACCAACACTTTGAATTGTGACCGGAAACTCATCTGCAACCAATGCAGACTACGGAATGTTGGTGTAACATGGGCATTTTGGGGAAAGCCCATGATTGCTCTCGCAGCTGCATTCTGCACGATCTGAAGTTTCTGAACACTTTTCAACCATGTTTCTCGAGCTTAGGCCCTTTAAGATGTGTGGACTTTAACTCCCAGAATATCTCAGCCAGCATTTAGAATTCTGGGAGTTGGAGTCCACACATCCTTAAAGCTGCTAAGGTTGAGGGGGGGGGAAAGCCTGCTTTTTAAATTATTTTGGCAAGGCCTACCTCATAGCCTGTAATTGCTATTTGGTGCATGGAATCGTTCGCCGACTTGATGATATCAAGGACAGTCGCAAGAGCTTCTTCCAGTTCAGCAGTGCCTTCAGAATTCTTGCTGCATTTTAACATTTCCTGGTTGTAAAGGGAATTTTAAAAAAAGCAAAGGTCACATCACAACGCCTTAAAATGTTCCAGAATGTTGATAGTCTTACACAGAAGAAAAATGGGGTGGGGTGTTTTTTTTGTCAATCTGTTCCTGATAAGTACATAATCCACGAGAGGAAATAAAACAATGTTATAAACATTTAATATTCAAAAATAATGGGCAGGCTCCACTGTGGTCCTCAACTTACGACCACAGTGGAAACTGCCCATTATAGGTGTTGTGAAGGCAGTTATGGACTGCTGCCCTCACGGGGGGGACATAGTGAGGGTAGTATGTTTATGCACTATTTATTGAATAATTAATAGTATTTTTATTGTCCTTCCTTCTCTAGTGCCTTAGTATGATCCCTAATTACTTTTAAAATAGGAAATAATTAAATAGTATGTTTTTACCCATAAAAGTTTAAATCATTTTAATCATTATTTAGAACTGAACTTTTATAGCAATTAAAGAAAATTGAGCTACTTGCCTAATCTGTTATCATACTGAACCTTGTGGGTTCGGTACAAAACCTTAAAACATTACTGTGCTCCTCAACAAGCTGTCTATCATTTATCCTTTTTGTGGCTATTCAAATAATGTGATTTAATCAACTGAAAAAGAGTACAAGCACCTATTTGAAAACTTATCTTGGCCGGTAAGCCACTCCCACCCAGTCACATGACCTTTAAGTCACCTCCCTGGTCACATGATTTTCAAGTCACTCCTACCCGGCCACATGACCATCAAGCCACACCCACAAAATAAGCTATGCCCACAGTACTGCAGTAAAAATTTGGCAGCCCATCACTATGGGAAGGTTGTAAAGCAGATAATCATGTGATCAGACCTGAGTTTACATGCATGTACGCGCCCTCATGATATTTTGTTTCCTGCGCATGCGCAGAAGCAAAAACACACTGGGGCACGTGCACACAAGACACCCAAAGCTGTGTGCGCAGCTGAACTTTTGCTACCGGTGCGGCGTCCTTTATCATTCTGGTAGGAACCCGTTATTGCCGAGAGGCATTGTCGCTGGCAGAGGGCTGCAGGACGTCAACATGGCCACGCCTACCTTGGTTACGCCCACCTTGGCCACTCCCCCTGGCCACACCTTCCCAGCTCAAACACAACCCTGATACAGCCTTCAATGAAATCGAGTTTGACACCCCTGGTATAGAGTTTCTTGCTTGAGCAGTGGATTGGACTAGAAGACCTCCAAGGTCCCTTTCCGACACCATTAGAAACATAGAAATATAGAAGATTGACAGCAGGAAAAAACCTCATGGTCCATCTAGTCTGCCCTCATACTATTTCCTGTATTTTATCTTAGGATGGATTTATGTTTATCCCGGGCATGTTTACATTCAGTTACTGCGGATTTATTTATTTTTTCCCAATAAATTTTATTAATTTTCTTAAAATAGACAAAACCGACAAACATACATTTAACATAGAAATGGGGTTGTATCTTCCCCGCTTATTCTAGAAGTAAAATTTCAATACAGAAAAAATAATACATTTCAAAAAATGCTTAAGATCGATTTATTACTTTAAATGAAAAGAAGAAATTTGTTTAACTTTTTATAATAAATCTTCATACATAAACTAATTCTAGCATAACTCTTAAATCATATCCCTACTAATTCTAACATAACACTTAAATCATATCTCTACTAATACAATTCTCTTATTTATTTATTTGTTCATTTTTACTTTTAATATTTCTTCTTGTTTATCCATATATACACTTTGTTCCATATCTCATAAAATTCTGTTTCTTCTTGACCTTTTAACCGTCTTGTCATCATATCCATTTCAGTACAGTCTAATATTTTTTTAATAACTTCCTCTTCTTTGGGGATATTTTCCCCTTTTCAATTTTGCGCATATATTATCCTGGCCGCGGACAAAATATGAATCACTAAATGTAAAATTTCTTTCTTACATTTCTGATTAGTTATACCCAGTAAATAGAATTCCGGGGTTATTTCTATCTCCTCTTTTACTATTTATTTTATTATTCTTTCTATCATTTTCCAGTAAAGTTTAACTTTGCTACACGTCCACCATTGATGGTAATAGGACCCTATTTCCTTCTTACACTTCCAACATAATGGGGAAGTCTTTGGGAACATTTTTGCTATCCTATTTGGTGGGAGGTGCCACCTGTAGAACATTTTAATTTGATTTTCTTTTAGGGAAACTGATTTTGTCATTTTCCAATTTGACATCCAGACACCATTAGAAACATAGAAATATAGAAGATTGATGGCAGGAAAAAACCTCATGGTCCATCTAGTCTGCCCTTATACTATTTCCTGTATTTTATCTTAGGATGGATCTATGTTTATCCCAGGCATGTTTACATTCAGTTACTGTGGATTTAAACAACCACGTCTGCTGGAAGTTTGTTCCAAGAAAATAATATTTTCTCACGTTGCTTCTGATCTTTCCCCCCAACTAACCTCATATTGTGCCCCCTTGTTCTTGGGGGCGGCATACAAATCCAAATAATAAAATAAATAAATTAAAAACACTTCTGTCTCTTTATTATTCTGTCTCTCTTTATTATTCTCAATTATTCTGTCTCTTTTTCATTCATTTGTTTTCTTTATCCCCACGCTCAGCGTCAATACCCTTTATAGAATGGACTGAATAGTCACTCTCTTGTGCAATCGGCTACTGCAAAAATACGGTACTTTTATTAGCAGTTAGAGTCCTCTTACCTTCAGAAGCAACTGATATTTGGTAATTCGCTGGACCGGCTTTAAAAGATAAGCATCAAGGGAGAGTTTATGATCTAATTTCCTCTGACAGTCCTGCAAAAACAGGTAAGAAAAAAAAGAGAATGAAAAACTACTGGTCTAACAGGTTACACTAAGAACTAAATTACAAAACGTTAAATATCTTTTGGCTTTTATAATTCCAATTTCTTGGCTAGCCCATGGCCAATTATTATGACCTCTTAGGAATCGGGAGAGGTCAACAGTGGATAGTGTAAGGGTAAAATTTTGGGGGTTAGGTGATGGTAGTGAGTTCCATGCATCAACTACTTGGTTACTAAAGTTGTATTTCCTGCTGTCGAGTTTAGAGCGGTTTACTTTAAATTTGTATCTGTTGTGTGCCTCATGTGTTGTTGTGGTTGAAGCTGAAGTAGTCGTTGACAGGAAGGACATTGTAGCAGATGATTTTATGGGCTATGCTTAGGAGAACTTTGGTTCCAAATCTAACTTAGATTCAAAATCAGTCAGGTAGCTTTGGGCCAGTCGCTCCCTGTAAGCCCTAAGAAGCAGGCAAGAGTGAACCATTTTTGGAAAGATTGTCAAGAAAACTTCAGGGTGATTGTCCAGGCAAGTCACCACAAGTTAAGACTGACTTTCTACAAAGATAGAAAAGCATTATAGTTTATCTGAGTGATCTGTCTGTTTCAGCACAGCAAATGTCCAATTGCCATTCCTTTCCTGCAAAGGGATTTGAATGCTAACTTGCAAAGGTCATTCATTTTGCTGACACCCACACTGTTTTTGTTCCTCTCTTCTAGAACTTCCATTGTTCCGGCCACGGGCCTGTATAGTGTGTTAGCCACAGGATAGTTCAGGCAGCTACTGGATGGTCTTGGTGTCATTAGCAATTCAATCTCTCACAAATAAAAGCAAATATCCGTGTGCCAGGGAAATGTCGCAGGATTCAATCTGGGTCGGTCACCAGGACCAGAGGTTTAGTCTTCCAAGCCCATCCTCAGGGAACTTCTCTCTACCAAAATAATAATTTATTTGTTTATTTGTTTTGTCAAGTACAAAGGTACTTGACAAAACAAACCTCTACCTATGAACGCCTCTAATTACAAACTTTTCTAGATAAGAACCGGGTATTCAAGATTTTTCTGCCCCTTCTCAAAAACCATTTTCCACTTACAAACCCGAGCCTCCAAAACTGTAACCGGAAAAGTCGGGGAGAAGCCTCCGTGGGGCCTCTCTGGGAATCTCCTGGGAGGAAACAGGGCTGGAAAAGGCGGAGAGAAGCCTCTGTGGGACCTCTCTGGGAATCTCCTGGGAGGAAACAGGGCTGGAAAAGGCAGAGAGAAGCCTCCGTGGGACCTCTCTGGGAATCTCTTGGGAGGAAACAGGGCCGGAAAAGGTGGAGAGAAGCCTCCATGGGGTCTCTCTAGAAATCTCCTGTGAGGAAACAGGGCCTCCACCTTCCTTGTGGTTTCCCCAATCGCATACATTATTTGCTTTTACATTGATTCCTATGGGAAAAATTGCTTCTTCTTACAAACTTTTCTACTTAAGAACCTGGTCACGGAATGAATTAAGTTCGTAAGTAGAATTATCATTGTACGTGTTGGTGGTATGCAAAGATATAACAATGTTTATCTATATGATACTAGTAAGAGAGAAACATTAGAACAGGGGACAAAAGGCACGCCCCTTACTGACCTCTTAGGAATCGGGAGAGATCAAGAGTGCATAGTCTAAGGGTAAAGTTTTGGGGGGTATTAGGTACTACCACTATAGAGTCAAGTAGTGAGTTCCGTGCATCAACTACTCAGTTACTAAAGTCGTATTTCCTGCCGTCGAGTTTAGAGCAGTTTACTTTAAGTTTGTATCTGTTGTGCGCTCATGTGTTGTTGTGTTTGAAGCTGAAGTAGTCGTCGACAAGAAGGACATTGCAGCAGATGATTTTATGGGCTATGGTTAGATCGTGTTTAAGACGACATAGTTCTAAGATTTCTAAACCTAGGATTATAAGTCTAGTTGCGTAGGGTATTCTGTTGCGAGTGGAGGAGTGGAGGACTCTTCTAGTAAAGTACCTAGTAAAGTATCTCTGGACTTACAGTATCTTGTAAAAGAGTAAGGGAGGTGACCTTGTTAGAAATATGCAGGAACCATAAAATAAGTAAAGAGGGCTTAAACGTCATTTGATTCCAAGGAAACAAGATAATATTCAGAAGCAATTCAGTCATGTATTTAGAATAGGATAACAGAGTTGGAAGGGGTCTTATAGCCCAGTGATGGTGAACCTATGGCACGGGTGCCATAGGTGGCATGCGGAGCCATATCTGATGGCACATGAGCTGTTGTCCTAGCTCAGCTCCAGTGTGCATATGTGTGCTGGCAGCTGAGTTTGGCTCACACAGAGGCTCTGGGAGGGCATTTTGGCTTCCAGAGAGCCTATGGGGAGATGGGGGAAGGTGCTTATAGCCTCACCTGACTCCAGGGAAGCCTTTGGAGCCTGGGGAGGGTGAAACATGAGCCTACTGGGCCCACTAGAAGTTGGGAAACAGGCTGTTTACAGAATCCAGAGGGCCTCTGGGAGATGCTGTTTTTGCACTCTCCAGGCATTGAATTATGGATTATGTTACACACACACAAAAACACACACAAACACACACACAAATACACACACGCACACATGCATAGATAGAGAGAGAGAGAGAGAGAGAGAAAGAGAGAAAGAGAGAAAGAGAAAGAGAGAAAAAGATATCGACACATAGATAGATAGATAGATAGATAGATAGATAGATAGATAGATAGATAGATAGATAGATAGATAGATAGATAGATAGATAGATACAGTAATCCCTTGTTTTTCGCGGGGGATGCATTCCAAGACCCCTCGTGAAAAACAAATCTCCATGAAGTAGAGGAAAGATATATTTTTATGTATTTAACGAGTATTTGGAATTTTAAAACCCACCCTTTACATTAAACAGTCATTGTATAATGTTTCTCAGCTGGAACTACATGTGATATCCTACCAGTTTCTTTAATAGAGTCCAGTAGTACCGTAGAAGAATTTTATGAATTTTTAATAGATTTAAAATTTTCAATGGATTTAATGGATTTAAGCCCCCTTTGAAAACCCGTGAAGTAGCGAATCTGCAAAAGATGAACCACGAAGTAGCGAGGGATTACTATATATATACTGTACAGCCAAATTCACGTTAGAGCTAACCTAGGGCAACAGGTTGTGTGCTAGCAGATACGGCTCCTGTGCCATAGGTTTGCCATCACTGATATATATTCTTGGGTGTTTCTTATATATATATATGGCAAACCTATATATATATATATCAGTGATGGCAAACCTATGGCAAATATAAGAATCTGGGGAGTTTTTGCCTTTCCTGGGCATTGAATTATGGATGTGGGCACTTGTGCATGTGCGATACCGTGCGCACACACTCTTTCGGCACCCAAGGGAAAAAAGGTTCCCCATCACTGTTCTAGTCCATAAGGGAGGTGCCCAGGCAGGAAACCCTATATCAGTGATGGCAAACCTTTTTGGGTTCAGGTGCCAAACGGGTGTGAGTTAGCATGTGTGCACATCCCATATCCCTTCCCTTTCTCCCCAGCCATGCACACACAGCCCTGTTGTACTTGCGCATGCATGCAATCCCCCCCCCCATCCCTGCGCATGCGCACAGTCCTCATCGAAGCCTGGAATGGTAAAAAAACCGAGCAAACTGGAAGTTCGGAAAAACGGACTTCCTGTTTGCCAGTTGTGCTGTTTTGCCTTGCCTGGGTGTGGCTCTTCTAACACGGGGATA
The DNA here is from genome assembly GCF_031021105.1 of Erythrolamprus reginae. NCBI lineage: Eukaryota > Metazoa > Chordata > Lepidosauria > Squamata > Dipsadidae > Erythrolamprus > Erythrolamprus reginae. The sequence continues at coordinate 109,451,340 of NC_091954.1, forward strand.
GGCAAAGTTGGCTCTCCTATGACATGAGGATTTCAACTCAATGAATTCAATGAAGCAGTGGAAGTGATGTGCCGGTGCCTGGAGGCTGTTGGGGTCTGGATGGGTGTCAACAGACTCAAACTCAACCCGGATAAGATGGAGTGGCTGTGGGTTCTGCCTCCCAAGGACAATTCTATCTGTCCGTCCATTACCCTGGGGGGGGGGGAATTATTGACCCCCTCAGAGAGGGTCCGCAACTTGGGCGTCCTCCTCGATCCACAGCTCACATTAGAGAACCATCTTTCAGCTGTGGCGAGGGGGGCGTTTGCCCAGGTTCGCCTGGTGCACCAGTTGCGGCCCTATCTGGACCGGGACTCACTGCTCACAGTCACTCATGCCCTCATCACCTCGAGATTCGACTACTGTAATGCTCTCTACATGGGACTACCTTTGAAAAGTGTTCAGAAACTTCAGATCGTGCAGAATGCAGCTGCAAGAGCAATCATGGGCTTCCCTAGGTATGCCCTTGTTACACCAGCACTCCGCAGTCTGCATTGGTTGCCGATCAATTTCCGGTCACAATTCAAAGTGTTGGTTATGACCTATAAAGCCCTTCATGGCATCGGACCAGAATATCTCCGGGACCGCCTTCTGCCGCCCAAATCCCAGCGACTGATTTGGTCCCACAGAGTTGGCCTTCTCCAGGTCCCGTCAACTAAACAATGTCATCTGGCGGGGCTCAGGGGAAGAGCCTTCTCTGTGGTGGCCCCAACTATTTGGAACCAGCTCCCCCCTGAGATTAGAACTGCCCCCACCCTCCTCGCCTTTCGTAAGCTCCTTAAAACTCACCTCTTCCATCAGGCATGGGGGAATTGAGGCATTACCCCCCCTCCCCCGGGCCTATACAATTTATGTATGGTATGTCTGTGTGTATGTCTGGTTTAATAATAGGGTTTTAAAATGTTTTTAAAATCTATTAGATTTGTCATGAATTGTTTTATTGTATGCTGTGAGCCGCCCCGAGTCTGCGGAGAGGGGCGGCATACAAATCTAATAAATAAATAAATAAACTCCCAGAATTCCTGAGCTAGCATGATCTGGGAGTTGAAGTCCACAAGTCATAGAATAGCCAACTTTGCCTACCCCTGTTCTAAGACATGAGAACAACGGTTTCTCAGTTGGTTTGCTTCGTTGCGCCTACCTGGAAAAAAACGCTGTCTCCACACTGCCTCCAAAGAGCTTCTGACTTTGGCTTGTTTTGGCAATATTTTTCATAGATCTGGAGATCTTCTTTCTGCAATACAAAGACACTTCGATGTTGAATCACCTCAATCAACATTCCCAAAGGAGAAGCTTTCTCCCCAAATAAATTTGCCAAGAGTGCGCAAACCTCTTGTAACTTTCCATCATGTTTATTGAAGATTTCACATTTTACGAGCAAGCTTAGCTTTAGGAAAAGGAATCACTTGGGGAAAAGGAATCCCCAATCTGAGTATTGTATTGGCAGTTCTGTATTAGCAAAAACTTCAGAAGAGAAGGATTTAGGAGTAGTGATTTCTGACAGTCTCAAAATGGGTGAACAGTGTGATCGGGCAGTAGGAAAAGCAAGTAGGATGCTTGGCTGCATAGCTAGAGGTATAACAAGCAGGAAGAGGGAGATTGTGATCCCGCTATATAGAGCGCTGGTGAGACCACATTTGGAATACAGTGTTCAGTTCTGGAGACCCCACCTACAAAAAGATATTGACAAAATTGAACGGGTACAAAGACGGGCTACAAGAATGGTGGAAGGTCTTAAGCATAAAACGTATCAGGAAAGACTTCATGAACTCAATCTGTATAGTCTGGAGGACAGAAGGAAAAGGGGGGACATGATTGAAACATTTAAATATGTTAAAGGGTTATATAAGGTTCAGGAGGGAAGTGTTTTTAATAGGAAAGTGAACACAAGAACAAGGGGGCCAAGTCTGAGGTTAGTTGGGGGAAAGATCAAAAGCAACATGAGAAAATATTATTTTACTGAAAGAGTAGTAGATGCTTGGAACAAACTTCCAGCAGACGTGGTTGGTAAATCCACAGGAACTGAATTTAAACATGCCTGGGATAAACCTATATCCATCCTAAGATAAAATACAGAAAATAGTATAAGGGCAGACTAGATGGACCGTGAGGTCTTTTTCTGCCGTCAGTCTTCTATGTTTCTATGTTTAGGCTTATGGGTCATGCTAAAACCAGGTCTTTTTAAAAGCCATTAAGAAGCCAAAACCAAACAGAATATAATTTGAGGAATGCACATTTCTTTCCACAGCTTATATGATGTTTAGGTAGCAGGTCTGGAGTTTCATTGAAACTCTCTCAATCTCCAAAAGAGCTAAGAGTTAAGCCCTGCCTGCTTGAGCGATTTAACTGGGGGGGGGGGGTTTGCACTTATCTGACTACTGGTGTGCTCCGCGTGCATCATGACGGTTCATGTGCGTGACGCGCTCGCGTGCACATCCCCTCACATGATTTTGCTTCTATGCATGCACAGGAAGCAAAAAGCGCTGAAATTTCATGAAAGGGACGCTCGTGGGTGCACTATTTCAGCCAATTTTTACTTCCATGCATGCACAGAAGCAAAAAAAAAGCTGAAATTGCACATGTATGCGCATCCACTTATGAGAGTTTGCTTCCGCGCATATGCAGGAAGCAAAATAAAGCAATTTTTTTTAAAAAGATAGTGCTGTGCAATGGACCAGCGAAGACAGCACCAAAACTGATGCATGCAAATTGCACAATACGCAGGGCGCTACTGGAATGGAACTCCAGGGCATAGCGGTAGCAGCCCACCACTGATTTAGCTGTAGAGTGGTACCTCTACCTAAGAACGCCTCTACTTAAGAACTTTTCTAGATAACAACCGGGTGTTCAAGATTTTTTTGCCTCTACTTAAGAACCATTTACTACTTAAGAACCCGAGCCCAGAAAAATTTCCCAGGAGCGACACGAAGGCCCGGCCAGTCTCCTGCCATTTTCCCTTTAATCTCGGCTATCTCGGGCTTTTCCGAGCTGCCAGAGGAGTTTTTCGGTGGTGCTTAAGGAAGCTTTGGCAGTCCAGAGGGAATGAAGCATTTTCCTTTCTCTGGGCACTTGGAATAAACCTCTGCTAGCGCCCAGAGAAAAGAAATACAGTACTCCCTTCGATTGTTATTCTCAAACCATAGCTGACCTTCATGAAACGTTTCAGAAACAGATCCAAAACACAAAAGAAAAACAAAACGCCTAGCTTCAGTCCAAACTGGGTTGAACTTGCTGAGCAGCAGATGAAACATTTTCTAATTCCAGATAATCATTTCTGGTTGTCAGAAATAAGGTGCTGTTTTTGCATCAGTAACACCAGTGATAGCAAACTTATGGCACGGGTGCCACAGGTGCCACGTGAAGCCATATCTGCTGTCACGTGAGCTGTTGCCCTAGCTCAGCTCCAAGGTACCTGTGTGTGCCGACTAGCTGATTTTTGGCTCACACAGGGGCTCTGGGAAGGTGTTTTTGGCTTCCAGAGAGCCTCCTGGGAGGATGGGAGAGAGCGTTTTTACCCTCCCCTGGCTCCAGGGAAGCCTTTGGAGCCTGGGGAGGGCGAAACATGAGCCTACCAATTTGGGAAACAGGCCATTTCTAATTTCCAGAGGGCCTCCGGAGGGGGGCAGGGGAAGCTGTTTTTGCCCTCCCCGGGCATTGAATTATGGGTGTGGGCACTCATGCATGCGTGATAGTGCACAAGCTCTTTCGGCACCCAAGGGGAGAAAGGTTCACCATCACTGAGTTACACCCTTACTCACACCAGACTGCCCTTTAGGAATGCATTCAGAAACTGATGTGGCTAAACGTACACAGGAAAGGATGAGCAGATAAATTGTCAGGAAGCTTCTGCAGCACATGCATAGATTAAACCACAGTAGCTTATAGAAAAAGGTGTACAGAGTAGGAGAATTGTCAGGTAACTTTATCTTCTTAGGTCTGTACAAATAGTTGACAGGAAGTTCTAGCCAAAGCAGCCAAAGCTAGTGGGCCTTCTCCGGGTCCCGTCAACTAAACAATGTCGGTTGGCGGGCCCCAGGGGAAGAGCCTTCTCTGTGGCGGCCCCGGCCCTCTGGAACCAACTCCCCCCAGAGATTAGAACTGCCCCTACTCTGCTTGCCTTTCGTAAGCTCCTTAAAGCCCACCTTTGTCGTCAGGCATGGGGGAACTGAGACATCTCCCCCAGGCATATACAATTTATGAATGGTATGTTTGTATGTATGTTTTTTAAATATTTTAAACTACAATTTAGATTTGCTATGAATTGTTTTATTCTGCTGTGAGCCGCCCCGAGTCTGCGGAGAGGGGCGGCATACAAATCTAAATAATAAATAAATAAATAAATAAATAAATAAATAAATAAATAAATAAAATAAATAAATAAATAAATAAATAAATAATGTTGTGGAGGCAGCGCGGGTGCGAGGCGGGGCAGGTGTGCAGGCGTGGGGGGGACAACCCCCACCCCTTTTGGCCAGTAATTGTTCTGCCATCTCTTTATGTAACAAATAGAGATAATGAAACAAATTTGAATAGGGTTATAGCAGAGTTGAAGGGAAGAGGGATAACTAAGATAGAACAGTTATATGAGAAGGATGGCAGGCCAAGTAGAAATCGTATAGAATGGTGGTTAGTTAAGGAAAGATGGCTACAAATAAATGCAATATGTAAATATCTCAATGAAAGGGAGAATAAAGAAGTACTATTGGGGGAGGAGACAGGGTTAGAGAAAATAATAAGAGAAAAAAGTGAGGGTATAAAGGCACAAGCAACCAATATACCCTGTTTCCCCGATAGTAAGACACCCCCGATTATAAGACGTATCAGGGGTTTCAGGGGGGTCGGCTAATATAAGCCGTACCCCGAAAGTAAGACATATGTCTTACTTTCGTGGAAACACGGGGGTATTGCCGGGGGGGGGGAGCCCGATGACGTCGCTTCCAAGCTCCCCGCGCGCCCCCCCCTCGCCTCGCCGCGGCACCACCGCCTCTTCCCCGGCTTGGCAAAGCGAAGGACGGCGCTGGTCCGAAGCGAGCGAAGCGGGCGGCGGCTTGCAGCGAAGGCGCTCGTCCCAGCAACCGAGTCCTGCCGAGGCTCGGCTGCAAGCGGCCAGCGAGGCCGACCAGATCCGAGGCGAGCGGCCGGAGCTGCGCCCTCCTTCGCCCGCCTCCTTTCCGGCAGGCAGGTGGGGCTGCCCAACTGCGCAGAGCGGCTCCTCCCCTCCAGACACACGGTTCCCCGACACGCGTCTGTGGCTCCACGCGTGCACGCCGCTTGAAGCCCTGAGGTTGAACTTGGAAAAGGGTTCACGAGGCTCCTGTCCCGCGGCTGCCCTTCTGGACTCTGGGGAGATGCCTTCGGGAACGCGACCCTTTCAATTTTTTTCCAATGTAAGACATACCCCGAAAGTAAGACGTAGTGGGGCTTTTGGGGGTAAAAAGAAAGTAAGACACTGTCTTACTTTCGGGGAAACACGGTATATATAAGTTGTTAGTGCAGTCAGACGGGGACACGATTCAAGGATTGACTAAATGGTGGCAAATGAGATACAAGTAGAGGTACAAGAGATGGAAAATACAGTAGAAAATATAAGGAAAATTAAGAATACAAGAATTAGGGAAATGAGAAGGAAAATATTACATAAGTGGTATTATACTCCCGTTCAACTCGCACACTTTCAGCAGAAGGTCAGGGGTAATTGATGGCACGGCTGTCAAGATAAAGGAGTGTTTATGCATATGTTTTGGGAATGCCCGATAGTGCAGGAATTTTGGCAAAAAGTGCAAGAGGACATAAATAGAATGCTAAATACACAATGGACAATCACTAAGGAAATGGCAGTATCAGTTAAAAGCAATGTGATGGGAGAATTTAGAGAAATAAAACAAGCAGCGATAGAAAGCGCTCAGGGTTGGAAGGATGCGACAAAATGGACAATGCAAAATTGGTACAGGTACATGGTGGACCATATTCAATTTGGAATGATGGATAAAAGGATAAATTTGGATCATGAAACTGAACTGAGACAACTGATGGGACGGTGGGACAAGGTAAGACGATATATGACGAGTAGAATCCGAGACCAAGCTACAAGAAATAAATTGGAATCACTCTATAATATGTAAATAGATATATTGCTCTTGGCTTAAAGTGGGTTATATAAGAAACACCCCCGATATGGTGGTGGGGTATGTGTGTGTGTGTCGGGGTGGTGGGCATTTTTCACTATGCACTGTTTTATGTTGTATGTATATTAAACTTGCTAAAAAATAAAAATATTCAAAAAAAAAAGAGCAAGAGACACTCAGAAAAAGGTAAGAGACAGAGGAAGAGGAAGAAGAAGAGGGGGAGAAGAGGAGGAGTGGAAAGAAGCAGAAAGTAGAGAGATTTAGTAGAGAGGTGATGACTGGAGGGAAGGAAAAGTGGGCGAGAAGGAGTAAGGAAGTAGAAAGAGGAGATGAAGGTTGTGGGAGGGGAGTGTACGGACAAACTGAAGAATTGGAGTTGAAAACAAGAATTGGAGTTGAAAACAAATTGTCCCAAGGACAATTCTATCTGTCCGTCCATTACCCTGGGGGGGGGAATTATTGACCCCCTCAGAGAGGGTCCGCAACTTGGGCGTCCTCCTCGATCCACAGCTCACATTAGAGAAACACCTTTCAGCTGTGGCAAGGGGGGCGTTTGCCCAGGTTCGCCTGGTGCGCCAGTTGCGGCCCTATTTGGACCGGGAGTCATTGCTCACAGTCACTCATGCCCTCATCACCTCGAGGCTTGACTACTGTAATGCTCTCTACATGGGGCTACCTTTGAAAAGTGTTCGGAAACTTCCGATCGTGCAGAATGCAGCTGCGAGAGCAATTATGGGCTTCCCTAGGTATGCCCTTGTTACACCAGCACTCCGCAGTCTGCATTGGTTGCCGATCAGTTTCCGGTCACAATTCAAAGTGTTGGTTATGACCTATAAAGCCCTTCATGGCACCGGACCAGAATATCTTCGGGACCGCCTCCTGCCGCACGAATCCCAGCGACCGGTTAGGTCCCACAGAGTCGGCCTTCTTCGGGTCCCGTCGACTAAACAATGCCGTCTGGCGGGACCCAGGGGAAGAGCCTTCTCTGTGGGGGCCCCGACCCTCTGGAACCAGCTCCCCCCTGAGATTAGGATTGCCCCCACCCTCCCTGCCTTTCGTAAACTCCTTAAGACCCACCTCTGCCGTCAGGCATGGGGGAACTAAAACATCTCCCCCTTGCCCATGTTGTTTTGCCATTTGATTGATTGACTGTGTGCCTGTTTTTTATATATAAGGGGACTGTTTTATGAATTTATTAATTTTAAATTGTAATTAGATTGGTGGGCATTGGATTTGTTATTATGTACTGTTTTTTATTATTGTTGTGAGCCGCCCCGAGTTTGCGGAGAGGGGCGGCATATAAATCCAATAAATCTAATCTAATCTGTTTCAACTCCTACCCTCAAAACGTCGTTACAGAGCACTGCACACCAAGACAACTAGACACAAGAACAGTTTTTTTCCTGAGTGCCATCACTCTACTAAACAAATAATTCCCTCAACATTCTCAGACTTTTTACTAAATCTGCACTTCTATTTCTACTAGTTTTTCTCATCATTCCTATCATCCTTCTCCTCCCACTTAGGCCTGTATGACTGTAACTTGTTGCTTGTATCCTAAGATTTTTATTAATATTGATTGCTTCTTCATTGCTTATTTGATCCCTATGACAATCATTAAGTGTCGTACCACATGATTCTTGACAAATGTATCTTTTTCTGTTATGTACGCTGAGAGCATCTGCACCAAGACAGATTCCTTGTGTGTCCAATCACACCTGGCCAATAAAAAATTCTATTCTATTCTATTCTACTTCCTATAACAAGCAGGAAGAGGGAGATTGTGATCCCGCTATATAGAGCGCTGGTGAGACCACCTTTGGAATACTGTGTTCAGTTCTGGAGAACTCGCCTACAAAAAGATATTGACAAAATTGAACGGGTCCAAAGACGGGCTACAAGAATGGTGGAAGGTCTTAAGCATAAAACGTATCAGGAAAGACTTCATGAACTCAATCTGTATAGTCTGGAGGACAGAAGGAAAAGGGGGGACATGATCGAAACATTTAAATATGTCAAAGGGTTAAATAAGGTTCAGGAGGGAAGTGTTTTTAATAGGAAAGTGAACACAAGAACAAGGGGGCACAATCTGAGGTTAGTTGGGGGAAAGATCAAAAGCAACGTGAGAAAATATTATTTTACTGAAAGAGTAGTAGATGCTTGGAACAAACTTCCAGCAGACGTGGTTGGTAAATCCACGGTAACTGAATTTAAACATGCCTGGGATAAACATATACCCATCCTAAGATAAAATACAGGAAATAGTATAAGGGCAGACTAGATGGACCATGAGGTCTTTTTCTGCCGTCAGACTTCTATGTTTCTATGTTTCCTCTCCAACCCTCCAATCATTTCCTGTGTGAAGGATTAGTTGTTTTTGTTTCTCAAGTTGTGCAGTAAGAAAAAAAGCATTGGGTGGTGGTGGGTGGGTAGGAAGAGAATGAAAGATGGAAATGGAAAGATGTGGGACATTGTCCTGCCAACTAAGTGGAATAAAAAAAAAGATGACATTTTTTTTAAAATAAATGTCTTTGGTTATTTGTTAACTGCCCTAGCAATTTTCTTAACCTCACATGGCTTCCCATTTGGCTGCCTGCTGAAAGTCCAGTGGGGAAAAAAATACCAAGTGCAAAAGGAAGTTGGTCATAACGCCATGAAGACACCAGATGAAAAGAAACACTGAGATTCACTTACTCTTTTTAAAAAGCACCGACCCAAAAGCTCAGGTTTTTCTATGCAGTTTTCCAGCTCTTTGAGGAAGATTCTGGAACGGACAGAAAAAGGAAAGCAAAAATTTAAAAGTGGCTTTTCAGGTGAGGTCTTCCCCTGAATTTAAGTTACAAGGTCACCTCCCTTATGAAGCCATGTTGCAACGCCTTGGTCTCTGCAGCCTTGAAACACAGCGTTTAAGGGTTGACTTGATCGAAGGGTATAAAATCATGCATGGGAGAGAAAAGGTGGATAGAGAAAAATTGTTTTCTCTATCACACAATGCTAGGACAAGGGGCCCCTCCCTAAAGCTCACAGGTAAGAAAGCGAGGACAAATAAAGGGAAACATTTCTTCCTTGGTTTATGGAATTCACTTCCTGAAGAGGTCATGACAGCTGTCAGTCTGGAGAGCTTCAAGGCAGGATTAGACAGATTCATGGATGCCAAGTGTATGGGGGGTTATTGAAACGGTGGTTATTGAAATGGATCAACTCGGCTTCAGTATACATGACTACTTTTCCTACATTAAAAATGTTGCAGGCAGACAGTTGTTGCAGCCCATGGTTTGCAGTCCCTGTAGTTAGTTTAGGACTGATGTTTTATGGTAGGGGTGTCAAACTCAAGGCCCGGGCACCGGATCCAACCTGGCTAATTAATTTATTTTAATTTAATTTAATTTAATTTAATTTAATTTAATTTAATTTAGTTTAGTTTAGTTTAGTTTAGTTTAGTTTAGTTTAATTTAATTTAATTTAATTTAATTTAATAATTTAATTTAATTTAATTTAATTTAATTTAATTTAATTTAATTTAATTTAATTTAATTTAATAATTTAATTGCCGTCCAACTCCCTACAAACTCTAGGCAGTAAACAACAATAAAGAACAAAAAAAACCCAATTCTAAAACCCTTAATAGTAAAGTACAGTCATACCTCGTCTTACGAACCTAATTGGTTCCAGGGGGAGGTTCGTAAGACGAAAGGTTCGTAAGACGAAACATTGTTTCCCATAGGAAACAATGTAAAGTCAATTAACCCGTGCAACCAAAAAAAAACCCCGCTGCCGCCCGGCTGTCACCTTTTAAAACAGCCTGGGGGCTTCTCAGCGACCTCCCGAATGCCGAACGCCAAACCCGAACTTCCGGGTTCGGCATTCGGGAGGCCGCCGAGAAGCCCCCAGGCTGTTTTAAAAGGTGACAGCCGGGCTGGGGGCCTTCCCAGCAGCCTCCCGAACCCCGAACTTTTGCCGAACTTCCGGGTTCGGTGTTTGGGAGGTTGCTGGGAAGCCCCCCAGCCCGGCTGTCACCTTTTAAAACAGCCGCACGGCTTCCCAGCAGCCTCCGAACGCCGAACGCGGAAGTTTGGGTTTGGCGTTCGGCTTCGGGAAGCTGCTGGGAAGCCGCCCGGCTGTTTTAAAAGGTGACAGCCGGGCTGGGGGGCTTCCCAGAAGCCTCCCGAACCCCGAACTTTTGCCGAACTTCCGGGTTCAGGGTTCGGGAGGTTGCTGGGAAGCCCCCCAGCCCGGCTGTGACCTTTTAAAACAGCCGTGCGGCTTCCCAGCAGCCTCCGAACGCCGAACGCGGAAGTTCGGGTTTGGCGTTCGGCTTCGAGAAGTTGCTGGGAAGCCGCCCGACTGTTTTAAAAGGTCACAGCCGGGCTGGGGGGCTTCCCAGCAACCTCCCGAACCCCGAACCCGGAAGTTCGGCAAAGGTTCGGGGTTCGGGAGGCTGCTGGGAAGCCCCCCAGCCCTGCTGTGACCTTTTAAAACAGCCGGGCGGCTTCCCAGCCATCTCCCGAAGTCGAACGCCAAACCCGAACTTCCGCGTTCGGCATTTGGAGGCTGCTTTGAAGCCCCCCAGCCCGGCTGTCACCTTTTAAAACAGCCACGCGGCTTCCCAGCAGCCTCCGAAGGTTCAGAAAAAATTTGCCTCTTCTTACGAATTTTTTTCGCGTTACGAACACCAAACCCGAACTTCCGGGTTCGGCGTTCAGAGGCTGCTGGGAAGCCCCGCCGCCCAGCTGTCACCTTTTAAAACAGCCGGGGGCTTCCCAGCAGCCTCCCGAACGCCGAACCCGGAAGTTCGGGTTTGCTGTTCGTAACACGAAAAAAGTTTGTAAGAAGAGGCAAATTTTTTCTGAACCCCAGGTTCGTATCTCGAGTTGTTCGTAAGACGAGGGGTTCGTATCTTGAGGTACCACTGTATTCATATCCATTCAGCCAGGACAAGATGGGATCATTCACCGGCTCCAGGCCTGCCGCCAAAACCACGTTTTCAAGGCTTTTTGGAAGGCCAGGAAGGTGGGGATCGTATGGATCTCAAGGGGGAGTTGTTTCCATAGAGCCGGAGCCACCACAGAGAAGGCCCTCCCATGCGGTCCCACCAGGTGACATTGTCTGGCCAAAGGGATCTTGGGAAGACCAACTCTGTGGGCCCTGACCAGACGCTGGGAAGTCTGTGGCAGAATGTGGTCTCGTACACAATCTGGGACATGGGGCTCTATGGGGCCATCCTGAAAACAATGAAGGACCAATCTGAAAATGGAGCTTTGGGAGAGTCGCGCAGGGTCCTTCTAAGTTCCATTTTTGCTGGCAAAGGTTTGCAAGAGGCTGTTGCAGCTGAAAATGGAGCACGGGAGCCTGTTTTTTCTGGCAGAGTGCTCGGGCCGCCATAGACGCCCCCGACATGAGTGACATTGAGGTGGCCACGCCCACCCCAGCCACAGACACACACACCACCTGATATCAAACACAACCTTGATGCAGCCCTCAATGAAATTGAGTTTGGCACCCCTGTTTTGTTTTGTTTTTCAAATATAACATAAAAAAGAAAAGACATACACAAAAACATACACATACAACATTTGGGAAATGAAAGTTTCCCCACTTTTTAGGTGTTCGATCAGAGAATTTTACTTATTTCACATAGTATTAATTTTTCAATTCTTTTATTTGACGTGTTGCTTTGCGTGAATTTTTATTTATTTCTTTGTTGCTCTTTTCTTTAACCAATCATAAAATTTTGCCCATATTTTATAATAATCTGAATCTTCTTTTCCCTCTAATTTTCTAGATAACCTGTCCATCTCCGCACAATCCAATATTTTTTTTTATTACTATATTTTCTTCCGGTGTTTTGTCTATTTTCCATTGTTGGGCATATGCTATCCTGGCAGCTGTTAATATGTGTATAACTAAATATCTTACCTTTTTTTTCTATTTTTAAATTGAAAATACCCAATAAAGTAAATACAATTCTGGTTTTTTTCCAATTTCTTCTTTTACTATTTCTTTTAACCAATTTGTTATTTTATTCCAGAAATTTTTTGCTTGTACGCATGTCCACCATTGATGATAGAACGTGCCTCTTTCTTTTTTGCACTTCCAGCATAATGGGGAGGTTTTTGGGAACATTTTTTATAGTCTTTCCGGTGATAGGTGCCACCTGTTTTATGGCCTCTAAAATACACGTCCTTCAAAGAAACACTTTATAGCTGCGTTCAGAATCCCAACTACAAACCTGTTGTGAAATTCGTAGATTTCCGAGAGGTTTCCGAAAAGAACGTCTTTCTTGTTCAAAGCTACAGCTGGGATCAAGTGAATTAAATCAGGGTTGTCCATTTCTGATGCATAGCCCTATTTAAGAGAAAGAAAGAGAACAGCGAGAGAGGAAGAAAAACTATGAGCAATGAGTAAAACATGAGAAGCAGACAAGTATCTTCTTCCTGCCCCTCTGGTCAGTGTTTGCAAACTAAGATCGCTTGAGAAATGTTAAATCTGGACCTTCCCTTTGAACTTAAAGTAGATAAATTCTGCACCAAAGGAATCCAGGTTTTGCAACTCAGAAATGTGGATTCCACTACCTGTACTCATTTCATAACACTATAAGCAAACTTTCCTGGTCTTCTCAATTTTCATCATGTATTCCCTATCAACCTTCTGGCTTTGAATTCCAGAAATTGCTTAGGTCAGTCTTTCTTAACGTCAGCAATTTTTGGATGTGTGGACTTCAACTCCCAGAATTGAGTTGTTTAACCTGGAGTACCAGAAGCATCAATTTCATAAATAAATACCGTATTTTTCAGAGTATAAGACACACCTCCCCCCCCAAATAGGCTGAAAATGTGGGTGAACCTTATACTCCAAATGTAACTTTTACTAAGCTTCTTTTCAGCTCCAACGAGGTGCCAACAAGTGAAGCCATCTTCCATGCTTTGCTAACTAAATGATCACAAAGCTTGTTTATGTAGAGTATGAAGAGTGTTGGTCCTAGAATACTGTGAATGTATGAGCTCAATTGTATATTCGTTTAGGGACCAGTTTATATGAGGTAAGTTTAGGTCACCAAGAAATATAAGAGTACCGACCAGTTAGGTCCCACAGAGTTGGCCTTCTCCGGGTCCCGTCGACTAAACAATGTCATTTGGCGGGGCCCAGGGGAAGAGCCTTCTCTGTGGCGGCCCCAACCCTCTGGAACCAACTCCCCCCAGAGATCAGACTTGCCTCCACCCTCCTCACCTTTCGTAAGCTTCTTAAAACCCACCTTTGTCATCAGGCATGGGGGAACTGAGATATTCCCTTCCCCCTAGGCCTATACAATTTATGCATGGTATGTTTGCATTTATGTTTGGGGTTTTTTTAAAATAAGGGTTTTTAAAATTATTTTAAATATTAGATTTGTTACATGTTGTTTCATTATTGTTGTTAGCTGCCCCGAGTCTACGGAGAGGGGCGGCATACAAATCAAATAAATGAATGAATGAATGAATGAATGAATGAATGAATGAATGAATGAATGAATGAATGAATGATGTAGGTAGGAAGCTGCCCATGCTAGTAGTGAGATTAGCTTGTTCGCATGTGTGGTGCCGTAATCAGGGGCTCTATAACATAGTAGGAAGTGAAGTGTGGTACTTAAGGTCAGATTACAGATGATAGTTTCTGGAAGATCGAGTTCATGTTTAACTTGCACCTTTCTTAGGTTCAGTGATTTCTTATAGAAGATTGCAACTCCACCACCTCTACAGGTTTTGTGATCAGATCAGTATAAGCATGAGAGTCTATTACTGTGATAATGGAGTCCAGGAGGAATGTGTTTAGCCATATTTCGCAGATAAATATAACAGTTTGTCTTTGCTAGTTAAGCGATTTTCCCTTTGCCTGCTTTTATCATTGTTTCTCTCTCTGAAGAGACAGAGAAGTGAAGTGTTTTGGAAACTGTTTTTTATCCCTTCTTGCCTTTCATAAGCTTCTTAAAACCCACCTCTGTCGTCAGGCATGGGGGAACTAAGATATTCTTTCCCCCTAGGCTTCTACAATTTATGTATGGTATGTTTGTATGTATGATTGGTTTTAAAATAAGGGTTTTTAGCTGTCTTAGTATTGGATTGTCGCATGTTGTTTTTACCACTGTTGTTAGCCGCCCCGAGTCCACGGAGAAGGGCAGCATACAAATCCAATAAATAAAACAAATAAATAAATAAATCCCCAACCAGGGGATAAAAAGCAAGCACACATGCTCAAAACCAGCAAACTAATGTGCTGAAGCTAACCAGACTAAGGACTAGCCAGATAAATACCTGGTAGGCAGATTATTTTTTCCCTATTTTACTCCCCAAAAATGAAGGTGTGTCTTATACTCTGAAAAATACGGTACATCGACTTAACACATTTGTTTTACAGTCCGGAAGCAGAGGGGTTGTCCTAACCCTGTTTGGGACTGGAAGCTTTGCAAAAGCAAAAGAAACATGTGATAGGTGAGCGGATAAATGCTTGAATGTCGAGGGGCCACTTTTAAAAAGTATGGAGTTCCACATACTTTCACCAATAAAATCAGATAGTTTTAGTGAAGCCCTTGAGGAGGAATAAGGCAAAAGCCCCTGTGTTGCTTTTGCCTTCAGCTTCAACGCTGATGTTTCGAAACATACTTGACGTACCCCAATTATGCTCTGAAGTTCTTCTACGTAAGCACGTTCGGTTTCTATCAGTTCATTTACGATATGGCTGTGGGAAACAGAGAGGTGGGGGGAGAGGGAGAGAAGGAGAAAGAGAGAAAGAGAAAGAGTTGTAAGGAGCATTGTAGTGAGAAAACAAGCATTAATGACATGATGTGCCTGAATATTCAGATTACTTATTAAGAACATTTACAGCTAATCCCCAACATACAACAGTGCATTTAGTGACTGTTCAAAGTGATGATAGCACTAAAAAAATGACTTGTGACAATTTTTCACACTTGCAACCAAGTGAGCATATGCGCCAAAGACAAATTTCTTGTGTGTCCAATCACACTTGGCCAATAAAGAATTCTATTCTATTCTATTCTATTCTATTCTAGTCTACTCTAGTCTAGTATAGTCTAGTCTAGTCTAGTCTAGTCTAGTCTAGTCTAGTCTAGTCTAGTCTAGTCTAGTCTAGTCTAGTCTAGTCTAGTCTAGTCTAGTCTAGTCTAGTCTAGTCTAGTCTAGTCTAGTCTAGTCTAGTCTAGTCTAGTATAGTATAGTATAGTATAGTATAGTGTAAACTGTTTTACCATTGCCACTATTATTAGACAGGCTCCTTAGCAACAGGATTTAGAACCCACTACTTTTTACATTCATCCACCCTGCAATAATTGTTCTTCATTCTTCTTTAAGGAAAAAGAGACCTTAGCCTGCCTCAAATTTGTAAAACAAGCATCTCTGCTTTCTTTCTCAGTATTTAAAGGATCCTGCTCTTTCAAAATAGCCAGTAATTCTGGCCTTGCGAGGCTGTCGGGAAGATTAATTAGATGGTTGTGTAATAACTCTGAAGTTGAAACTCTTTTTTTCCCTTCAATTGTTATTTACAGTGGATCTGGCTCGCCAAAGCAGAACTTGCCCAAACACTCAGACACAAACTCTTTAAGAAACGCTGCAGTTATTTGATGCTTCCCACAATTAAGAGAAGGTAGAAATCAAAGATTGATAGCAAGGTTAGTGCCCTGGGCAGGTGACATACACCCGTGCTGTAGATCAAATCAAATCAAATTTATTATTATAGTCATAGACCAAAATAAATGAAAACACTTAGTGAATACACAATCAAAAGTTGTAGGATAAAGTGATAAATAACAGATAAAAACCATGATAAAATCCAGTCTATCAATTATGCATTGTCAATACTACTAAAATTACAATCCATAAACTGGGAGGTCTATATTCAGTTTGATACTATTAGGGAAAGGAATAAACAAGATTGCCACTTTTGTCGTATAAATTAGCTAAGGTGTATTAGGCACTTAAAAGCTGGCCACAAATGGTATACATGTATACATACATGCACACACACACACACACACACACACGCACACACACACATTCCATATTTACAGCAACATGAAGCTTAAAACTTCAGCCTGATGATGGTGACATACATACATACATACATACATACATACATACATACATACATACATACATACATACATACACAGTAATCCCTTGCTACTTCGCGGTTCATCTTTCGCGGATTCGCTACTTCACGGGTTTTCAAAGGGGGCTTAAATCCATTAAATCTATTAAAAACTTTAAGTCCATTAAAAATTAATAAAAGTCTTCTACCGTACTACTGTACTCTATTAAAGAAACTGGTAGGATATCACATGTAGTTCCAGCTGAGAAACATTATAGAATGACTGTTTAATGCAAAGGGTGGGTTTTAAAAGTCCAAATACTTATTAATTAAAGTCCAAATACTTATTAATAATAAAAATATCTTTCCTCCACGGAAATTCGTTTTTCACGGGTGGTCTTGGAACACATCCCACATGAAAAACGAGGGATCACTGTATACATACTGTATATACATATATACATTTATATATTTTTTTAAAAATTCAGTAAAAACATGTGATACATATACATATATATACAGTATATATATATATAAACACACACATACATAGATACATGCATACATAGATGCATACATACATATACATATATATACATACATATACATGTCTCGCTATGATGAAGGCACATATTTTCAACGAATCCCCACTGATGCTGCGCAGAGTCTACACCCCTGCTGCAGATCAAATCATGCATATCAGTTCTAACACAACTGACAGCTACCACTTTGTTGTTTGGAACTATCCCAATGACTCTTGGACTGCAAATTGAACCCATCAAGGCAGGAGAGAAGCATTACCCATCAATCAACGCTTGTTATGCTTGAAAATCATTATTTTTTTAACAGCGTCCACGCTCCATTTCTGGCAGGGTGGATGACTAGTTTTAAGCAGAAGGCTGCTGCTATTACTAGGAACGTTAGCAGAGTGAAAGGGAGTCTTTTTGTAGAATATGGCAACAGCAGAGAAGGAGCTAAGTCAGTGATGGCGAAGTTCATTTTCTGAATTTCCAGTTTGCCCGTTGGGTGGTCTTTTTTATCTATCTATCTATCTATCTATCTATCTATCTATCTATCTATCTATCTATCTATCTATTTTGTCCAATACACAATGAGGGTTTTAGTGGGTGTGTGTATATGGTATATTCGGGTTTCTTCCTGTGTAGGATTTAGAAATTTTTGGCGACGTTTCGGCGAGGTCCCACTCGTCATCTTCAGGCTGGTGCTTCTGTCCTTGTTCTAGGGTGAACACAGCGAGACCTGAGCTGCCTTCCTTCTATAAATACTGGTGGCTGGGTGTGGTTTGATGGCTCAGCAATTGCCTGCTGCGTAGAAACCTCCTGGTGAGTCAGTGGGGTAACACCTGGGGTCATTGATTTAACTGAGGTATGCTGATTAGTTAATGATTGTGGATTAGGGGTGATATCCTGAGTAAATTGGAGCTTGCAGGCTACTTGGTTGTTTTTCAATGTGTGTTCTGAGTCTGGTTTCAGTTTCTATGGCTGGGATACGTTTGTTAATGAGGGCTGGTTTCCAGATGTCTGGTAGGCGAGAGGTATCATCCCGCTTGTTCATATTTTGGGGATGTTTTTCTATCTCGATGGCTTCCATGATTATTCTTTGTGTTCGCCTAGAACAAGGACAGAAGCACCAGCCTGAAGATGACGAGTTAGACCTCGTCGAAACGTCACCAGAAATTTCTAAATCCTACACGGGAAGAAACCCGAATATACCAAGACCGTCATACCTACACATAGTAAAATACATGATGAAGGTTATAGAGGAGATACTCATAGTAAAATATATCTAAGAAAGAATAGAAAAGAAGATATAGTAATAGAACATATCAATGAAAGAATAGAAGAAGAGATATAGGAATAGAAGAAAGGTATAGGAGATATAGGAGAGCAATAGGACAGGAGAAAGAAGGCACTCTACTGCACTTGTACTCGCCCCTTACTGACCTCTTAGGAATCTGGATAGGTCAACCGTAGATAATCCAAGGGTAAAGTGTTGGGGGATTGGGGATGACACTATGGAGTCCAGTAATGAGTTCCACGCTTCGACAACTCGGTTACTGAAGTCATATTTTTTACAGTCAAGTTTGGAGCGGTTAATATTAAGTTTAAATCTGTTGTGTGTTCTTGTGTTGTTGTGGTTGAAGCTGAAGTAGTCGCCGACAGGCAGGATGTTGCAGCATATGATCATGTGGGCAGTACTTAGATCTTGTTTAAGGCGTCTTAGTTCTAAGCTTTCTAGGCCCAGGATTGAAAGTCTAGTCTCGTAGTATATACTAGTAACTATTTGCTTGCGCCTTGGTACCCTCACTTTTTTCTCTTATTATTTTCTCTAACTCCATCTCCTCCCTAGTGTTTCTTTAAAAGCCATTTTAGAAATCCTAGTGGTTCATGTCTCTTTACCTTGCCAGCCTCATTGGGTGTGGCAAATGCACAAAGGATGTCGCAAGACTCCACAGAGGTAAGGATGTGCTAAGAAGCTACAGAAGGCCTTTTGTAAGGATGTTGGAGATGGAAAACAAAGGAGGAGGATAACTACTTATGATGGAATGAGGCATCTGTTAGCTGAATTCTCCTTGCTCAGTTATCAGATTGGAACAGTTAGACTTTTAAAGAAGGGAGATATCTTTCCATGCTAGTTCGGATAAGAAGACGGGAAAAAGTTACAATAGTTCACAAGGTCTTTGTGTGGCGCATCTTGTCTGAGTAAACCAGTCAACTCAGAATTTGTACCTAACTAAAGGCAAGATGCTGGTGACCAATTAATTCTGATATTTGCAGCCTTTGAAAAATATACAGGGCACAGTTCCCAATATTGTCTAGAAACATAGAAACATAGAAGACTGACGGCAGAAAAAGACCTCATGATCCATCTAGTCTGCCCTTATACTATTTCCTGTATTTTATCTTACAATGGATATATGCTTATCCCAGGCATGTTTAAATTCAGTTCCTGTGGATTTACCAACCACGTCTGCTGGAAGTTTGTTCCAAGGATCTACTACTCTTTCAGTGAAATAATATTTTCTCATGTTGCTTTTGATCTTTCCCCCAACTAACTTCAGATTGTGTCCCCTTGTTCTTGTGTTCACTTTCCTATTAAAAACACTTCCCTCCTGGACCTTATTTAACCCTTTAACATATTTAAATGTTTCGATCATGTCCCCCCTTTCCCTTCTGTCCTCCACACTATACAGATTGAGTTCATGAAGTCTTTCCTGATACGTTTTATGCTTAAGACCTTCCACCATTCTTGTAGCCCGTCCTCGGACCCGTTCAATTTTGTCAATATCTTTTTGTAGGTGAGGTCTCCAGAACTGAACACAGTACAGTGGAACCCCGATATAAGAGCTGCTCTACTTAAGAGCAACTCGAGATAAGAGCTGGGAGGGGAGAGATATTTTTGTTCTACTTACAAGCCCAAATTCGAGATACAAGCGCCAAGAAGCTGTCTCCTGAAGCCGAACGCTAACTTCCGCGTTCGGCTTCAGGAGACAGCTGCGAAGTGGCGCGCGTGTTTTAAAAGGTTGCAGCCGGCCTGGGGGGCTCGGGGGGGGCTTGCAGCCAGCCTGGGGGGCTTGCCAGCACCCCCCCGAGCCCCCCAGGCCGGCTGCAACCTTTTAAAACACGCGCGCGGCTTCGCAGCTGTCTCCTGAAGCTGAACGCGGAAGTTAGCTCTTTTTCTTTCTCTCTTTTACCTCCCCTTCCTCTATTTCTTCTTTTCTTTCTCCTTCCCACCTTCTTCCCTCCCTCCCTCCCTTCACTCATTCCTCTCTTACTCTCCCCTTTCATAAGTTTCCTTGCTTCCTTCCTCTGTTCCTGTCCCTTCCCTCTTTCCTTCCTTCCTTCCCACCCTCCGTCCATTCATTTATCCCATTCCTCTCTTGATCGCTTAAAGCCGGTCCCTGGTGCAAAAAGGGTTGGGGACCTCTGTCCTACAGGATTGGGTAGCAGAGAAGTTGAACATATGTAAATTTAAAAGTTTAAGAAAGTTTACAAGTTAAGTGAAAGAAACTTCATTATTCATTTATATGTACATGTACATTTCTTCATTAAAAACTTGTCTTTCTGCATAATTTAGACTAACTTTGTGAGTTTTTTGAGGGCTGGAACCAATTAAAATTATTTACATTAATTCCTATGGGGAAAAGTCGTTCGAGATAAGAGCTGCTCGACTTAAGAGCCCAGGTCAGGAACGAATTAAACTCGTATCTCGAGGTACCACTGTATTCCAAATGTGGTCTCACCAGCACTCTATATAGCGGGATCATAATCTCCCTCTTCCTGCTTGTTATACCTCTAGATATGCAGCCAAGCATCCTACTTGCTTTTCCTACTGCCCGACCACACTGCTCACCCGTTTTGAGACTGTCAGAAATCACTACCCCTAAATCCTTCTCTTCTGAAGTTTTTGCTAACACAGAACTGCCAATGCCAGTTTATCTGTCTATCCCAGTTCTAGTAAATATATTATTTCATTTCAGGGACATCCAACTGAAAAAGTCAAGACAATGGCCATGATTGAAACCTCAGCCTATATGAAAGAATCTGGGTTTTGTTTTAGTTTTTTTGCAACATTTTTGGAAGAGGTTAGCTGAGTGTGCACACCAGTGTATATAAAAGAAAATATATACTTGTCAAGAATCATGAGGTGCAACATGTGGAGGTGATTGTCATAGGGGTCAAATAAGCAATGAAAAAAAATCAATATTAATAAAAATCTTAAGGATGCAAGCAACAAGTTACAGTCATGCCTTTATAAGTGGGAGGAGATGGGTGATAGGAACATTTAAATGGTTGGCCACTAGGACTCCAAGATCCCTCTCACAGTTACTACTGTTGAGCAAGGCACCACATATACTGTACCTGTGCATTTTGTTTTTCTTGCCTAAATGTAGAACCTTACTTTTTCCATCATTTAATTTCATTTTGTTTCATAGCGCTCAATATTCACTCTGTCAAGATCCTTCTGTATCTTGAGCCTATCTTCTGGAGTGTTGGCTATTCTTGCCAGTTTGGTGTCATCTGCAAATTTGATACCCATCTATCCCCTAGTCCAAGTCATTGATGAAGATGTTGAAGAGAACTGGGCCTAAAACAGAACCTTGGGGTACTCCATTGCAAATTTCCCTCCGTGCAGAACGCAGCCGCGAGAGCCATCGTGGGGCTTCCAAGATTCGCCCATGTTTCTTCAACACTCCGTGGCTTGCATTGGCTGCCGATCAGTTTCCGGTCACAATTCAAAGTGTTGGTCATGACCTTTAAAGCTCTACATGGTATTGGACCAGATTACCTCCAGAACCACCTGCTACCGCACGAATCCCAGCGACCGATAAGGTCCCACAGAATTTGCCTTCTCCGGGTCCCGTCGACTAAACAATGTCATTTGGCGGGCCCCAGGGGAAGAGTCTTCTCTGTGGCGGCCCCGGCCCTCTGGAACCAACTCCCCCCGGAGATTAGAATTGCCCCCACCCTCCCTGTCTTTCGTAAACTACTCAAGATTCATTTATACCGTCAGGCATGGGGGAGTTGAGATATTCCTTCCCCCTAGGCCATTACAAGTTATGCATGGTATGTTTGAGTGTATGTTTGGTTTTTATAAATAAGGGTTTTTAGCTGTTTTATTATTGGATTGTCACATGCTGTTTTTATCATTGTTCTTAGCCGCCCCGAGTCTACGGAGAGGGGCGGCATACAAATCCAATAAATTATTATTATTATTATCTAGATGCAATTCCATTGAGCACTATTCCTGCCAGTTGGTTAGCCAGTTTTGAATCCATCTGGTGGTGTTGCTATCTAACCCACATTTTTCAACTTTATTAAGAATCATGGTTAAAGGAATCACCAAGAATCAATTGAAACTCCAGTCCTATAAACCTCTACATCGATGAAAACATGATAGTTGGTGACATTCCCATCATGTGCTTAACCTACCTACTGAATTAAATTAGTTTCTGGGTTTATCCAATGCAGTGAACCATATGTAGTAGCAATCCTATGGACTGTTTCCACAGAATTTTCTCAGCAAAAAAACCAACCACCCAACTAATCAAGGTGTGAGTTAACCAAATTTACTTTTTCGAGTAAATCCCTGGTTTTGTGTAAATTACTTAGAATGACATACCCAAGGCAGTGATTTAGCACTAACATTTCTGACTCATTGTGTTGCAAGCGGTTATGCGGTAACATGATAAACAGAGAATCAAGAAAGGAAAACGTGATTGCCCCATTTCTCACAAAATAACTAATCCTTTGACTCTACTTCAACAGAAAGTACAAAAAAAATAGTGTTTGTTCCTGAAATGTTCCTTCCAATATATGAGGGACTATTTAAGAGGAGAGGGTCAATATATTTTCCAAGGCACCTAAAGGCCAGACAAGGAGCAATGGAGGCAGTGAGGGGCCATATTTACCTCCGTTTACCAGGACGCCTCCGGGCGGGTGGTTGCGGGAGTCGGGCGCATACACCCAGAGTGAGATTTGCTTCCTGTGTGTTCTGTCTGGCTCTATGGTAAGAGTCTCCCGAAAATTCAAGAGTACAAATTTCAGACACACACACGCTTGAAAGTTCAAAAGCAATGTTCTTTATCACAAAATTCAAAAGAAACAAAGGACCCATTTTGTATTGCAAAGAGCACTCGTCCCAAAACAACCTGATAGTCTGTACAATCCCCTTAATCAGTCTTTAAGTACTTAGCTTGCAGCTGTGAAGAAACGTCACAGCCCTTCTTCTTCTTCCACGAAGTGAAACACACACACTTTGCTCTGCTTTGGTTTCAAAGTTATGAAAAATCAACAAACAAAGTCCGGAAACAGCAAGGCACGGTCCTGAAGAACAACGATCCGATAATCTTCCACAACGGCCAAACCAACACGCTGCTATTTATAGCAGCAGCTCTAATTACTGGAGCCCCACCCAAACACAGGTGGCCTCTCTTATCTCCTGTAATATTTCTGCAATTGGTCTCTTCTATTCATAATTCTGCGCCTGCGTGGGTCCAAGACTTCTGCATCCGAATAAATGGAAGATAATGGAGATTGGCTTCCTGGGCTGTGTGCCAAGCCCCCCTCTTCCAAGTCACCCCCACCTTCTTCTTCGTCCGAGGAAACTGCACTACCTGACTCTGTCGGCAATAAAACAGGCCTAGGACATGTTGATGTTTCCCCTGCATCCACCTCCACATTCCCTGGGGCAGGAGCTGGGCCAGAGCCAACCACAACACTTTGCAAGCGCCGGAAGCAAAATCTCACACAAAGACATGCATGACTGTGAGATTTCGGTGATTTTTATTGATTTTTTGCTTGTGCTCATGCGCAAAAGCAAAAAAACCAGCGAAAATTGCTGAAATCTTGTGGCCGTGCATGTCCTCATGTGAGATTTTGCTTCCGGCGCATGCACAGGAAGCAAATCTCATGCTGGGCGTGCACGCACAACTGCCAGTCAGCTGGAGCTGCACGCAGAGCTCCATTTCTACTACTGGAACGGCTCCCCCTTGTGGCAGGAGCAGCCCATCCTTGAATGGAGGGAAACTGATCAAGGAGAGATTGAACCTCAAAACCTGGAGAAATTTTTGGACAGTGAGAACGCTCAACCCATGCGTTTGGAAGTTGTGGGAGCTTCATCACTGGAGGCTTTCAGGAAGAGACTGGGCTGCCATTTGTCAGAAATGGTGTTGGGCCAGGATGTTGAACATATGGCAAAGGTGGCACATGGAGCCATATATACCGGCACTCGAGCTGTTTCCCTAGCGCAGCTCCAGTGCGCATATGCTGATCTCTGGCTCACACGGAACCTCCGGGAGGGCATTCCCGGCCTCTGGAGGGCCTCCAAAGGGGTGAGGCCCTTCCCAAATTCTAGGAAAGTCTCTGGAGCAGTGGTTCTCAACCTTTCTAGTGCCGCGACCCCTTAATACAGGTCCTCGCGTGGTGGTGACCCCCAATCATAAGTCTAGCGCCAATTCTCCCAACAGAGCTTTAAGCCGATTGGCAGGAAGGTCAGAGGGATACCCCCACTGTCAATGCCTGATTGGCCGGATTGTAAAAAATATATTCAAAGGTGCCAGAATAGAAGCTTTAGTTCCTAACACCATGGGAAATTTGTCTTTTCCCATAGTCTTAGGCGACCCCTGTGAAATGACCCTTCGCCCCCCAAAGGTGTCCCGACCCCAAGGTTGAGAACCACTGCTCTGGAACCTGGGGAGGGCGAAAAACAGGCCTACTGGAAGTCCAGAAATGTATACGTGGGGGGCAAGGGGGGTCAATCATGCATGTTCAGGAGGGCGGAGCACAGGAGCATTGAATTATTGAATTATGGATATGGGCATGCTAGACTTTCAATCCTAGGCCTAGAAAGTTTAGAACTAAGACGCCTTAAACAAGATCTAAGTATTTCCCACAAGATCATATGCTGCAACGTCCTGCCTGTCGGCAACTGCTTCAGCTTCAACCACAACAACACAAGAGCACACAACAGATTTAAACTTAATATTCACGACTTCAGTAACCGAGTTGTCAAAGCGTGGAACTCATTAACGGACTCCATAGTGTCATCCCCAAACCCCCAACACTTTACCCTTAGATTATCTACATTTGACCTATCCAGATTCCTAAGAGGTCAGTAAGAGGCGGGTACAAGTGTACTAGAGTGCCTTCCGTCCCCTGTCCTATTGCTCTCCTATATCTCCTATACCTTTCTTCTATTACTATATCTTCTTTTCTATTCTTTCATAGATATATTTTACTATGAGTATCTCCTCTATAACCTTCATCATGTGTTTTACTATGTGTATATAGATATATACCCACTAAAACCCTCATTGTGTATTGGACAAAATAAATAAAATTAATTAAATAAATAAATAAATAAATAAATAAAAACATGCACGATAGCACATATGCTTGCTCTTTTGGCACCTGAGATAAAAAAAGGTTTGCCATCCTTGGTGCACAGTCTCCTGATTGGGTTAGACAACCTACAAGGTCCCTTCCAACTCTGTTTATCTAATCAAATCTAATGAACAATGAAAAGCAGAGTGAACAAAGTTCTACAACTGTTTACGGAGCGGATGGTATCTGGCAATGATTAAGCAACCGAATGATATTTCTGCAAGTTTATATTTACTTGCATTTACTTTCGTATCTGCAAGTTAGGAACAGCCCATTTTATGGCATTCTTGGGAAAACAGATGGTGTTGGAGAAGACTCTTCAACACCGTCTAGGTTGGTGTTGAGGGACCTTTAGAGAGTCCTTTGAATTGCAAGGAGATCAAACCAGTCAATCCTGAAGGAAATCAACCCTGACTTGGAAGGCCAGGAGAGGACTCCTTGGAAAAGACGCCGATCGTATCTCAAGACCTAAAATGATCACCTAACATCAAAAACATCATCAAAAAAGCACCACAAAGAATGTTCTTTCTGAGCCAATTCAGGAAGCTCAAACTGCCCAAGGAGCTGCTGGTACAGTTCTACAGAGGAATCATTGAGTCTGTCATCTGTACCTTTATAACTGTCTGGTTTGGTGCTGCAACTCAACAGGACCGACACAGACTTCAGAGGAGAATCAGAACAGCAGAAAAAAACAATTACAGCCACCCTCCCTCCATTTAGGACCTGTATACTGCACAAGTCAAAAAAGCATATTTACTGACCCCTCGCATCCTGGACACAAACTGTTTCAACTCCTACCCTCAAAATGACACTATAGAGCACTACACACCAATACAACTAGATACAAGAACAGTTTTTTCCCCGAACGCCATCACTCTGCTAAACAAATAATTCCCTCACCACTGTCAAACTATTCCCTAAGACTGCATTACTATTGCTATTAGTCTTCTCATCGTTCCTATCACCCATCCCCTCCCACTTATGACTGTGACTTGTTGCTTATTTATTTATTTATTTATTTATTTTATTTTATTAGATTTGTATGCCGCCCCTCTCCGAAGACTCGGGGCGGCTCACAACAACAATAAAAAACAGTATAAACAGTGGAACAAATTTAATAATAAGACTTATATAAATAACCCCAACTGTTAAAAAAAACCATACAACACATACATACCAAACATAAAATATAAGAAAGCCTGGGGGAGATGTCTTAGTTCCCCCATATTATATCCTTAATAATTAATAATATTAATAATAATAATTTAGATTAGATTAGATTTATTGGATTTATATGCCGCCCCTCTCCGCAAACTCGGGGCAGCTCACAACAATAATAAAAAACAGTACATAATAACAAATCCAATGCCCACCAATCTAATTACAATTTAAAATTCATAAATTCATAAAACAGTCCTAATATATATAAAAAACAAGCACACAGTCAATCAGTCAAATGGCAAAACAACATGGGCAAGGAGGAGATGTTTTAGTTCACCCATGCCTGACGGCAGAGGTGGGTCTTAAGGAGTTTACGAAAGGCAGGGAGGGTGGGGGCAATCCTAATCTCAGGGGGGAGCTGGTTCCAGAGGGTCGGGGCCCCCACAGAGAAGGCTCTTCCCCTGGGTCCCGCCAGATGGCATTGTTTAGTCGACGGGAACCGAAGAAGGCTGACTCTGTGGGACCTAACCGGTCGCTGGGATTCGTGCGGCAGGAGGCGGTCCCGAAGATATTAGACTTGTATGCCACCCCACTCCGAAAACTTGGGGCGGCTCACAAAACAATAAAACAATACAGAACAAATGTAAGAGTTAAAACTGTAACTAAAACCCATTATCTTAAAAAACAATCAATACAACACAATCATACCTGTTGTATCCTGTAATGGCTACCTTGTATCTCTGTAAATAGTTTGTTCCTTGCTAAAGCGCTGTCTGAGCTGGAAATCAGGAAGTCGCTCCTGATTGGCTCAGACGCGCCCTGCCCTTGCTTTGGCGGGAACCGCAAATGTATAAAAGAAGCGGTTTCTCCCAAGCAGAGCACACGGTACTAGCTGAAAGTCACTTACCATTCTGAGCTGAATAAAAGTACCGTTCTCAACCAAACCTGCCTCTGGGTTTACTTCATTGGCGACGACGGACAAAAGAAACAACGCGTGCAACATGAACAATCTCCAAATCGGCCGGGCTCCCGAGTTCTTCGACCCCGAAAAGACTTCCTGGGACGAATACCTAGCCAGCTTCGAGATCTTCCTCGAGGCAGCAGGAATACGGGACGCCGACGCCGATCGTAGACGGGCCATCTTCCTAAATTACTGCGGTCCAGAAATCCGCGCCCTCGCCCAGACTCTCACTGACCCGCTGCTGGCAAGATCCGTCGCTTGGGACGTCCTACAAGACAAGCTCGCGAGCCATTTCAAGCCAACAAAACCAGCCATGGTTATCCGGCACCAGTTTTCTAGAATGGCTCAGTGCGAAGCGGAATCAATCAACCAGTTTGTAACGCGGCTTCGAACGGTGCTTGCGAAATGCAAGTTTGACAACCCGGAAGCTCGCCTCACCGATGCCTTAGTCTTTGGCATGAGAAACGCTGCGGTCAGGAACAAACTCCTCACCGAAGACGAACCGACCCTACAAACTGTGATTAAGCTAGCGCAAACCGCAGAGGTCGCCGACGCCGCTGCTAAAGAGCTGATAGATCACGAAAAGAAAGAAGTCATCGCCAAGATAGACTCCACGTTCTCCCGCGCCGAGGTCCCAGATGACCGCAGCCCACCAGCTCACCACGAGGACAGCTGTTTCCTGCTGCAAGACCAGCCGAGACAACACAGACTTCCTCACCCCGCCACCCCCTGCACCGGCTGCCGAGGAAACCATCAGCGCCAACGTTGCCCTTTCCGGGACGCCATATGCCGCCGCTGCAACCGACGGGGCCACATCGCCGAAGCATGCAGAGCATCAGCACCGGAGGAAACCTCCACACCGCGCCACCAACAACTCCAGAATCAAACACCGCAACCGCGAGAAAACCGTCCTTTTCGTTTTTCGAGCCGTAAGAACTACTCAGCCGCTAACCGCGACTACTCAAGAGGTAACACTCAATTTTTCGTGAATACCATGGCAACAGAAAATGGGGGCAAGATTGTTATTTCTTTACTTTTAAATAACAAGCCATGTTCTATGGAACTTGACACGGGTTCTAAATACACCGTTATGCCGTGGGAAAAGCTTAAATTGTACATGCCTAGCCTGTCTAAATCTGAGCTTGTGCAAACCTCGTTGGTAATTAGAGATTTTCAAGGGGGGATAATCTCTGTTCTGGGCAAAGTGAATGTACCTATCGTATTTAAGAATGTTAAATGTACCCTACCCATGATTGTTGTTACAGGGGCTAAACACTCTCTCCTGGGGTTGGCTTGGATGGAACCGTTGGGAATTGAAATTTCTGGTATTTGCAATGTTAACTGTGATAGCATGCCTAACTTTTTACAAGAGTTCCCTGAAGTGTTTAGCCCCACCTTGGGGTCGTATAAAGGGCCCCCCATCTCGTTCTCCATCGATCCCAAGGTCCCACCTGTCCGGCTCAAACCTCGCAGGGTACCCCTTCCGCTACTCCCCAAACTTGACCTGCAGCTGGATAAGCTCATAAGCCAGGGCATTCTAGTCCCTGTGGAGCAGGGACCATGGGAAACACCCATAGTCACCCCTCTAAAACCGGATGGCTCCTTAAGAGTTTGCGCTGACTATAAATCTACCCTAAATAAGGCCCTCCAACACCACCCTTACCCCATTCGAGTGGTACAACAACTCCTACACTCCCTGGGGGAAGGGAAAAGGTTTGCAAAGATCGACCTCGCCCAGGCTTATCAGCAGCTTCCGGTCGATGAAGCGACAGCAAATGCGCAAACGATTGTGACTCACAGGGGTGCCTTTAAATGCACCAGATTACAGTTTGGAGTAAGCATAGCCCCAGGGATATTCCAAAGCATAATGGAAAGATTGTTATCAGGGATTAAAGGGGCCATTCCCTATTTTGATGACATCTTAATTGCAGGGGAAAACCAAGAACAGCTCAACAAAAGGATTAGGGAAGTACTCCAGAGACTTCAAGATAAAGGGTTGAGAATTAAGCCTGACAAATGCGTATGGGGAACCAACAGTGTAGAATTCCTAGGGTACAAAATCGACAAGGAAGGTATCCACCCCACCACCGAGAAACTGAGAGCTATTAGAGAAGCCCCAGAGCCACAAAATAAGACTGAATTGCAAGCTTTTTTAGGCCTTCTTAACTTTTACTCCGTTTTTTTAAAACAGAAGGCAACAGCAGCAGAGCCTCTACACCGTTTGCTACAGAAAGAAACCCCTTGGAAATGGGGGAGAACTGAACACGAAGCCTTTATACAAATAAAACAGTTATTGACCTCTAAAAGTGTGGTAGTCCAGTATAGTACTTCCCTACCTATCAGGCTTACGTGCGACGCCTCCCCATACGGCGTGGGAGGAGTCCTGGCTCACGTTTTGCCTAACAAAACAGAGGCCCCAATTGCTTTCTTTTCAAGAACGATGACCAATACTGAAAGGAACTATAGCCAGCTAGATAAGGAGGCTCTAGCTCTAGTGGCAGGAGTAAAAAAGTTTCATAATTACCTTTTTGGGAGGAGTTTCGAATTGGTTACCGACCACAAGCCTTTATTAGGCCTTTTAGCCCCCAACAAGCCTACTCCTCCATTTATGTCCCCAAGATTAATCAGGTGGGCCCTTTTCCTCTCTGGATACCAGTACGAGCTCATCCATAAAGGGGGTAAAACCATCAACCACGCAGATGGCCTCAGTAGGTGCCCCATGGCAGAGTTAGTGGAGGACCCTGCCCCTTCTGCGGATGTCTTAATGATAGAGCTCGAAGACAACCCACTAACTACTGCAAGGGAGGTGGCTGCACATACGCAGCAAGACCCAATCCTAAAACAGGTGGTTAACTGTGTACTAAAAGGATGGCAACATGACTCTGTGAAACCTGAATTGTGTGACTTCAAAACCAAAAGACTTGAATTGTCATATGTAAAAGGTTGTTTATTGTGGGGGGATAGAGTGATCGTTCCTAAAAGCCTAAGGGAAAAAGTACTTGACATGTTACATATGGGCCATCCTGGGATTGTCAGGATGAAAGGCCTAGCTAGAGGGCATTTATGGTGGCCAGGTTTGGATGCTGAGATTGAGAATTGGGTAGCCAAATGTGACCCATGCCAAGAATCATGGCCTAACCCCCCCAAAACAACTCCAGCAGAGTGGGAGCAACCTGCAGGGCCTTGGTCATGGGTCCATATTGATTTTGCAGGGCCAGTGGGGTCACAATATTTCCTAATAGTGGTTGATGCATTTTCCAAATGGGTGGAAATCATAGCAATGAACAACATAACCACAAGTGCCACCATCAAGGTTTTGCGCAGACTGTTCGCTACCCATGGTTGCCCCGATATCCTAGTGTCTGACAATGGGCCTCAGTTAACGGCCAGGCAGTTTGAATTATTCCTAGATAACCTAGGGGTCAGACATGCACTCATCTCGCCTTACTCGCCCTGGGCTAACGGGTTGGCGGAACGTTATGTTCGCGTGGCTAAGGAAGCATTACGCAGATCAGGCCCAGGTGATGTGCAACAGAATTTAGACCAGTTCTTGTTAACCCAGCACATTACCCCAAACTCTCACACGCACGTGAGTCCTGCTGAGTTACTAATGGGAAGAAAATTAAGGTCCCCACTGGATAGGTTACACCCAAGGTTTTGTACAAATGACCCATTATATGTAAACCCAGAAAGACAAATGTATTTGGGACAAAATGTATTTGTAAAAATTTTTGATGGAGGTGTAAACTGGATGAAAGGAATTGTTGTTAAACAGACTGCTCCAAAAACATATTTGGTGAAATTGGAGGATGGTCGAATGTGGAAACGGCACATTGATCACATTCGGAAACGCATAGGAAACCCCCTGGAGCAAACCGCTGACAAAAACTCTCCCATTCCAGCAGACTGTAATTCGCAACCCGATTTACTAGACATTCAAAGGGACTTATCGGGTCAAGGGGGATCCTCCAACGACGCCGAGCCTTCGTCCTCCTCCGAAGCCATCTTCGTGCCAGCCAGGCCGAGTCAACCGGCGGGAGCCCCGACTAGGCCCCAGCCGCGCCGGGGGAGCAACAGCGAGCCAATCACCACCGCCGATAGCGAGGACACAACTGAGCTGCGCAGGTCGGAGCGAGCCTCGCGGCGGCCCAACAGATTGGACGACTTCGTCACATGGCTTTCGTGATGGTTGCATCCATCTAAGGAGGGAGGGGTGTTGTATCCTGTAATGGCTACCTTGTATCTCTGTAAATAGTTTGTTCCTTGCTAAAGCGCTGTCTGAGCTGGAAATCAGGAAGTCGCTCCTGATTGGCTCAGACGCGCCCTGCCCTTGCTTTGGCGGGAACCGCAAATGTATAAAAGAAGCGGTTTCTCCCAAGCAGAGCACACGGTACTAGCTGAAAGTCACTTACCATTCTGAGCTGAATAAAAGTACCGTTCTCAACCAACCCTGCCTCTGGGTTTACTTCAATACCACTCATAATTTTAATGGTAAGAAAAGGGGATACATTAGTTGCCCCATGTCTGGTGACATGGCTCTTGTGAAAGGTGAGGAGGGTGGGAGCAGTTCGAAATTCCGAGGGGAGTTGATTCCAGAGGGCAGGGGCCGCCACAGAGAAGGCTCTTCCCCTAGGCTCCACCAGATGACATTGTTTGGTCGATGGGACCTGGAGAAGGCCAACTCTGCTGGGTTGTATGTGGCAGAAGGCGGTCCCGTAAGTATTCTGGTCTGAGGCCATGTAAGGCTTTATAGGTCATCACCAACACTTTGAATTATGTCCGGAAACTAATTGGCAATTACGATTTATATTAATATTGTTTCTTGATTTCTTCTTTGTACCCTATGACAATCGTACCTTGTGATTCTTGATAAATGTATCTTTTCTTTTATGTACACCGAGAGCATATGCAAAGACAAATTCCTTGTGCATCCAATCACACTTGCCCAATAAATATTCTATTCTATTCTATTCTATTCTATTCTATTCTATTCTATTCTATTCTGAGGAAGATGATTTTTTTTGCTGCAGGGAGTAGGGTGTTTTTGCACTGAACACAGCACAGAGTAGGAGATATGAAGTGCAGATAGTCAATCCTTAAGAGACACCATGGAGAAATATTTAACAAGGATGAAAAGAAAGGAGGAGAGAAACGGAGATAATGAGACAAACGTAAGTCTCCCGAAAGCTAAGCTAAGATGATGAAATATGACAAAGCATATGTAGACCTTGGCTTCACTGTGACTACAGTGGGAGGCGAGGAAAGACCGGTATGTTTACTGTGTCTAAAAATGAGAGCAAGAAGCCAAATAAATTAAGGAGTCACTTAAACACATGACACCCCAACCACGCTGATAAGCCATTTGAATTTTTTCAGAGCGAAAACGTGCCAAATATTGCAAATAATCATCCTGATGGAGTGTTGGGGTGGGGCAAAATGTTTAAGGGGGGGAGGAGCGTAAGAGAAAATAATTGAGAAGCACTGGACTAGTGTGATGTATGTCAGTGGTAGGCAAAGTTGCCTCTTCTATGACATGTGGACTTCAACTCCCAGAATTCCTGAGCTAGCATGTTTGGCTCAGGAATTCTGGGCGTTGAAGTCCGCAACTCATAGAAGAGAAAACTTTGCTTATCCCTGGACTAGATGACCTGCAAGGTCCCTTTTAATAATAATAATAATAATAATGTCGTTTGGTGGGACCCAGGAGAAGAGCCTTCTCTGTGGCGGCCCCGACCCTCTGGAACCAGCTCCCCCCCAGATATCAGAGTTGCCCCCACCCTCCTTGCCTTTCGCAAGCTCCTTAAAACCCACCTCTGTCGTCAGGCATGGGGGAATTGAAATTTCCCTTCCCCCTAGGCTTATAGAATTTATACATGGCATGCTTGTATGTATGAGTGGTTCTTTAAATTGAGGTTTTTTAGATTATTCTTTAATATTAGATTTGTTTTCATTGTCTTTTCATTGTTGTTAGCCGCCCCGAGTCTTCGGAGAGGGGCGGCATACAAATCTAATAAGTAAGCAAGCAAGCAAGCAAGCAAGCAAGCAAGCAAGCAAGCAAGCAAGCAAGCAAGCAAGCAAGCAAGCAAGCAAGCAAGCAAGCAAATAAGTAAATAAACAAACAAACAAACAAACAAACAGATGATGATGATGATGATGATGATGATGATGATGATGATGATGAAAGACCTGGTGGCGCAATGCTTAGAATGCAACTTTAAAGGCTAATTCTGCCCACCGGCCATGTGATTCAAGGCACTAAGTAAAACCACCCCATTTTGTACAGGCAGCCAAAACTCTGGTTCCCCAATTTATAGACTGCATATAAACCTATATATAGATCTAGTTGATAGAATGACCCGCTTGTCTTCCTCTAACATTCAAATCCACCCTTACCAGGTTAATGATTTACGGGTTGAGACACCCTCACCAATCTCTCCGGTTGCAGGATTCCGGTTGTTCCACTCGAAACCGAATATCATAAGAAAGTAGACTAACAATCCTGGGTCTAGAAAGCTTAGAACTATGACACCTAAAACACGATCTAACTGCTGCCCACAATATCATATGCTGCAACGTCCTGCCTGTCAACGACTACTTCAGCTTCAATCACAACACAAGAGCCCACAACAGATTCAAGCTTAATGTTAACCACTCCAAACTTGACTGCAAAAAATATGACTTTAGCAATCGAGTTGTCGAAGCGTGGAACTCCTTACCGGACTGCGTAGTGTCATCCCCCAACATTTTTCCCTTAGACTGTCCACGGTTGACCTCTCCAGGTCCCTAAGAGGTCAGTATACTGTATATTGGGATTGGATACTCTATGCTAGAGGTTAATTCTCTGCCTTACAAGGCAAAGGTTGCAGGTTCAAGTCCCACTGAGGGTATGGCTAGCCGAAAATAAGGCCTTAATAGATCTATCCTAGTCTCCCTTAATTTTCAAATTCAGTAAAAAAAACATGTGACATAAATAAATAAAATCCCCCGGACTACAACTCCCATCGTTTTTTTCCCCCATGCTCGAAAAGAAGGCGGGGTCGCGGAGGTAGAAGAACAAGGAGTGGGATGCAAATGAGGCGCTCTCGTTCTAAGCCAATCAGCGCCCAGCAAAGAAAATGAAGCCCCCGCCCTTCACCCCCCCCCCCCCCCCGGAGTGACTCGGACTTCCCTCCGTTGGCCCGCCCGGGGTTTTAAAAGCGGCGCTTTGCCTTTGTCCCGCGTGCCGTCGGGCCCACGTAAAGGCGAGAGGATCGACTAGAGCATCTCCCGGAGGCTCCGGACAAAAAGAGGTCAGCGGCTGGAGGTTTTTTCCCTCCCTGGGCTGGGCTGCAAGCGGGGAGGCGCGGTGGACCCTCGGCGTTCGCCCAGGATGATGGGGACGCAGGCAAAGGGGCGCGCTCGGAAGGCGAAGGGGCCGTTCAAACCCCGGCAGAGCTTAAGCGCGTGGGGTGGGGTGTGGGAGTCCTTACCGGCTTCGGCTGTTTTGAGGCAGGGAAAGTTTAAGCCACCTGGGGGGGAAGGCGATTCCTGGCTGTGCAAGGCGCTGATTTATCGGAGTCCCTTAGATTTCCCCCACACCCCCTTCCTTCCTTCCCCTCTCCTCCTTTCCCTTCTCCCTCCTTTCTCTTCTCTCTCCTTCTCTTCCACAAGCTCTCCTTTCACCCTCCCTCCCTCCCTCCCACCTTCCTTCCTTCCCTCCCCCTTCTTTCTTTCCTTTCTTTTTTCCTCCTTCCCTTCCTTCCCTTTCCTCTGCCACTTTACCTCCTCTCTCCCCCCTTCCTTCCACCCTCTCCTTTCCCCTCCCATCTTCCTTTTTTCCTTCCTTCTCCACTCCTTTCCTTTCTCTCCCCCTCCCTTCCACCTTTCCACATGCTCTCCTTGCACCATCCCTCCCCCTTCCACCCATCTTCCTTCCTTCCTTCTCCTCTTTTCCTTTCCTTTCTCTCTCCCTCCCTTCCACCCTTCCACTTGTTCTCCTTTCACCATCCCTCCCTCCCCTCCCTTCCACCCATCTTCCTTCCTTCCCTTCCGTTCTTTTTTCTTTCTT
This sequence comes from Erythrolamprus reginae, assembly GCF_031021105.1. Taxonomy (NCBI): domain Eukaryota; kingdom Metazoa; phylum Chordata; class Lepidosauria; order Squamata; family Dipsadidae; genus Erythrolamprus; species Erythrolamprus reginae. The sequence continues at coordinate 109,486,659 of NC_091954.1, forward strand.
TCTTTCTTTCCTCTCTCTCCTTCCTTCCTTTTGACCAGTCAGTCCCCCGTCTGGAGGAGAACGGTTTTTCACAGCCCGTAAGCCACCTCTGCCGCCGCCGCCCTCCTTGCCTGCCTGCCGATTCCCCAGCGGGCTTCCCTCCCGGCAGGGCGAGCTAATCCAGCTCCGCTTAGGCATTTGCCACCGGGCAGCGTTGCGACATCGCCTTTTGGGCATCCTGAAAAACGGCCTGCCGGCCGGTCGGCTTTAAAGCGAAGACGGTGGAAGCTGGAAAGGGACTTACTCCCGGGTAGGTCGGATTTCCCCATTTTATTCTGCTGCTGTCCAACCACCTTCTCCTTCAAGTGCGTCTCTCTCTCTCTCTCTCTCTCTCTCTCTCCTTCTCTTTCTTCCTTTCCTTCCTTCCTTCCTTTCTTTCTTTCTCTTTTTTCTTTTTTCTTTCTCTCTCTCTCTCTCTTTCTTTCCTTCCTTCCTTTCATAGAAACCTAGAAGATTGATGGCAGAAAAAGACCTCATGGTCCATCTAGTCTGCCCTTATACTATTTCCTGTATTTTCTCTTAGGATGTATGTTTGTTTATCCCAGACATGTTTAAATTCAGTTACTGTGGATTTACCAACCACGTTTGCTGGAAGTTTGTTCCAAGCATCTACTACTCTTTCAGTAAAATCATATTTTCTCATGTTGCTTCTGATCTTTCCCCCAACTAACCTCAGATTGTGCCCCCTTGTTCTTGTGTTCACTTTCTTTCTTTCTTTCTCTTTTCTTTCTTTCTTTCTCTTTCTTTCCATTTCTTTCTTTCATTTTATTTGTCAAGCATATGTAAAATTACTGAGATAGTATAAACATGATGGTGAATAAATGTTTAAACATGGGTTCTGAGTACATCAGCTATGGTTAAGAACACATGGGAATATTAGGACAGGGATGGTTAGGCACATTGGTGCGCTTATGCACATTCCTTATGGACCTGTTAGGAATGGGGTGATAGTCTTAAGGTTAAAGTTTTGGGGAAGAAACCACAGAGTCAGGTAGTGCATCCCAGGAGTTAAAACTTTCCTGCCTACTACTCTCCTTCCCTCTGCGTTCTTCCCACCCCTGAATTTCCTTAGTAAGGTCAGTAAGGGGCCTGCATAAGTGCACCAACGTGCCTTCCGTCCCCTGTCCTAATGTTTTTTTCCCTCTTACTAGTATCATGTATATAAACATTGTTATATCTTTGTATACTATAAATATGTACATGAGTAAAACAAACAAACAAAACAGTCGTGCACTCTTTCCTTGAAATTTGCAAAGGCGGTTTTTGTTGGTTAGGCCAGTGATTTTCAACCTTTTTTGAGCTGCGGCACATTTTTTACATATACAAAATCATGGGGCACATTGAGCGGGGGAGAGTGGGGGGGCTAAAAAAAGTTTGGACAAAAAAATTCTCTTTCTCTCTCTTCCTCCCTTTCGCTCTATTTCTCTCCCTCTTTCTCTCTCTTTGTTCCTCTCTCTCTCCATCCCTCTTTCTTTCTCTCTTCCTTCCTCTCTTTTTTGCTCTTTCTATCTCTCCCTCCTTCCCTGCCTTTCTTTCTCTCTCTCTCTTGTTTTCTTTCTCTCTCTTGTTTTCTTTCTCTCTCTCTTGCTTTCTTTCTCTCTCTCTCTTGCTTTCTTTCTCTCTCTCTCTTGTTTTCTTTCTCTCTCTCTCTTGCTTTCTTTCTCTCTCTCTTGCTTTCTTTCTCTCTCTCTCTTGCTTTCTTTCTCTCTCTCTCTCTCTTGTTTTCTTTCTCTCTCTCTTGCTTTCTTTCTCTCTCTCTCTCTTGCTTTCTTTCTCTCTCTCTCTTGCTTTCTTTCTCTCTCTCTCTCTTTCTGAGCTTCGCGGCACACCTGACCACATCTCTCGGCACACTAGTGTGCCCCGGCACACTGGTTGAAAAACACTGGGTTAGGCAATGCTGCTGAATTGAAAAGGGGAACTGAATCATACTGGAGGTTTGTTCCTGAATTTAGGGGATGTCAGAGTCTGTGCTCTGTGTTTATTGCTATTTGTTATTTTGTCCTGCATATCTAAGATTACAGTACTGTAAAAGTATAAACATGTATACATGAGACGATTTTCAATACATGGGAAGTACTCTCCAAAAAGACCTTGACGCTGTTTCTGAGTGGTCTAACACATGGCAACTCCAAATCTCAACTAGCAAATGCTCTGTCCTACACATTGGGAAGAAGAATCTGAACTCCAAATACGAACTGAATAATCAAATTATCACAGATAATCCCCACTCAGTTAAAGACCTTGATATACTAATAACAAAAGATTTAAGTGCCAAAGCCCACTGCAACAATATAGCCAAGAAGGCTTCAAGAGTTGTAAACCTAATCCTACGTAGCTTCTGCTCTGGCAATCTCACACTACTTACCAGAGCTTACAAAACTTTTGCCAGACCCATCCTCGAATACAGCTCATCTGTTTGGAACCCATATCGCATCTCAGACATTGACACCCTTGAAAATGTCCAAAGATACTTCACCAGAAGAGCCCATCACTCCCTCCACTTGAAACAGAATACCTTACGAGACTAGACTTTCAATCCTGGGGCTAGAAAGTCTAGAACTAAGACGCCTTAAACAAGATCTAAGTATTGCCCACAAGATCATATGCTGGTATGTCCTGCCTGTCGGTGACTACTTCAGCTTCAACCACAACAACACAAGAGCACACAACAGATTTAAACTTAATATTAACCGCTCCAAATTTGACTGTAAAAAATACAACTTCAGTAACCGATTTGTCGAAGCGTGGAACTCATTACCGGACTCCATAGTGTCATCCCCAAACCCCCAACATTTTACCCTTAGATTATCTACGGTTGACCTATCCAGATTCCTAAGAAGTCAGTAAGGGTGCCTTCCTTCCCCTGTCCTATTGCTCTCCTATATCTCCTATTCCTTTCTTCTATTCCTATATCCCTTCTTCTATTCTTTCATTGATATGTTCTATTACTATATCTTCTTTTCTATTCTTTCATAGATATATTTTACTATGAGTATCTCCTCTATAACCTTCATCATGTATTTTACTATGTGTATATATATACCCACATATTTTACTATGTGTATATATATATATCCACTAAAACCCTCATTGTGTATTGGACAAAATAAATAAACAAATAAAATAAAAAATAAATAAATAAATAAAACATTGGGACAGGGACGGTAGGCACACTGGTGCTCTTATGCACCCCTTTAGGGATGGGGTGAGGTCAATAGTAGAGAATCCTAGGTTATATATAAGGGAAAGGAGTTAGTAGTGCTTCGACAGATACCACGGTGCATTAGGGAAAGAAGGAGACCATACAATTTCTTATCGTCCAACCTGATGAAAAGCAGAAGAGCCTTTAGATGGCTAGTACCAGGAGGAATGTTAATAACAATACATGACAAAAAAAAATATCGAATTATATCAGTCGAAGAGGCAAAGAGCTTTTTTGAACAATACATGAAGGGGGAAGAGAACTTAGAGAGAGTAAAGACAAAGGGGAAAGGGGAAGAGAAAGTCTAGAGGCATTGAATTCAGAGGAGAATTTGCAGCATCAGGAGAGAAGTGAGAGAATGACATCAACTAAATATGAAAGAGAAGGCGGGAGAACAAGAACGAGAGCACAAAACGAAAGCAAGGAGAGGGGAATACAAGGAAATGACAAACTGAAAGAAGACAGAAGGAAGAGATAAACTTAATATCTCTAAACATAAATAGATTGAACTCACCTTTAAAAAGGGGAAAAAATACTCTATAGGCTATCAAAACAAAACTTTGTTATCACATTATTATTATTATTATTATTATTATTATTATTTATTAGATTTGTATGCCGCCCCTCTCTGTAGACTACACATGCCTACAAGAAGTTCATACAAGAAGCCTACGGAGAGGGGCGGCATACAAATCTAATTAATAATAATAATAATAATAATAATAATAATAATAATAATATTAAAAGGGAACAACAATCACTGCTGAAATAAGCAAAACTATGTAACATTGTCTAGTTTTTAAAAAAAGAGGAATAGCAATATAAATTAAAAAATGGTTAAATCCAAAAGTGTTGCATAGAGAGGAGGAAGGTAGAATACTGATAATCGAAATAAGGTGGGTAATAGAAACATAGAAACATAGAAGTCTGACGGCAGAAAAAGACCCCATGGTCCATCTAGTCTGCCCTTATACTATTTTCTGTATTTTATCTTAGGATAGATATATGTTTATCCCAGGCATATTTAAATTCAGTTACTGTGGATTTATCTACCACGTCTGCTGGAAGTTTGTTCCAAGGATCTACTACTCTTTCAGTAAAATAATATTTTCTCATGTTGCTTTTGATCTTTCCCCCAACTAACCTCAGATTGTGTCCCCTTGTTCTTGTGTTCACTTTCCTATTAAAAACACTTCCCTCCTGGACCTTATTTAACCCTTTAATATATTTAAATGTTTCGATCATGTCCCCCCTTTTCCTTCTGTCCTCCAGACTATACAGATTGAGTTCATTAAGTCTTTCCTGATACGTTTTATACTTAAGACCTTCCACCATTCTTGTAGCCCGTCTTTGGACCCGTTCAATTTTGTCAATATCTTTTTGTAGGTGAGGTCTCCAGAACTGAACACAGTATTCCAAATGTGGTCTCACCAGCACTCTATATAGCGGGATCATAATCTCCCTCTTCCTGCTTGTTATACCTCTAGCTATGCAGCCAAGCATCCTACTTGCTTTCCCTACTGCCTGACTGCACTGTTCACCCATTTTGAGACTGTCAGAAATCACTACGCCTAAATCCTTTTCTTTTGAAGTATTTGCTAACACAGAACTGCCAATACAGTAGTCAGATTGAGGATTCCTTTTCCCCAAGTGCATTATTTTACATTTGGAAACATTAAACTGCAGTTTCCATTGCTTTGACCATTTATCTAGTAAAGCTAAATCATTTACCATATTGCCGACGCCTCCAGGAATATCAACCCTATTGCACACTTTAGAGTCATCGGCAAATAGGCAAACCTTCCCTACCAGACCTTCCCCTATGTCACTCACAAACATATTAAAAAGAATAGGACCCAGAACAGACCCTTGTGGCACACCGCTTGTAACCTGACTCTGCTCAGAATACTCGCCATTCACAACAACCCTCTGGTGTCTATGCTTCAGCCAGCTGCAAATCCATTGAACTATCCAGGGATTAAGTCCAATCTTCACTAATTTATCTATCAGCTCTTTATGTGGAACCGTATCAAAGGCTTTGCTGAAGTCCAGGTAGGCAATATCCACGGCACCACCTTCATCCAACACCTTTGTGACATAGTCAAAGAAATCAATGAGATTAGTCTGACATGATTTGCCTTCAGTAAAGCCATGCTGATTTGGGTCCAATAATTTATTGTTTTTTAGGTGCTGATTTATCCTCTTTTTCAGTAGAGTCTCCATCATTTTAACGACAACTGATGTCAAGCTAACTGGCCTGTAGTTACCAGCTTCTTCTCTACTGCCCTTCTTGTGGATAGGCACAACACTTGCCATTCTCCAATCCTCAGGAACATCTCCTGTTAACAAGGATTGGTTAAACAAATAGAATAATAACAATAGTGAAAATCTATGTCCCAAATATAAATCAGTCCACCTTTTATGCTAAGTTACATAAACAATTGAACCTAGTAAAACCTTTATTATTTAATCCAGTGCTGTCCATCTGACTCTTGGGGGGCTTGGCGCTGGGACAGAACAAAATGTCTATAGAATGTTCAAATTATTAGACTTATTTTTTAAAGACTGTTTTATTATTGTTCTACACAAATTAACAAAATGAAGAAGCTTTTTAAAATAAATGCTTGATCTGAAGAGGCCCTGGGCTATTGTATCTTCTTTTAAATAATAGAGAATAATATAGTTAAAATTGATGTATACATCCATTTTAAAGATCTGTAAAGGTATAATCTGAAATGTAAAATTGTCCTGTTTTAGTATTAAGATAAAGCAGCTGAATTAAACCCTGACAGTCATGTTTGGAGTAGATCTATTTAAATATTTGGGAGGAGTTAGAGTGATCACATTTAAGAAAGTTTCTGGCATTAATATTCTGCCATAATGTACTTTTCTCCAATTCTTTGCTATTTCTATGGGTCAGGCACACATGCACAGAAATACACAGCAAACAATGGATATCATTTATAAGATTTGTATGCAGCCCCTCTCCGTAGACTCGGGGCTGCTAGCCTGCCTTCAGTTAAGGACCTGTATACTGCACAAGCCAAAAGAGCGCTGTGCAAATATTTACTGACCCCTCACATCCTGGACATAAACTGTTTCAACTCCCACCCTCAAAACATCTCTATAGAGCACTGCACACCCAAAACAACTACAAACAAGAACAGTCCCCCCCACTGAACGCTATCACTCTGCTAAACAAATAACTCCCTCAAACTATTTACTAAGTCTGCACTACTATTAATATTCTCATTGTTCCCATCACCTATTCCCATCACCGCTCCGGGTCCTCGGAGAGGGGCGGCATACAAGTCTAATAAATTGAATTGAAATTGAAAAAAATGAATCTCCTCCCACAATTCAATTCAATTCAATTTATTAGATTTGTATGCCGCCCTTCTCCGTAGACTCGGGGCAGCTCACAACAATAATAACACAGTATATAACAAATCTTATAATTAAAAGTCATTAAAAACCCGTTATTAAAAAGAAAACATACACACAAGCATACCATGCATAAATTGTATGGGCCCGGGGGAGATGTCTCAGTTCCCCCATGCCTGGCAGCAGAGGTGGGTTTTAAGAAGTTTACGAAAGACAAGGAGGGTGGGGGCAATTCTAATCTCCGGGTGGAGCTGGTTCCAAAGGGTCGGGGCTGCCACAGAGAAGGCTCTTCCCCTGGGTCCCGCCAGACGACATTTAGTCGACAGGACCTGGAGAAGGCCAACTCTGTGGGACCTAACCGGTCGCTGGGATTCTTGCGGCAGAAGGCGGTCTCGGAGATATTCTGGCCCGATGCCATGAAGGGCAAACCGTAACTTTGTTGCTTGTATTCTTAAAATTTATATTGACTTGTTACTAATATGATTGGATTGCTTATTTGTACCTCGACTATCATTAAATGTTGTACCTTAAGATTCTTGATGAACTTGTCTTTTATGTACATTGAGAGCATGTGTGTTCCTTGTGTGTCAATAGAAATTATATTTTGTTCTATTCTATTAAATGAATTTAAATCTCCTGGGCCAGGTGAATTAAATAAGCCACAGGACTGAAGTCAGTAATGATTTGAATAGAGGCTTTATCTTGAGGAATCCCAGAAGAGAGTTAAAGTGATAGACAATTGTAGAACATACACTGCTCAAAAAAATAAAGGGAACACTCAAACAACACATCCTAGATCTGAATGAATGAAATATTTCCATTGAATATTTTGTTCTGTACAAAGTTGAATGTGCACAACAGCATGTGAAATTGATTGCCAATCAGTGTTGCTTCCTAAGTGGACAGTTTGATTTCACAGAGGTTTGATTTAATTGAAGTTATATTGTGTTGTTTAAGTGTTCCCTTTATTTTTATTTGAGCAGTGTATATAGGTCCTGCCTTCAAAACAGGGAGATAAAGAGAATTCAGTGAACTACAAGTTAATCTTTACCAAGTAAGATTCTGGAGCAGATCAAAAAAGACATATAAACATTTTGAAAAATAAGTGATAGTTACCAGTGTGGGTGGGTCAAGAACTAGTCTTGCTCATTTAACTTTGTCTTACTTTAAAAAAAAATTTTAGTAACTTTCTTACTCAATTGTGAGAATACAATGGATATAATACAGTACTGTATATCTTGATTTTTTTCTCTCTTCTGCTAGTTAACTGTGCTGCACGCAATGATACAAAATAATTGGGTATGAGGGTTCCTTGGTGCTAAGCTTGGATGTTTTCTTGCAAATCTTTCATTACTCAAACTAGGTAACATCATCAGTGCTGGTAGGGAGTAGAGTTTTGCTCTCAGTCAATGGCGAAATTCAAAATTTTCCCCTACCGGTTCTGTAGACCTGGCTTGGTGTGTGTTTGTGTGTCATGTGACTGGGTGAACCGGTAATTTAAAAATGCTTTAAAAAGTTTTTAAGTTTCAACGATCAGCTGTGACGATCAGCTGGGTCCAAAATCGTTGGAACCTTTAAAATATTTTTTAAAGCATTTTTTAGAATAGAATAGAATAGAATTTTATTGGCCAAATGTGTTTGGACACGCAAGGAATTTGTCTTGGTGCATATGCTCTTAGGGTACATAAAAGAAAAAGATACCACCAGTTTCTTTTACTACCAGTTCAGGCGAACCGGCCTGAACCAGTAGCCTTTCACCCCTGCTCTCAGTGTATATTTCAGTGGCTTGTCTGCCAGTGTTGGAGGGAGTGGTCCTAGTTTGGGCTGTAACTATTAGCTTGGTTGCCAGTTTCTTAATTGGGATATTGTTAACTGCTTGAATATTAGTCTGATATTTATCTGGGTTTTAATAGATAGATAACCTTTATTGTTATTTTTTTACTGTGGGCACACTGGCACACATTAAAAATGAAATTGTGTTGACTGTTCTCAAAATTATACACATACATAACAAATATACATATGCTATGTTTATAAGCCTTACATGGCAACTTGGGCGTCCTCCTAGATCCACAGCTCACATTAGAGAAACGTCTTTCAGCTATGGCGAGGGGGGCGTTTGCCCAGGTTCGCCTGGTGCACCAGTTGCGGCCCTATTTGGACCGGGAGTCACTGCTCACAGTCACTCATGCCCTCATCACCTGGAGGCTCGACTGTTGTAATGCTCTCTACATGGGGCTACCTTTGAAGAGTGTTCGGAAACTTCAGATCGTGCAGAATGCAGCTGCGAGAGCAATCATGGGCTTCCCTAGGTATGCCCATGTTACACCAACACTCCGCAGTCTGCATTGGTTGCCGATCAGTTTCCAGTCACAATTCAAACTGTTGGTTATGACCTATAAAGCCCTTCATGGCACCGGACCAGAATATCTACGAGACCGCCTTCTGCCACACGAATCACAGCGGCCGGTTAGGTGCCACAGAGGTGGCCTTCTCCCGCTCCCGTCGACTAAAAAATGTTGGCTGGTGGGACCCAGGGGAAGAGCCTTCTCTATAGTGGCCCCGACCCTCTGGAACCAGCTCCCCCTAGAGATTAGAACTGCCCCCACCCTCCTTGCCTTTTGTAAATTTCTTAAAACCCACCTCTGCCATCAGGCACGGTGGAACTGAGACATCTCCCCTTGCCTATGCAGTTTTATGTATGCTATGTTTATATGTATGCTTTTTTATATAATGGGGTTTTTTAGGCTTTAATGTAAAATTGTTATTTTAGACTTTTATATTAGATTTGCTATTATATATTGTTTTATCACTGCTGTGCGCCGCTCCGAGTCTGCGGAGAGGGGTGGAATACAAATCTAATAAATAATAATAATAATGGCATCGGACCAGATTACTTACGGGACCACCTTCTGCCGCATGAGTCCCAGCGACCGGTCAGGTCCCACAGAGTTGGCCTTCTCCAGGTCCCGTCAACTAGACAATGTCACCTGGTGGGTCCTAGGGGAAGAGCCTTCTCTGTGGGGGCCCTGGCCCTCTAGAACCAGCTCCCCCCAGAGATTTGTACTGCCCCCACCCTCCCTGCCTTCCGCAAGAGTCCAAGCACCCACCTGTGCCGACAGGTCTGAGGCCATTAGACATTAGTCCCTGGCCGATGAATGGAATGTATGTCTGACTGTCTGAATGAGAGTGATTGGTTTTTAAGGATTTGGGGTTTTAGATTAATTAATTTTAATTTTGGACATGATATTTTTTATTGTTCTTTTATATGTTGTAAGCCACCTTGAGTCTTCAGAGAGGGGCAGGTTAGATAGATAGATAGATAGATAGATAGATAGATAGATAGATAGATAGATAGATAGATAGATAGATAGATCTGATAGATAAATAGATTAGAGAGATAGAGATAGATAGATAGATAGATAGATAGATTTGATAAATAGATTAGATAGATAGATTATAGACAGACAGACAGACAGACAGACAGACAGACAGACAGATAGATTAATAATTTATTAGATTTGTATGCCGCCCCTCTCCGAGATGGATTTATTTTACAGTCTTATTGTGAGCTGCTCCAAGTCCTCGGAGAAGGGCGGCATACAAATCTAATAATTATTTTATTATTCTCTAATGTTCCTTCCCTCTCTCTCTCTCTAGTTATCATTACAATCATTTTTATGAATCCTTGCAATATAGTTGCAATAGAAATAAAATAAATACATTGAATGAAATAATACCATTTTATCTGTTAGCAACAGAAGAAATCTCTAGTATTTTCCTTGCTGAGTTGTTTCATTCATTTGATATGTGTTGCGTAATTTTTGCAGCCAAAATAACAGAGCATGACTTGCACTGTAAAATGTGCTGATTTCAATTGTGCAAACTGCTTGTACAGCTCATTTTATGTTGCAAACGACAGGCTCCAAACCCAGGATGTTTTGGTCTGTGCTAGAAATAGCAATTTGGACAGTCTATTGAAATAAAATGACTTACCCTTCAGTTTATATTAAATGGTTCTTTGTTTTCACATGAAAACCTCAAGATTCGCTTTCCTCTCCTGAATGGTGTTATAGCTGCAGTTTTCAAATTGCCTCCTTTGCTTTTTATTTTAAATCTGAATGAAACTATCAACACAGATTGTGGAAACTTTTGCAGCTCATTTGGAAACCAAGGACCCAGAGTATGGAGGAAGAATGGAGAGGCACGCACTGCAACATGCTTGAAGACCAGTGTAACATTTCCACAGTTTGTGTTGATTTGGGGAGCTATGCCATCTGCTGGTATTGGTCCACTGTGCTTCATTAAGTCCAGGGTCAACGCAGCTGTCTACTGGGAGATTTTGGAGTGTTCCATGCTTCCATCCGCATACAAAGCTTTATGGAGATGGTGACTTAAATTTTCCAGCAAGATTTGGCACTTGCCCAAACTGCCCAAGCACCAAAACCTGCTGCAATCACCATGGGATTACTGTGCTTGATTGGCCAGCAAACCCGCCTGGCCTGAACCCCATAGAGAATCTATGAGGCATTGCCAAGAGAAAGATGAGAGACATGATACCGAACAATGCAGAAGAGCTGAAAGTCGCTATTGAAGCATCCTGATCTTCCATAACACCTCAGCAGTGCTATAGGCTGATAACTTCCATGCCATGCTGCATTGAGGCATTAATTGCATGGTCCCTTTCAACTCTAACAATAAATAAAATAAATAAAATAATAAAATAAAATAAATTAATAATAATAATTAATAATAATTTATTAGATTTGTATGCCGCCCCTCTCTGAGGACTCAGGGCGGCTCACAACCACATAAACAGTGTACAAATCCAATTTTAAAATACAATTTAAAACCCTTATAATAAAATAAAATAATCACACAACCCATCAAACCATACACCAGCCTTGACAATTGGGGGGGGGGGTGTTAGTTTCCCCATGCCTGGCGGCAAAGATGAGTTTTTAATCATTTAAGAAAGGCGAGGAGGGTGGTGGCAGTCCTAATCTCTGGGGGACAGAGAAGGCTCTGCCCCTGGGTCCCACCATACGACATTGTTTAGTCGATGGGACCCGGAGAAGGCCAACTCTGTGGGACCTAATCAGCCGCTGGGATTTGTGCGGCAGAAGGTGGTCTCGGAGATATTCTGGTCCGATGCCATGTAGGGCTTTGTAGGTCATAACTAACACTTTGATTGTGACCGGCAATTGATCCGCAGCCAGTGCAGGCCATGGAGTGTTGCTACAAAAGGGGCCCAAATGAAGTATTGAATACATATGCCTGCTTATACTTTTCAGAAGTTCGATATTGTTCTATGTACAATCCTTTTTTTATTGATCACATGTAATATTTTAATTTTCTGAGATGGGGGATTTGGGGTTCTCATGAACTGTACCCCATAATCATTACAATTATGACAAATCACAGCTTGAACTATTTTGCCTTGAATGTTATGAATATCTTCCATATCTTAAATTTCACTTTTTAAGTTACATTACTGAAATAAAGGAATGTTTGCACGATATGCTAATTTTTTGACTTTCACCTGTATTTTATTTATTTATTATTATTAGATTTCTGTGCCACCCTTCTCCTGGGAGTAAGGGCGGCTCAAAACAAAACAAATTCAGTTCTGGAGACCTCACCTACAAAATGATATTGACAAAATTGAACGGGTCCAAAGACGGGCTACAAGAATGGTGGAAGGTCTTAAGCATAAAACGTATCAGGAAAGACTTAATGAACTCAATCTGTATAGTCTGGAGGACAGAAGGAAAAGGGGGGACATGATCGAAACATTTAAATATGTTAAAGGGCTAAATAAGGTTCAGGAGGGAAGTGTTTTTAATAGGAAAGTGAACACAAGAACAAAGGGACACAATCTGAAGTTAGTTGGGGGAAAGATTAAAAGCAACGTGAGAAAATATTATTTTACTGAAAGAGTAGTAGATCCTTGGAACAAACTTCCAGCAGACGTGGTTGGTAAATCCACAGTAACAAAATTTAAACATGCCTGGGATAAACATATATCCATTGTAAGATAAAATACAGGAAATAGTATAAGGGCAGACTAAATGGACCATGAGGTCTTTTTCTGCCATCAGTCTTCTATGTTTCTATGTTTCTAAATACAAAGGTACAAGAAATGTAACCTTTAAAATTCTACAGCAAGAACAATGAATCCTAAAAAACATATAAAAATCTAAGCAATCATTGCATGATTGCTTTCTTACACTAGTTCCAAAATTAAAAAGAAGGGAGAACAGCTTATTTTCTAAGGCAATCTGCCACCACCCCCTTTTCTGCTTTCCCTTAACATTCTGACACTGAAAGGGAAGGAAGGGATGATTTTAGAAGAGGAGAGTTAAAAAAAATAAATAAATGTAGGTTTCCTCAGCATGACAACATAGATGTAAGCAGTGATAGGATTTAGCAGGTTCAGGCCCATTTGGGTGAACCGGTAGTTAAATTGCTGGCTAGCCCTGCCCCTTCCTATCCCGCTCATTTCAGGAGTCCCCACACCCTCCATTTTGGGTGCCAAGTAAGTGCAGGGAGGCCTCTTAGGCCTAAAATGGGATGCCTGGGGGGGGGGGGGGGCAGCAGGGGAAAGGGATGGTGGAAGGCTTCCTAGGCCTGTTTTCACTTCCCAGGAGGCTTCAATGAGGCCTCCTAGGCCCATTTTTGTTTGACTCTTATCAAACAACCTAATATTAAGTATTTGTATCTAGTGTGCGGAATTGTAGGTTTGTTTTCTTTAGTTCTGTATACTGCATATTTGTGAAGAAGATACGGATTCGTTTTTAGGGGTTTTGTTTTCCATCGATTTGTGGTGCAATGTTTCTATATTTTCATTTCATTTGGTTACGCAAGGAAGGAGTGTCTAGTATATACTTATATGCACACATATTCTCCACTGAGAGCATAAGCACCAAGACAAATTCCTTTTGTGTCCAATCACAGTTCGACAATAAAGAATTCTATGGAACATCTTGCCTTTGGGGTTCATACATTGCTTTCCCCCAAGAGTCCCCAGGACTGGGAGAAATGGCCTGCCTTGAAGACAGATCTTGATTTCTTCTGTAAATCTTAGTTTTGGAGGATGATGTTCTTCTGCAAGTGAACCTTTCTTCTCTATTGCAGATAAGCCAGGACTGGTCTCCGAAAGACCATGAAGGCAGGAGTAACATTAGGAGAGAAAAGGCCATCATAGGCCAGGCTTGGGAAAGAGGATGCCTTTTAATAAAATTGGTTAGCCAGAAAAAATGCTACCAGGTTCCTCCAGAGTTTTCATTACTGTAGATCAGAAGTAGACAACTGTGACAACTTTACAATGTTTGTGCACTTCAACTCCCAGAATTGGATGTCTCAAAGGGGCTTTTTCAAAAGGCAACCTGGATTTCTTTGTTTTTCCTTGAAGGCATTTGCTTCTAATCCAAGAAATTTTTGAGTGAGAAGCAAAATGTCTTCAAGGAAAAATAAAGTCCAGTTGCATTTTGAAAAAGCACCTTTGAGACAACCACGAGCTGGAGGACAGATAATCTTTCCATAGACACTCCCAGAATTTGAATTAGAGAGCTAATGACCAATCCTCAGAATGCTAACAACCAGATAACTACAAAGAATATAAATCCTTTCGTTTCCCACCAATTCATTAGAACTGAAGAAGTTCTTGTCTGAGGAGAGAAATGTTTTCAAAGAAAAACGAATTAAAAAGTCTAGTTGCCTTTCAAAAAAAGTACCTTTGGGACTACTCTAAATGGAATGATTGAGGATCTCCATAGAAACCTGTTGGGCAGGTCTAATTCTCAGACTGCTGGTAGAGTCTGTGAAATAATTATCCCTCTGTTACCAAGTCATATAGAAATTATGAACTACAGTATACTTAAGATGAATTTTTTCTTCTGTTTTGCAGATGATGGTGTTGTAACTATTCCGTTTTCAGCTGATATTACATCAAGTGAAGAAGCAACAAGAGAATCTTTGTATGTTGTCAAAGTCGTCCTACTACATTCACCAAATTTCTTTGGAAACCAGATGACATTTAAAAGTGAATATATTGGGATTTCATTGAGATGACTCTCCAGTAACGCAGATGCCAGTATGCATCTAAAATGAATACTTTTCCTGAAAGAGAAATGCTGAAGACTCACACGAGAACTTATTTAAAGATACAAACCTTTAATTGGAATCATATATAAAGAAGTGAAACAGAATGTATGTTAAATCTAGAAGAGTTAGAAAATATCAGTTTGTCCACATTTTTGCCACTTGTTTTGTTCTATGCTTTGTGGTTTATTTTGTAGATATTGATAAACCTGCCGTTATGGACTATATGCAATCTTTCTCGTACAGATTCCTTATAAATACCTATGCTTTTGTGAATGAGAACCTAACTACTAGCAAATGTAACAAGGTAGCAAGTCATCGATATTTGATCAATCACGAAGAGAAATGTCAAGGGCAAGATGTTCTCCTCTTGATCTTTGTAAAGACTTCACCAGAAAACCACCACAGGAGAGATGCAATTCGACAAACATGGGGCAATGAAGACTACGTTCATCACTATACGAATGTCAACATAAAAGCCTTATTTGTTTTAGGACAGTCAGTACATTTTTCACGGGGAAGTGAAATGCAAACGAGGCTGGAAAGGGAAGATGAGAGGCATGGTGATCTGATTCAACAAGACTTTTTGGATACTTTTTACAATCTTACCTACAAATTACTGTTGCAGTTCAGCTGGGCAAACGAGTTCTGCCCTCATGCCAAGTTTGTCATGTCAGCCGATGATGACATATTTATTCACATGCCAAATCTTATTGCATACCTCCAAAATCTAGCGCAAAAGGGGGCTCAGGATGTTTGGGTTGGGCACGTGCATCATGCATCACTTCCCGTGAGAGATAAGAAAAGCAAATATTATGTTTCCTATGAAATGTACCCATGGCCTATTTATCCTGACTACACAGCTGGAGCTGCATATGTGCTATCTAGAGACGTAGCCGCTAAAGTATACCGAGCCTCACAGACTCTTAATTCAAGTTTTTACATTGATGATGTTTTCATGGGACTTTGTGCCAAAAAAGTGGGAATTTTACCACAGAACCACCCCTTCTTTTCTGGGGGAGAAAAGGCTCCATATCATCCTTGCATTTATGACAAAATGATTACTTCTCACGGACATGTAAAAGACCTTCAGTATTTTTGGCAACAGATTACAGATCTAAAAATGAAAAACATTTCTTCTGGAGTTTGGGGTAGTATATATTGTAGAATAGTTAATATTATGTTGCTTTGCAAATTATATAGTCATAATACATATCTTTGTTCAGCTGCATTTTCCTAATACTTGAATATCAGAATAGATTTACTGAGCCAGAATGAAGGAGGAAGTCTCCATAACAAATTAAAATGGACATGGCAAATGTTCGATAAAAACTTGCCTGCAGATTGCACAATTCTCCAAAGGTACATTATAATTATAAATTTTCCTAGCATAGTAAAGTTTCCCATCAGATAGCTTTAGAGAACTGGATAGATCTTAAAGTTAACATTTATATTTCTCAATCTGAAACTATGAAATTACCAAATGGTAATGGAATTTTTTTATTAGATTTGATTAGAAAATCACATTTTCTAATATGTTAATATTTGCAGTCCAAATGGAGAATGATGAAGTACTTGTTGTGACAGTATACAAATGCAAGAGCACTTTTTCCACACACAAACACAGTTCTATAACTTCTAAGCACATTGTATTTTGATCTAATGTTTTTATAACTGAATAACTTTATGTGTTTTATTATGTGATCACTCAAAATTAATTTAAAAAATACCCTGATCCTATGTAAGTGGTGCTATAGTTGACATTAAATATTTCTAGTGAATTCTGCAAACTGTTGTCTTACATTTCATAGTTCTAAGTTACACACCAAAACATAAACAGCATAAAATTGATGGTCCTGCCTCAGTGCTCCAATCTACAAGTTTCAATTGATTTACTCAGTTGGTGTTCACTGCAATTGTGTTATCTCCTCAATGATTCCCGTTAAACAAGTTATGTTTAAGAAATTAATTAATACTGGAGGTACACTCCAGGAACACATGTAGAACACTCTTAAAATGTTAAGTATTTAATTCCATTTTTTCTTTCAAAAACTATGAAATTGGCATATACATGATTAGGCAGCACACGGTAAATATATTTTAAAAGAAATTAACTTTACCTCCAAGCTGTGCCAATTTCATAAAGTAGTTTTCTCTTAATCAATTTCAGGGATTGTACCATTTATAAGCTTTCAAATGAAAAATTCTCCTATTCTGTGTTTTTTAGCATGAGTAAAATAACCATATATTCCATTTCCAGAACAGGATGAAACAGGGTTGTGTTGTCTGCATACCTCTAGGCCAGTGGTGGCGAACCTTTTTTTCTTCAGGTGCCGAAAGTGCACATGCGTGTACCAACACCCATAATTCAATGCCCCCACGTGCCCCCCGCGTGTACATACGTGAATCCACTGCGCTGCCCTGCCCCCCGCACATGACCCTCGTTTCCTAATTTCCGGTCGGCCCATTTTTCACCCTCCCAGTGCTCCAGTTGAAGTTGTAATTAAGGCAAATTTAATATGGATTTTCTTGGGGGTGAGAATTCTATGTTACTTTAACTAATTTCAAAATAATACAAAGCTACCAACTACTGATAAGACACACCATAGACACAATATGCTTGAATATCCTCATCTTGTCGTCAAGCAAACATTTGACTTGTTTGTTGTGTCAGATTAAATTAACTGCTTATGTTTTGCAGAATTACAAAGCATAAACTCACACGTGTGCTAACTGAAAAAGCTGTGCGTGTTTTTGTTTTATAGCAGGTTTGCTATGTTAAAAAAGAGGAAGGAATTTTTAAGGAATAGAGTTCTATATTGTTTAGCACAGATAAGAATGCTTAATTATTTAAGTACTTTATAAAAGCATCCTTTTTAAGCTTGGGGATCTGAACATTAGAAACATAGAAGACTGACGGCAGAAAAAGACCTCATGATCCATCTATTTCCTGTATTTTATCTTACAATGGATATATGTTTATCCCAGGCATGTTTAAATTCAGTTACTGTGGATTTATCAACCACGTCTGCTGGAAGTTTGTTCCAAGGATCTACTACTCTTTCAGTAAAATAATATTTTCTCATGTTGCTTTTGATCTTTCCCCCAACTAACTTCAGATACACTTCCCTCCTGAACCTTATTTAACCCTTTAACATATTTAAATATTTCGATCATGTCCCCCCTTTTCCTTCTGTCCACCAGACTATAAAGATTGAGTTCATTAAGTCTTTCCTGATACGTTTTATGCTTAAGACCTTCCACCATTCTTGTAGCCCGTCTTTGGACCCGTTCAATTTTGTCAATATCTTTTTGTAGGTGAGGTCTCCAGAACTGAACACAGTATCCCAAATATGGTCTCACCAGCACTCTATATAGCGGGATCATAATCTCCCTCTTCCTGCTTGTTATACCTCTAGCTATGCAGCCAAGCATCCTACTTGCTTTCCCTACCGCCTGACTGCACTGTTCACCCATTTTGAGACTGTCAGAAATCACTACCCTTAAATCCTTCTCTTCTGAAGTTTTTGCTAACACAGAACTGCCAATACAATACTCAGATTGAGGATTCCTTTTCCACAAGTGCATTATTTTACATTTGGAAACATTAAACTACAGTTTCCATTGCTTTGAACATTAACTTTAAAAATTTTAAACGGGAAATCTTTAGTTTTACTAGTATTCCAGATGCAGGGCTGTAATATTTTTCCCTGACTTCACAAATACTTGCTTCAGTCTGAATTGTCATTCAACTGAGGACTGTTATACTGTACTGGTTTTTACTTGTTTGGTTTGCAGCTATTTGATGATTTTAAAAAATCTAAGAGCAGCAATTATTTATTCACAACACTTTGTTCTGAACAGTGTTTTATAAAATATCTATTTTCAATAAACATGTTGTGTATTTTGTATATGTTCTCTTGTAATTTTTCCACAATAACATTTGCTTCTTCTAAAATAGAATAGAGTGATATCTTGTCTTACAAACTTAATTGGTTCCGGGACGAGGTTCTTAAGGTGAAAAGATTGTAAGACGAAACAATTTTTCCCACAGGAATCAATGGAAAAGTGATTAATGCGTGCAAGCCCAAAATTCACCCCTTTTGCCAGCCGAAGCACCCGTTTTTGCACTGCTGGGATACCCCTGAGGTTCCCCTCCATAGGAAATCCCACCTCCGGACTTCTGTGTTTTTGCGATGCTGCGATTTCACTGAGGCTCCCCTCGCTGGGAAACCCCACCTCCGGACTTCCGTTGCCAGCGAAGCACCTGTTTTTGCACTGCTGGAATTCCCCTGCTGGGATTCCCCTGCAGCATCACAAAAACACGGAAGTCCGGAGGTGGGATTTCCCATGGAGGGGAGCCTCAGGGGAATCCCAGCAGCGCAAAAACAGGTGCTTCACTGGCAACAGAAGTCCGGAGGCGGGGCATCCCAGCGGCTGCGGTGGGTTTGTAAGGTGAAAATAGTTTGTAAGAAGAGGCAAAAAAATCTTAAACACCGGGTTTGTATCTCAAAAAGTTTGTATGACGAGGCATTTGTAAGACGAGGTATCACTGTATTTGGAAAAGATTTCCTGTTTTTCTTTGAGGTTGCAATTCCAATAATTGTCAATAAGATATTGCCTCCCACCTTAGGTGGGACTTTTAAACTGTGTGCACATGAGATGCTAAATTGAAAGCACCAGATAACAAGCATACTCTATTATTTTATTTCCATTGCAGGCAACTTTATTTATTATTTAGTTATTATTTGATTTCTAGGCTGACCTTCTCTGTAGATTCAGGGCGGTTTACAAACAGGAATAATTACAAATAGAACATGTTAGAAAGCCAGAGTTAAAATCTAATTTAAAACCCCAATTATTAAAACAGTTAATGCACATTCATTCATCACAATCATACATTCGGCTGGAGCAAAGATGCCAGTGCTCAACGGCCCCAAACCTGCCAGCAAAGGTGAGTTTTTAAAATCTTATGAAAGGTCGGGAGGGTGGGGGTGGTACAAATCTCTTCAAAGAGTCTTCAAACTCTTGAGGAAGGTGAGAAGGTTGGGTGTGGTGCAAATCTCTGGGGGGAACTGATTCCTGAGGGCCGGATCCCCCACAGAGAAGACTCTTCCCTTAGATCCCAGCAGGCGACATTGTCTACTTGATGGGACCTGGAGAAGGCCAAGTCTGTGGGACACGACCAGCCGCTGGGATACATGAAGTAGAATACAGTCCCTTAAGTAATCTGGTCCTAAGCCATTATAGGTCATGACCAATACTTTGAATTGTGCTCGGAGACCAATCGGTAGTCAATGCAGCACACAGAGTGATGGTGAGATATGTGTATACCATGGAAGGCCCATAATGGTTCACGTGGCTGCATTTTGCACTAACTGCAGTCTCCGAACGTTCTTTAAAGGTAGCGTGAGGGCATGATTGACTGTGAGAAGAGACTCCCTGTCCAAATGGGGCCGCAACTGGTGCACCAGGTGAACCTGTGCAAATGCCCCCCTTGCCACAGCTGAGAGATGATGTTCTAAGCTCGACTGTGAATCCAGGTGGACTCCCAAATTGCGTACCCTCTCTGAGGGGGTCAAAAATCCCCCCCCCCGGGGTAATGGAAGGACAAATGGAATTATCCTTGGGAGGCAGAACCCACAGCCACTCCATCTTGTTGGGGTTGAGCTTGAGCCGTTAACATTCATCCAGACCCTAACAGCCTCCAGACACTGCCACATCACCTCCACTGCTTCACTGAGTTGACATGGGGTGGAGATGTACAGCTGAGTATTATCAGCGTACTCTTGGTAACTCGCCCCGTGTCGTTGGATGATCTCACCCAGTGGTTTCATGTAAATATTAAACAGCAGGGGGAAGATGACCAACCCATGAGGAATTCAATAGAGGAGGGACCTAGGAACCGACCTCTGACCTGCTGCCAACACCGACTGCCTACGACAAGAGGTAGGAATACAGTGCCTCCCACTCCCAATCCCTCTGGTTGGCACAGAAGGATACCATGGTGGATGGTATCGAAAGCCGCTGAGAGGTCAAGAAGCACCAGGATAGAGGACTGATCCCTATGCTGGGTCCACCAGAGATCATCCATCAGTGTGACCAAAGCAGTTTTGGTGCTGTAGCCAGGCCTGAAACCATACTTGAGGGTTGAGATAGGCTTCATCTAATTGTGTTTCTTGACACATTAGTTCAGCCACAAATTTGTTTTCTAGAAACCAGGACATACTTTAAAAACAGCCTAATTTTATCAAAAGGCCTGATTTAATCTCAATAGTCTGAAATATTGCTAGGATAGTAATTTTGCATGCACTGAGTATGCTACTTCTTTTGTGGCAGCAATAGAAATCTGTATTCTCTACATGATAAACACTTTTCCATAATTATTCAAACACTGAACGTTGATGCATTTTTTAAACTAATGTGCATTTTAAATATGCTTGTGCTTACCTAACACAGATTATAATTGTCACTTCTGCAAGCCACAGGAGGCCTGGACTGAGGCCCCATTCATTGCGGATGGTGCTTTTGGTCAGTCAGGGGACGGCCCCTGCTTAGGCCTGGAGGCTCTGCAAGGAAGGGAGACCACCAGGTGACCCTGGGGGCAAGTATCAAAGACTTGTTATCTCGGGAGTGATGTGGCCTTCTAGTCATCTAAGCATGGCTAGGCCCATGTAATAGCCATCGCCTCAATTATAAATGCTGAAAAAAAGAAGATAAGACACTTCCATATTTCTGCTGAGGAAACTGCCACATGGGCCCCTCCTTTCCTCTTTAGTTTGCCCCTGAAAGTTAAATGAAGTTTTAGGAGAGACCCTACAACCGAAGATGGCCAAAGCAGGCAGCAAAAGAGAGCTGGTGGCCAAGAGGTGGGCCACCCTGAGGGAAAGAGAGTCAAGATGGCTGCGGGGGAACATGCTGGATTTTAAACAGGGAAAGCCAATGAAGAATTGTCTTGGAAAACCATTCTTGGCTGACAATTCCACCTGCAACATTGTGCTGTGTGCAAAATTGGGGGTTTTGGGGAGAAAAGGTTCATGTTTTAATTCCACCGAACAATTCCACATTGGGCTGAACAAAATGGCAAACAACAAAAAAAAGTCAAGATGGCGACCATGACTGGCCAATCAAAGTTCTGTTTTCTACAGCACTTTAAGGCGGGGCTTCTTTGGCTGTTGTGGCCGCCATCTTGACTTTGTTTTACCATAGCCTGCAGACACCCATTTTTCAATATTTACTTAATGTGTCCTGTGTGTATCTGTATGTATGTTAAAAAACATACTTTCACTTTGAAATTCATTTGGGTTTAGTCAAGAAAACAGGCAGAGGAATCTGGGCAACCTGCTTGTTTGTCTATACTGTATGTATATTTATTTATTTATTTGGTTGGTTGGTTGGTTGGTTGGTTGAGGGTGCAGCCATCCTTGTCACCTAAGTGATTCTGAAAAGCCATGAAAATTAAAAAGGACAACAAAATATAGTGTTGGCTAGCGAGCTAGCTAAATATATAGCATAATATGTGGTTAAGTTAGGTTAGGTGAATAGATTACAGATAGCTAGCTAGAAATAACTAAAATATTTCTGATGTGTGTTTTTAACCCCCACCCCATGTATTTCACTCCTTGTCCTTAATTTTTCTACTATTTTATTTATTTATTTATTATTATTATTATTATTATTATTATTATTATTATTATTATTATTATTACTAGATTTTTATGCCACCCTTTTGGGACTCAGGGCCGCTCACAACAAAACAAATACAAAGGTACAAGAAATCTAACATTTAAAATTCTAAGGCGAAGACATGAATCCTAAAAAAACATATAAAAATCTAAACAATCATTGTATGATTGCTTTCTTATACCCATTGCCAAATGCAAAATTAAAAAGGGGAGAGAACAGCTTATTTTCTAAAGCAATCTGCCATCCTCCTTTTCTGTTTTCCCTGAAAATCCTGACACTGAAAGGGAATGAAGGGATGATTTTAGAAGAGAGTAAAAAAAAGAGGTAGGTTTACTCAGCCTAGATGTAAGCAGTGAAGGGCTACCAAAGGTTTTACTACCATACTGTGGGTGTGGCTTATGCAGGACACCCTGCATTTTTTTTCAACATCTTTCAGTGTAAATTGGGTGCTCTGGGATGGAGCTCCATTTTTGCTACCCCACTGCGTTCCCCCCACCGTCTGGGCAGTAGCCCGTCCCTGGATGTAAGCAGGGGTGGGATTTAGTAGGTTCGGGCCCATTTGGGTGAACCAGTAGTTAAATTGGTGGCTAACCCTGCCCCTTCCTATCCCGCCCATTCCAGGCGTCCCCACGCCCTCCATTTTGGCTCCCAAGTAAGTGCAGGTAGATTAGATTAGATTAGATTTATTGGATTTATATGCCACCCCTCTCCGCAAACTCGGGGTGGCTCATAAGGTAAAAACAATACATAATAACAAATCCAATACCCACCAATCCAATTACAATTTTAAACTAAAAAATTCATAAAAAACAACCCCAGAATATTAAAAAACATGCATACAATCAATCTAACACCAAAACAACATGGGCAAGGGGGAGATGTTTCAGTTCCCCCCTGCCTGACGGCAGAGGTGAGTTTTAAGGAGTTTGCGAAAGGCAAGGAAGGTGGGGGCAATCCTAATCTCAGGGGGGAGCTGGTTCCAGAGGGTCGGAGCCGCCACAGAGAAGGCTCTTCCCCTGGGTCCCGCCAGACGACATTGTTTAGTCGACGGGACCCGGAGAAGGCCAACTCTGTGGGACTGAACCGGTCGCTGGGATTCGTGCGGCAGAAGGCGGTCCCGGAGATATTCTGGTCCAGTGCCATGAAGGGCTTTATAGGTCATAACCAACACTTTGAATTGTGACCGGAAACTGATTGGCAACCAATGCAGACTGCGGAGTGTTGGAGTGATATGGGCATACTTAGAGAAGCCCATAATTGCTCTCGCAGCTGCATTCTGCACGATCTAAAGTTTCCGAACACTTTTCAAAGGTAGCCCCATGTAGAGAGCATTACAGTAGTTGAGCCTCGAGGTGATGAGGGCATGAGTGACTGTGAGCAATGACTCCCGGTCCAAGTAGGGCCGCAACTGGCGCACCAGGCGAACCTGGGCAAACGCCTCCCTCGCCACAGCTGAAAGATGTTTCTCTAATGTGAGCTGTGGATCGAGGAGGCCGCCCAAGTTGCGGACCCTCTCTGAGGGGGTCAATAATTCCCCCCCCCCAGGGTAATGGATGGACGGATAGAATTGTCCTTGGGAGGCAAGACCCACAGCCACTCCGTCTTGTCTGGATTGAGTTTGAGTTTGTTGACACCCATCTAGGCCCCAACAGCCTCCAGGCACCGGCACATCACTTCCACTGCTTCGTTGACTGGGCATGGGGTGGAGATGTATAGGCCCAAAATGGGACACGTGTGTGTGTATGCAGCAGGGGGAATGGACAGGGGGAGGCTTCCTAGGCCCATTTTCACTTCCCAGGAGGGTTCAGGGACGCCTCCTAGCCCCAAAATGAGATGTGGGGAGTTCAACACACCCACCCATCCCGTTCTGTTCTGGGCATATTTAGTTTGAAACAAAAGGTGAAAACCCACTTTTAAGCTTTGAATTACAATCTTTATATGAAAAAGCCACATTTACAAGCCAAAGTCAGTCTCTGAAAGTTCATTGCAATAGGTTTTCACAGCTGCAGAATTATCAGATAGGCTTCTGGGAAAGACACCACAGCCAGGGCCAATTGTATTCCAGCAAGATAAACCAGGCACGAGTCATAGGTAATACAATCGGCTCACCACATTCTGGCAGGTCAGGCAGCTTCTAGGAGATGAGTTTTGCAGGGCAGAAATCAGTATTTTGGGCAACATTTTTGGGACCCCAGATCTAACACAGCGCCCATAAAAGCAACGTTGAAGCTGCATCCTGAATTACCCAGAAGGCCTGGCTTATATACCTGCTGGGATTGGTCAGCAAATCCCTAGAGTTAAAACTACAAACTACTTCCTTTTACCATACAAGTGTTGTTGTCTACTTTGTAATCTCCTGAATCGAGTATCTAAGAGTGGCTCACTATCACTAATGTCCCCTTTGTCCTCTGATTCGGACCAATCCCTCATTGATCTATATCTGCCACCTCTGGTGGTCCCTCGGGTTCATCCAGGTCTATTTCTCCTTCACTCTCACTCTCTGTATCAGCTGGCAACACCACTGGCCCAGGGTATCCAGATGGGCCTGGATCATCCTCCTCTAAATCTATCATTACAGAGGTGGATGAGGAGCACTCACAACATCCCCCATAGCCCGTTTTTGCTCCCAGGGGGGTACAGAAGGCAGAGTGATGCCTGTCTCACACCCTACCCTCCCTCACCCAGTCACATAACTACAAAGCCATGCCCACAAACCGTGGTAAAAGTTTTTGAATCCCACGACTGCTATGTATATATTTAAATTCATACACATCCTCCAACATGGAGCTTCTTGCCTTTGGAGTTCATGCCTTGCTTTCCCCCAAGAGTCCCCAGGACTGGGAGAAATGACCTGCCCTGAGGACAGATCTTGTTTTCTTCTGTAAATCTTAGTTTTGGAGGATGATGTTCTTCTGCAAGTGAACCTTTCTTCGCTATTTTGATTTGATTTTGATTTGATTTTATTGGATTTCTATGCAGCCCCACTCCGTAGACTCGGGGCGGCTAACAACAGTAGTAAACAGCATATGACAATCCAATATTAAAACAGTTAAAAACCCTTATTGTAAAACCAAACATACATACAGACATACCATGCATAAAATTGTAAAGGCCTAGGGGGAAAGAGTATCTCAGTTCCCCCATTCCTGGCAGCAGAGGTGGGTTTTAAGAAGCTTACGAAAGGCAAGGAGGGTGGGAGCAATTCTAATCTCTGGGGGGAGTTGGTTCCAGAGGGCCGGGGCCGCCACAGAGAAGGCTCTTCCCCTGGGTCCCGCCAAGCAACATTGTTTAGTTGGCGGGACCTGGAGAAGACCCACTCTGTGGGACCTAACTGGTCCCTGGGATTCGTGCAGCAGAAGGCGGTCCCTGAGATAGTCTGGTCCGGTGCCATGAAGGGCTTTATAGGTCATAACCAACACTTTGAATTGTGACCGGAAACTGATCGGCAACCAATGCAGACTGCGGAGTGTTGGTGTAATATGGGCCTATTTGGGAAAGCCCATGATTGCTCTTGCAGCTGCATTCTGCACTACCTGAAGTTTCCGAACACTTTTAAAAGGTAGCCCCATGTAGAGAGCATTACAGTAGCTTATTGCAGATAAGCCAGCACTGGACCGAAATACCATGAAGGCAGGAGTAACATTAGGAGAGAAAAGGCCATCAGAAGCTAGGCTTTGGGATGTGGATGCCTTTTAATAAAATTGGTTAGCCAGAAAAGTGCTACCAGGTTCCTCCAGAGTTTTGATTACTGTAGATCAGGAGTGGACAACTGTGACAACTTTACAATGTTTGTGCACTTCAACTCCCAGAATTGGATGTCTCAAAAGTGCTTTTTCAAAAGGCAACCTGGACTTTCTTAGTTTTTCCTTGAAGGCATTTGCTTCTAATCCAAGAAGTTTCTTGAATGAGTAGCAAAATGTCTTCAAGGAAAAGTAAAGTCCAGTTGCCTGATGAAAAAGCACCTTTGAGACAACCATTACTTTGATGACAGAGAATCTTTAAATAGACACTCCTAGAATTTGACTTAGAGAGCTAATGACCAACCCTCAGAATGCTAACAAGCAGATAACTGTAAAGAATATAAATCCTTCCATTTCCCACCAATTAGTTACAACTGAAGAAGCTTCTTATATGCGGAGAGAAATGTTTTCAAAGAAAAACAAATTAAAAAGTCTAGTTGCCTTTTAGAAAATGCATCGTTGGGACTACCCTAACCGGAATGTTTGAGAATCTCCATAGATACCTGTTGGCCAGGACTAATTCTCAGACTGCTGGAGTCTGTGAAGTAATTATCTGTCTCTGTTACCAAGTCATATAGAAATTATGAACTATACTTGAGAGGAATTTTGTTTTTCTTGTGTTTTGCAGATGATGGTGTTGTAACTATTCCATTTTGAGCTGATATTACATCAAGTGAAGACTCAACAAGAGAATCTTTGTATGTTGTCAAAGTCCACCTACATTCACCAAATTTCTTTGGAAATCAGATGACTTTTAAAAGTGAATATATTGGGATTTCATTGAGGTGACTCTCCAGTAACTGAGATGCCGTTATGCATCTAAAATGAATACTTTTCCAGAATAAGAAATGTTGAAGACTCACACGAAAACGTATTTAAAAATCCAAATCTTTAATTGGAGTCTTATATAAATAAGTGAACCAGAATGTATGTTAAATCTAAAAGAGTTAGAAAATATCAGTTTGTCCACATTTTTGCCACTTGTTTTGTTCTTTGCTTTGTGGTTTATTTTGTAGATATTGATAGACCAATCTTTGTGGAATATATGAAATCTCTCTCTTACAGATTCCTTATAAATACCTATGCTTTTGTGAATGAGAACCTAACTACTAGCAGATGTAATAAGGTAGCAAGTCATCGATATTTGATCAATCACGAAAAGAAATGTCAAGGGCAAGATGTTCTCCTCTTGATCTTTGTAAAGACTTCACCAGAAAACCACCACAGGAGAGATGCAATTCGACAAACATGGGGCAATGAAGACTACGTTCATCACTATACGAATGTCAACATAAAAGCCTTATTTGTTTTAGGACAGTCAGTACATTTTTCACGGGGAAGTGAAATGCAAACGAGGCTGGAAAGGGAAGACGAGAGGCATGGTGATCTGATTCAACAAGACTTTTTGGATACTTTTTACAATCTTACCTACAAATTACTGTTGCAATTCAGCTGGGCAAACGAGTTCTGCCCTCATGCCAAGTTTGTCATGTCAGCCGATGATGACATATTTATTCACATGCCAAATCTTATTGCATACCTCCAAAATCTAGCGCAAAAGGGGGCTCAGGATGTTTGGGTTGGGCACGTGCATCATGCATCACTTCCCGTGAGAGATAAGAAAAGCAAATATTATGTTTCCTATGAAATGTACCCATGGCCTATTTATCCTGACTACACAGCTGGAGCTGCATATGTGCTATCTAGAGACGTAGCCGCTAAAGTATACCGAGCCTCACAGACTCTTAATTCAAGTTTTTACATTGATGATGCTTTCATGGGATTTTGTGCCAAAAAAGTGGGAATTTTACCACAGAACCACCCCTTCTTTTCTGGGGGAGAAAAGGCTCCATATCATCCTTGCATTTATGACAAAATGATTACTTCTCACGGACATGTAAAAGACCTTCAGTATTTTTGGCAACAGATTACAGATCTAAAAATGAAAAACATTTCTTCTGGAGTTTGGGGTAGTATATATTGTAGAATAGTTAATATTATGTTGCTTTGCAAATTATATAGTCATAATACATATCTTTGTTCAGCTGCATTTTCCTAATACTTGAATATCAGAATAGATTTACTGAGCCAGAATGAAGGAGGAAGTCTCCATAACAAATTAAAATGAACATGGCAAAAATTCAATAAAAACATTCTCCAAAAGTATATTATAATTATAAAAACAATTTTCCTATTATAGTAAATTTTCCCATCAGATACCTTTAGAGAACTTGATAGATCTTAAAGTTAACATTTATACTTCTCAATCTGGCACTATAAAATTGCCAAATGGAAATTGATTTTTAATTAGTTTTGATTAGAAAATCACATTTTCTGATACGTTAGTATTTGTAGGCCAAATGAACAATAATGATAAAGTACTTGCTTTGACAGTATACTAACACAAGAGCACTTTTTCCACACACAACCACAGTTCTACAACTTCTAAGCACATTATATTTTGATCTGATGTTTTTATAACTGAATAGCTTTATGTGCTTTATTATGTGATCACTCAAGATTAATTTTAAAAACACCCTGATCCTATGTAAGTGGTGCTATATTTCTAGTGAATTCTACAAAGCTGTTGTTTTACATTTCATATTTCTAAGTTGCATATTAAAACATAAACACCATAAAATTGATGGCCCTGCTCAGTGCTCCAATCTACAAGGCCCCATTTGATTTATTCAGTTTGTGTTATCTCCCCAATGATTCCCGCTAAACAAAATATTTTTAAGAAATTAATTAATACTGAAGGTACACTCCAGGAACACATGCAGAATATTCTTAAAATGTTAAGTATTTTATTCTATTTTTTTCTTTCAAAAACTATGAAATTGGCACATACATGAATAGGCAGCAATAATTTTAAAATAAATTAATTGTTTACATCCAAGCTGCCACTTTCATAAAGTAGTTTTCTCTTAATCAGTTTCAGAGATGTTACCATTTATAATCTTTCAATTGAAAAATTCTCCCATTCTGTGTTTCTTAGCATGAGTAAAATAACCACATCTTCCATTTCCAGAATGGGATGAAACAGGGTTGTGTTGTCTGCATGCCTTTTATGCATTCTTTTCGGTCAAAATGTTTGCTTCATTGGTTTCTCTCCTCCGTATTTACTGAGTTTTGATGTTGAAATCAAGACAAATTTAATATGGATTTTATTGGGGGTGAGAATTCAATGTTACTGTAACCAATTTCAAAATAATATAAAGCTAACAACTACTGATAGATACACCATAGACACAAAACGCTTGAATATCCTGATCTTGCCCTCCAGCAAACATTTGACTTGTTTGTTGTGTCAGATTAAATTAACTGCTTGTTTTGCAGAATTACAAAGCATAAACTCACACGTGTGCTAACTATTAAAAAGCTGGGCTTTTTGTTTTTGTTTTATAGCAGGTTTGCTATGTTGAAAAAGAGGAAGGAATTGTTAAGGAATATAGTTTTATATTGTTTAGCACAGAGGAGAATGCTTAATTATTTAAATACTTTATGAAAACATCCTTTTTTCCCTATGTCTCTTAAATTTGGGAATCTGAACATTAACTTTAAATATTTTAAAGAGGAAATTCTTAGGTTTATTAGTGTTCCAGATGCAGGGCTGTAATACTATTTTTTTCTTGACTTCACAAATAGTTACATCAGTCTGAACTATCACTCAATTGAGGACTGTTACACTGGTTTTTACTTGTCTGGTTTGCAGCTATTTGATGATTTTAAGAAGTCTTAAGAGCAGCAATTATTTATTCACAACACTTCGTTCTCAACAGTGTTTTATAAAATATCTATTTTCAATAAACATGTTGTGTTTTTTGTAAATGTTCTCCTGTAATTTTTCCACAATAACATTTGCTTCTTCTAAAATAGAACATTTGGAAAAGATTTCCTGTTTTTCTTTGAGGTTGTAATTCCAATAATTGTCAATAAGATGTTGCTTCCCAGCTTAGGTGGGACATTTAAACTGTGTGCACATGAGATGCTAAATTGAAAGCACCAGATAACAAGCACACATTGCAGGCAACTTTAATTATGTTTCTTGGCACATTATTTCAGCCACAAATTTGGTTTCTGGAAACCAGGACATATCTTTGAAACCAGCCTGATTTTATCAAAAGGCCTGATTTAATCTCAATAACCTGAAATATAGCTAGGAATTATTGATAGCAATTTTGCATGCACTAAGTAAATTACTGTACTTCTTTTGTGGAGCAATAGAAATCTGTAATCTCTACATAATAGAAACTTTTCCATGGTTATTCAAATACTGAATGTTAATACAGTGTTCCCTCGACTTTCGCGGGGGATGCATTCCGAGACCGCCCGCGAAAGTCGAATTTCCGCGAAGTAGAGATGCGGAAGTAAATACTGTACACCCTTTACTTGACCCTTTCCTGGCGGAGTGCTCAGTGCTTTGCTGAATAGTATTTTGTTAAACAAATAGAACTTGAAAGTGATAGAGTCTGTTCATATTCAAAAAATCTCAGTGGTGGCATTGTTAGTGTGCAATGCTACTAATTCTTTTGGCTAGGAACAATATCACAAGCCTTCCCTTAACACTTTAAACCCCTAAATTACAATTTCCCATTCCTTTAGCAACCATTTAGATTATTACTCACCATGTTTATTTATTAAAGTTTATTAAAATAATATTTATTAAAGGCAGACTAAAGTTTGGCGATAACATATGACATCATCGGGCGGGAAAAACCGTAGTATAGGGGGGAAACCCGCAAAGTATTTTTTTATTAATATTTTTGAAAAACCGTGGTATAGACTTTTCGCGAAGTTTGAACCCGCGAAAATCGAGGGAACACTATATTTTTAAATGTGAAGTTAATGCTGTGCTAGAGACCCAACGTCTTGTGCTAGAGACCCAAGGAACTAGTAACGAAATACAGGTAGTCCTTGACTTAACGACCATAACCAGGACCAGAACTTCTGTTGTTAAGCAAGGCAATTATGAAATGAGTCAAACCTAATTTTTGCTATAGTGGTTAATTGAATCACTGAGTTGTTCAGTAAATCAGGTCCACATTGTCAGAGATAGTTAGGAAGCTCACAAATTGAAATCACTGATACTGCCACATGCTCATTTGGCCAAGTGCCCAAATTTGGATCGTGTAACTGGGGATGCAGCGGTTGTAAAAGTGAGGACCGGTTATATGCAGTGAAGGGTTACCAAAATTTTTACTACCACAATGTGGGCGTGGCTTATGCAGGACACCCTGCATTTTCTTTCAACATCTTTCAGTGCAAATTGAATGTTCTGGGGTGAACTCCATTTTCGCTACCCCACTGCATTCCCCCCAGTAATAGGCAGCCAAAGGTTTTACTGCCACACTGTGGGTGTGGCTTATTTTGTGGGTGTTGCTTAATAGTCATGTGACTGGTTTAAATTCAATTACTGTGGATTTACCAACCATGTCTGCTGGAAGTTTGTTCCAAACAGAACCTCTTTTCCCCCACAATCCCACCCATGGTCCTTGAAACTGCACACATTTCTGACACAGTGGTAACACACGCAGATCCATTTTTTTAAAATAATAATAATAATAATAAAAAATAACCAACAAGGAATTTCCTACCTTCTCCTCGTGGAAAGGTTTTCTTCGCTTTCACTTATTACCAAGACTCTGCTGGAACCTCCCTGGCTCGCTTCATGCATCACTTCAATCTGGATGTTATTTTTGGAAAACACAGGAACACAAAACAGAACAAAAGAAAAAAAGTTTTGAGAGTCAGGACTCCTTTAGCTGCCTAGAATAAGGGTCTCCAACCTTGGCAACTTTAAGACTTGTGGACTTCAACTCCCAGAATTCTGGGATCTGGCTGAGGAATTCTGGGAGTTGAAGACCACAAGTCTTAAAGTTGGCAAGGTTGGAGACCTCTGGCCTAGAAGACAATTTCTAAATTTCCTATAAAAATTAAGCTGTTAACTCACATCTTAAACAAACGAAAATGCAAAAATCATCCTGGTTTGGCTGGCAAGTTTGTTTTAACTCTAAAACTGGTCATCTCACAACCACATTCATTCATTCATTCATTCATTCATTCTTTATTTGTTATTTATTTATTCATTGTTTGTATTTATTTATTAAATTTACATTGCCGCCCATTCAGCCATGGCGACTCAAGGCAGCTTACAGAACAATCCCAATTATGCTGCCCAATTCTTACTTGGCCGCAACCTTTATATTAAAAAATAAATAAATATCAGGAATTCATTTATGCATAATTAACTTTGAAGTCCAATGACTCTTGAAAAAAATGTCTAAGTCTGGACTTTTACGTGGTTGTCCGTTCTAGTATTTACTCCTCTTCCTCAGTTACTTCCCTATCTAAAATTAAGCATCTGGTTAGTTAGTTAGTTAGTTAGTTAGTTAGTTATTAGATTTGTATGCTGCCCCTCTCCGAATACTCGGAGTTATTGGTTTATAAATAAACCAATAATTGTTGCATGTCTGTCTTTGTATTTTTGTGTTATAATCAATAAAATTAATAACATTTGAAAAAAAATAGTCACAACTGAACAGCAACAAAAGGTTTAGTCAATCAAGCCATTTTTGACTGGAGATCGATTTTAATTATTAGTATTTGCTTCCTTTTGTCAGATCTGTTTCCAAAGATCATGGGGAACAAAGTTGATGGCCCAATCCTGTTCTATAAGATGAACCTACACTTCTGGGTACATCTGTGTTTTGGAAGGTGGAAAACAGATATATTAAATTTTGCAATGATTTCACCTTCCAGTTTTACTTCCAACACACCTCCACCAAAACCTTCTGAAACACGGCACCACCAAAAATTGAGTTAAGAATAGAAATCAAAGAGTTGAGAAAAATTTGAGGGAGGCAACCCAAAAAGAGAAGAAAAAGAGGATTTAAAATATAGAACAGGGTAAAAGAAAAGGGATAAAAAAAAGAATAAGAATGTGTATGTTAAATTAGTATAACAGGATTAAATAATTTTGAATAAATTGCTTTTTGTGGTGATAAGAATAAAAAATAATAACACTTTTGAATACAAGATATGAATACAGAAGTGTGAGAAACAGACAAATAGCCTATTGGACTAGCAGAGTTCATAGGTCTCAGGAAGATATTAGGCTCTAAAAAGTTACACGAACTAAAGTTTTAGACAGAAAGATTGCAAAGTGTCTACAACTATCTGTAATCCTACTGAGCTGTTGCTGTGAAATGTGAGTTTGCAAAGTATGCAACAACAACAACAACAACAACAACAACAACAGAGTTGGAGGCGACCTTGGGGGTCTTCTAGTCCAGTGTTTCCCAACCAGTGTGCCGTGGCACACTAGTCTGCCGCGGGACATGGTCAGGTGTGCTGCGAGCCCGGCCTGGCTAGAGCTTCCCTGGCGGTGATGGGAAGTGAGTTTTTGGGGCCTGGTGGGAGGGTGCCGGCCACTGTTGCTTCTAAGCTATATGGGCGTGTGCCCGCACAGCCATTAGGAAACACACACACACCCCGCAGAAATTTTTGAAGTGGTGCAAAGCCACGCAGTCCTGAATCGCTCCCTTCTCCGGCCAGCAAAGTCGGCTGCCCAGGAAAGCGCCGCGTTTGAATAGCACGCGTTTAAAAAGCGCACTGCTTTCCCAGGCAGCCGGCTTGCTAGCCGGAGAAGTGAGTGATCCGGGACTGCATGGCTTTGAGCCGTGATGACAACGGTGCCGTGGTGGCCTCCAAGCGCCGCCCTTCCTGTCGCCCCACCACCCGTTCTTGCAGGTAGAAATCGGGCGGGGTACCGGGAGGCGGAGGCAGCGCGTGGCCGGGCGCTGAGCACCATGGACACCTGGGAGGGCGAAGGGTTGAATGTGGCTGCTGCCTCTTAGGCTGAGGCGAAGGCGACGGCGACGGCAGAGTCCGCGCTGGGGTCGTGCGGGGCCGCTGATCCAGGGGTCCACGGACCGGCAAGCCGCCCTCCACTCTCTCTCCGTTCTCTCTCTCTCTTTCTCTCTCTGTTGCCGGCGTGGTGCACGAGAGAGAAAGAGAGAGAGAGAAAAAGGAGGGGAGAGAGAAAGCAAGAGAGAAAGAGAGAGAAGGAAAGCAAGAGACAAATCAAGAGAGAGAGAGAGAAAGCGTGTGTGAGAGAAAGAAAGAGAGAGAGAGAAAGAAAGAGAGGAAGAGAGAGAGAGAAAGCAAGAAAGAGAAAGAGTGAAGGAAAGCAAGAGAGAGAAAGAGAGAAAGAGAAAGCAAGAGAGAGAGAAAGCAAGGGAGAGAGAAAGAAAGCAAGAAATAAAGAGAGGAAGAGAGAAAGAAAGCAAGAGAGAAAGAGAGAAGGAAAGCAAGAGAGAGAGAAAGAGAGAGAGAGAGAGAAAGCAAGGGAGACAGAAAAAGAGAGAAAGAGTGTGTGTGAGAGAGAAAGCAAGAGAGAGAAAGCAAGAAAGAGAGAGAGGAAGAGAGAGAGAAAGAAAGAGAGAAAGAAAGAAAGAAAGAGAGAAAGAAAGAAAGAAAGAGAGAAAGAGGAAGAGAGAAGGAAAGCAAGAGAGAGAGAAAGAGAGAGAGAGAAAGCAAGGGAGACAGAAAGAGAGAATAAAAGAGAGATAGCAAGAGAGACAGAGAAAGATAGAGACAGAAAGAGAGAGAGAAAGAATGCAAGAGAGAGAAAGCAAGAAAGAGAGAAAGGGAGGGATGGAGGGCGAGAGAAAGAGCAAAAAAGAAAGGAAACAAGAAAGAAAGAGGGATGGAGAGAGAGAGGGAAAGAAAGAGGGAGGTAGAGAGAAATAGGGCGAAAGGGAGGAAGAGAGGGGTTTTTTGTCCAAACTTTTTTAGCCCCCCCCCCCCGGCTCCCCCCCTCCCACTCAATGTTCCCCAGGATTTTGTAAGTGTGAATAATGTGCCGCGGCTCAAAAAAGGTTGGGAAACACTGTTCTAGTCCATCCCCCTGCTTAGGCAAGAAAACCTACAAAGAAATGTTTATCCAACATTTTCTTAAAAACTTCCAGTGTTGGGGCATTCACAACTTCTGGAGTCAAGCTGTTCTACTGATTAATTTTCTAACTGTCAGGAAATTTCTGCTTAGTTCCAAGTTGCTTCTCTCCTTGTTTAGTTTCCACCCGTTGCTGCTTGTCCTACCCTCAGGTGCTTTGGGGAATAGCTTGACTCCCTCTTCTTTGTGGCAACCTCTGATATATTGCAACACTGCTATCATGTCTCCCCTAGTCCTTCTTTTCATTAAATTAGACATACCCAGTTCCTGCACGAATCCCAGCGACCGATAAGGTCCCACAGAGTTGGTCTTCTCCAGGTCCCGTCGACTAAACAATGTTGTTTGGCGGGCCCCACGGGAAGAGCCTTCTCTGTGGCGGCCCCGGCCCTCTGGAACCAACTCCCCCCGGAGATTAGAACTGCCCCCACCCTCCCTGTCTTTCGTAAACTACTCAAGACTCACTTATACCACCAGGCATGGGGGAGTTGAGATATTCCTCCCCCCTAGGCCATTACAAGTTATGTATGGTATGTTTGTGTGTATGTTTGGTTTTATAATAAGGGTTTTTAGTTGTTTTATTATTGGGTTGTTACATGTTGTTTTTATCATTGTTGTTAGCCGCCCCGAGTCTATGGAGAGGGGCGGCATACAAATCCAATTAATAATAATAATAATAATAATAATAATAATAATAATAATTATTATTATTATTATTATTATTATTATTATTATTATTATTATTATTATTATTATTATTAAACCTCCAATCTCCTAATGCAGTGTTTCCCAACCTTGGCAACTTGAAGATATTTGGACTTCAACTCCCAGAATTCCCCATCCAGCAAACGCTGGCTGGGGAATTCTGGGAGTTGAAGTCCAGATATCTTCAAGTTGCCAAGGTTGGGAAACACTGCCCTAATCTCTGCACTCCTTCTAGTGTCTCAGCCTCCTTTTTACATCATGGCGACCAAAACTGAATGCAGTAATTATGAAACTATGAAAAATAGAGAACTGAAACTAGATGAAGTCAGAGGTTTGAGTGTAGAAAAGTATAAAAAGAATTTCTTGGAAAGAGTTCAGGGACCTTTGACTGTAGCTAATTATGGCTGGATTTACAGTAGCTATGACAGTAGACCTCATTGCAATGAGTTGTTGATGTAAGATATATTTTTAATGATGGCTTTTTTTTCATGTTCTCAATTGCTCACGAAATAAACCTCTGTGTCTCAAAGAAAGATTTATTGTTTGTGGCTTGTCCGTTTCCCTTTTTGTTTTGTTGAAATTATTTTCCCCCACAGAAGAGTCATAATGTGGAATAAATAACTTGTATTAAATACATGTATGCACTAGTATGTAGAAATGAAACTACGAAATAATATTAGAAAATATGAAAATGGAAAATTGGTAATGTTGAAATGTGTTTTGTATGGGACATGAAAGAGTTTTGAGCTGATAAAGTGATAAGTGATAAAGTGATAGACAGCCAAGGAGATAAAATTAGTTTGTATTAAAGAGTAAGAATGATATGGAGAAGTGAAGTAAAATATTTGAAAGTTTGAAACATGTGCATGTACATTAGAAATTTACAAAGTGGGGGTGGGTGGGTCACATCTTTGATTGCTACAGGGTGTCCAGGGGGGGGAAGCATTTTGAAATTCCCTGATATTTCCCTGACATTTCCCTGTAACTTGCAATCTAATTAAGGCGCAGTCGTAGATGACGTCATACCAAATGGCTAAGCCGTGGAGAAATATCGGTAGCTGAGAAAGCAAGTTGTTGCCACAGTTATGCTCATTTTTGCTTGACTCTGCCAGGCAGCGCAATCATTTTTTTTAATCATGATTTTTCCCTGACTTTTAAACATTTTAATACAGTTTGTTTTCCCCCCTGATTTATTCCATTTTTTCCACAAATTTCCTAATAATTCTCTGATATTTCCCGAACCGCCGATTTCCCTGATAATTCCCTGATTTCCAAGTATGCTGGACACCCTATTCTTAGAAAGCAAAAGGAGAGTAGGAAAAAAGGGAAAGAAAATAAAAGGGGGAAATGATTAAAAGATAGATATTAAGATGAAAAGAAATTATGAGAGAAGTATCCAAAATGAAATGATAATGAATTGGAAACATTTTTAAAAAGTATCGTTAAGACCATTGTATGGAAGTATGAAACTCAGAAAACAAATGCTCACCAAAAACAAACAAAACATTGGTGGGGGGGGTGGAGATAGGCCCAACCTTATGAGTGTATATGTGTTTTGGAAAGTGGAAAACAGATAAATTACATTTTGCAATATTTGACCTGCCGGTTTTACTTCCAACACACGTCCACCAAAATCTTCTGAAACATGGTGCCACTAAAAATGGACGTTGTTATGTATTTGCAGGTAGTCCTCAATTTACAACTGGCTGTTTTAACTACCATTCAAAGTTATGATGAACCTACCCAAGTTCTACTTACAACTCTATTTTGAAGTTCCAATGTCTGCTTCCTCTCCCCCACTGTCATGTGATCATATATTGGGCCTTTGGAACTGGCCGTTTGCAGCGTCTTGTGGTCACATTTTTGGCAAAACACAGCCAGTAGCTACAATGGGTTCAATTAACAAAGCTTTCTAGGCCCAGGATTGAAAGTCTAGTCTCGTAGGGTATTCTATTTCGAGTGGAGGAGTGAAGGGCTCTTCTGGTGAAGTATCTTTGGACATTTTCAAAGGTGTTAATGTCTGAGATGCGATATGGGTTCCAAACAGATGAGCTGTATTGGAGGATGGGTCTGGCAAAAGTTTTGTAAGCTCTGGTAAGTAGTGTGAGATTGCCAGAGCAGAAGCTACGTAGAATTAGGTTTACAACTCTTGAAGCCTTCTTGGCTATGTTGTTGCAGTGGGCTTTGGCACTTAAATCTTTTGTTATTAGTATACCGAGTGCTTTAACCGACTGGGGGTTATCTGTGATAATTTGATTATTCAGTTCATATTTGGAGTTCAGATTCTTTTTCCCAATGTGTAGGACAGAGCATTTGCTAGTTGAGATTTGGAATTGCCATGTGTTAGACCACTGTTTCCCAACCTTGGCAACTTGAAGATATCTGGACTTCAACTCCCAGAATTCCCCAGCCAGCATTCTCTGGCTGGGGAATTCTGGGAGTTGAAGTCCAGATATCTTCAAGTTGCCAAGGTCGGGAAACACTGTGTTAGACCACTCAAAAACAGAGTCCAGGTCTTTTTGGAGAGTAGTTGTGTTTCTCTCCTGAAAACTTAATTTGCAAATATCAAAACTCTCTTACCTTAATTCCACCTTTAGCCTTCTTTACACTTTTCTTTTTTGACAAATCTGCATCAGAAATGGATTTTGGAGGGCTGGGGATTTCTGCTGATCTTCTATTGGGAGCTGGTGGAGGGGGAAGAGAGACCAAATAAACAGAAGTCAGAAAATGCCACACTACAAGCACATCACAAACACAACTGGCAGCTCACTGGATTTGCCAGCATTTCTAGTTTTGTCACCAGATGTCTGAGGTAAAAATTATCTAAATTAATTGCACTGATTATATCACAGAAATTTAAAAACTTAAGAATTATTTTCTCTCTTCTCCCCTTTTGACTTATCATTTGTTGCGTCAAACAACATCAAAAGGCTTAAGGGAATGATCACAATTTAACTGGAGTTTCAGCCACCTCCATCAGGGGTGGGTAACTATGGCCTCTTTACTACCTGTGGACTTCAACTCCCAGAATTCCTGAGTCAGCCATGTTGCAATTGTGTGATGTCTTGCTTAATGACAGTGTTGCTGGTCACAGTTATGCTTGGTTTTTTTATATATATATATATATATATATATATATATATATATATATATATATATATATATATATATATATATATATATAATTTATTTTTCTAAATAAATAAATAAATAGCAGGTATTGGTATGAAAATAAACAAAAGCAAAGTACCGTATTTTTTGGAATATAAGATGCACCTATTTTCTCCCTAATAGAGGCTGATAATTTGGGTGTGTCTTATACTCTGAATGTAGCTTCCCCCCCCTCCCCAGCCCTAACTAGGTGCTAATGATGCTCCCAGCTCTTACCTTGCAGGCTATTTAATTGTTTCTCTCTGCGAAGAATATTTTCCAAGCCCTAACTTGGAGTGACATAGGGGAAGGTTTGGTAGGGAAGGTTTGCCTATTTGCCGATGACTCTAAGTGTGCAATAGGGTTGATATTCCTGCAGGCGTCTGTAATATGGTAAATGATTTAGCTTTACTAGATAAATGGTCAAAGCAATGGAAACTGCAGTTTAATGTTTCCAAATGTAAAATAATGCACTTGGGGAAAAGGAATCCTCAATCTGAGTATTGTATTGGCAGTTCTGTGTTAGCAAAAACTTCAGAACAGGAAGGATTTAGGGGTAGTGATTTCTGACAGTCTCAAAATGGGTGAGTAGTGTGGTCGGGCGGTAGGAAAAGCAAGTAGGATAGCTTGGCTGCATAGCTAGAGGTATAACAAGCAGGAAGAGGGAGATTGTGATCCCGCTATATAGAGCTCTGGTGAGACCACATTTGGAATACTGTGTTCAGTTCTGGAGACCTCACCTACAAAAAGATTTTGCCAAAATTGAACAGGTCCAAAGCTACAAGAATGGTGGAAGGTCTTAAGCATAAAACGTATCAGGAAAGACTTAATGAACTCAATCTGTATAGTCTGGAGGACAGAAGGAAAAGGGGGCACATTTAAATATGTTAAAGGGTTAAATAAGGTTCAGGAGAGAAGTGTTTTTAATAGGAAAGTGAACACAAGAACAAGGGGGCACAATCTGAGGTTAGTTGGGGGAAAGATTAGAAGTAACGTGAGAAAATATTATTTTACTGAAAGAGTAGTAGATGCTTGGAACAAACTTCCAGCAGACATGGTTGGTAAATCCACAGTAACTGAATTTAAACATGCCTGGGATAAACATATATCCATCCTAAGATAAAATACAAGAAATAGTATAAGGGCAGACTAGATGGACCATGAGGTCTTTTTCTGCTGTCAATCTTCTATGTTTCTATGACATCGGCAGATAACACCTGGCCAAGATAAACAGCATCAGAATCACTCTGTTGCAAGCGATTCCCAAAAAACTTTACCTAATGAGGCAGGACGGACGGTTTTAGGAGAGGGTCTCTTGGGCGAAGATTCGGGATGAGGGGCAACGGGTTGTACTGGCCGGGTCTGTTTTGCTGCCAACTTCTTCAGGCTGACTTGTCTCTTCTCAAACATTTCTTGCACATCTTCGAGTTTCTGCAGTACTCTTTGGGCATTGCTCTTCAGGAGAAAAAAATAAATACATTGAGGTTATGCAATGCTTCTAACTCAAAAGCAACATTTCAGCACCTGATGCTTGGTCCTAGAGTTGACTCAGATGTCCAACCTCAGCAACTCTAAGATTTTTATTTATTTATTTATTTTGTCAAGTACATATTGGTAGTATACAAAGATATAACAATGTTTATATTTATTTATTTATTGGATTTGTATGCCGCCCCTCTCCGTAGACTCGGGGCGGCTAACAGTAGCAATAAAGCAGTGTACAATAGTAGTCTGATGTTAGAAATAATTAAAAGCCCATTAATATAAAAAACCAAACATACATACATACATACCATGCATAGAATTGTAAAGGCCTAGGGGGAAGAGGGTCTCAATTCCCCCATGCCTGACGGCAGAGGTGGGTTTTAAGCAGCTTACGAAAGGCAAGGAGGGTGGGGGCAATTCTAATCTCTGGGAGGAGTTGGTTCCAGAGGGCCGGAGCTGCCACAGAGAAGGCTCTTCCCCTGGGTCCCACCAAGCGACATTCTTTAGTTGACGGGACCCGGAGAAGATCCACTCTGAGGGACCTAACTGGTCGCTGGGATTCGTGCAGCAGAAGGCGGTCCCTGAGATAATCTGGTCCGGTGCCATGAAGAGCTTTATAGGTCATAACCAACACTTTGAATTGTGATCGGAAACTGATCGGCAACCAATGCAGACTGCGGAGTGTTGGTGTAACATGGGCATACTTA
Source organism: Erythrolamprus reginae (assembly GCF_031021105.1). Lineage (NCBI taxonomy): Eukaryota > Metazoa > Chordata > Lepidosauria > Squamata > Dipsadidae > Erythrolamprus > Erythrolamprus reginae. The sequence continues at coordinate 109,527,813 of NC_091954.1, forward strand.
GGGAAGCCCATGATTGCTCTCGCAGCTGCATCCTGCACGATCTGAAGTTTCCAAACATTTTTCAAAGGTAGCCCCATGTAGAGAGCGTTACAGTAGTACTGTACATGATACTAGTAAGAGAGAAACAAGGAGTGGAAATAAAAATATTAAAACAAGTTCCAAGAAGTGTCAGAGAGAGCAGAAGAGATTACCAGTTTCTTACCAGAATTTTGATCAAAGAAAATATAACCTATCGTTGGTTAATCCCACAAGGTCTTTCTCTGACATGGCGTTCTACAAGATACAAGCTGGAAAATGTAGAACAAGCTAGGTATTTCTTTGAAAATAGTGGCATCAGCCACATGGACTTTTCAGATAAACAACAAGAGGCTCAACAACAACCAGCACAACAGCAACCAGGGGAGATATTAGCAATCCAACAAGAAGAACTTTTGGGGGCCACTGCCCAAGTAATAGAGCAGGACCAAGGTGCTATAAGAAGAGTTCAGCCTCAGCGAGAAACCAAAAAACCTACTAAATGACAACAACTAAAGATCTAAAGATCTTTTCGGTAAATGTTAATGGACTTAATGAACCAAGGAAAAGGAAACAAATCTTCTCTAAAATCAGAAATCAAAATGCTCAAATTGCAATATTACAAGAAGTACATATCAAAAAAGATAACCAAAAATTATTGTTGAATCCCAAAATTGGAAAAATGTATGCTGCATTAGCAGATCAAAAAAAAAGAGGTGTGGTGATGTATGTAGAGAATTCTATAAATTCCAAACAAATATATAAGGATAATGATGGTAGAATACTGATTGTACAAGTTGATATTGAACCTAGACCTATAGTGGTTGTTTCTATTTATGCTCCCAATGAAGACCAAATGACATTTTATAAAAATTTACATCAAATAATAATAGATTTAGCTATTGAGAATGTATTAATAATAGGTGATTTTAATGCTATTGTGAATAGGCAATTAGACCATTCAGGGGGAGGGAGTCATAATAAAAGGAAAAAAACAAAAAGAAATCTACTACCTAGTACTTTCCAAAAAATGAAAACAGAATTATTGTTAAATGATATATGGAGGGAAAGACACCCCCATAAAAGACAATTCACGTTTTATTCTAATCCTCACAAAATCTGGACAAGAATAGACATGGTATGGACACCAAAAATGGTTGCAGAACAAATAAGGGAAGTAGAGATAGATGTTAATACATGGGCTGACCACAACCCAATAGTGGTCTATATAAGAAGGAACAACAAACAGAATATTTGGCGGATGAATAGAAATATACTAAATGATAAGAAATATAAGGATTGGATCGAAAAGGAATTAAAAATATTTCTTGAAATTAATAAAACCCCAGACACCACTCCACAGAATCTATGGGATACACTCAAAGCTTATATAAGAGGGTTAACAATATCTTATACAGCAAAATACAATAAGGAAAATAAATTAAAGTACGTACAATTAATAAATGAATTAAAACAATTGGAATTTGCATCGCAGCAACACACCAAGAACAGAGACTTTAAAACAGAAATAAATGTAATTAAACATAAAATTAGAATTATAGAACAAAATCAAATAACTGAAAAAATTAAAAGAGCAAAACAACATTATTTTGAACATGCAAATAAACCAGGCAGATGGTTAGCATATAAACTTAGAAAGCAGAGTCAATCCAAATTGATAAAAAAATTAGAAGACAAAGATGGTACAATAAAATATGATACAGAAGGAAAGGCAGATATTGTTTATAATTTTTATAAAGATCTTTATGCCAAAGACAATGTTAGTGAAGATGAGGTTTTTAATTACTTACAGGCTTCAAAATTACCACAAATAACAGAAGATCAACAGACTATGTTGGATGGACCAATAACAATGGAAGAACTCCTAACTATAATTAAAAAACAGAAAAACAATAAGGCCACTGGTCCAGATGCTATACCGGCAGAATGGTATAAGATAGACAATGAAATAGTAAGAAACTATATGTTAGAAACTTTTAACTTATGTAGACTTGAGGGTAAAGTTCCGAAATCTTGGTCAGAATCGTTGACAACTTTAATACACAAATCCGGCACTGACCCAGTAAAAATCAAAAATTATAGACCCATATCTTTATTAAATGTAGATTATAAAATATTTATTGCCATTTATGCAGATAGACTTAAAAGAATTATAAATGGAATAATACATCAAGACCAAAATGGATTTCTACCAGGGCGACAAATTAAAAATAATCTTAGAACAGTAATAAACACATTAGAATACTATGAACAACACCCAGATAAGACAGCATCCTTAATGTTCTTAGATGCTCAAAAGGCCTTTGACAACGTTAACTGGACATTTATAAAAATGCAATTAAATAAAATGAGATTTGGCTCAAAATTTGTTAATTTAATAGATACTATATACTCAAAACAAACGACTAAGATAATATTAAATAATAACCAATTACAAGCACTTGATATAAATAAGGGAGTTCGTCAAGGATGTCCTATATCACCATTGTTATTTATTATGACACTTGAAACTTTATTAATTAAAATAAGAGCGGATTCCGAAATAAAAGGTTTAACTATAGGAGACGAAACTTACAAACTCCAAGCTTTTGCAGATGATTTAACGTTTATAATTGAAGAACCGATAACAACCGTTCCTTCTTTATTGCAAACTATTGAACAATACGGAAAGGTAGCAGGTTTAAAGATAAATAAAAGCAAAACTTCTTTCTTAACTAAAAATATGAATAAAATACAAGAAACTAAATTAGAAAATATTTCTGGAATAAAAACCGTAAAGAAAGTAAAATATTTAGGAATAAATTTAACAGCGAAAACTATAACATTAAAAAATGATAATTACATAAAATTATTATCAGAAATTAAAAAAGATTTAGAAACATGGAATAACCTGAAAATATCATTTTTAGGAAGAATTGCCACAATCAAGATGAATATTCTGCCTAAGGTTTTATTTCTCTTTCAGGTAATTCCAATAAACCCAGGGGGAACTTTTTTTAAAACTTTGACAAACTTAGTTAAAAAATTTATATGGCAAGGGAAAAAAGCAAGGATAAAAATAAACTGTTTGGAAGACATTAAAGAAAGAGGAGGATTTGCTCTTCCAAACTGGAAATTATATTACCAGGCCGCCGCCTTAACATGGATTAAAGATTGGATAACTTTAGAGAATAAAAGAATATTAAATTTAGAAGGACATGATCTTATGCTGGGTTGGCATGCATTTATATGGTATGACAAGGAAAAAAATCACTCATATTTTAAAAGACACACATTAAGGAAGTATTTACTAGAGGTTTGGAAGGACATAAAGAAAAATCACTTCTTAAATGTTCCAGAATGGATAGCCCCCCTAGAAGCAATAACACATCCAAAATCCATAAAAGACACGAAAATATTTTATAGATATAAAGAATTATTAAATGATCAGATGAAGCTAAAGCCTAGGAATAAACTACAAGAAGAAGGGATAATAATAGATTGGTGGCATTATGCCCAGATTCGATCCAGATACCAGAAGGATATAACTCTTTACACTTTTAATAAAAGTAAGAATTTGCTAAGTCATTTAATTATTAACAATTCAGTAAAAATGATAGGGAAAATATATAAATTTCTTATCGCTCACAAAAATATAGAGTTGACTCTAAAAGATACCATGATAAGATGGTGCAGAAATATAGGTAAGGAAATAGATATAGATACTTGGGAAAAAGTCTGGATTAATAATTGGAAAATGACCAAGTCAGTTTCATTAAAAGAAAACCAAATTAAAATGTTTTATAGATGGCACCTTCCACCAAACAGGATAGCAAAAATGTTTCCTAAAACATCCCCACTGTGTTGGAAATGCAAGAAAGATATAGGAACTTATTACCATCAATGGTGGACATGTGGTAAAGCTAAAATTTATTGGAAGATGATTGAGAAGATATTAAAAGAAATATTAAAACATGACATAGATAACACCCCGGAATTTTACTTATTAGGAATTACTAATCAGACTTATAAGAAGGAAACTCTTTACTTAATCATACACATATTAACTGCGGCTAGAATAATATATGCGCAAAACTGGAAGGGGGAGGAAATCCCCAAGAAAGAAGAAGTTATAGCTAAAATATTAGATTGCGCCGAAATGGATATGATGACAAGACGATTAAACGATCAAGAAGATACAAAATTTTATGAAACATGGAACAACATATATAAATGGTTAGATAAGAAAAAATAAGAGATAGATCTGTTTTTATTTAGGTAATAACAATATTAGATGTATTTGTTGATGATTTTGATATAGTAGTTTACTCATAAGCGATATATTAAAAATTTTGTTTTATGTATGTTTAGTACTTGAGATTTGTTTAAATGTTTGATTAGATGAATATATTACACATAAACAACATATTAAGCATTTTTACTTATATCGTACTAATATTATATTTAAGATTTGAAAATTTTTTACTAGACTTTTTAACATTTAACAAATGTTTGATTATGTATTCTTTTTTCTATTTGAATGTATACTTTCAAAAGAAGCGGGGAAATACATCCCCATTTTATGTTTAATGTTTGTATGTCTGTATGTCTGTTTTATGAAAAATAATAAAAAAATTGAAAAAAAAAAAAAAAAGGACAGGGGACGGTAGGCACACTGGTGCACTTATGCACGCCCCTTACTGACCTCTTAGGAATCGGGAGAGGTCAACAGTGGATAGCCTAAGGGTAAAGTTTTGGGGGTTCGGTGATGATACTACAGAGTTCCACGCATTAACTACTCAGTTACTAAAGTCGTATTTCCTGCAGTCGAGTTTGGAGCAGTTTACTTTAAGTTTGTATCTGTTGAGTGCTCGTGTGTTGTTGTGGTTGAAGCTGAAGTAGTCATTGACAGGAAGGCACGTTGTAGCAGATGATTTTATGGGCTATGCTTAGGTCGTGTTTAAGGCGGCGTAGTTCTAAGATTTCTAAACCTTGCATAGGGTATTCTGTTGCGAGTGGAGCAGTGGAGGGCTCTTCTGGTAAAGTATCTCTGGACATTTTCTGAAGTGTTTATGTCCGAAATGCGGTGTGGGTTTCAGACAGATGAATTGTCTTCAAGTATTGGTCTGGCAAAAGTTTTGCATGCTCTGGTTAGCAGTGTGAGATTACCGGAGCAGAAGCTACAAAGGATTAGGTTAACAACTCCTGAAGCCTTTTGGTGATGTTGTTGCAGTGGGTTTTGGCACTTAGGATTTCAACTCCCACAATTCTGGGACTTGAAGTCCATAAGTCTTAAATCTGCCAAGGCTGGACATGTCTGGTGTTGGCTATCAACAGACATTAGTGCCTTCAGATTTGAATGCTTTCAAATACCTTTGGACCAGTGTTTCCCAACCTTGGCAACTGGAAGATATTTGGACTTCAACTCCCAGAATTCCCCAGCCAGCGAATGCTGGCTGGGGAATTCTGGGAGTTGAAGTCCAGATATCTTCAAGTTGCCAAGGTTGGGAAACACTGCTTTAGACAAAGGTCCATCAAACATTGGCTACCCACTTAGGATCTTACCTTTATTTCTGGGGTGAGAATCGTCTCAAACTGATTGTAGAACTCCTTTGCATTCAGCATCTGGTGGTCTTTGAGACTTTCCAGGAACTTCTCTATCTCACAAAGTGCAGTTTCAGCGCCCTCTTGTGTTTGGCATTTGTCTACAGCTTGGGAAGCTAAGAGGTAGATTCCAGCCTCACCCCACTGGCCAGCCTAAAAAAGGGGGAAATAAATATACTGTTAAAAGCTCAGATAATGTGTCTGTACAATATGCTCATTAATAATAATTAACAATAATGATTTATTCGATTTGTATGCTGCCCCTCTCCGAAGACTCAGGGTGGCTCAAAACAACAATAAAAAACAATATTATAGCGAAAGAAATCTAATATTTAAAAAGAAGCATATAAAACCCTATCATATTTGAAAACCAAACAACACATACATACCAAACATAAAATATAAAGAGCCTGGGGGAAAGGTGTCTCAACTCCCCCATGCCTGGCGGTATAGATGGGTCTTGAGTAGTTTACGGAAGACAAGGAGGGTGGGGCAGTTCTAATCTCCGGGACGAGTTGATTCCAGAGGGCCGGGGCCGCCACAGAGAAGGCTCTTCCCCTGGGGCCCGCCAAACGACAATAATAATTCTATTGCAACCTTTTTTTGTAAAAAAAATCTGGGTCTGGGGGAGACCACCTAAAAGCTGATGTATTCTCTAATCCATTCAGGGGGGAAAAAACTTAGATCAGAGAAACATCTGCAAAAGCCTTTTCCCCCCTCCGGTGCCGAAAGAGCGGGCGCCGGCGCTATCGCGCATACGCGACTGCCCACAACCACAATTCAATGCCTGGGGAGAGTGAAAACAGCTTCCCCCACCCCTGGAGGCCCTCTAGAGTCTGGAAACAGCCTGTTTCCCAACTTCTGGTGGGCACAGTAGGCTGGTTTTTCACTCTCTGCAGGCTCCAAACGCTTCTCTGGAGCCAGGAGATGGAAAAAAGGCTCTCTCCCATTCCCCCAGAGGCTCTCCGGAAGCCAAAAATGCCCTCCCGAACCAAAATCACATGCACGTTGGAGCTGAGCTAGGGCAATGACTCGTGTGCCAGTAGATATGACTGTGCGTGCCACCTGTGGCACCTGTGCCATAGCTTCGCCATCATTGGCCAGGATAATGAGCCAGGGTGGCGCAGCAGGTAGAGTGCTGTACTGCAAGCCACTGAAGCTGACTTGTAGATCTGAAGGTCAGCGGTTCAAATCTCATTACCGGCTCAAGGTTGACTCAGCCTTCCATCCTTCCGAGGTGGGTAAAATGAGGACCCGGATCGTGGGGGCAATAGCCTAGCTCTGTTAAAAAAGTGCTATTGCTAACATGTTGTAAGCCGCCCTGAGTCTAAGGAGAAGGGCGGCATAAAAATCAAACAAACAAACAAACAAATAAATAATCTGGAAAAAACTGTTGAAATAAGCAAAATCAACTTGGTTACAGAATTTGCTTTCCTGATGCCAAGAGTTGAAACTTTTGTTGGAAAACTCCAAATATTTTTAAGCAACCAACAGTTAGGGGTAGTCCTCAGTTGACTGACTCTTTGAAGTTACGATGACACCGAAAAAGTGAGTTATGACTGCTTCTCACAGTTATGACCATGGTGCCATCATCAAAGTTCCGACGCTTGGCAACGGGTTTATATTTATGATGGTTGCACTATCTCGGAGTCACACAAATTACCTCTTGCAACCTTCTGACAATTAAAGTCAATGGGGAAGCCAGATTCAATTAAAAACTAAGTTACTAATGTAACTGCGGTAAAACGGGGCTAAAGGCACAAAAGTAGATGCAAAAAAGAAACCTTGGGATAAATGGTACAACTGGATTGAGAAGAGAATAATTTAAAGAGAAGATGAGAGATTAAAACATATTTAGATGATAACAGTTAAAGTACACAAATACTAACGTTCAACAAGATAAATTCATTTTATTTTTTTATTGATGAAAGTAACTAACCAAACTTGAAACTGTTGCATATTGATTCAGAAATGGGTTATGGTCTGCACGTTTTCTCTTTTTATTGTATTGGAAAATCTAAATAAAGTTTTAAAAGTTTTTTAAAAAAACCACGGGGCTAAAATTAACTTAATACAGTAGTACCCCTAGATACGAGCATAATTCGTTCCATAAGGGAGCTTGTATCTCGAGGCAACTCGTATCTGGAACAAGTTGTTTTTCCCCTCCGAGATAAACAAAAGCAAGGATTCTTGCGCCACCTAGTGGACGCTCGGCTCATATCCTGAATTTCAGCTCGGGAATAGAATAGAAATGTCTCTCTCCTCGTGGCTCGTATCTTGAAATACTCGCATGTAGAGCAGCTCATATCTAGAGGTACTACTGTAATTCTCACTCAACAACAGGAATTTGGGGCTCAACTGCGGCAGTAAGACTGCATGTATATTGTTCTGTGAATCTTTGATACTATTGAGCAATTATTTTTTTTCAGACCTTTATTCAAAGTTACCCAGGCTCTTACCTTGTCTAACTGTCTGTGTAATTCAAGGGATTTCCCCAAGAGATCGTATTTTTTCTTGGTTTCATTGGCAAAGTCATCACAGATCCTTCTGAGTTCAACACATTTCGGTCTGATGGAGTCGATTGCATAATGGTCGTTTTGGATCAGCTGGTCTCCATGGACAGCCAAGGACTGGGCTCTTTCCAATGGTTCCTGTGTAAGAAGGAAGGACAAAGAAAACACCAAAAGGCTTAAGGGAACAATCACAATTTAACTGGAGTTTCCGCCACCTCCTCCATCAGGGGTGGGTAACAATGGCCTCTTTACTACCTGTGGACTTCAACTCCCAGAATTCCTGAGTCAGCCATGTTGCAATTGTGCGGTGTCTTGCTTAATGACAGTATTGCTGGTCACAGTTATGCTTGTTTATTTTATAGAAACATAGAAGTCTGACGGCAGAAAAAGACCTCATGGTCCATCTAGTCTTCCCTTATACTATTTTCTGTATTTTATCTTAGGATGGATATGTTTATCCCAGGCATGTTTAAATTCAGTTACTGTGGATTTATCTACCAAGTCTGCTGGAGGTTTGTTCCAAGGATCTACTACTCTTTCAGTAAAATAATATTTTCTCATGTTGCGTTTGATCTTTCCCCCAACTAACTTCAGAGTGTGTCCCCTTGTTCTTGTGTTCACTTTCCTATTAAAAACACTTCCCTCCTGGACCTTATTTAACCCTTTAATATATTTAAATGTTTCGATCATGTTCCCCCTTTTCCTTCTGTCCTCCAGACTATACAGATTGAGTTCATTAAGTCTTTCCTGATAGGTTTTATGCTTAAGACCTTCCACCATTCTTGTAGCCCGTCTTTGGACCCGTTCAATTTTGTCAATATCTTTTGTAGGTGAGGTCTCCAGAACTGAACACAGTATTCCAAATGTGGTCTCACCAGCACTCTATATAGTGGGATCATAATCTCCCTCTTCCTGCTTGTGATACCTCTAGCTATGCAGCCAAGCATCCTACTTGCTTTCCCTACCGCCTGACTGCACTGTTCACCCATTTTGAGACTGTCAGAAATCACTACCCCTAAATCCTTTTCTTTTGAAGTATTTGCTAACACAGAACTGCCAATACAATACTCAGATTGAGGATTCCTTTTCCCCAAGTGCATTATTTTACATTTGGAAACATTAAACTGCAGTTTCCATTGCTTTGACCATTTATCTATTAAAGCTAAATCATTTACCATATTACAGACGCCTCCAGGAATATCAACCCTATTGCACACTTTAGAGTCATCGGCAAATAGGCAAACCTTCCCTACCAGACCTTCCCCTATGTCACTCACAAACATATTAAAAAGAATAGGACCCAGAACAGACCCTTGTGGCACACCGCTTATATATATATATATATTATTTATTTGTCAAAATAAATAAATAAATAAATAGCAGGTATTGGTATGAAAATAAACAAAAGCAAAGTACCGTATTTTTTGGAATATAAGATGCACCTTTTTCCTCCCTAAAAGAGGCTGATAATTTGGGTGTGTCTTATACTCTGAATGTAGCTTTCCCCCCCCCCCCCAGCCCTAACTAGGTGCTAATGATGTTCCCAGCTCTTACCTTGCAGGCTATTTAATTGTTTCTTTCTCCGAAGAATGTTTTCCAAGCCCTAACCTGGAGTGACATAGGGGAAGGTTTGGTAGGGAAGATGTGCCTATTTGCCGATGACTCTAAAGTGTGCAATAGGGTTGATATTCCTGGAGGGGTCTGTAATATGGTAAATGATTTAGCTTTACTAGATAAATGGTCAAAGCAATGGAAACTGCAGTTTAATGTTTCCAAATGTAAAATAATGCCATTGGGGAAAAGGAATCCTCAATCTGAGTATTGCATTGGCAGTTCTGTGTTAGCAAAAACTTCAGAACAGGAAGGATTTAGGGGTAGTGATTTCTGACAGTCTCAAAATGGGTGAGCAGTGTGGTCTGGCGGTAGGAAAAGCAAGTAGGGTGCTTGGCTGCATAGCTAGAGGTATAACAAGCAGGAAGAGGGAGATTGTGATCCCTCTGTATAGAGCGCTGGTGAGACCACGTTTGGAATACTGTGTTCAGTTCTGGAGACCTCACCTTCCTCTTGCTCAGCCTGAAAGTGCTGCAACTCTTCAGTAGTGAGTTTGTTATCGGGCTCCGATCGAGCTATATTATTATATTATTATCGTAACTATGTATCGAGTGCGAATGTTGCTGGGTCTGAGATGCCGGCCGGTCGCGGGTAGGTGATATGTTGGCTGTTCGCTATCCGAATTTTTGTTCTCTATCCGGAGCAAATTTTAATTGCAATTTTGGTTGTTATCCGAAATGTTCACTGTCCCAGGCGTTTGCTAACCGAGGTTCCACTGTATTGAGTTTGAATCTATTGTGTGCTTGTGTGCTTGTGTGTTGTTGCAGTTGAAGCTGAAGTATTGGCTGCCGATCAGTTTCCGGTCACAATTCAAAGTGTTGGTTATGACTTTTAAAGCCCTACATGGCATTGGACCATAGTACCTCCGGAACCACCTGCTACCGCACGAATTCCAGCGACTGATAAGGTCCCACAGAGTTGGCCTTCTCCGGGTGTCGTTTGGCGGGCCCCAGGGGAAGAGCCTTCTCTGTGGCGGTCCCGGCCCTCTGGAATCAACTCCCCCCCGGAGATTAGAACTGCCCCCACCCTCCTTGTCTTTCGTAAATTACTCAAGACCCATCTATACCGCCAGGCATGGGGGAGTTGAGACACCTTTCCCCCAGGCTTTTTTATATTTATGTTTGGATATGTATGTGTTGTTTGCTTTTTAAATATGATAGGGTTTTTATGTGCTTTTTAATATTAGATTTGTTTTCGCTAGAATATTGTTTTTATTGTTGTTGTGAGCCGCCCCGAGTCTTCGGAGAGGGGCGGCATACAAATCTAATGAATTGAATTGACAGGTAGGACATTGTGGTAGATGATTTTATGAACTACATCTAGGTTAGATCGAAGACAATGTAGCTCTAAGCTTTCTAAATCCAAACTTTCAAGCCTGGTGGAATAAGGTATTCTGTTGCGAGCAGAGGAATGGAGGACTCTTTTTGCAAAATATTTATGGACTCTCTCAATTGTATTAATGTCTGATATGCAGTGCGGGTTCCAGAGAGGTGAGCTGTATTCAAGTCATGATTATTAAGCAAGAACAATCTCTGTTACAAAGACCAATTTACATTTCCTCTTTCTTCTAATTGTCTTTGTTCCTTCAGGATATGCTCCACGCGAGAGATGCTGTCTCCAATATCCGTGAAAACTGCTTGCACTTCCATTAAGTTGTCCAATGTTAATTTGACCTACAAGGAAAATAGGCATAAAAAGATGGAGCAAATTTGCTACAATTTTCTGGCTGTTAAGACTGCTAAAAGTCAAGGCAAATCATAGACAATTAAAGGAACAGAAGAATTCTTCTACCAATACAGACAGATCCCAGATTGACCGATAATCCATATTTTCTATCCACAACTTATACATCATAAAACAGCTGTTCATAATTCTATGTCTTTCAGTTCTCATTGCCCGCTGGGTGGAGATGGGGTTTGTAATGCAATTCAGAGAGAGCAGTTTTGGAAATGCTATGGGTTATTTTACACACAGGTAGTTCTTGCTTACTGAACATTCATTCATTCAAAACTGATCTGCCAAATTTGCAGGAAGGTAACGGAAGAGGGGGGAACAAATTGAAGAGACGTGGAAAATAGTTACCTCTCGGAAATTCTGTTCAAAATGACGGAGCTGCAAACACTGTTCTAATTTTAGGTGATGCTTGGACCAAAACTGATCAAAAGCTCTTTCGGTCTCATCCAACTGGGCAAGCAACCTGCAAAAATAATGACATTTGATTCAGAAACATGATTTCTTCCTTTGAATTTCAAGGTACTGAAATAAGCGTAGTTGAGCCCATCTCTTTCTCTGTGGAAATGAGAGAGTTGCAAAGAAACATTGAAAGCTTTTAGTTATTTTGTTAACAATCCAGGTTTGTTCCTACAACTCAGAGAAATAAAGCAAACAAATGCAAAAACCCTCACACTGTAAAAGACCTTGGAATACTGATATCAAATGACTTAAGTGACAACTGCAACAACATCGCCACAAAGGCTTTAAGAGTTGTTAACCTAATCCTTCATAGCTTCTGCTCTGGTAATCTCACACTACTAACCAGAGCATACAAAACTTTCCCTGGACCAATCCTTGAATACAGCTCATCTGTCTGGAACCCACACTGCATTTCACTCACACTCCTCCACTCACAACAGAATACTGTATGCAGCCAGACTTACAATCCTAGGTTTAGAAAGCTTAGAACTACGTTGCCTTAAACACGACCTAAGCATAACCCATAAAATCATCTGCTACAACGTCCTTCCTGTCAACAACTACTTCAGCTTCAACCACAACAACATACGAGCACACAACAGATACAAGCTTAAAGTAAATCACTCTAAACTCAACTGCAGGAAATACGACTTTAGTAATTGAGTAGTTGATGCATGGAACTCACTACTAGACTCTGTAGTATCATCAACTAACCCTCAAAACTTTACCTTTAGTCTATCTACTGTTGACCTCACCCGATTCCTAAGAGGTCAGTAAGGGGCGTGCATAAGTGCACCAGTGTGCCTTCCATCCCCTGTCCTAATGTTTCTCTTTTATTATTACCATGTATATAAATATTATTATATGTTTGTATACCACTAATAGGTACTTGACAAAAGAAACAAATAAATGGATATCAAGTGTGAAAACAGAATTCATATCCTAATACAGAAAATTCTTAATTTTCTTTAATTTTAATTTTCTTTAATTTTAGGTTTAATTTAACAAGACCTGGGGGGGGGGCGCGATTCGAAACTCTGGTGTTATATATGTTGATGGCATCAAAACTACTCTAGCCACAGAAATGGAAGGTCAACTCGATTCCCACAATGGATGAATGGCTACAAAAACTGATGGGAGTTAGCAGAGATGGATAAATTAACTGCTTTGATCAAAGAAAAAAAATACAAATACTTTCTATTTCTGGACTTTCTGCTTGTGATGGGGGAAAAAAATGAAACTTTGATTTTGGGTTTTACCGACTGCGTAGATTTGTTGTTATAGAAATGACTAGTTTCTATCACTATGAAAAAGTAAAAAGAGGTGTGCGTAATGCCTACCATCCCTGTCCTACCCTTCTCCCTTAATTCGTATTCATTTCCTGTACTCATAATCATGAGGTCAACTTTCCAAATAACATCAGAGAAATAAATAAATTGGAACTTCTTCCAAGTTCCAATTTATTAACAGAGCCATATTGGTTACGCACTGTAGTAAACCCCATACTAACTTTTCCTACAGTTTCTCCACCCAGGTTAAAGTGCATCCCTGGTCCTCAAACCCACAAGTTCATCACATGGACCACTCCAGTTCTCTCAATGTCCACGATCCTCCCCTGTACTTCCAGCTGGTGCTGAGCAAAGGATGACCTTGAATTTGTTGTGGCCGTCTCATTCAACCACCCCTCCCCAATTCCCATAGTAGTATTCTTCTTGGGGCAGACCAAAGTCTCCAACTCAAACCAGTGGCTTCGGCCTGACACATGTTTATACTTACATGTATGTATGTATGTATGGATGGATGACTGTTTCTATATTATGGGTTTTAAACTGCTTTTAAAAAAAAAAATATTGGATTTGTACTGTGTTTTGTTGTGGTATAAGCCGCTCCGAGTCTCCGGAGAGGGACCACATACAAATCAAATGAATGAATGAATGAATGAATGAATGAATGAATAAATAAATAAATAAATAAATATAATAATAATAATCTGTTACCTTATAATATGTTACCTTATGCTTGACAGAATAAATAAACAAATGGATTTGTATGCCACCCTGAGTCTGCGGAGAGGAGCGGCATACAAATCCAATAAATAATAATAATAATAATAATAATAATAATTAATTAATTAATTAATTAATTAACGCCTTAATGAATGAATGAAATCAAGTCAATGCCTCCCCCCCCTCGCTTTCCCCCATTATTCACTTCCCCCTCTCCTTTCCTAGTTTACCTAATATTTGCTTTTGTGCTCTTTTCGTACGTCATATTATAAATTAATAAAACTACAATAAGCGTGAAAAAATGGTCCCAAGTCACTTTTTTAAAGTATCGCTGTAACTTCGAATGGTCACTAAACAAATCGTCGTAATTCGAGGACTGTTTGTATAGCTGAACTACCAAACAGGTTAATTCAATGCTGAGGGGTTTTTTTTATTACCTTTCCACCGTTGCCACGTTTTCTAGTTCATCAGGGCTGAGTCTGCTGGTGGAACTCCGTGAGACAGGATCCCGGATACAAGTCAGTAGCATAGCTCCCTGCTTCACCGCTAGCTTCAGTTCGTCCTATAGGACATTGGGCAATAGGGAAGGGGGAAAAAGTTGTTCTCTCTCAGTTACGAACGTAGCAAATCACACAGGTTGGACGACCTTAATTTAATCAGTAAACCACTACTAATAACTGGCTTAGTAGTGGTGACACACACACAAATCTAAAAGCCACCTTTTCTTACAAAAAAACCCCCCTCAGCTGCTAATTAATCAGCTGCAGATGTCCAATAAGAACATAAGAACATAAGAAGAGCTCTGCTGAATCAGGCCAAAGCCCATTGAGTCCAGCATTCTGTGTCACACAGTGGCCCACCAATTGTCCTTGGGGATCTTGAGCAGAAAGAGAAGGCAAGATCCTCCCTTTCCTTGAACCCCAACAAATGGTACCCAAGGGAATCCTGCCTGCCTCAATCAACATAGAGGCGGCACATGGACATCCGTTTCAATAACCACCGATACACTTGGCATCCATGAATCTGTCTAATCCTGCCTTGAAGCTATCAAGACTGACAGTTGTCACAACCTCTTTTGGAAGTGAATTCCATCAACCAAGGACCCTCTGGGTGAAGAAATATTTCCCTTGATTTGTCCTCACTTTCTTACCTATGAGCTTTAGGGAGTGCCCCCTTGTCCTAGTATTGTGTGATAGAGAAAAGAATTTTTCTCTGTCCACCTTTTCTATCCCATGCAATGTTGCAATGGTCACTGAAAAAGTGACCGATGGCTGATTTTACCTCTTATAAACATTGCAACATCCCCATGTTCACATGTTCAAAATCTGGTTGCTTGACAACTGTGTATGACAGTTGCAGTGTCCCAGGATCATGTGTGATCATTATTTGTAACCGTCTTGCACAGTCCATTTTTAGGGTCCGCTATGGTCATCAGTGGAAGACTTCCTTCATTCCTTCATTCAATCATTCCTTCATTTATTCAACTTCTATGCTGCTGTTCTCCTGAGACTCAGGGCGGTTTACAAGCAAAGCTAATATAAACATGTTAGAAGTCTCAGTAAAATTACAATCTAAAAATCCCCATAGTTAAAAGTTAAACGATGGATGCATAAATCATACATTCATTCATTGGGTGGGGGAAGATATTAAAATCTCAATGGCCCCAAACCTGCCAGCAGAGGTTTATTTATTTATTTTATTTTATTTTATTGGATTTGTATGCCGCCCCTCTCTGAGGACTCGGGGCGGCTCACAGCATATATAAAAAACAGAACGATAATATAAATCCAATTACTGCTACATTTAAAAACAATTAAAAGAAAAACTTATCGGCCAATCATTCAACAATCATACTTAAGCATTCAATAGTCAGGCGGAAGGCAAGGAGAGTGGGGGGCAGTACAGATCTATGGGGGGAGCTCGTTCCATAAGGCTGGGGCTGCCACAGAGAAGGCCCTTCCTCTAGGTCCTCACCAGCCGAACTCGGGTTCTTAAGTAGAAAATAGTTCTTACGTAGAGGCAAAAAAATCTTGAACACCGGGTTCTTATCTAGAAAGGTTCTTAAGTAGAGGCGTTCTTAGGTAGAGGTATCACTGTAATTAAAAACTGACTTCTGACCTCCATCTCAGGAAACCTTTGGTTGGGCAGGGAGACCCTGGCAAAATCCCCTTTTAGGGCTCACCTTCAACTTGGTGTGTTGTTCCGTGTGGGAACAGAGAAGTTCTTCCGTGCACTGGACGTTGTTGGGGAGTTCGGTCTCCGCCAGGTTTGTTCCAAAGGCCTGTAACATCTGTGCTGTGGTTTTCACAGTCATGGCAAAATTTTCAATGGCCTGGGCGGAAGGTGTAAATTAAAAAAGAAAACGCATGAGCTACTGAATAATACAAACTATTCATTTATTTGGAATTAAATTCCTCTGGGTTCAAGGAAGCTCACTCTATGGTCAATAGAGCTATGTTCTCATACACAGGTTGTCCTTGATTTACGACCATATATTTAAGTAATTGTTTGAAGTTACAACAGCGCTAGAATAGGACTCATGACCTGTTACTCGCATTTACACCTGCCGTAGCATCTCCATCTACTGTTATGCCGGGCCCTTCATTGGTAGCCCCCCAGTGAGTTTGGAATGCAATTCAAACACACACACCGTCACAGAGGAAAAGAAAGTAAGTTTATCCAAACAGTTTTTGTGAGCACACATTCTAAAGAGCCAAATTTCTCTCACCCGGAAAGAATCCTTGAATGCTGTAAAAGACAAAACAAACCAGCAGATAAGGCAGCTGTGAAACTTCACAGCCACCCATGTCAATGAGTCCACAAGAGTTATTTAACTGTGAAGTGTCCAAAAGTCAGTAGAAGTCCTGGAATAATCCAAACAGTAGCAATGGTCTTTCTCCAACGGATAAACGCCCACAAGCACACTCCCCAATGCTCGTAATTATCCCCAAACACATTAACCTAATTGCCTCTGAAACAGGTGTTCTCTCTTATCTTCAGCGATGCCTGCGCAGCTGGTCCCTTCTTGCCATGAGCCTGTGCACACGGGCATCCACAAGTGGATCCTCCTCTGACTCTGACGTCTCACTAATTGGAGCACTGACTGATGGGCTGGCTGCACCTATCTCTCTGTCTGATTCCTCTCCCCCACTGTCTGTCCTTGGCCATGAATCAACTTCACCATCAGAGTCTGCTGGCAATAAAACAAGTCTCTGTGATCCTGAAGATTCCCCTAAAGCCTCATCCAAATTCCCCGTTGCAGGAGCTGGCCCAGAGCCAACCACAACATCTACGTGATCAAAATTCAGACGTTTGACAACCAGCGTGTATTTGTGATGTTTGCAGTGTCCATCCAAGGGTCATGTGTGGAGACAGAAGGGCACTAGGCCATTGCTGGCAAACCATGGAGGCTGATGTGACATTCTGTGAAAGGCACCAGGTCGGCTTTGGCAAAGCACGCTGACCCGTGTGACCTTTTGTCTATGTGACATTCCACACATTATCCACTCCCCTGGAAGACATACTTCCTTATTAGTTGTAAAACAGCTCTGGAGAAGACCCTCAGAACTGCACATAGGCAATGGACTTTAGGCACTGGCATGAATTCATCACTCACTGACCATGAGGTGGTCATGAAGCTACCATGCATTTTCTTAACCAATGAGATCCTGAAAAGTGTTCCCAAACACCCAGTGAGACGTAACTTGATGACAATCGTATGTAACTTGAGGACAATAAAAAGGGTGCCAGGTTTTGTCCTGAATGTGTTCCCGCAAGACACATCCTGGCTGTAGACTCTTCATTTACAACATCGTGTAATCACAATCTGTAACCTTCCCAGGCAAAGACAATGGGAGAAGCCAAATTCACTTAACAACCTCTGCAAAACAGGTCATAAAATTCAATGTCATTCACTTAAGGATGGCCTCACTTAGTGGCCAGATGGTGGAAGTTCTGGCCCCAATTGTAGTTGTAAGTCAATAACTGCCTGCAATTTCATAAATATCATTTGGGGTGGGTGTGTTTTTTTCTTTCTTTCTTTCTTTCTTTCTTTCTTTCTTTCTTTCTTTCCTTATATTATTGGACTTATATGCTGCCCCTCTCCGTGGACTCTTGGCGGATTACAACATTTTGATAAAAAGATACAATATATAAAACATTTCTAAGCCAATTAATAGAACAGTTAATTTAAAAATCATCTTAAAAACTAAACATTTAAAATCAAACTGTCACATAATATTATCACATTAAATACATTCATAGGGCAGAGGGTGGGGTCTACTGACCTCAAGCCTGGTGACATAAGTGGGTTTTCAAGTTCTTACGGAAGGCAAGGAGGGTGGAGGCAGTGTGAATCTCTGGAGGGGAGTTGATTCCAGAGAGCTGGGGCCCCCACAGAGAAGCCTCTTCCCCTAGGCCCCGCCAGCCGGCATTGTCTGGCTGATGGGACCCTGAGGAGACCAACTCTGTGGGACCTAACCGGACGCTGGGATTTGTGCGGCAGAAGGCGGTCTCGGAGATAATCTGGTCCTATGCCATGTAGGACCAGAATTACCGATATATTCATCGCCATCCCACAAAACAGTATTCTGTCTCTTTTATAGATTAATTTTTTCCCCCAATTTGTCCTGCCTGATTCGAAGCATTTATTCAGTTCTATGGAAATCTTTTTATTTACAAAGATGAATGTTGTGAAGCTACTAGCAGGGACAAAACATCCAGAAATATATAATGTTTAATGGAGTTAAGTGTCCATATTTGAGGCCAGATGGGCTGCAAATAAATCATATAAACAAAGAAACTAATATGCAATCAGCGCTTCTCCAACTTCTTAAAGAAACCTTATCCTCCTTCCATTCGGAGGAAAGTGAAGAATAACTTCACATCACATGCCAAACCGAATCTTCTAATAGCATCTTAAGACAGGGGTCGGCAAGCCGCCCTGCCTGTCAAATTGGCAGCCCACGGGCCGGATGCGTCATGTGCAGGCCACGCCCATCCTGGCTCCGCAAAGGCAAAAAAAAGCTGTGATATGTCACATGACACGATTGGATTTGACGCCCGCGTTCTATTGTCTCTGCTCTGTTTGCAAACAAAGACTCGCAAAGAAAAAAAAAGACTTTGACAGCTGCCGTTCCCATCTCAACACACAAACCTAGACATAGAAACATAGAAGTCTGACGGCAGAAAAAGACCTCATGGTCCATCTAGTCTGCCCTTATACTATTCTGTATTTTATCTTAGGATGGATATATGTTTATCCCAGGCATGTTTAAATTCAGTTACTGTGGATTTATCTACCACATCTGCTGGAAGTTTGTTCCAAGGATCTACTACTCTTTCAGTAAAATAATATTTTCTCATGTTGCTTTTGATCTTTCCCCCAACTAACTTCAGATTGTGTCCCCTTGTTCTTGTGTTCACTTTCCTATTAAAAACACTTCCCTCCTGGACCTTATTTAACCCTTTAATATATTTAAATGTTTCGATCATGTCCCCCCTTTTCCTTCTGTCCTCCAGACTATACAGATTGAGTTCATGAAGTCTTTCCTGATACGTTTTATGCTTAAGACCTTCCACCATTCTTGTAGCCCGTCTTTGGACCCGTTCAATTTTGTCAATATCTTTTTGTAGGTGAGGTCTCCAGAACTGAACACAGTATTCCAAATGTGGTCTCACCAGCATTCTATATAGTAGACAGCAGATGTCCCTGAGCAGCCACTCATTAAAATGGATGGGATCCATATTTTCTGGTGTTTGAGTTCATCTTTCTTTGGAATCCAACGTACAGAACTGCTAAAGCGTTTGACCATTTCTGTTCAGCCATGCATTCGCTAATGGCCCCGAGCCACCGTAGCGATGAGGAACTTCGAAGGGACAATCGTTAAGTTGAAACTATTGCACACTTCTCCATTGCAAACCGGAGAGTTTATGTCAAGGGTGTCAAAGTCCAGGCCCAGGGGCTGGATCCAGATCAGGGCCCTGGGGTGCTTAGATCTTTGCCAGCCAAAAAAGGAGCTCACGAGGACCACATGTGACCTCCAGCTCCATTTTAGCTGGCAGAGGATGGCAGAAGGCAGTCACAACCAAAAATGGAGTCAGTTTTGGCAGAGCACTCAGGCCTCCGGGACTGCCTTCTGCCGCACGAATCCCAGTGACCAGTTAGGTCCCACAGAGTTGGCCTTCTCCAGGTCCCATCGACTAAACAATGTTGTTTGGTGGGGCCCAAGGGAAGAGCCTTCTCTGTGGCAGCCCCGGCCCTCTGGAACCAACTCCCCCCAGAGATCAGAATTGCCCCCACTCTTCTCGCCTTTCGTAAGCTCCTTAAAACCCACCTCTGTCGTCAGGCATGGGGGAATTGAGATATACCTAGGCCTATACAATTTATGCATGGTATGTTTGTGTGTATGTTTGGGTTTTAATAAGGGTTTTTAATAATTTAAATATTAGATTTGTTATATGCTGTTTTTATTATTGTTGTTATCCGCCCCGAGTCTACGGAGAGGGGGCGGCATACAAATCTAATAAATAAATAAATTGAACAGATAAAAATTAGATTAATCTATTCATCCGTTGTAGTAAAATAAATATATCACCTTCTGTTCTTTGTTTAAACTTTGTATTTAAAAATTAAATCATTTTTAAATTTCTATTGTAATTCACATTTTTCAGTCAAACGTATCTCCCCATACAGAAAGAAGCAACATAGAATTTCTGTCTTATTCTCTTATTCTTAGAGACTGGGAGAGAATGTAAACAGTGACTATGGCTGTACTTACAGTTCGATGGTGTATCCACTGACTGTGTCCATATTCCAAGGTTCCTCCTAACTCCCGAGTAAGCTGACTTGTATCGATATAACCATGTAAGTCAGACACTGAATTTAACATGATGATCTGCACCGGGAGGAAAAAAAACACAACAAAAGGATCTAAAAACAAAACTTTCCACCAATCAATCTGTAGATAGATAGAGGGGTAGCTGTACAGGGAGTATTCAAAAACATCATCCATACTCAATTACAATTCGCTGAAGCCCGGAGTGCATAAAAATGGGCAAACCGGAACTTTGGAAAAACGGACTTCCGGGTTGCCCGTTGTGCTGTTTTTTGCACTCTGGGGCTTCAGAAGTTTCCCTGAAGACTCCAGAGTGCAAAAAAACATCACAACTGGCAAACAGGAAGTCTGTTTTTCCAAACTTCCGTTTTGCCTGGTTTTTTGCTGTCCTAAGCTTTCAGTGAGGCCTGTGCGCATGCGTGGGGAGGGGGGGTTGTGAGAATGCGCAAGGGAGGAGTTTAGAGGGTGCTCTTTGCAAGAAGCCAACATTTGTGCCTCCAGAGGAGAAAAAGCCCATGAAAAGTCTTTTGCCTGACAAATCTGGATTCAGTGCTGGACGTTTATGGGGTTAATCTTGTGAGTAGACTTTTGGCTGGGAAGCAAGCGTGTGTGCCGTTATCTTATCAATTTGGCCTCCCGCCCAGATTTGGGCAGTGGAAAAAGACATTGCTTTAATTTGCGTTTGTGAAATGACAAACTTCTAGTAAAAAGGACTCTTGTTTTATTTTGAAACCTGTGTGTGTGTTTGAGCTTTCATTTGGGGCTACTTACTGGCCGGCTGCTATGCAAGACATTTAGTACCTACTCCAGCATCAAATTTTAAATTAATTTATATTTATTTTAAAAATTGTATTTTAAGAGGCAAAAGCTTTAAATATATCTAGCACATGCACAAACATTCTTTTGGCACGCGAACCAAAAAAGCTTCGCCATCACTGGTTTAGGTGGAGAAAATAAAACCAGGAGCCATAGCAGACGTCTGAATTGCTGTTTGCAGATAGTCCTCATCTTACAACAGTTCGTTTAGTGACCATTTGATGTTACAGCAGCACTGATGAAAGTGACTTTTTGCATTTTTCACACTTATGACCACTGCAATATCGCCACAGTCACATGATAAAAACCTGACTCATCTTCGTGGCAAATTACTTCTCTGCATTATCGATGAAAGCTATTCAGAAATATCCGAATATTCGACAGGATTTGAGAGAGTCTTTAAGAAGAAGGGGTAGTTATTTTCAGGTTTTCGTGAAATTTCATGTTAAAGTGGGCCTAAGTGATTTTGCATGCAAACTTAAGCTATTATCATTTGAAATGGGTTTCTCAGACATTTACAGTGCAGCTCTCTAATCAGGGATGCCTTAAACATACAGAATTAATAAAAGTTGCACCGATAAATTAGATGTGCAGTAAGCAAAATTGCATTGCACTGGGGTCCTTCAGACTCATCTTTGTGACTTGATGTAGAGTCCTGGGTTCAGGTGATCCCCTTTTGTGACCTTCTGCAAAAGCAATGGGGAAGCTCGAGGTTCGACTACTGTAATGCTCTCTACATGGGGCTACCTTTGAAAAGTGTTCGGAAACTTCAGATCGTGCAGAATGCAGCTGCGAGAGCAGTCATGGGCTTCCCTAGGTATGCCCATGTTACACCAACACTCCGCAGTCTGCATTGGTTGCCGATCAATTTCCGGTCACAATTCAAAGTGTTGGTTATGACCTATAAAGCACTTCATGGCATCAGACCAGAATATCTCCGAGACCGCCTTCTGCCGCACGAATCCCAGCGACCGATTAGGTCCCACAGAGTGGGCCTTCTCCGGGTCCCATCAACTAAACAATGTCGTTTGGCGGGCCCCAGGGGAAGAGCCTTCTCTGTGGCGGCCCCGACTCTCTGGAACCAGCTCCCCCCAGAGATTAGAACTGCCCGTACCCTCTTCACCTTTCGCAAACTCCTTAAAACCCACCTTTGTCGTCAGGCATGGGGGAACTGAGATATCTCCCCCGGGCCTATACAATTTATGTATGGTATGCTTGTGTGTATGTCTGTTTAATAATGGGGTTTTTAATATTTTATATTGTAAATTATTAGATTTGTTATAAACTGTTTTTATTGTGTTGTGAGCCGCCCCGAGTCTACGGAGAGGGTGGCATACAAATCTAATAAATAAATAAATAAATAAAGCTGGGATTCACTTAGGAACCGTGTTCCCAACTTAACAGCCGCAGCGATTTGTTTAACAATGGCGGCAAGAAAGGTCGTTAAACAGGCCAACATTCATTTCTGCTTGGCAACAGAAGCTTTGGGCTCAACTGTCGTCATAAGCCGAGGACTATCTGCTGGACAGGTCCTGGTAAGGTAATAAGAGATGGAGAGTCCAGAGAGATGTAGAATCGGAAGGAGAAAAGTGCTTACCGGTACCTTCATTTTAAAGTCATCGCGATACAGTTTGATGCCGATGTCAGCGATTGCCCTTTGGATGAAACGGGATGGCCGGAGGACAAAGACTAACTGCAAATTCCCGGGAAATGCTCCCTAAAAAGACAGGGGGGGAAACGGGAAAGGAGTGTCATGCCTCCATAGGAATGTGAATTGGAGATGGAAGACAAACAGCTGACATGAGAGTGGGACATTGTCTCTGTGGGCTGCGGAGGAAACTGGGGAAGGGAAAGGGTCGGGCTGGGCAAAGAAGGGAAGAGGTAGAACAGGGCAGAGGGGGTTCAGATGAAGACCACGCCTCCTCATACTAGGGAGGAATGCAGAAAAGAGCAATGTAGGTTACGTGGCTTACGGGGAAGGAAAGGGCCCCGATTCCCTTCACAAGGCACACCTGGGGATGGAGTTTAAAGGAGAGTCATTTGGGAGGGGCGTTTGTCAGGAACAAACGCTGAGTTCCTGGAGTGTTGTGTGCCAACATTTTAACTTGCCAAGAATCCTTGCATTGACGTATGTTGTTCTGGACTATTTAACTCTATTTTCTTGTTCCCTGTACTCTGAACCAAATCAGAGTCCGAGTAAAAGTACTCCTCAAAGTTCCAGGTTATTTACGGAACCATCCTGACACTTACACCGAGAAACCTGAATCTGAGTTTCCCACTTAGTTATAAGTTCATATCCCTTGTCCCCCACCCACAAACTTGTCACATTGACCACTCAGATTGCGCCAGCATGGCAAGCCCTTCCTCCACTTCCACCCAGGTGGTGGGCATAGGATGCCCTTCAACCATCAGTTCCTTCATGAAAATCACCCCTCCCTAGTTCCCATAAACATCAGGCCTTCTATAGATAGTGTGGCAAGCCGTTAATTTCTGCACCAGCTTGACATTAATGTTATACGCACAATTACTCATCCTAATATATCTTTTATATCTTCAGTTTTGTGTTCAGTTCTGGAGACCTCACCTACAAAAAGATATTGGCAAAATTGAACGGGTCCAAAGACAGGCTACAAGAATGGTGGAAGGTCTTAAGCATAAAACGTATCAGGAAAAACGTCATGAACTCAATCTGTATAGTCTGGAGGACAGAAGGGAAAGGGGGGACATGATCGAAATATTTAAATATGTTAAAGGGTTGAATAAGGTCCAGGAGGGAAGTGTTTTTAATAGGAAAGTGAACACAAGAACAAGGGGGCACAATCTGAGGTTAGTTGGGGGAAAGGTTAGAAGTAACGTGAGAAAATATTATTTTACTGAAAGAGTAGTAGATGCTTGGAACAAACTTCCAGCAGACATGGTTGGTAAATCCACAGTAACTGAATTTAAACATGCCTGGGATAAACATATATCCATCCTAAGATAAAATACAGAAAATAGTATAAGGGCAGACTAGATGGACCATGAGGTCTTTTTCTGCCGTCAGACTTCTACGTTTCCATGTTTTAGTTTTTCATATTTCCTTGGTTGGTCACCACTTTCAACATGAACCTCTGAGAGATATTAAAGCTGAATGTTAAGGTGATTCTTCACCCAGTCACTGTTCGGAAATTCAATTGTTTATATAATAAACAATTAAATTTCCGAATAGTGGCTGGGTGAAGAATCAGCTTTAATATCTCTCAGAGGTTCAGGTCTCACGAAACTTTCCCACCACTTGTTCGGAAGAGTTTCCGTTAGAACATAAAATCCGTAAAAACTTAAATCAACCACTGTGAGATTCAAGGAATCAGACACGATGCCCAGGCTGAAAATCAATCTCTGGTGTTTCCGAGGATTTCAATGAAATTTTGATTGTACTGTAATAAAAGGAGAAGTTATAAAAAGGAAACAAAACCAGAATTAGGCAGTTAAAGCTACCAGGGCCTAAAGTAAAGCTAGACTTCAGGAAAAACTTCCAAAACTTCGGGAAAAGCTTCGGTGGCGCACCGTTTAGAGCAGTGTTTTTCAACCAGTGTGCCGTGGCACACTAGTGTGCCGTGAGACATGATCAGGTGTGCCGCGAAGCTCAGAGAGAAAGAAAGCAAAAGAGAGAAAGAAAGCAAGAGAGAGAAAGAGAACAAGAGAAAGAAAGAGAGAGAAAGCAAGCAAGAGAAAGCAAGCAAGAGAGAGAGAGAGAAAGAGAGGGAGGGAAGGAGAGAGAGAGAGACAGAGGGACGTAGGGAGGGAGAGAAAGAGAGCAAAAAAGAGAGAAAGAAAGAGAAAGAAAGAGGGATGGAGAGAGAGAGAGAGAGAGAAAGAGGAAGGAAGGGAGAGAAAGAGGGAGGGAGGGAGAAAGAAATAGAGCGAAGGGGAGGAAGAGAGAGAGAGAATTTTTTTGTCCAAACTTTTTTTAGCCCCCCCCCCCCCCCGCTCAATGTGCCCCAGGGTTTCGTAAATGTAAAAAATGTGCCGCGGCTCAAAAAAGGTTGAAAATCACTGGTTTAGAGTGTAGTACTGCAAGCTACTTCTGCTGATCACTGGTTGCCAGTTAATCAGTCCTTAAGTACTTAGCAAGCAGCTGTGAAGAAACGTCACAGCCCTTCTTCTTCTTCCATGAAGTGAAACACACACACTTTGCTCTGCTTTGGTTTCGAAGTCGTGAAAAATCAACAAACAAAGTCCGGAAACAGCAAGGCACGGTCCTGAAGAAACAACGATCCGATAATCTTCCACAACAGCCAAACCAGCACGCTGCTATTTATATCAGCAGCTCTAATTACTGGAGCCCCACCCAAACACAGGTGGCCTCTCTTATCTCCTGTAATATTTCTTCAATTGGTCTCTTCTATGCATAATTCTGCGCATGCGTGGGTCTAACACTTCGTCATCCGAATCGACCGAAGATAATGGAGATTGGCTTCCTGGGCTGTGTGTCAAGCCCCCCTCTTCCAAGTCACCCCCATCTTCTTCTTTGTCCGAGGAAACTGCACTACCTGACTCTGTCGGCAATAAAACAGGCCTAGGACATGTTGATGTTTCCCCTGCATCCACCTCCACATTCCTTGGGGCAGGAGCTGGGCTAGAGAGCCAACCACAACAGAGAGGAGGGAAGGGGGGGGAAAGGGTGGTGGAAGAGAGGAATGTGGAGAAACATTAGAGTGCGGCAGCTTGCAGTGAGCTTTGGTGCTGTTTCAACCAATGGGACTTCTTTAGGTCAGCCTTGTTGTGAGATTCCCAACCATGTTTGATGTTGCCTTACAGCAGAGGTCTTCAAACTTGGCAACTTTATTTATTTTTTATTATTTATTTATTATTTATTTTGTCCAATACACAATGAGAGTTTTAGTGTGTGTGTGTGTGTGTGTATGTATGTATGTGTATGTATGTATGTATGTATGTATGTATGTGTGTGTGTATATATATATACAGTATATATATATATATATATATATATATATATATATATATATTATATTTGTTTTCGTAGATTTTCACGGGTATATGTATGTAGATTGTTCTGAGTTCAAACTATATCTACAGCAGCACAAAGCTTACAACTTCAGCCTGATGATGGTGAATGTGATTTCACCGAAACGTCGCATAGACACTCAAAATATTACACATGGCAAAACCCGAACTCAGAACAATCTACATATATATAGCGTATAGTACATGATGAAGGTTATAAAGGAGATACTCATAGAACCAAAGACAAATTCCTTGTGTGTCCAATCACACTTGGCCAATGAAGAATTCTATTCTATTCTATTCTTTGGGGGGGGGGGGCGCGGTTGGACTAGATGACCTTAAAAGGTCCATTCCAACTAACCACCACCATCATCATCCTCTAATCTTTGCCCAAAAGAACCCATCGGGCAAATTCCGGCCTGAATTTCAAGCAAAAACCAGGAACTGGTTCACGCTTCGTTTTCAAAAACGGTCCCGCGGTTCCGTTTCGCTTCGGTTTTTATTTAGAGTGAGCTGCGGGAACCAATAAAACCGCGGTCGGTCGCAAACTGTTTTAACAGCTGCGCGATCCCGAAGCCGAGGCGTTTCGTTTTAAAAGCCGCGCGGGGTTCACGGGCTTCAAAAGAACCCACGCGTGAAAGCCACCCACGTCTGCTTTTTCCATCGAAACGGGGCCTCTTCCTCCCCCTCCGAGTCCTTTGGAAGAGCGCCCTCCCAAAAAGGGCTCGCATCGCCGCCGCCTTAGGGCCAGAGGCTATTTATAATTTCCGCGCGTGTTTGCTCCCGCCTCCCCCCACCCCGGAGTTACCAATCGGACAAAGTCATTTGCAGAATAAATGGCATGTACAGTACTGTATATAAAGGGGCATGTGTGGGGTTTTTTAAAACTGTTGGTTTTAAATTGTTTTTTTTAATTGTTTTTTTAGAAGTTTTAATGTTACACTGCATGGAGAGAGGGGGGGGGAGAGATTAGATAGATATAAAATAGATAGATGGATAGGTAGGTAGGTATGTAGGTAGATAGATAGATAGATAGATAGATAGATAGATAGATAGATAGATAGATATGTTAGAGATATAGTATCTCTAACATCTCTAACATCTATATCTAACATCTATATCTATCTCTAACATCTATATCTCTAACATCTATATCTATCTCTAACATCTATATCTATCTATCTATCATCTATCTATCTATCTATCTATCATCTATCTATCTATCTATCTATCTATCTATCTATCTATCTATCTAGGTCAGGGGTCCCAAACTTTTTACACAGGGGGGCCAGTTCACTGTCCCTCGGACTGTTGGAGGGGCAAGACTATTAAAAAAACCTATGAACAGATTCCTATGCACACTGCACATACCTTATTTCTTTCTCTCTCACTCACTGTCTTTCTCTCTCTCTCTCTCTCTCTTGCTTTCTTTCTCTCTCTCTCTTGCTCACTTTCTCTTGCTTTCTTTCTCTCTCTTGCTCTTTCTGTCTCTTTCTCACTCTCTCTCTTGCTATCTCTCTTCCTCCCTCCCTTTCTCTCTCCCTCTGTTTCTCCCCCTTCCTTCCTTCCCTCCCTTCCCTCCTTCTTTCCTTCCTCTCCACTTCTCTTTCCCTCGCTTTTTCCCTTCTCTTTCCCTTCTTTCTCTCCACTTCTCTCTCTCTCTTTTCCCTCTTTCACCCTCCCTCTTCTCTCCCCGCGGAGGACTCACCCGACAAGCCTCCACCCTCTGACTCCGGACTCCCAGTCAATCCCCATTCAGAAAACAGGAGCTAGCAACTCAAAGAGAAGGAGGCGGGTGTGTGTGTGTATGTGTTGTGCCCAGCTCAGCTTTCGGCAAGCCTTACTTTACCTCGGGTGAGATGAGATTGAGGGGGACGTTCTTACTGCTTTACCAGTGCGGCCTTGGAAAAGACCCACGGGCCAGATAAATGGCCTAAAGGAGGCCGCATGTGGCCCGCGGGCCGTAGTTTGGGGACCGCTGAGGTAGGTAGGTAGGTAGATCGATCGATCGATAGAGATTAGATAGATATAAAATAGATAGATTAGATAGAGAGAGATATAGATTAGATAGATATAGGATAGAGAGAGAGAGAGAGAGAGATTAGATATAGATTAGATCGATAGATAGATCGATAGATCGATAGATATAGATATAGACAGATAGATTGATATAGATTAGATAGGTGATAGATAGATATTAATTTTCAAATTCAGCAAAAAAACATGTGACATATATGATAGATAGACATTGGAGAGAGAGAGAAGAGAAGGAACCTCCTTGACGGTACGGTTAGCTATTTGCGGGGGGGGGGGGATCGCCGGAGGGAAGAGCCCGAGTGTCCCATTTTGCTTTCCTTTTGTGGGTGGGGGGGAATGTGGGGCGGGGGGGGGGAGACCCGGGCGCTCGTGGACGCGTGGCTCCGTGGGAATCCCTCCCAGCAGCAAGAGCGGCAGCGGGTGGGTTCACCCGCACACACAGCGACGCTGCCTCATTTCCCCCCTCCGGCTGGCCGTGCCATCCAAGCGGGCAGGGTTGTGGCGGGCCGCGGAAGACAGAAGGCAAGAGAAGCCCTCCAACCCCCCTCCCCAACCCGCGCGCTCCTGCAAATCAGCAAAAATTGAATTGTAGCGCCGACTCCCCCCTTCCACCCCCACCGCCCTCCCTAATTTCTCCCGCGGCTGCTCCGGCTGTCAGTTAAGGTCGGAGCAGGCTGGGCGGGCTACAGCAGCTGCTGCCCTTTTTGCGTTTCAAACGCGGGGGAGGTTTTGGGGGGGGATTTGTTGGGGTCTTTTTTTTCGCAGGTTTTTTTTTTTTTTGTCGTGAGCCGCCTAGAGTCCCTCGGGAGATGGGCAGCACACAAATTGAATTAGACAGGTAGACAGCAAGGAAGGGAGGGAGGGAGGGATAGGAAGGAAGGAAGGGAGGGAGAGAGGGAGGAAGTGATAGTTAGACAGATAGTTAGATAGATAGTTATAGATAGATAGTTATTTATAGATAGATAGATAGGGAGGGAGGGAGGGAGGGAGGAATAGATAGGAAGGAAGGGAGGGAGGGAGGGATAGGAAGGAAGGGATAGATAGAAGGAAGGAAGGGGGGAAGTGATAGATAGGAAGGAAGGAAGGAAGGAATAGATAGGAAGGAAGGACGGGAGGGAGGGATAGATAGGAAGGAAGGAATAGATAGGAAGGAAGGAAGAAATAGATAGGAAGGAAGGAAGAAATAGATAGGAAGGGAGGGAGGGAGGGAGGGATAGGAAGGGAGGAAGGGATAGGAAGGAAGGAAGGAATAGATAGGGAGGGAGGGAGGGAGGGATAGGAAGGGAGGAAGGAAGGAAGGAAGAAATAGATAGGAAGGGAGGGAGGGATAGGAAGGGAGGAAGGGATAGGAAGGAAGGAAGGAGTAGATAGGGAGGGAGGGATAGGAAGGGAGGAAGGAAGGAAGAAATAGATAGGAAGGAAGGAAGAAATAGATAGGAAGGAAGGAAGAAATAGATAGGGAGGGAGGGAGGGATAGATAGGAAGGGAGGAAGGGATAGGAAGGAAGGAAGGAAGGAAGGAAGGAATAGATAGGAAGGGAGGGAGGGATAGGAAGGGAGGGAAGGAAGGAAGGATGGATAGATAAATAGAAAGGAAGGATAGATAGATAGACAGACAGATAGGAAGATAGGTCAGGCGGGGCCCAGGGCAGCATGCAACAGGGGCCGCGCATCTGGAAGGGGCAAGCGAAGAGGTTTGCCGCAGGAAGGGTTTTTTTTTTTGCAAAGAAGCCACGCGGAGAAACAACAAGAAGAAAGACACGCGCGCACGGACACACACACACACACGCAGAGGAATTGGCACTTACTGCGATTCGGGTGAGCGATGCCTTGACCGCGCTCCATTTGTCCCGCCGTCTGTCTATGATGGTGATGAAGCCGATGCTGGCAGCCTCCAGACTGCAAAACAACCACAGAAGGAGGTATTGGAGGTGGGGGGAACGGGGACGCGGAGAAGCAAGCAAGCAAGCGGCAGCTTCCCGGCTAACGGGGACTGCAGCAAAAAAAAAAATATATATATCCCCGACAGTCGGCGGCCCCAAGTTCCCGCTTGCTCCGAGCTAAGGCGGGAGGAGCACGGGCGCGGGAGAGTGGCCCGCCGCGTTTACCTCCCGGGTATCGCCTTTCCCCCCCCAAACGCGGATAGTTTAAACTCCCCACACCGCCCTTCAAAATGCTCCTGATGGGTTGCAGCCCTTTCTCTGCCCCCCCCTCCCCTCTTCTTGCAAAAATGACAGCAGCCTGGAAGACTTTGGGATTATTTGCAAAGGCTGCAAAAGGCAAATGCTTGGAGCCACCACCACCACCCCTTGGGGTGGGGTGGGGAGAAGCAAGGAGCCCCCCTCCTCCAGGGAGGACAAGCGTTTTTTTCCAAAATCTGTGGCATAGGAGCAAAAAAAAAAAAATCGCACAAGCCTCCCGTTAAGATTCCCTGGGGAGGTTGTGTCTCTTTAAAAAAAAAAAAATACAGACACGTTCAGAAAGCTGAGAAATACCACCACATTGTGTTCAGTTCTGGCGACCTCACCTACAAAAATGTAGTGATCAAATTGAACGGGCTACAAATATGGTGGAAGGTCTTAAGCGTCAAACTTATCAGGAAAGATTTAATAAACTCAATCTGTATAGTCTGGACTGGAGGACAGAAGGGAAAGGGGGGACTTGATCGAAACATTTAAATATGTTATAGAGTTAAATAAGGTTCAGGAGAGAAGTGTTTTTAATAGGAAAGTGAATGCAAGAACAAGGGGACACAATCTGAAGTTAGTTGGGGGAAAGATCAGAAGCACTGTGAGAAAATATTATTTTACTGAAAGAGTAGTAGATGCCTGGAACAAAGTTCCAGCAGACGTGGTTGGTAAATCCACAGTAGCTGAATTTAAACGTGCCTGGGATAAACATATATCCATCCTAAGATAAAATACAGGAAATAGTCTAAGGGCAGACTAGATGGACCATGAGGTTTTTTTCTGCTGTCAATCTGCTATGTTTCTATCACTGCAGGCTTTCAAGAAGAGGTTGGACTACCAATTGTCACAAATGGTGCAAGGTCTCTTGCTTGGATGGGTGGTGGTGTTTGGACTAGATGACCTAGAGACCCTCGGGAGATGGGCAGCATACAATTAGACAGGCAGACAGGAAAGAAGGAGGTCTTTTTCTGTCGTCAATCTTCTATGTTTCTATGTTTCATGTGAACATGGGTGGAGTGCCCTCCTCTTATGGGTGAATGAATGGCTGCAGAATTAATAAACTGGACCTGGTTTTATCTGTGCTAGAAGTTCTGTGTGCTGTCAATTCCGCTAGGACAGGGATGGCTAACCCTTGTAATTTAATTTAATTTATTCGATTTGTGAGCTGCCCAACTCTTTTTGGACTCTGGGCGGCACACAACAGATAAAAATGATATAAATAGTATAAAAACTTTTAAAAACACCGTTAATAGAAACATTCACACTATTGGACCGAGCTAGATGCTATTGATCAGAATATGAGGACTTTAACTTCCACAGCCAGCATGCTTCAAGATAAGGGGACTTCATGCATGCTTGAGAATGAATAGACTTCAACTCCCAGAATTCCTCAGCCAGCATGCTTGAGAATGAATAGACTTCAACTCCCAGAATTCCCCAGCCAGCATGCTTGAGAATGAATAGACTTCAACTCCCAGAATTCCCCAGCCAGCATGCTTGAGAATGAATAGACTTCAACTCCCAGAATACCCCAGCCAGCATGCTTGAGAATGAATAACTTCAACACATAAGGCGGCTAGAAAATACTATAATCTATTATAGATAAAATAGGGACAACCAAAATGATTAATAATGGATACCAGTTGTATTTGCCAGAATATAAAGACATTTAATAATAGAAGTTTTATTTTCCCTCCTCTCATGATGATGTAAATTATACATTGTTATTTGTAATGATGTTGTTATTTTTGTTGTTGTTGTTTTGTCCTTGTACTTTGTAAATATTTGTCTATTTTTTATTTTTCGGTTGTTATGTTTTTAAAATTACAATAAAAATTATTTATTTTTTTTTAAAAAAGGGAATGAATAGACTCCAACTCCCAGAATGTCCCAACTTGAGGTCAGTGGACTTCAACTCCCGGAATGTCCCAACCAACAGGCATTAAGTTGAGAATGGACCTCAACTCTTAGAATGCTCGTTGGAGAATTCTAGGAGTGAGAATCCACACGTCTTAAAGTTGCTAAGGTGGAGACCCATTATTCTAATCCAAGCATTTTTTGGTTAGTGCACCAACTCTGTTGTGCATGGCTCAGGACACTGAGTGAATGAAGGTCAAGATTCCCAATATTGTACAAGCAATAGGAAGCGAACATGGGCTATTCCTATGATGGTGAACCTATGGCAGGCATGCCACAGATGGCACATGGAGCCATATCAGAGGACACGTGGGTCAGTTTCGGCGCCCATGCATGCGCTGGCCAGCTGATTTTGGGCCTTAGGAAAGGTCATTTCACTCTCCGGATGCTTCAGGGAAGCTTCAGAGGCAAAAAAAAATATCGCTCAATGGACAAAGCGGAAGTTCAGAAAAACACACTTCCGGTTTGCCTGTTGCGCTGTTTTTTTGCACTCCGGAGGGTTAAGGGAATTTTCCTGAAGCCCCAAAGTGCAAAAAACTGCACAATGGGCAAGTGCATTTTCTAAACTTCCGGTTTGCCCGCTGTGCTGTTTTTTGCACTGCGGAACTTCAGGAAACTTCCCTCAACCCTCTGAAGTGTAAAAATCAGCATATATATATAACCACTAAAACTTAATTTTACATCATCCCTGCACAGGAAAATGTACCCACTAAAACCCTCATTGTGTATTGGACAAACCAGAAATGTATTTTCCTGAACTTCCGGTTTGCCCATTTGGGCATTTTTTTTCACCTACCTGGCCTCCGAAAGGCCTGTGCGTATGCTTGGGGGCAGCGTGGGGGAGTGCGCATGGGAAGGGGCGTGGGCACATGCAACCCTGCTACCGTGTTTTCCCGAAAGTAAGACAGTGTCTTACTTTCTTTTTACCCCCAAAAGCCCCACTACGTCTTACTTTCGGGGTATGTCTTACATTGGAAAAAAATTGAAAGGGTCGCGTTCCCGAAGGCATCTCCCCAGAGTCCAGAAGGGCAGCCGCGGGACAGGAGCCTTGTGAGCCCTTTTCCAAGTTCAACCTCAGGGCTCCAAGCGGCGTGCACGCGTGGAGCCACAGACACGTGTCGGGGAAGCGTGTGTCTGGAGGGGAGGAGCCGCTCTGCGCAGTTGGGCAGCCCCACCTGCCTGCCGGAAAGGAGGCGGGCGAAGGAGGGCGCAGCTCCGGCCGCTCGCCTCGGAGCTGGTTGGCCTCGCTGGCTGCTTGCAGCCGAGCCTCGGCAGGACTCGGTTGCTGGGACGAGCGCCTTTGCTGCAAGCCGCCGCCCGCTCGGCTCGCTTCGGACCAGCGCCGTCCTTCGCTTTGCCAAGCCGGGGAAGAGGTGGTGGCGCCGCGGCGAGGCGAAGGCGAGGGGCGCGCGGGGAGCTTGGAAGCGACGTCATCGGGCTCCCCCCGGCAATACCCCCGTGTTTCCCCGAAAGTAAGACATATGTCTTACTTTCGGGGTAGGGCTTATATTAGCCGACCCCCCTGAAACCCCCGATACGTCTTACAATCGGGGGTGTCTTACTATCGGGGAAACAGGGTAGCACACCCACACACACACCCTTTTGGCACACAAACCACAAAAGGTTTGCCATCACTAGGCTACTCAATTTATCCAGTTAAACTTATTACGTGAGCGTAGCTTTCGTCTCTGTGCCTGACCTATTGACTAGCCGTTTCTATCACTGTCTTATAGATCATGGTGTTCACTTGTTTTTGCTGAGTTTCACCGCAGGAAAGATTTTGCTGCTGTTACAATTTTAATCTGACATCGTCCCTGCATCCTGCTTTTTTTTTTTATCATTGTCCCGTGTTGGCTTTCCTGCCTAAGCCTTTCACTAAGTTAAACGAAGATACTTGCTGAAATTTAAACTCTTATTGAGTAATGTGAGCCAGGGTTTTGCTGAGTTTCTTTTGATAGCGGCCTCAATATTTAGGATAACAGTGGAATGTGCTAAGGATGGAGACGGGATGCCAATTTCTTTATTGATCTGCGAGTGGAAGCCTCATCAGTTCATGGGATGTACTGAGCAAAAGTGAGACTGCTTGGAGGAAAAAGGTGAAATGTTGGTGAAGGGTGAAATTAGAGGTTGCAAAGAACAGGAAGAGCTGGGAGGTGGAATTAAAGTGCATGATCTCCGGAACCGCCTGCTACCGCACGAATCCCAGCGGCCGATAAGGTCCCACAGAGTTGGCCTTTTCCGGGTCCCGTCGACAAAACTATGTTGTTTGGTGGGCCCCAGGGGAAGAGCCTTCTCTGTGGCGGCCCCGGCCCTCTGGAATCAACTCCCCCCCGGAGATCAGAACTGCTCCCATCCTCCTTGTCTTTCGTAAATTACTCAAGACCCACTTATATCGCCAGGCATAGGGGAACTGAGACACCTCCCTAGGCGTTTATATTTTATGATTGGTATGTATGTGTTGTTTAGTTTTAAATGAGGGGTTTTATATGTGTTTCTTTTTAATATTAGATTTGTTCTTTGACATTGTTTTTTACTACTGTTGTGAGCCGCCCCAAGTCTTCGGAGAGGGGTGGCATACAAATCTAATAAATAATAATAATAATAATTATTATTATTATTATTATTATTATTATTATTATCAGCTTAGAATCATTACGTTGCCATAAGCGCTGCAAGTCCAACCCCTCCTGAATTCCATTGATGCCAATTTAGTGTTGAACTTTACTTGACTAGATTCTTGTGTATAGACTTGGAATAAATCTTCTGTGATGCAATTTCATGGATGGTCCTGATCCTTTGCAACTGACATTCATCTTGTACAGGTACTCCTTGACTTACAACTATTTGTTGGAAGTTACAACAGCACTGAAAAAGGTGACTATGGCGGGCCCCAGGGGAAGAGCCTTCTCTGTGGCAGCCCCGACTCTCTGGAACCAACTCCGCCCAGAGATTAGAACTGCCCCTACTCTCCCTGCCTTCCGTAAACTCCTTAAAACCCACCTTTGCCGTCAGGCATGGGGGAACTGAAACACCTCCCCCGGGCATGTACAATTTATGCATGGTATGTTTCTGTGTGTGCTTGTTAGTAAATGGGGTTCTTTTTAAATTTTTTAAATATTTTAAATTTATTTGGATTTGTTACGATTTGTTATATTTTGCTGTGAGCCGTCCCGAGTCCGCGGAGAGGGGAGGCATACAAATCAAATAAAATAAATAAATAAATAAACAAACAAACAAACAAACAAATAAATAAAATAAATCTAGGTTTAGAACCAAATCAAAGCCCCTTATATAGAGCGCTGGTGAGACCACATTTGGAGTACTGTGTTCAGTTCTGGAGACCTCACCTACAAAAAGATATTGACAAAATTGAACGGGTCCAAAGACGGGCTACAAGAATGGTGGAAGGTCTTAAGCATAAAACCTATCAGGAAAGACTTCATGAACTCCATCTGTATAGTCTGGAGGACAGAAGGAAAAGGGGGGACATGATCGAAACATTTAAATATGTTAAAGGGTTAAATAAGGTTCAGGAGGGAAGTGTTTTTAATAGGAAAGTGAACACAAGAACAAGGGGACACAATCTGAAGTTAGTTGGGGGAAAGATCAGAAGCAACTTGAGAAAATATTATTTCACTGAAAGAGTAGTAGATCCTTGGAACAAACTTCCAGCAGACGTGGTTGGTAAATCCACAGTAACTGAATTTAAACATGCCTGGGATAAACATATATCCATCCTAAGATAAAATACAGGAAATAGTATAAGGGCAGACTAGATGGACCACGAGGTCTTTTTCTGCCGTCAGTCTTCTATGTTTCTATGTTTCTAAGCTGGCAGCATTTGAAGACTTACCTGGGAATGCTAGTTAAGTAGGTGACCACGTTCAGAAAATCTTCATCCGGGATCTCGCTGAAGCCTGGATATTCAGGGAAGGTAATGATTGGTGCCCCATCTTTGCCTCTCCCACCTGTAAGACAAATTGGACCTCAGTAGGCAAAAATTAAAAAAAAAACCTCGAAGGACATTGATAAGAGAAAAATCCTCTTTGCACAGTATATCTACACAGGGCCCGGGCTATTTGTGTTTTTGGGGGTAAGATGTTCACGGTCGACAGAGCGAAGTAACGGAAGATTTAAATAGAGCCAGGTCAAAACTGGGTAGCCAATGAAGATGCTGTAAAACAATGTGGCGTGTAAGGCAAAGTACTTACTGGAAGACAGCTGTGATTGACATTATTATTATTATTTATTAGATTTGCATGCCGCCCCTCTCCGAAAACTTGGGGCGGTTCACAACAGCAAAACAGTACAAATCCAATGGTTAAAAACAATTTTAAACCCTTAATATAAAAAACAATCATACATCTCATACAAACCATACATAAAGCGGAACGGCCCAGGGGAATCAATTTCCCCATGCCTGACAGCAGAGGTGGGTTTTAAGGAGTTTGCGAAAAGCAAGGAGGGTGGGGCCAATCCTAATCTTAGGGGGGAGTTGATTCCAGAGGTTCGGTGCCGCCACAGAGAAGCTCTTCCCCTGGGTCCCGCCATCACTGCCTTAGACTATCCACTGTTGACCTCTCCCGATTCCTAAGAGGTCAGTAAGGGGCGTGCATAAATGCAACAGAGTGCCTTCCGTCCCCTGTCCTAATGTCTCTCACTTACTAATATCATGTATATAAATGTTATTATATCTTCATATACTACCAATACGTATTTGACAAAACAAACAAATAAAAATAAAATAAATACTGGTGAGCAGTGAAAGGAAATGTTACTAAGCTATTTTTAAAATGCAATTGTACTAATCTGAGGTTTTCCTTCCAGGCTGTGGTTATGTAACCTCCCTTTCTAATGATCCTGCAGTGCAGAGCCGATGCCTCTGGTGTTTATAGGAAAGTCAAGTCGGATAACCAAAGACAGCAATGACTGCAAAATATTTTTGTGTCGAGTAGCTGGCTGAAACTCCTGGTATTTCTGCTTTCCCCAACTGGAAAGATTCAGACGGGTTGTCTGTGGAGATCCAGATCCTGATTGTCCCAAATGGCAACTGGAAGATCTGAAGAAGCTCCTTGGATGAGAATCAAAACATATTCAAAAACACACACACACCCCCCCCCGCGACAACTAAGAACATCCAGTTGTCTTTTGGAAAAGCACCTTGGATTCAGATGGGTTTTAAGCCATGCGGATGGAGAATTCTGGAAAATGAAGAGTTATTTGCGTAGCACTAAGCTGGGTGGTCAAGATGTCCGTTTGCAGTTCTTAAGCTGAGGCACAAATGACCAGGTTTGAATTATTATACTTTGGAGACCTTATGGCCATGATGGAGAAACTATGGCATATGTGGCAGACACCGTTCCCCGAAAGCTGTGCGTGTGCGCGCCCCCCAAATACCCCCCGCGCACCCTTTTTCATGGCTGCGCTCTCCCCATCCCCCTGCCAGCCCTTGGGGGGGGGGCGTGGAGGTGCCGGCAGCAGAAGGGAAGGGAGCCGTGGCCGCCCCTGCCTCCCCACGGTGCCTCCAGCCCCCTCAGCCTTTTGGCGCTGCCCCCCGCCCGCCCGACCTGCCCCCTCTGCTCCTCCGCTGCCTCCTGCCCTTGGGCGCGGCTCCTCCCGCACCCGGAACGCACGCCCTGCCCGTCTCACAGTCCCTTTGCCGAGAGCACTTTCGTCCCGGGCTCTCAGCAAGGGGGTTGCAGGAGAGGCAGGGCAGGCATTCTCTCAGCAGAGGCCGGCGCAGGTGATATTCAATGTCGGGGGGGGGTGCGCGCAGTTGCGCGCGCTCCCTATCTCCATACCAGCCCATTCGGAACATTCAAAATAAGAAAAACCTTCACCGGCGAAGGCTTTTCTTATTTTGAATGTTCCAAGTGGGCTGGTATGGAGATAGGGAGCGCGCGCAACTGCCCGCGTGCCCCCGACATTGAATATCACCTTCGCCAGCCTCCGCTGAGAAGAATGGAGAGAGAACGAGAGTGAGTGAGAGCAACAGACAGCAAGATAGAGAAAGTGAGAGAGAGAGAGAGAAAAGGGGGAGAGAAAGAGATAGCAAGAGAGAGAGAACAAGAGAGAGAAAGAGTGTGAGAAAGAAAACAAGAAAGAGTGAGAGAGAGAGAAAGCAAGAGAGAGAGAAAGAAAACAAGAGAGAGAAAGTGAGAAAAAGAGAGCAAGAGGGGGGGAGAGAGAGAAAGAGAGAGAGAGAAAGAAAGAAAGAGAGAGATGAGAGAGGAAGGAAGAGAGTGAGAGAGAGGAAGAAAGCAAGAGAGAGAGAGACAGAGAAAGCAAGAGAGAGAGAGAAAAGTGGAAGGAAGAGATAGAGAGAAATGATAGAAAAAAGGGGAGAAAAGAGAAATGAGAAAATGATTGAGGCAGAGAATGACAGGAAAGAGAGAGAAACAGAGAAGTGACTCTTGATTTAAAGCATATGGTAAAAGCACTTAAATAATAACAGAGGAAAAAACCCCAGCCTCACCTGTTTTTATTAATACAGTAGTTATGTTTTTGGTTTTGCTAGTTGATTTAGTTTTAATAGTAATGGATTTTGGTTTTTTAAAATTATTAATTTCTTTTAATAAAAAAGAAGGGATTTTTTATTTATTTATTTATTTATTTATTTATTCATTCATTCATTCATTTATTCTATGCCACCCAGTCCCAAAGGGACTGTCGCTCAGACATTATACTTTTCCGCCCACACCGGAAAAAAATTAGAGGGTACATTGGTGGCAGAGGGAGCCATTGCAGAGGGCATGTGAGGCGTTGCCCAATTTTCCGTCTTGGAGAAGGCTGTTTTGTCCTCCGAAGTCTTCAGGGAACTTCCTGAAGCTCCAGAGTGCAAAAAACAGCCCAACAGGAAAACTGGGAGTTGGGAAAATTTCAATCCATGTGTGCCACTTGCTCTAACACCATGAGGGCTAACCTATGGTATGTGGAGTTATATTGGAGGCCAGACAAGGAATAATGGATCGAACCTGAACCAGGAGGGAATCAACCTGGAAATGAGGAGAAATGTTCTGACTGTGAGAGCAATCAACCAATGGAACAGTTTTCGTTGAGACGTTGTAGGAGTTTCATCAAAAAGATATTGATAAAATTGCACAAGTCCAAAGACGGGCTACAAAAATGGTGGAAGGTCTTAAGCATAAAACTTAACAGGAAAGACTTCATGAACTCAATCTGTATAGTCTGGAGGACAGAAGGGAAAGGGGGGACAGGATTGAAACATTTAAATATGTGAAAGGGTTAAATAAGGTTCAGGAGGGAAGTGTTTTTAATAGGAAAGTGAACACAAGAACAAGGGAGGCACAATCTGAGGTTAGATCAGAAGCAACGGAGAAAATATTATTTTGCTGAAAAAGTTGTAGATGCTTGGAACAAACTTCCAGCAGACGTGGTTGGTAAATCCACAGGAACTGAATTGAAACATGCCTGGGATAAACATATATCCATCCTAAGATAAAATACAGGAAATAGTATAAGGGCAGACTAGATGGACCATGAGGTCTTTTTCTGCCATCAATCTCCTATGTTTCTATCACTGTGGAGGTTTTCAAGAAGAGGTTGGACTGCCATTTGTCACAAATGGTGCAGGGTGTCTTGCTTGGATGGGGGGGGGGGGCTGGACTAGACGGCCTACCAGATTCCTTCCAACTCTGTTAATCGGTAAAAAGCATCCACAAATGCGATCTAAAAGCAAGATGGTTTTCAGAAGGCGCTTGGGGTTCTTCCAGAAACACTCGTCCACAGTTCGGCAGAGTCTCTGGCTGAGGCCTGGAACAAGGCTGCAGCGGAGGCCCTTGACCGAATTGCGCCGCTGCGACCTCTCCGTGGCGCTAGACCCCGTAGAGCTCCATGGTTCAACGAGGAGCTCCGGGAGTTGAAACGCCAGAAGAGACATCTAGAGAAGCGATGGAGGAAGAGTAAGTCTGAATCCGATCGAACACTTGTAAGAGCTCATATTAAGACTTACAAAGTGGCGCTCAAGGCGGCAAGATGCGCGTATCATGCCGCCTTGATTGCATCAGCAGAATCCCGCCCGGCCGCTCTGTTTAGGGTGACCCGCTCCCTTCTTAATCAGGGGGGAGTTGGGGAGCCCTTACAGAGCAGTGCTGAGGACCTTAACACGTTTTTTGCTGATAAAATCGCTCGGATCCGAGCTGACCTTGACTCCAATTGTAAAACAGAGTCGACTGACAACGAGTCAGTCGAGGTGACTGGGGCTAAACGTCTTTGTCCATCTGTCTGGGAGGAGTTTGACTTGGTGACACCTGATGAAGTGGACAAGGCCATTGGAGCTGTGAGCTCCGCCACCTGTTTACTGGATCCGTGTCCCTCTTGGTTGGTTTCGGCCAGTCGAGAGGTGACACGGAGCTGGGCCCAGGAGATTGTCAACGCCTCCTTGGGGAGGGGGTCCTTTCCAGCCCTTTATAAGGAGGCACTTGTGCGCCCCCTCCTCAAGAAGCCTTCCCTGGACCCAGCCGTGCTTAATAACTACCGTCCAGTCTCCAACCTCCCTTTATGGGGAAGGTTGTCGAGAAGGTGGTGGCGCTCCAACTCCAGCGGTCCTTGGAAGAAGCCGATTATCTAGGTCCTCAGCAGTCTGGATTCAGGCCCGGCTACAGCACGGAAACTGCTTTGGTCGCGTTGATGGATGATCTCTGGCGGGCCCGGGACAGGGGCTTGTCCTCTGTCCTGTTGCTTCTTGACCTCTCAGCGGTTTTCGATACCATCGACCATAGTATCCTTCTGCGCCGGCTGGAGGGGTTGGGAGTGAGAGACACTGTCCTTCAGTGGTTCTCCTCCTACTTCTCCGGTCGGTCGCAGTCGGTGTTAGTGGGGGGTCAGAGGTCGACCTCTAGGGTCGGTCCTCTCCCCCCTGCTATTTAACATCTACATGAAACCGCTGGGTGAGATCATCCAAGGGCATGGGGTGAGGTATCATCAATATGCCAATGATACTCAGCTATACATCTCCACCCCATGTCCAGTCAGCGAAGCAGTGGAAGTGATGTGCCGGTGCCTGGAGGCTGTTGCGGCCTGGATGGGTGTCAACAAACTCAAACTCAACCCAGACAAGACGGAGTGGCTGTGGGTCTTGCCTCCCAAGGACAATTCCATCTGTCCGTCCATCACCCTGGGGGAGAATCATTGACCCCCTCAGAGAGGGTTCGCAACTTGGGCGTCCTCCTCGATCCACAGCTCACATTAGAGAAACATCTTTCAGCTGTGGCGAGGGGGGCGTTTGCCCAGGTTCACCTGGTGTATCAGTTGCGACCCTATCTGGACCGGGAGTCACTGCTCACAGTCACTCATGCTCTCATCACCTCGAGGCTCGACTACTGTAACGCTCTCTACATGGGGCTACCTTTGAAAAGTGTTCGGAAACTTTGCAGAATGCAGCTGCGAGAGCAATCATGGGCTTCCCTAAATATGCCCATGTCACACCAACACTCCGCAGTCTGCATTGGTTGCCGATCAGTTTCCGGTCACAATTCAAAGTGTTGGTTATGACCTATAAAGCCCTTCATGGCACCGGACCAGATTACCTCAGGGACCGCCTTCTGCCGCACAAATCCCAGCGGCCAGTTAGGTCCCACAGAGTGGGTCTTCTCCGGGTCCCGTCAACTAAACAATGCCGCTTGGCGGGACCCAGAAGAAGAGCCTTCTCTGTGGCGGCCCCGACCCTCTGGAACCAACTCCCCCCAGAGATTAGAATTGCCCCCAGCCTCCTTGCCTTTCGTAAGCTACTTAAAACCCACCTCTGCCGCCAGGCATGGGGGAATTAAGACTTTTTTCTCCCCCTAGGCCGTTACAACTGTATACATGGTATGTTTGTATGTATGTTTGGTTTTTATATATTAAGGGGTTTTAATTTGCTTTTAGTATTGGATTTTATTGTATATTTTCATGATTGTTGTTAGCCACCCCGAGTTTTCGGAGAGGGGCGGCATATAAATCCAATAAAACTTAAACTTAAACTAAACTTAAGATGGACCAATAGCATCACCAAGCATTGCAGGCCCAATTGGCAAAAAGGAAACTCAAGACCATATTGTTTGGAAACATGTGGAAGAGGCCTTCGTGCTGCAGTGGACAGATAATGGTTAAAATAACTAACCCCCAAAATGTTATGCTTAGACTATCCACTGTTGACTCTCCCGATTCCTAAGAGGTCCAGAATACCCTACGAAACTAGACTTACAATCTTGGGTCTTGAAAGCTTAGAACTACGACGCCTTAAACATGATCTAAGTATTGCCCCACAAGATCATATGTTGCAATGTCCTGCCTGTCAAAGACTACTTCAGCTTCAACCGCAACAACACAAGAGCACACAACAGATTCAAGCTTAAT
This sequence comes from Erythrolamprus reginae, assembly GCF_031021105.1. Lineage (NCBI taxonomy): Eukaryota > Metazoa > Chordata > Lepidosauria > Squamata > Dipsadidae > Erythrolamprus > Erythrolamprus reginae. Next base: position 109,570,912 of record NC_091954.1, read on the forward strand.
ATTAACCGCTCCAAACTTGACTGTAAAAAATATATGACTTTAGTAATCGGGTTGTCGAAGCGTGGAACTAATTACCGGACTCTGTAGTATCATCCCCCAACCCCCAACATTTTACCCTTAGACTATCCACGGTTGACCTCTCCACATTCCTAAGAGGTCAGTAAGGGGCGTACATAAGCGCACTAGAGTGCCTTCCGTCCCCTGTCCTATAGTCTCTCCTATATCTTGTATTTCTTCTCTACTATATCCTCTATAACCTTCATTGTGTATTATTGTGTATTGGACAAAATAAATAAATAAAATAACTAGAATGCCTTCCATCCCGTCCCAATGTTTCTCTGTTACTAGTATCATGTATATAAATATTATTATATCTTTGTACACCACCAATACATACTTGACAAAACAAACAAACAAATAAATAAAAATGATGATGATAAATACGATCCTATTCATATCATAGCTGGATGCTTGCGGGATTGTCTATGGAGGGGAGGAGAGAGAGAGAGAGAGAGAGAGAGAAATAAAAAGGAGGGGCACTACTGACACCTTGTGGTCAGAATTGGGAACGTAACAATAGGGTGGAAGTGGGAGGGGCTATATTTTGGAGAGTGAGCTCAGCAAAAATAAAACAGCAGCAAGTAGCCACAGCTGGTTATATGGTCCCGCACTGGTGCACAAATTAAAGTAGCCAGCAAGGTTCATTGCATCTCTGTGGCGCTTGGGAATGTGATTAAATATAAATGGAGATATTTTTAAATCCCCATATGAAGGAATTTCATTCCGAGTACATTTGGGCCAGATCAGGGGGTGTTTGGGAGGGGGGACAGAAGGGGGAGGGAGAGAAGACATTCATTTTTTCTCTGCCTTTCTTCTTTTTCCCCCCCAGCTATCTCATCTGCTATACTAGAAGACACCGATTACATATTTAGCAAATTAGAAGGTGTTGTGTATACAGTGTTCCCTCGATTTTCGCGGGGGATGCGTTCCGAGACCGGCCGCGAAAGTCGAATTTCCACGAAGTAGAGATGCGGAAGTAAATGTACACTATTTTTGGCTATGAACAGTATCACAAGCCTTCCCTTAACACTTTAAACCCCTAAATTGCAATTTCCCATTCCCTTAGCAACCATTTAGATTATTACTCACCCTGTTTATTTATTAAAGTTTATAAAAAAAAATATTTATTAAAGGCAGACGAAAGTTTGGCGATGACATATGACGTCATCGGGCGGGGAAAAATGTATAGGGAAAAAACCCACGAAGTATTTTTTAATTAATATTTTTGAAAAACCGTGGTATAGACTTCGCAAAGTTTGAACCCGCGAAAATCGAGGGAACGCTGTACTCCTGTTCAGTTTGGAGATTTTGAAGATCCTGATTCGGATAGTGTTTATGAATTAGTGGCAGGGCCTGATTTACAGGCCCCGGAGGAAGGGGGAGACGATCGACGGGACGTTTCTATGAGCTCAGATTCAAGTGAAGGAGAAATAGATATTCGATGGGTAGATCCTTATTTCAGACGCTTACAAAAACGGAGAGAGCAAGTGTCAGAGAAAAAATATTAAGGAGAGGAACGGGTTAATTAATTAAGTAATTAATTCGTCACGTCCCAGTGCCAGCGGAGAAGAAGGGTGAAGTTTTCAATCTGCTATAAATGAATATGGAGGTGCCTTTCTGTGGCTTTGAAGTAAGCTTTGTTTGATGTGTCTTTTAACTGCAGTTTTTATTACTCTGGGCTAATGTTGCCTAGCCATAAATCTTAAGATGAAGGGAGGAATGCTTGGAGAATGTTTTATGTTGATTTATTTATTTATTTTGTCCAGAATGTGTTAAAGGGGGAATGGAGGAGAAAATAAAGGAGTGAAATATAACTATGACAGAATAGCAGGAAAAGATATAGGTATAGAAGAGAAGATATAAGAGATATAGGAGAGACAATAGGACAGGGGACGGTAGGCACTCTGGTGCACTTATGTATGCCCCTTACTGACCTCTTAGGAACTTGGTGAATAAAGAATGAGATAAAAGTGATTGCCTGCCGGACGCAGTTTGTAACAGGAAAGAGAAAAATAAAGATGATGCTTTTGTTTTATAAATCTCTGCATTCAGCAAGTCTTTATTCCAATTAACAGAGGCTCTAGCCAGAGACCAGAACAGAAGCAACAGGAAGATTTGTGACACAGGGAAAGGTGAAAGCACTTGATATTCCATTCAGCCTCCTGCTACTAATTCTAGTGTTGGGAAGGATTTTTCCCCCCAGCGTGTCTCATTTTTTAGCTTTGTTCCGTGGGAAGCCGCTCCCCCCCTCCAAAGAATGAAATACATTTTGGGAAATATTTTTTTTCAAAAAGGCAGAATAGTATATTTCCCTAAAGGAGAAATGGAGACGCGTGTTTTTAGAGGCGGAAAGCAGCCCCCAGGGTTTCTTAATAGCCCACAGAAGATGCCAGCGCTTAAGGAGATAAAGAGTCTATTGAAAGAGGAAGCCAACTACCTAGATGGCTCCATTCATAAGCGAAACAAGTCCTGCTAGCGGAAGTCCACTCAAAACAGGGCATTTTAAAGCTTGCAGCCAAGTTTGACAACTAACAAAAGAAGAACAAAGGTCCAACACAGGAAGAAAATCATTAGCCACAATAGGAATTGCCCAACGCCCCCTTTAGAAACAAAGCCCATATTGCACAAATCCCAAACATCAGAAACACATAAGAAACCTTCCGCTCAGTCAGATAATTGCTCAGCTGACCCGGAAGCTGATTATCTAGGTCCCCAGCAGTCGGGTTTCAGGCCCGGTTACAGCACGGAAACTGCTTTGGTCGCGTTGATGGATGATCACTGGCGGGCCCGGGACAGGGGTTTATCCTCTGTCCTGGTGCTTCTTGACCTCTCAGCAGCTTTTGATACCATCGCCCATGGTATCCTTCTGCGCCGGCTGGAGGGGCTGGGAGTGGGAGGCACTGTTCTTCAGTGGTTCTCCTCCTACCCCTCCGGTCGGTCACAGTTGGTGTTAGTGGGGGGCCAGAGGTCGACCCCGAGGTCTCTCCCTTGTGGGGTGCCTGATGATACCCAGCTTTACATCTCCACCCCATGTCCAATCAACGAAGCAGTGGAAGTGATGTGCCGGTGTCTGGAGGCTGTTGGGGCCTGGATGGGTGTCAACAGACTCAAACTCAACCCTGGCTGAGGGTTTTGTGGCTGTGGGTTTTGCCTCCCAAGGACAATTCCATCTGTCTGTCCATCACCCTGGGGGGGAAATTATTGACCCCCTCGGAGAGGGTCCGCAACTTGGGCGTCCTCCTCGATCCACAGCTCACATTAGAGAACCATCCTTCAGCTGTGGCGAGGGGGGCATTTGCCCAGGTTTGCCTGGTGCACCAGTTGCGGCCCTATTTGGACCGGGACTCACTGCTCACAGTCACTCATGCCCTCATCACCTCAAGGTTCGACTACTGTAACGCTCTCTACATGGGGCTACCTTTGGAAAGTGTTCAGAAACTTCAGATCGTGCAGAATGCAGCTGCGAGAGCAGTCATGGGCTTCCCCAGGTATGCCCATGTTACACCAACACTCCGCAGTCTGCATTGGTTGCCGATCAATTTCTGGTCACAATTCAAAGTGTTGGTTATGACCTATAAAGCCCTTCATGGCATCGGACCAGAATATCTCTGAGACTGCCTTCTGCTGCATGAATCCCAGCGACCGATTAGGTCCCACAGAGTGGGCCTTCTCTGGGTCCGGTCAACTAAACAATGTCGGTTGGTGGGCCCAGGGGAAGAGCCTTCTTTGTGGCGGCCCCAACTCTCTGGAACCAGCTCTCCCCAGAGATTAGAACTGCCCCTACCCTCCTTGCCTTTCGTAAACTCCTCAAAATCCACCTTTGTCGTCAGGCATGGAGGAATTGAGACATCTCCCCCGGGTCTATATAATTTATGTATGGTATGTTTGTATGTATGTCTGCTTAATAATGGGTTTTTTAAAATATTTTAAATTTTAAATTGTAAATTATTAGATTTGTCATGAACTGTTTTATTGTGTTTTGAGTCGCCCTGAGTCTACGGAGAGGGGTGGCATACAAATCTAATAAATAAATAAATAAACTACATGCTGTCTTTGCTTGTGGTCCTGTTCATCAATAAATTGACCTTCTTTCCAACCAGCCTCCTGCCTCCATTTTATTTCCAGCGTCTTTCTCCCAGCTTGGAACTGAATCAGATGGATTTTATTCCAACTGATGGTTTGATCTATAATTTTCTGGGAACTATAGCTGCTGGATAGTACCCAAATGAAACAGAAGGTGGCAGTATTTAGTCATCCTTGATCTCCAATATGGGTGAACATGGTTAGGATACAGATCAGAAACACCTGAGGAATTCTAAATCAAGAGGTTAGCCTGAGAATCTCTTGATGGAGGAATGGCAAGCTCATTTCAAATTATTATCAAGAACATACCATGAGCTAGTCCATGTATTCACTAGAAGCCAAGCTTGGCTTGAGGAATCTAAGCATATTTTTATTCATCAAATAAACATGTACTCCAGACATTCTGGATCTGTTTCAGTTAACAGGACGAAGAGCAATATTAATAGCACTTAGATTTATATACCGCTTTACAGCAGCGGTGGGTTGCTCCCAGTTCTGAGTAGTTCTTAGAACTGGAAGCGCTGGCTTCCAGCAATGACATCATTTATTTATTTATTTATTTGTTTTTTTGTTTATTTTATTTTGCCAACTACGTTTTGGTAGTAGACAAAGATATAATAATGTTTATATATATGATACTAGTAAAAGAGAAATATTAGGACAGGGAACGGAAGGCACGCTGGTGCACTTATGCACGCTTTCTTGCTGACCTCTTAGGAATCGGGAGAGGTCAACAGGTAAAGTTTTGGAGGTTAGGTGATGATACTCCAGAGTCAGATAGTGAGTTCCATGCATTAACTACTCGGTGCTAAAGTCAGATTTCCTGAAGTTTGGAGCAGTTTACTTTAAGTCTGCATCTGTAGTGTGCTCGTGTGTTGTTGTGGTTGAAGCTGAAGTAGTCGTTGACAGGAAGGACATTGTAGGAGATAATTTTATGGGCTATGCCTAGGTCATGTTTAAGGTGACGTAGTTCTAAGCTTTCTAAACCTAGGATTGTAAGTCTAGTTGCGTAGGGTATTCTGTTGCGAAGTGGAGGAGTGGAGGGCTCTTCTAGTAAAGTATCTGGACATTTTCTAAAGTGTTTATGTCTACTCACGAGAAGTACATATTAGATTTCTGAGAAAAGCAATGAGGGATGAGATACTTAGTTGTACAAGAGGAGAACCTTTGGTATATAAGGGAAAATAAATATTGATATTAAGACAAATACCCTGTAGGGGAAGGGAAAAAAGAAGGAGTTATAACTTTCTGTCGATTCAATTGGTAAAACATAAAACTACGTTTAGATGGCTTATCCCAGAAGGGATGATTATGAATAGAATAGATTGGAATTCTTTATTGGCCAAGTGTGATTGGTGCATATGTGGAGAGAGAAGAAATTTAGGGTTAATACATTAGAAGGTTTCAAGAATTTTATGAGCACTTTCTGGCAGGGGGTGAGGAAAAGGACAGCAGAGATGAGAATGATAGTAAAAGTCAGGAAGATCTAATGTCAGAAAGTCAAATTGGGAAGCAAGAATCTAGGGATAGGAAAGATTCAGAAAAAATGTGAAAGAAGGAACAAGAACAAGGGCACAAACAAGTACAGACAAAAGGAAGCTCAAAAACAAACACGAAACAATAATTTGGAGGAAGGAGAAATTAATATATTGTCAATTAGTATCAATGGTTTAAATTCACCCACCAAGAGAAAATGTGTATTGTTGGATCTTCAGAAACAAGAAATGGATATAGTCTGCCTACAGGAGGTACATATAAAAGAAAAAATTTATTAAAGTATTCAAAATGAGGGAAATTATATTAAGCACTTACACATACACACACCCAAAAGAAAAGAGGCATTGCAATGTGCCGTATTTTTCAGAACGTAAGAGAGTAAAATGAAAGAGCTTGCAAGCCAGTAAGAGCTGGGAACATTGTTAGCACCTGGTTAGGGCTGGAAAGAAACTTACTCAGAGCAAGTTAGAGTAATGCAAAAAAAAAACAACTGCAAAGACTTAGGGCTTAGAAAACATTCTTTGCAGAAAGATACAACGAAAGAGCCTGCAAGGTAAGAGCTGGGAAGATCGTTAACAGCTAGTTAGGGCTGAAAAACAACAACAACCCTACATTCAGAGTATAAGACGCACCCTGGTACTCAGCCTCTTTTAGGAAGGAAAAGGGTGCGCCTTATACACCGAAAAATACGGTCATTGTTCTGGCACTGGACCAGAATATCTCCGAGACCGCCTTCTGCCGCACGAATCCCAGCGACCGATTAGGTCCCACAGAGTGGGCCTTCTCCGGGTCCCGTCAACTAAACAATGTCGGTTGGCGGGCCCCAGGGGAAGAGCCTTCTCTGTGGCGGCCCCGACTCTCTGGAACCAACTCCCCCCAGAGATTAGAACTGCCCCTACTCTCCTTGCCTTTCGTAAACTCCTTAAAACCCACCTTTGTCGTCAGGCATGGGGGAACTGAAACATCTCCCCCGGGCATATACAATTTATGCATGGTATGTTTGAATGTATGTTTGCTTAGTAAATTGGTTTTTTAAAATATTTTAAACTGTAATTTAGATTTGTCATAAATTGTTGTATTCTGTTGTGAGCCACCCCGAGCCACCCCGAGGGGCAGCATACAAATCTAAATAATAAATAAATTAATAAATAAATAAACAAACCAACCAACCAACCAACCAACCAACCAACCAACCAACCAACCAACCAACCAACCAACCAACCAACCAACCAACCACCTGGAAAAAATATGTGAAATACAGAATCAAGCCAACCCAAGATCTTACCTGACAAAATAGCAAACTGTCGGTGTAATTGTTCTATGATCTCCACCGCCGTGACAGGCCTGATCTCTTGTTGCATTATTTCATCTGTACAAGAAAGGAAGAGAGACAGAAGGAGGAATTACACCATAACCCAGCCATACAAAGCAGATACTCAGATGCGAAGCCCTAGTTTGTTGACACTTTTGGCCGGGTTTTGGCCTCTGGCTTTGTCAGATGATTTCCAACCCCTCCTCCACCCTGGCATGCAAAATCTTGTTGACATAGACCCGTGGCTTCTTTGTACATTTCTCTATGGGTTGCCTCTGCAGTTGTGTGCCGGCGGGATTGGCCTTCCAGCACAAAACAACTTTTGTGGCTCATGGCTTGTAAGATAAAGCGAGGGTTATCCCGGTTCTGTGAAACGGCCCTGCGGTGATGGGCTCCTACGGGTACGGTCAGGTACGCAGAACCAGTAGAAAAAATTTGGCCAGGTATGCAGAACCGGTAGATAAATTTTGATTTTTTTTTCTTTGTTTCCCTTCTGGCTCTGGGTATGTTTTTCTTATTGCAGTAAATGAGGTTAAATGTGTATAATTTTAGAAGAGCTGTGCGTGCATGATGGAAAATACACGTACAGTTTATATAGTACCAACTATATAAACCAACTCCCCCCAGAGATTAGAATTTCCCCCACCCTCCTTGCCTTTCGTAAACTCCTTAAAACCCACCTCTGTCGTCAAGCGTGGGGGAACTGAGACATCTCCCCCTGCCTATGTAGTTCTAGTGCATGATATGACTGTATGTATGTTTTTTTATATTGGGGTTCCTTGCTTTTAGATTTTTAAATGTATAATTGTTATCTTTGATTTTAATTATTAGATTTGTCAATATATATTGTTTTTTATCACTGTTGTGAGCTGCCCCGAGTCTGCGGAGAGGGGCGGCATACAAATCTAATTAATAATAATAATAATAATAATAATAATAATAATAATAATAATAATAATGTATATTTTGTGCCCCTGTGTAAAATATGTATCTACATATATGGCATATATACATAGAATTAAATAGTATATTTGGGATGTTCAATAATAGTAAATAGATAGGGAAATTGTATCTCTTTGAGGCGAAGTTGGGCACCCTAACCCTAAGCCTTCACATGAGTGATGTCAAGTTGGCCACCTTTAAGCCAGTCACATGACCTCTAAGCCACCACCACCCGTCACATGATCGTCAAGCCACTCCTACCTGGTCACATGGCTGGAAAGCCACACCCACAAATAAGCTACACCCAAAGCATGGTAGCAAATTTTTTTTGCAGCCCTTCACTGCGGCCCTGCCTGTGTTGAACAATCGTCGCTGGATCTCACCCAGGCGACAGACATGCTGTTTTTTTTCAAGAAATGTATGAAAATATGATTGTGTTTCAATTGGGCATCTAATGCATTCATCCCTTATGCCTGCTTCAAAGGATGCAAAGTTTTAGGGCATGACAAAACACACTTCTCTCCACCCATACAGCTTCTGCCGTGAAAAAGAACAAAAAGAGATGCAGCGGTACCTCTACCTAAGAACGCGTCTACTTACAAACTTTTCTAGATAAGAACTAGTTGTTGAAGATTTTTTTGCCTCTTCTCAAGAACCATTTTCCACTTACAAACCTGACCCTCCGAAACTGTAACATGAAAAGGTAGGGAGAAGCCTCTGTGGGGCCTCTCTAGGAATTTTCTGGGAGGAAACAGGGCCGGAAAAGGCGGGGAGAAGTCTCCATGGGGCTTCTCTAGGAATCTCCTGGGAGGAAACAGGGCCTCCACCCTCCCTGGGGTTTCCCCAATCGCACACATTATTTGCTTTTACATTGACTCCTATGGGAAAAATTGCTTCTTCTTACAAACTTTTCTACTTATGAACCTGGTCATTGAATGAACTAAGTTTGTAAGTAGAGGTACCACTGTACGGGTAACCCTTGTGTCAAACTTTGGCCTGCCACATATTATGCTTTAAAATATATTCTTGCTGTGGGGACTTGGTAGGGACTGTTTGATGAGGGAGGTAGAGATATAGCCATAACAAATTCATTCTAGACTCCCTCTCTTTTTAAAAAAAATTATAAATCTTTATTAAAGAAAAAACAGCAACACAAAATATGTTTACATATAGAGACCGCAAAAAATAATTTGAAAGTGAGGAATATGAAAATGAATACAAATATGTGGCCTTTACATTAAATCTCTTTCATAATAGGTAGTTAGTGTCTCGGTTAAATAAAAGAGGGGAAAAAAGAAGAGCAACACATTAAGAAAGTGAGAAAAAGTAAGGGAGAGGGAAGAAAGGAGAGAAAGAAGAGAGAAAGAAGAGAAGAGAAGAAAATAAAGAAAAGAAAAGAAGAACTATACAGTGGTACCTCTACTTACGAACTTAATTCGTTCCGTGACCAGGTTCTTAAGTAGAAAAGTTTGTAAGAAGAAACAATTTTTCCCAGAGGAATCAATGTAAAAGCAAATAATGCATACGATTCGGGAAACCACAGGGAAGGTGGAGGCCCTGTTTCTTTCCAGGAGATTCCTAGAGAGGCCCCACAGAGGCTTCTCCCCACCTTTTCTGCCCTGTTCCCTTCCAGGAGATTCCTAGAGAGGCCCCACGGAGGCTTCTCCCCACCTTTTCTAGCCCTGTTTCATCCCAGGAAATTCCTAGAGAGGCTCCGACGAGGCTTCTCTCCACCTTTTCCAGCCCTGTTTCCTCCCAGGAGATTCCTAGAGAGGCCCCACGGAGGCTTCTCCCTGCCTTTTCTCGTTACAGTTTCTGAAGCTCGGGTTTGTAAGTGGAAAATAGTATGCCAGCCCATTGTGCCAGTCCACAACGGGCTGGCACACAGGAATGCCAGTGTCCCCCATGGTGGCGGCAGCTGCACTGGTGCTCAAGGTCAGGGCAGGGGAAGCTCAAGGCAAGAGGGATCCAGGCCAGGACTTGAAGCCGGGATTCTAGGCTGGTGAGCTGGGAGGTCAGACGCTACCACTAAGGGAGATGGCTTAAGTGGGTGGGGGAAGAAGAGGCGGTGGTGGCGGGCGGCAGTAAGGCTCGGTTTCAAGTGGAGCGTACCAACGCTCCGAGAATTAAAGGGGAGGGATCAGGAGACTGGGGTGGAAGCGGAGCTTTTATTTAAAGTCGGCTTCTTTAAATAAATTTTTTTAAAAACATGGGTATACCACTGGTTTTCAAACATTTTATTTATTTATTGAAAACCTGTGGTATAGGCTTTCCATGAAAGTCGGACCTGCAAAAGTCAAGTATAGGTTTTTCTTCTTGAGCAGGGGTTGGACTAAAAGACCCCCAAAAGCCCTTTCTGTTTTGTTAGTCTGTTAAGCTTGAATAACTATCTGGAGGAAGCATGTAGGTTGCTTTCTTTTTCACTAATGTTTCTCCATAAAAATTCAAGGAAGAAGAGGGGGAGGGAATACCACATAATTGTGTTAATTTTTTCCACCTTTGCTTAAAGAATCTCAGAGCAAGCAGTGTAAATCTATCTATGCAATGCTCACTTTCTTATAGTCTAATGATTAGTGATGGGCGAACTGAACCCACACAATTCGGGTCCATACCGAATTTTGCGGTGTTCGGTATGCCGAACACGAACACGATTTTTTTTCAAACTTCGGGCAAAGTTCGGGGTCGTGTTCGGCGTTCGGAGCTTTGATGTCACCAGCAGGTTGCTAAGGATGCCAAGGTGATCACTTCCTGGATTCCATGGAATCCAGGAAGTGATCACCTTGGCGTCCTTAGCAACCTGCTGGTGACGTCAAAGCTCCGTCCCCGGAATCTCTTCATGGGAGGGATTCCCCGTTCGGGTTCGGGTTCGAATTCAGTTCTGCCGAATTTTGCGTAAAGTTTGTTCGAACTTGCCGAACTCGAACACTGTTGGGTTCGCCCATCACTACTAATGATGGCTAAATGAGTTATTTGCAAGCATCACTGCACATTTAAAGCAGCGGTTGTCCCTTCCGATGTGTAATAATTTTACACTTCTTCTCTGAACCGCCCTACTATTTCACTCACTCTATGACTCCGGGGGGGGGGAGAGAAGGGAGGGGGAAAAGTCTGGGTCATTTAACATGGTTGCTGTTTTCCACCAGCTGGATTTATTATAATATATTCAGAAATTAATGGAAACCTCCAGGAAGCTAGCGCAAAGAACCGTGGAAGATGGCCCAATTTTTACGCTTCAGTGCATTCCTTTTAAAACAGTATATTCATGCCTGCATTTCCGATGCCTTCTTTTATTGGTAAGGAAGTTATTTACTTATCCCTGGTTTTTTTTTAAAAAAAACCTCCTAAATCTGCAGTAAAATTGAACACAGCTGTAAATCAAGATCAGAGTTTTCTGCCGGACGCAACTGAAAGAATCTATAAAAAGAAACATCTTTAAAAATAATAAGTGTCACAATAAATAAAATCAGCAATATCAGCAAAAAAGAGTCGGGAAAAGTCTTGTATGATGATAAATGCTTAAACATAGAGAGAGGTAATTAGTTTGGCAGAAAGAGAGGAAGGTCCAGATCCTGGCTCCGATGGATTGTTTCAGTAAAAGACGGATAAGACGGAGTGGCTGTGGGTTTTGCCTCCCAAAGACAATTCCATCTGTCCGTCCATCACCCTGGGGGGGGGCATTATTGATCCCCTCGGAGAGGGTCCACAACTTGGGCATCCTCCTTGATCCACAGCTCACATTAGAGAAACATCTTTCAGCTGTGGCGAGGGGGGCGTTCACCCAGGTTCGCCTGGTGTATCAGTTGCGGCCCTATCTGGACCGGGAGTCACTGCTCACAGTCACTCATGCCCTCATCACCTCGAGGCTCGACTACTGTAACACTCTCTACATGGGGCTACCTTTGAAAAGTGTTCGGAAACTTCAGATCGTGCAGAATGCAGCTGCGAGAGCAATCATGGGCTTTCCCAAAAATGCCCATGTAACACGAACACTCCACAGTCTGCATCGGTTGCCGATCAGTTTCCGGTCACAATTCAAAGTGTTGGTCATCACCTATAAAGCCCTTCATGGCACCGGACCAGGGTATCTACAAGACCGCCTTCTGCCGCACGAATCCCAGCGACCGGTTAGGTCCCACAGAGTGGGCCTTCTCCGGGTCCCGTCAACAAAGCAATGTCGTTTGGTGGGGCCCAGAGGAAAAGCCTTCTCTGTGGCGGCCCCGGCCCTCTGGAACCAACTCCCCCCGGAGATTAGAATTGCCCCCACCCTCCTCGCCTTTCGTAAGCTCCTTAAAACCCACCTCTGCTGTCAGGCATGGGGGAACTGAGATATTCCCTCCCCCCTAGGCCTTTACAATTTATGCATGGTACGTTTGTTTGTATGTATTTTTGGTTTTACAATAAGGGTTTTTTAGCTGTTTTAGTATTGGATTTACATGCTGTTTTTTATTACTGTTGTTAGCTGCCCCGAGTCTACGGAGAGAGGCGGCATACAAATCCAATAAATAAATAAAATAAAATAAAAAAACCAAAGCAAATTATATTTGAAATCAGTTTTCTCAATCTCAGCAACTATAAGACCCGTGCCCTTCAACTCCCAGAATTCCCAAGCTAACATGCTGGATGGCAATTTCTGGAAGTCGAACCTGCTAATTCCACCCCTAGCCTGCATGTTATATAAACACAGCGACTATCTTCTGTAAATCCAGATTTACAATTCATTCTTATTGTGTGTATCTGGCCAATATTGGTTTTTCCTTCAGCTGTGGCAAAGCTGCCCTGAATTTACAACCCTTATTTGTGAAGTGAAGCTTTGAATGTCTGCTTGAGAACGTGAAGTGCCAATTGTTTAACCCGACCTCTAAATCTCTCCCGTGCTCTCTCGTTGACCAAATCTGCCCATCAATCATGAATTGACTCAAGCTGAATTTATGCATCCGCCCTGTGACCTGAAACATAAATTCAAACCACTTTCTTCGAGCTAGGTTAGACATTTAATCCAGCAACTCTGGCGCTCCGAGAAACGGCAGTTGCAATATATTTGGAATGCAGGTTGTAGAAGCTGCTTCTGCAGCCTGAATCATAGAATACAGGTGTCAGTCCCAAGCCATCATTTGAGTTAGAGACTTTGGCCTGCCACAATTAGAGTAGGTCTGTGGGGACTGGGGAGGGTGAAAGATACTAGGCACAACAAATGTTATTTTATTTTATTTTATTTTATTTTATTTTATTTTATTTTATTTTATTGTTCGTTCATTCATTCATTCATTCCTTCATTCATTCATCCAATACACAAATACATAGGAAGAAAAATAGACATGTAGTAATATATATAAGGGCAAAAGTGAACTTAGAGGAGAGGATATATGAAAGAAAGAGAATATATATGATAAGTGAAAGAAAGGAAAGACAATTGGACAGGGGACGAAAGGCACACCAGTGCACTTATGTACGCCCCTTACTGGCCTCTTAGGAACCTGGAGAAGTCAATCGTGGAGAGTCTAAGGGAGAAATGTTGGGGGTTAGGGGTTGACACAATTGAGTCCGGTAATGAGTTCCACGGTTCGATAACTCGATTGTTGAAATCATATTTTTTACAGTCAAGTTTGGAGCGGTTCGTAATAAGTTTGAATCTGTTGCGTGCTCTTGTGTTGTTGCGGTTGAAGCTGAAGTAGTCATTGACTGGTAGGACGTTGCAGCATATGATCTTGTGGGCAATACTCAAATCGTGTTTTAGGCGCCATAGTTCTAGGCTTTCTAGGCCCAGGATTGTTAGCCTATTTTTGTAGGATATTCTGTTTCGAGTGGAGGAGTGAAGGGCTCTTCTGGTGAAATATCTTTGGACATTTTCAAGGGTGTTGATGTCTGAGATGTGGTATGGGTTCCAGACAGATGAGCAGTAGTCTAGGATGGGTCTGGCAAAAGTTTTGTAGGCTCTTGTGAGTAGTGTGAGATTGCCTGAGCAGAATTCCTTCCAGAAGATTCAAGGTCATCCTTTGTTCAGCACCAGCCGGAAGTACAGGGAGGGATCATGGACCTTCAGATAAACCGGAGCGGTCCATGTGATAAACTTATGGGTGTGGGGATGAGAGATGAACTTTAACCTGGTGGAAAAGTTAGTATCAGTTTGCCTACAACTGTATCCACATGGCTCTGTTAATAAATTGGAACAATTCCTGCAACTGTTCTTCATGTTTAAGCTCCAGTCCCCAATCATCTTTGTTGCTCTTCACTGCTCTCTTTCTGGTATTAAAATCGTTTTTATATTGTAGTGACCAAAACTGGATGCAATATTCCAAGTGTGGCCTTACCAGGAGATTATAAAGTGGCACTAACCTTTCTTCATGTGATCATGATTCTATCCCTCTGTGATTTACCTAGCGTGTTTTTTTTTACAGATGGCTGTTCTGAGTGGCACCTTCCCAGAATAGTGGCTTTAATGGGCATAGGTAATCACCAAAATAAAAATAATAATAATAAGTGATGAGCTTGCTTTCTACTCTTCCTCCTCCAAGCATGCCCCAGGGCTGCTGACATACAAATTCTCAGTTTCCCCCCAAAAAGTGCATAAAGCATTTGTAAAAATAGAAACCACTTATGGAAGCTCTGAATTTGCTTTCAGCCAGATGGCTTTTCATTTAAATGTAGTTTTCCCCCTACTGCAGTGGTTCTCAACCTCTTTCTTTCTTTCTTTCTTTCTTTCTTTCTTTCTTTCTTTCTTTCTTTGTTTATTTATTTATTTATTAGATTTGTATGCCGCCACTCTCCGTAGACTCGGGGCGGCTAACAACAATAATGAAACAACATGTAACAAATCTAACGAAGTGAGACACACACACACCACACACGTTGCTCTGCTTTGTTTTCCAAGGCGTGAAAAAGCAACAAAGTCCAGAAGACACAGGATTCCTGACGAACCCCGATCAGATATTCTTCCGCAATGGCCAAACCCACATGCTGCTATTTATAGCAGCAGCCCTAATTACCGGAGCCCCACCCAAACACAGGTGGCCTCCCTTATTTCCTGTAATATGTTCTTACTTGGTCTCTTCTACGCATAATTCTGCGCTTGCGTGGGTCCAAAACGTCATTATCTGAATCAATGGAAGATAAGGGTGATTGACTGCCTGGGCTGTGTGCCAAGCCCTCCTCTGCCGAGTCAGTCCCACCTTCTTCTTCGTCCGAAGAAACTGAACTCTGAACTGATTCTGTCGGCAATAACACAGGCCTGTAACATGTTGAATTTTCCCCTGCATCCACCTCCACATTCCCTGGGGCAGGAGCTGGGCCAGAGCCAACCACAACAGACGGTAGGCAGATTTCCCCCTCTATTTTCCTCTCCCAAAACTAAAATGCGTCTCATATTCCGGTGCTTCTTATACTCTGAAAAATACGGTATTTTTACAAACAAAGGCAGCTGGGTGACGAGGATACCTTCTCAGCAGAGCTTGGAGTGAAAAAAGGTGATAAGGAAAGATGCCCTACTTTGCATACACGGATATAAGCTAATCCAGTGATGGGATTTTGCTTAAAGTAAATCCTCTGTGTGTAATGTTTAATCTGGATCTGGGGTTTCATGAACTCAGCCACTCAGGTCAGCACCTCCAGCCCTAATTCGTCTAGCCCAGTGTTTCCAAATCTTGGCAACTTGAAGATATCTGGACTTCAACTCCCAGAATTCCCCAGCCAGCATCCGTTGGCTGGGGAATTCTGAGAGTTGAAGTCCAAATATCTTCAAGTTGCCAAGGTTGGGAAACACTGCTGTAGAGAATGTTCTTTGTTGATGGAAATCAGGAGATTGTGAGTTCTAGTCCTGCTTTAGGCAGAAAAGCTAGTTGGGTGATTTTGAGTCAATTACCAGGACACTGTGAGTTCTGGTCCTGCTCAAAAGCAGGACCAGAATCTAAAGAACCAGAATCTTTGTGGATCTAAATTCCCGATGTACACCAGCTAAAGTGGAATAATGTCCAAGTACTGGCCGAAAGTTAGGGATGAATAATTATGAAGAGACAGTGAAAAATAAGATTTCGCTAAACATCAGGCCAACCGCATGTGCCACCTTAGAGTTTAGATATCAGCAGGCACACATAAATTTAACAGTGTCTATTTCAACTAAGCATGAGCCAACAATGTGCAGCAGCAGCTAAAAAAGCCAACACAATCCTAAGCTGCATCAACAGGGGAATACACTCCAAGACCAGGGAAGTCTTAATACCACTCTACTACGCCCTGGTCTGACCACACCTGGAGTACTGTATTCAGTTCTGGTCACCACACTTCAAAAGAGACATTGAAACTCTGGCGAAGGTGCAAAAAAGAGCAACCAAGATGATTAAGGGATTCGAAACCAAGACTTACGAAGACAGACTGAGGGAACTGGGCATGGATAGCCTAGAGAAAAGGAGGGCCAGAGAGGACATGATAGCAGTCTACAAGTATACGAGGGAATGTCACAGAGAGGAGGTGATCACTTTATTCTCCAGGGCACCAGAGGGCTGGACGAGGAACAACGGCTGGAAGCTGACCAAGGAGAGATTCAACCTGGAAATAAGGAAGAACTTCCTGACGGTCAGAGCGATCAACCAATGGAACAACCTACCAGCGGACGTTGTGAACTCCAACACTCTGGACATTTTTAAGAGAAGATTGAACTGCCACTTGACTGGTGTGCTATAGGGTTCCTGCTTGGGTAGGGGGTTGAATTTGATGGCCTTCATGGTCCCTTTCAACTCTAACAATAAATAAATAAATTTGCTCAATTATAAAGAGCAACACCAGTAGGAATTCATTGTCTATCTTTTAGGCTCTCAAAAATGCTCCAGCCTGGCATAATAATAATAATAATAATAATAATAATAATAATAATAATAATAATAATAATAATAATAATAATAATTATTATTATTATTATTATTATTATTATTATTATTATTATTATTTATTTGATTTGTATGCTGCCCCTCTCCGCAGACTCGGGCGGCTAACAACAATGATTAAAAAAACAACATGTAACAATCCAATTAATAAAACAACTAAAAGCCCTTATAGTAAAACCAAACATACACACAAACATACCATGCATAACTTGTAATGGCCTAGGGGGAAAGAATATCTTAATTAACCAAACATAAAACAAAGTATAAAAAAAGCCTGGGGGAAAGGTGTCTCAACTCCCCCATGCCTGGCGGTATAAGTGAGTCTTGAGTAGTTTACGAAAGACAAGGAGGGTGGGGGCAGTTCTAATCTCCGGGGGGAGTTGGTTCCAGAGGGCTGGGGCCGCCACAGAGAAGGCTCTTCCCCTGGGGCCCGCCAAACGACATTCTTTGGTCGACGGGACCCGGAGAAGGCCAACTCTGTGGGACCTTATCGGCCGCTGGGATTCATGCGGTAGAAGGCGGTTCTGGATGTATTCTAGCCCAATGCCATGTAGGGCTTTAAAGGTCATTACCAACACTTTGAATTGTGACCGGAAACCGATCGGCAGCCAGTGCAGGCCACGGAGCATTGCAGAAACGTAGGCGAATCTAGGGAGCCCCACGATGGCTCTCGCGGCCGCATTCTGCACGATCTGAAGTTTCCGTGCAAAACATACTTTTCAGGGTTTCTGTCTGTGTCCTTCTGCTCAGAAAAAGATTGGTTTTAACTTATCCGTGCCAGCAGTTGAATTGGTTTCAGCTTAGCTCATGAATTTGTGGGAAGAAAGTGGTTTCACTTTTTCCAAACCTTTCCACTTTATAATCCTCCAGCGTCTCGGTTAATTCTCACATGTCTGGGTGAGATTTTTTTTTCCCCTTCTTTCGAACAGAAAAATCAAGACGGAACCACTTACCAGCAATGCACTCATAAGCTACTTTTATTCACATTTTTTCTGGCTGATCCAGGAAAAACATGCTGCGTAATTAAAAAATCAGAGGGAAGAAACACACCTGGATTGGAAATTGTGAAAAACACCTGGATGTCATTAAATATGACAATTAAATTGAAAAGCAGAAATGGGGGAAAAAACAAGGATCCAATAAGGAAGTATATTAGATCTGGAAAAGCAAAGCTATTGATATAAATACCAAAATCAGGCTAGTTAGAGCAACTGCCTTCCCTATGAAGATGTACAGGGGTGAGAGCTGGACACCAAGAATGGCTGATAGAAGAATTGATGCCTCTGAACTGTAATGCTGGCGTAAATTATTGAGTATAGTATCAACAGCTAGAGCAGTGTTTTTTGCCTCTTCTCAAGAACCATTTTCCACTTACAAACCGAAGCGTCCGAAACTGTAACCGGAAAAGGCAGAGAGAAGCCTCCGTGGGGCCTCTCTAGGAATCTCCTGGGAGGAAACAGGGCCAGAAAAAGCAGGGAGAAGCCTCAATGGGGCCTCTCTAGGAATCTCCTGGGAGGAAACAGGGTTGGAAAAGGCAAGGAGAAGCCTCCGTGGGGCCTCTCTAGGAATCTCCTGGGAGGAAACAGGGCCAGAAAAGGCAGGGAGAAGCTTCCATGGGTCCTCTCTAGGAATCTCCTGGGAGGAAACAGGGCCAGAAAAGGCAGGGAGAAGCCTCCGTGGGGCCTCTCTAGGAATCTCCAGGGAGGAAACAGGGCCAGAAAAGGAAGGGAGAAGCCTCTGTGGGGCCTCTCAAGAAATCTCCTGGGAGGAAACAGGGCCTCCACCCTCCCTGTGGTTTCCCCAGACATCGCAGACATTATTTGCTTTTACATTGATTCCTATGGGAAAAATTGCTTCTTTTTACAAACTTTTCTACTTAAGAACCTGGTCACGGAAGGAATTAAGTTCGTAATAGAGGTACCACTGTACAGGACTGAAACAAATAAAATCTTGTATTGCCTAATGAATTTTTTTTAAAAAAAAGATAGTAAACATTTTACCCCAGAGCAATACAATAGCACAAATAGTGATGACTTTCCGTTTTGTATCAGTCACCAGCAAATCACTGTCACCTAAGCTGGCTCAGCAGAACTTGCTCGAAGCCGTCATTGAAGTGAGTCAATGAGATGGTTCAACCATCTGTCAGTGACACTGACTACTGACATGAAAGAAATATCGAGAGAGTAAGTGACTTCTATGCAGACCAAAATTAAAGAGAAAGCCCTAGATGACAGCTAGAATGAACTGAAATGCCCCATGAAGGTTTGGGGAGTTTTCTCAATACGAAGGATCTGGAAAAATAGCTGTCCAAGGAAACAAGATCAAGAGACATCCCAGTATGCTTAAATTTCTCATGTACCATCAAGTTAGTGTTGACTTTTGAAGACCTCGTAATAGGCCTATGATAGCGTGCGCACATGTGCCCACACCCAAAATGCAATGCCCCCCCGCATACGCATAACCCCCCATGTTGCTCTCCTCCCTCCACGCGCTTGTGCAATAGACCTCCGGATTTCTGGCAGGCCTCTTTTTCGCTCTCCGCAGGGTGCAGGAAAGCCTGAAGCCTTGGGGTAATTTGCGAAAGCCTGAAGCCTCCTGAAGCCTTGGGGTGGTGAAAAATGGCCCAACTGGCCAACTGGAAGTTTATTTATTTTATTTTATTTTATTTATTGGATTTGTATGCCGCCCCTCTCCGCAGACTCGGGGCGGCTAACAACAATGATAAAAAACAACATGTAACAATCCAATTTAATAAAACAACTAAAACCCCTTATTATAAAAACCAAACATACACACAAACATACCATACATAACTTGTAATGGCCTAGGGGAAGGAATATCCTAATTCCCCCATGCCTGGCAACAAAGGTGGGTCTTAAGTAATTTGCGAAAGACAAGGAGGGTGGGGACCGTTCTAATCTCTGGGGGGAGTTGATTCCAGAGGGCCGGGGCCGCCACAGAGAAGGCTCTTCCCCTGGGGCCCGCCAAACGACATTCTTTGGTCGACGGGACCTGGAGAAGGCCAACTCTGTGGGACCTTATCGGTTGCTGGGATTTGTGCGGTAGAAGGAGGTTCCAGATTATTCTGGCCCAATGCCATGTAGGGCTTTAAAGGTCATTACCAACACTTTGAATTGTGACCGGAAACCGATCGGCAGCCAGTGCAGGCTACGGAGTGTTGCAGAAACGTGGGCGAATCTAGGAAGCCCCACGATGGCTCTCGTGGCCGCATTCTGCACGATCTGAAGTTTCCAAACACTTTTCAAAGGTAGCCCCATGTAGAGAGCGTTGCAGTAATCGAACCTCGAAGTGAGTAGGGCATGAGTGACTGTGAGCAGTGACTCCCGGTCCAAATAGGGCTGCAACTGGTGCACCAGGCGAACCTGGGCAAACGCCTTCCTCGCCACAGCCGAAAGATGTTTGTTTCTGAACTTCCTGTTCGGCCATTTCTGCCGTCAATCTGCTATGTTTCTATGGCTGGATGGAGTCACTGAAGCAGTCGGCGTGAGCTTAAATGGACTTCGGGGGGGTTGGTAGAGGACAGGAAGTCCTGGGAGGAGTGATGTCCATGGGGCTGCAATGGGTCAGACATGACTTCACAACTAACAACAATTTGCCCACAAAGGCAACATTATAAATATGCCCGCCCCTTTTTGTTTTTTTAAAAACGCTGACTGATCTGTGACACGCCACAGTTATTTATAATTTAGATTATGTGATTATGATGGATATTTTTATTTGTGTGGGATTTTGCCTTCTAAACCTTTTCATCTTTTGTGGGTGTGAAGCAAAATAGGAGGAAGCTTCAGACAAAGGCATTCAAGCCTGAGGAAAAGACCGGAGGGAGAGTGAATTTTTCAAACATAAAATTCTTCCTGTTTTTTGGTCTAACATAAAAAAAGACACAAATAGAGCTCCTTTTATCACTGATTGCATTGCAATATGCATTTGTCTTAAATACAAAAGAAACTCTCTTCTGAAGTCTTCAACAACAATCTCTCACAATTGTTTTGTTCAACCTCAGAATGTTCATTAAATTCAACACTTCTCTCCCATATTCATCTCCACAGACTGATCTGTAGTTAAACAATATGGCAAGAAATCACATTGGACTTAATCCCTGGATAGTTCAGTGGATTTGCAGCTGGCTGAAGCGTAGATATCAGGGGGTTGTTGTTAATGGCGAGTACTCTGAGCAGAGCCTGGTTACAAGCGGTGTGCCACAAGGGTCTGTTCTGGGTCCTATTCTTTTTAATATCTTTGTGAGCGACATAGGGGAAGGTTTGGTAGGGAAAGTTTGCCTATTTGCCGATTACTAAAGTGTGCAATAGAGTTGATATTCCTGGAGGCGTCTGTAATATGGCAAATGATTTAGCTTTACTAGATAAGTGATCAAAGCAATGGAAACTGCAGTTTAATGTTTCCAAATGTAAAATAATGCACTTGGGTAAAAGGAATCCTCAATCTGAATATTGTATTGGCAGTTTTGGGTTAGCAAAAATTTCAGAAGAGAAGGATTTAGGGGTTGTGATTTCTGACAGTCTCAAAATGGGTGAACAGTGCTGTCAGGCGGTAGGGAAAGCAAGTAGAATGCTTGGCTGCATAGCTAGAGGTATAACAAGCAGGAAGAGGGAGATTGTGATCACGCTGTATAGAGCACTGGTGAGACCACATTTGGAATACTGGGTTCAGTTCTGGACACCTCGCCTACAAAAAGATATTGATAAAATTGAATGGGTCCAAAGACGGGCTACAAAAATAGTGGAAGGTCTTCAGCATAAAACTTATCAGGAAAGACTTAATGAACTCAATCTGTATAGTCTGGAGGACAGAAGGGAAAGGGAGGACATGATTGAAACATTTAAATATGTTAAAGGGTTAAATAAGGTTCAGGATGGAAGTGTTTTTAATAGGAAAGTGAACACAAGAACAAGGGGACACAATCTGAGGTCAGTTGGGGGAAAGATCAGAAGCAACGGGAGAAAATATTATTTTACTGAAGGAGTAGTAGATGCTTGGAACAAACTTCCAGCAGACGTGGTTGGTAAGTCCACAGTAACTGAATTTAAACATGTCTGGGATAAACATATATCCATCCTAAGATAAAATACAGAAAATAGTATAAGGGCAGACTAGACGGACCATGAGGTCTTTTTCTGCCGTCAATCTTCTATGTTTCTATGTCTTGCCATTAAATAATTTGGCAGTAATACACATTTTACAGTTAAATTTAAAAACACATTTAAACCAATCCTCTCTCTCTCCACACAAGCATGTCTACAGCAGCAGAATCATGCAGTATTTCAAGTGTGGCCTTACCAAGTGGTATTAACCCTTCACATGATCTTGATTCTGTCCCTCTGTTAATGAAGCCTAGAACTGTGTTGGCCTTTTTGGCAGCTGTTGCACACTGCTGGCTCCTATTTAAATGGTTGTCCACTAGGACTCCATGATCCCTCTCACAGTTGCTGCTGTTGAGCAAGGTACTACATATACTGTACCTCTGTATTTTGTTTTTCTTGCCCAAATGTAGAACATCATTTTTTCACCATTGAATTTCATGTTGTTTGATAGCACCCAATGTTCAAATCTGTGAAGATCCTTCTGTAAATTCTCTGAATCCTCTTCAAAAATCTTCGGAACCGGATATAAGAGTAAAGTAAGGCTTGACCAAAACAGAACAAATCTTGCAATTTAGAAAGGGTACTTCTGCTGATGCAGCCCAAAAAATACATTTGCCCTTTTTCAAGCACAATATCCTTCCAGCTTATACTCTCTACATGGGGCTACCTTTGAAGAGTGTTCGGAAACTTCAGATCGTGCAGAATGCAGCTGCGAGAGCAGTCATGGGCTTCCCTAGGTATGCCCATGTTCCACCAACACTCCGCAGTCTGCATTGGTTGCCGATCAGTTTCTGGTCAAAATTCAAAGTGTTGGTTATTACCTATAAAGCCCTTCATGGCACCGGACCAGGGTATCTACGAGACCGCCTTCTGCCGCACGAATCCCAGCGACCGGTTAGGTCCCACAGAGTGGGCCTTCTCCGGGTCCCGTCAACTAAACAGAGTCATTTGACAGGACCCAGGGGAAGAGCCTTCTCTGTGGTGGCTCTGACCCTCTGGAATCAGCTCCCTCTAGAGATTAGAACTGCCCCCACCCTCCCTGCCTTTCGTAAACTTCTTAAAACCCACCTCTGCTGTCAAGCGTGGGGGAACTGAAACATCTCCCCCTGCCTATGTAGTTTTTTGTGTATGATGACTGTATGTATCTTTTTATATATTGGGGTTTCTTGTTTTTTAGACTTTTTAAATGTATTATTGTTATTTTAGATTCCAACTATTGTATTAGATTTATTATATATTGTTTTTATCATTGCTGTAAGCCGCCCCGAGTCTACGGAGAAGGGCGGCATACAAATCTAATAAATAATAATAATAATAATAATAATAATAATAATAATAATAATAATAATAGTGACTGTGCTATTGACCAGGGTTCCAATTTTTTAATTTTTTTTTTTTAAAATAAATTTTTCATTAATCACATTCGGAAGCTAGGTTCCACCTCTCCACTTGCAGCTCCATCTATTTCTCTTCGTTCTTCCTTCTCAGCTTGTCCCCTATTTACATGCAAATGTTTCTAACAGGAGCAGCTGCTGCCGGAGCTAAAAGGATTTTAAATTGTATTTACAACGCACTGCTGAACATTAAAGGAGCCAATATTTTCAGTTAATGGACCCGCATTGACTTCGTTTAATTCCAATCCAGATCTTGAAACAGAGATCTGCAAAAGTTGATACGTGAGACCAACATTACATCCTCAGATATTTTCCTTAATTTTATTTCTTTCAGACTGGCTGGGAAGTTTGAGGGAGCTGATGGCTACATCAATGGTGGATTGCTACCAATTAGTGGTGGCAGTGGCAGCGGGAGGCTCCGCCCACCCACCCGGATGTCAGGTGGGGGTTGCCGCTGCCATGTGCTACCCATGCAGCTCTGGGTGTCTGGCGAGTGCGCACACATGTCCCGGTGAGATTGTGCTTCTGCGCATGCTCCAGAAGCGAAATCTTGCGAGGGGACGTGCGCAAGAGATTTTGGTGATTTTCTCAGACAGAAAGTCCATACAGAGAGTGGTGAGGACAGCTGAGAAGATTATAGGAAGCTCGCTTCCTGTCATTCAGGATATTACTTGTAAACTCTATGTGCTTAGAGCTCAGAGCCTTGCTAGAGACCTGCACACCTACTACACCAGTGCTTCTCAATTATTTTCTTTTATGCCCCTTCTAGGAAGAAGTAAACATTTTGCACCTACTCCCAGCTCTCCGCTGGGATGATTGTTTGCAATATATGGCGAGTTTTTGGGGGGGAAACTCACCTGATGGGGTGTAACATGTTTAAGTTTAAGTATTTGGCTTCATGCTGTCCACTGCCAACATTTTTAGACACAGCAAACATATTGGTCTTTCCTTGTTTCCCACTGTAATCACAGTGACGCCAAGTGCTATAGACGCTTCATCATATTTCCTGGTCTTAGCTTTTGGGAGACTTACGTTTGTCTTACTATCGCCGTCTCTCTCCTCTTTTCTTTTCATCCCTGTTAAATATTTTTCCATAGTGTCTCTTAAGGGTTTGTTATCTGCATTTCACATCTCCTGCTCTGTGCTGTAAGTGGGTGAAAACAGCTCCCCCCACCCCCCGGAGGTCCTCTGGAGGCAGGAAATGGCCTGCTTCCCAAGTTCTGATGGCCCCAGTAGGCTCGTGTTTTGCCCTCCCCAGGCTCCAAAGGCTTCCTTGGAGCCAGGGGAGGGTAAAAATCTCAGAATTATTTTTGAACTTGCTTTGGAAACGTGGAGGATATCAGGCACTAGATATTCTTAATAAAGACACTACAGCAGGAGTTCTTTCTTCAGAAGACTTTTACTTCTTCTTAGTATCAAAACTATTTACTCTATACCAGTGGTTCTCAACCTGGGGGTCAGGACCCCTTTGGGGGTTGAACGACTGTTTCACAGGGGTCGCCTAAGACCATGGAAAAAAACAAATTTCCCATGGTGTTAGGACTTACTGCTTCTGTTCTGGCATGTTGGAACATATCTTTACAATCCAACCAATCAGGCATTTACAGTGGGGGTCCTTTTGACTTTCCTGCCAATCACCTTAAAGCTCCGTTAGGAAAATTGGCCCTAGACTTATGGTTGGGGGTCACCACAACATGGTCGCAGCATTAGAAAGGTTGAGAACCACTGCTCTATACTATATTACAGAACACCTAACCAGACTATTATACTAGATGACACTAACCAAACACTACTAACCACAAATCACAACAGACCACCCAGAACAGACCACAACCACTAACCACACCTATGCAAAGGTGCATTACAATATATACAAGCATTGACCAATCAGGATGTAGCACAGATTGCATCATTTTGCTGATGCACCATGACTCAGCATTCCTTCTACTTTACAGTAATTACACCATTTCCACTGTATCAGGTTTTAAATCCTGACAAAAAAATGTCGTCCCCTGGAGGCTCTCTGGAAGCCAAAAACGCCCTTCCAAAGCCTCTGTGTCAGCCAAAAATCAGATGGCCAGCACACACATGCACATTGGAGCTGAGCTAGGGCAACGGTTTGCATGCCAGCAGATATGGCTCCCTGTGCCACCTGTGGCACCCATGGCATAAGTTCACCATCACTGTTATAGATAATAGTCAACTCTTTGAACTGGGCCTAGAAACATATAGGTAGCCAACCAGAGGTGGTATTCAGCCAGTTCGGACTGGTTCGGGTGAACTGATAGTTGAATTTATTTTTAATAATAATAATAATGAGCCGGGGTGGCGCAGCAGGTAGAGTGCAGTACTGCAGGCCACTGAAGCTGACTGTAGATCTGAAGGTCAGTGGTTCAAATCTCATCACCGGCTCAAGGTTGACTCATCCTTCCATCCTTCTGAGGTGGGTAAAATGAGGACCCGGATTGTGGGAGCAATATGCTGGCTCTGTTAAAAATTGCTATTGCTAACATGTTGTAAGCCGCCCTGAGTCTAAGGAGAAGGGCGGCATAAAAATTGAATTAATTAATTAATTAATTAATTAATTAATTAATAATAATAATAATAATAATAATTTATTAGATTTGTATGCCACCCCTCTCCAAAGACTTGGTGCAGCTCACAACATAGCAATAGTACAATACATTACAAATCTAATACAGTATTAAAATTTAAAAAGTCAATTAAAAACATTAATATAACATAATCAATATCATAAAATCACAACTACACACTCGTACGCACTCAACCCAATTAATCATGCTACAGAGGTCAGGTAAACAAGGAAGGGGGGAGGTAATCAGAGAATTCAGATTAATTCAGAGAACTGGCAAATACCATCTCTGGTTGCGTCACCCTCACCCAGTTTCCTGTCCTATATTCAGTAGTGGGCTGCCCCATGGACGAACCAGTGTTTTAATATCTAAGAACATGGGGGCTGGGGATCGTCAAGCTATTCTTCAAAGCACTTGAACGCAAGACTGTATTGAGTTCTCAATTCAACTCATCTGTCTGAAACCCGCACTATATATCAGACATTAATATAATCCAGAGATATTTCACGAGAAGAGTCCTCCATTCCTCTACCCACAATAAAATACCTTATGCTACCAGAGTTGAAATTTTGGGCTTAGACAACTTAGAACTTCATCACCTTCGGTACAACAATTATTATTATTGTTATATCAGATAAAAGTATGAACATGATTTTGGATACATGAAAAGCATACGAATAAAAAGGGACATTAGGACAGGGACGGTAGCCACATTGGTGCGCTTATGTGTGCCCCATTCTTAGGAATGGGGTGAGGTCGACAGTAGACACTCTAAGGCAGGGGTCCCCAAACTTTTTACACAGGGGGCCAGTTCACTGTCCCTCAGACTGTTGGAGGGCCGGACTATTAAAAAAACGTGTGAACAAATCCCTATGCACACTGCACATACATTATTTAAAGTAAAAAACAAAATGGGAACAAATACAATATTTAATATTTATTCTTTCTCTCTCTCTCCCTTTCTCTCTGTCCTTCTGTCTTTCTAGTTCTCTCTCTTTCTCTCTGTCCTCTCTCTCTCTTTCTTTCTCTCTTTCTCTCACTCACTCTCTTTATATCTCTCCCTCTTTCTCTCTCCCTCTCTCTGTCTCCTCCTTTCTCTCTCTCTCCCTTTCTATCTCTCCTCTTCCTTTCTCTCTCCCTCTCTATCTTTCCGTCTTTCTCTCCCCCCTCTCTCTTTCTTTCTCTCTCTCTTCTCTTTCTCTCACTCACTCTCTTTCTCTCTCCCTCTTTCTCTCTACCTTTCTTTCTCTTTCTCTCTCTCCCTTTCTCTGTCCCTCTTTCTTTCTCTCTGTCCCTCTCTTTCTTTCTCTCTGTCCCTCTTTCTTTCTCTCTGTCCCTCTCTATCTTTCTCTCTGTCCCTCTTTCTTTCTCTCTCTCCCTCTCTTTCTTACTCTCTCTCCCTCTTTCTTTCTCTCTGTCTCTTTCTTTCTCTCTGTCCCTCTCTTTCTTTCTCTCTGTCCCTCTCTTTCTTTCTCTCTGTCCCTCTCTTTCTTACTCTCTGTCCCTCTTTCTTTCTCTCTGTCCCTCTCTTTCTTTCTCTCTCTCCCTCTCTTTCTTTCTCTCTGTCCCTCTTTCTTTCTCTCTGTCCCTCTCTTTCTTTCTCTCTCTTATCTCTGTGTGGGGGGGAGGCGGCTGCTTGAAAACCCCTGACCTCCATCGCCTCCCCCCCACGGCACAAGGCGAGCACACCTCGCCGCTGACACAGGCGGCAGGGACTGCCCTGTCCCCCTGTCCCCCCTGCGCAAAACTACGCAGCCCCAGATCGCTCGCTTCTCCAGCCAGCAAAGCCGACTGCCCGGCTTTGCTGGCTGATGCAGGAAAGGAAAGCGTCACATTTAAAAAGCATGCCACTTTCTGGGACTGCGGCGCCGTGGTGGCCTTCAAGCACGGCCCTTCGCGGCGCCCCACCACCCGTTCCTGCAGGAAGAGATCAGGCACTTTACCGGGAGGTGGAGGCGGCGTGGGGCCGGACGCTGGGTGCCGGGGAGGGCGAAGGAGTGGACGCGCCTCTCAGCTGCAGAGCGGAACGGGGGTGGAGATCAGCGGCGGAGTCCGGCGTTGGGGGCCTGGGGCCATGCGGGACCGCTCATCCAGGCTTGCCGGTCCACGCGCGCCTGGATGAGCGGTCCCGCATGGCCCCAGCGCCGGACTCCGCCGCTGATCTCCACCCCCGTTCCGCTCTGCAGCTGAGAGGCACGTCCACTCCTTCGCCCTCCCAGGCACCCAGCCGCCTCCACCTCCCGGTAAAGTGCCCGATCTCTTCCTGCAGGAACGGGTGGTGGGGCGCCGCGAAGGGCCGCGCTTGAAGGCCACCACGGCGCCGCAGTCCCAGAAAGTGGCGTGCTTTTTAAATGTGACGCTTTCCTTTCCTGCATCAGCCAGCAAAGCCGGGCAGTCGGCTTTGCTGGCTGGAGAAGCGAGCGATCTGGGGCTGCGTAGTTTTGCGCAGGGGGGACAGGGGGACAGGGCAGTCCCCGCCGCCTGTGTCAGCGGCGAGGTGTGCTCGCCTTGTGCCATGGGGGGGAGGCGATGGAGGTCAGGGGTTTTCAAGCAGCCGCCTCCCCCCCCCACACAAACTTAGCCATGGTGCACTTAGCTGTGACTTTCAGTGGACAGTTTTTCAATTGCCAATCGCCTTTTCATGAATTTCGCGTCCACTCACCACGGAGGAGGAGGGGAGGAGGAGGTGGAGAAGCAAGGGGGCGGGGAGGAAAGCGGGCCTGCAATTGGCCAATTTCTTTCTCGCCTTTAGGGAGAGGAACTGTTGCTGCTCTGCCATAGGGCAGCAACAGTTTCTCTCCCTAAAGGCGACACCTTCTCGCTGAGCAGCCGACCGCGGTGAGTTGACAGGAGATTCGGGAGCTTATTTTATCGACCAGTAAAATCTCGTGAGCTTGCCACGGGCCGGTTAAAAGACCTCGTTGGGCCGCATCCGGCCCGCGGGCCGTAGTTTGGGGACCGCTGCTCTAAGGCCATGATGGTGAACCTATGGCCAGGGCCGCCACAGAGAAGGCCAGGGCCGCCACAGAGAAGGCTCTTCCCCTAGGTCCCACCAGACAACATTGGCGGCCCGGAGAAGGCCAACTCTGTGGGAGCTTATATATGCTTGACAAATGAACAAATAATTCAATTCAATTCAATTAAATAATTCAATTCAATTAGATTTGTATGCCACCCCTCTCCGAGGATTCAGGGCGGCTCACAACAACAATAACAATAATACAAATCTAATAGTTAAAACTAAAAATACCCCCCCCATATCATTAAAAAACAATCGATACTACACAATCATACCATACTCAAGTCTTACTAGTCAGAAGGGGGCGCATTAATTTCCCCATGCCTGGTGACATAAATGGGTCTTCAGAATCTTGGGGAAGGCGAGGAAGGTGGGGGCAGTTTGAATCTCCGGGGGAAGTTTATTCCAGAGGGCCAGGGCCACCACAAAGAAGGCTCTCCCCCTAGGTCCCGCCAGACAACATTGGAGACCCAGAGAAGGCCAACTCTGTGGGACCTTATATATGCTTGACAAATAAACAAATAATTCAATTCAATTTATTAGATTTGTGTGCCACCCTTCTCCAAAGACTCGGGGCGGCTCACAGAATAGATATAAAACAAAGCATATAGAACAAATCTAATATATTTTTAAAAGCACGACTAAAAATCCTATATAATAAACAGATAAACAAATAAACAAAATAAATAAACAATCAAGGAGAGAACGAAGCTAGAATTGAAGAGAAATTTCCCGACAATTCAATGGAAGGCCTTGCCTCCAGAATTTGTAGGTGCTCCATCACTGTAGTTTTTAAAGAAGAGATCGGGCCACCATGATATGGGGTCTTCTCCACAAACAGGGGGTTGGATTAAAATGAATGTGAAACCTTTCAACACCACTGACAACACACTCACTCTCCAAAAAGACCTGGACTTTGTCTCAGACTGGTCTAACACCTGGCAACTTCAAATATCAACCAACAAATGCTCTACCCTCCACATCGGCAAAAAGAATCCAAACTGCACATACGAACTGAATACACAATCTCTCACTGCCAACCCACACTCAGTAAAAGACCTTGGAATACTAATATCGAATGACCTAAGTGCTAAAGCCCACTGCAACAATATCGCCAAAAAAGCTTCTAGAGTTGTTAACCTGATCCTACGCAGCTTCTGCTCAAGCAATCTCACAACTACTCACAAGAGCCTACAAAACTTTTGCCAGACCCATCCTAGACTACTGCTCATCTGTCTGGAACCCATACCACATCTCAGACATCAACACCCTTGAAAATGTCCAAAGATATTTCACTCCTCCACTCGAAACAGAATATCCTACGAAAATAGACTAACAATCCTGGGTCTAGAAAGCCTAGAACTACGGCGCCTAAAACACGATTTGAGTATTGCCCACAAGATCATATGCTGCAACGTCCTACCGGTCAATGACTACTTCAGCTTCAACCGCAACAACACAAGAGCACGCAACAGATTCAAACTTAATACGAACCGCTCCAAACTTGACTGTAAAAAATATGATTTCAACAATTGAGTTATCGAAGCGTGGAACCCATTACCGGATTCAATTGTGTCAACCCCTAACCCCCAACATTTCTCCCTTAGACTCTCCACGATTGACCTCTCCAGGTTCCTAAGAGGCCAGTAAGGGGCGTACATAAGTGCACTGGTGTGCCTTTCGTCCCCTGTCCAATTGTCTTTCCTTTCTCTCACTTATCATATATATTTTCTTTCTTTCATATATCCTCTCCTCTATGTTCACTTTACCCTTATATATATTACTATATGTCTATTTTTCTTCCTATGTATTTGTGTATTGGATAAGTAAGTAAGTAAGTAAGTAAGTAAGTAAGTAAGTAAGTAAGTAAGTAAATAAGTAAATAAATAAATAAACAAATAAACAAATAAATAATTTTTTTTTTTTTAAAAAAAGACCTTCCAATGTCCCTCACAGCTCTGTTATTCTGATACCAATTTTGTAAGAGAGGAATTGAGCTTGGGAAGGAACAACTAAACCCTGGGTAGTCCCAAAAGAAAATATAACTTATTTCTCGCAGAATCCAGACTGCATCACCCCATTTTGCAGACTTTAACCAGTTATTCATTCTCCATAGCCTTCCTTTCGATCTGAGATTTCTAATTCGTTCCCTCCAAGCTTTTGGGATCAACGGAGCTACAAAATCCCCAAACAGACTGACAGAATAATTCAGATGAAACAAGACAGGACTACAGTACACCCGACGGATTATTCAACATTCCTTTCTTTGCCGTTTTAACAATATCTTATTCTCCTCCTTCTCTCCCTTTCCACTTAAAACTTGCTTTAAAATTTTGTTCCAAGAGAATTTTGAACTCCGAGGAGACATTGTTAAAGATAGATTTCACCATACCTGCCTGGGCCATCTCTTCCAGTTCTGCACACTTTCTTAGGAAAGTATAATAGGACTTCATTTCTCCTTCTGTTATTCGGACGAGGGAAAAAGGAGGGCTCTGGTGAACGTATTTTCTGCATTGCTGGCACCGGGAATCCATTGAAGGAGGCAAGGAAGTGTCAATCCCACACCTCTTATTATGCTGCTTCTCCCACCGGCTGGATTCTACTCATGTCATCTCTCAGTTCTTGCAGGTGATTTATCTGGCTTAAGTTCACTGAAGGTCATTGTACTTTGCAGAAATCTCCCCAGTGCTATTGGTCCAGATCATTATAGGTTTATTGACTGCCTTTCTTCCCTCCCATCTGCTTTTAATACCAATATGAGTAATTTTGTTTTCTCCCCCCTCTCTCCTTTACTTCACTGAGTTTGCGGTGTGGCACTGTACAGAATGCACTTTTTAAAAAATGCTAATCGCAATTCGCAACCAAATTATTATGTCTCTCTTTTCCCCCCCCTGCACAGAACATCCCTTTCTCTCCCCTTCTCTGTAATGCTTGTTCTGGCTGGAATTATCTTTTGCCCAAGGAAGGACGTTCATCAATTTGTTCATTTTCTTGAGAACGGGAAAAGCTTTCTTTCTTTTTTTTTCCAAATGCAGCGGTACCTCTACTTAAGAACGCCTCTACTTAAGAACTTTTCTAGATAACAACCGGGTGTTCAAGATTTTTTTGCCTCTTCTTAAGAACCATTTTTTACTTAAGAACCCGAACCCGGAAAAAATTCCCAGGAAATTTGAGAGCGGCACGAAGGCCCAGACAGTTTCCTGCCATTTTCCCTTTAATCCTGGCCATTCTCTCTACATGGGGCTACCTTTGAAAAGTGTTCGGAAACTTCAGATCGTGCAGAACGCAGCCGCGAGAGCCATCATGGGGCTTCCAAGATTCGCCCATGTTTCCTCAACACTCCGTGGCTTGCATTGGCTGACGATCAGTTTCCAGTCACAATTCAAAGCGTTGGTCATGACCTTTAAAGCCCTACATGGCTTTGGACCAGACTACCTCTGGAACCGCCTGATACCGCACGAATCCCAGCGACCAATAAGGTCCCACAGAGTTGGCCTTCTCCGGGTCCCATCGACTAAACATTGTCGTTTGGCGGGCCCCAGGGGAAGAGCCTTCTCTGTGGCAGCCCCAGCCCTCTGGAACCAACTCCCCCCGGAGATTAGAACTGCCCCCACCCTCCCTGTCTTTCATAAACTACTCAAGACTCGTTTATACCGCCAGGCATGGGGGAGTTGAGATATTCCTTCCCCCTAGGCCATTACAAGTTATGCATGGTATGTTTGTGTGTATGTTTGGTTTTATAACAAGGGTTTTTAGTTGTTTTATTATTGGATTGTCATATGCTGTTTTTATCATTGTTGTTAGCCGCCTCGAGTCTACGGAGAGGGGCGGCATACAAATCCAATAAATTATTATTATCATTATTATCTCGGGCTTTTCTGGGATGCTAGAGGAGCCTTTCGGTGGCGCTTAAGGAGGCTTTGGCAGTCCAGACCGAACAAAGCGTTTTCCTTTCGCTGGGCACTTGGAGAGGGAATAAACCTCTGCCAGCACGCAGAGAAAACAAACACTCCCTTCGCTCTGGGCAGCTGAGGAGTCACCAGAGCGAAGGAAAGGCGCTGGCTACAAAGCGAGTGAGTGAGAGGAGAGGGGAGCCCTTCAGCATGGGAAGGAAGAGGAAGCAGGTAACGTTAAAATTAATTTAATATTGGATTTGTCTTGTATTGCTGTTGCTGTGAGCCGCCCCGAGTCTG
This sequence comes from Erythrolamprus reginae, assembly GCF_031021105.1. Taxonomy (NCBI): domain Eukaryota; kingdom Metazoa; phylum Chordata; class Lepidosauria; order Squamata; family Dipsadidae; genus Erythrolamprus; species Erythrolamprus reginae. Next base: position 109,604,002 of record NC_091954.1, read on the forward strand.
CGGAGAGGGGCGGCATACAAATCTGATTAAACTAAACTAAACTAAACTAAACTAACAGCATCAGTAGCCAGTGTATGGGAGGCGAGTGCTCCTCCTCACCATCTCAGAGTCCCTCTTTTTTAAAAAACAAACAAACCTTAAAGTTTTGGATTTTTTTGATTCCCCTCACCTCACCTTCTTCCTGTGACTCTCCTCCTCCTCCTCCTCTTCTTCCTCCTCCTCCTCCCACCCAAATTCTGAGCTTTTATTTCTTTCCTAATGGGTTTGCACGCATTATTTGCTTTTACACTGATTCCTATGGGAAAAATTGCTTCTACGTAAGAACGTTTCTACTTAAGAACATGGTCATGGAACAAATTATGTTCTTAAGTAGAGGTGCCACTGTAATCAGAATAGCTGATGCATTTTCCATGCAGGTTTTGAATATCGCACTGGGGCCAAACTACACTGTAGAGCTACAGTATGCAAAATGAAGAGGTGGGGTTATTCAAATCAAGGCAGGTTCTTTGATTGGCTGGTATCACCAGAGGAGGAAGCAAGTTTAAGTCTCTCGCCCCACCCTCTACTTAATGAAAACAAAGGGCTGTTATCAGCATTAAAAAGGAGGGGATTGTCTCAGGTGTAGCTGTAATGGTTTATATAGGAATGACCTTGGGGGATGGCTGCAGGCTGAACAACCAGAAACTCAGCTCACAGAAGGAGAGGAAGAGTGGGGAGGGGTTTTAGAAGGGATCCTCTTTAGTTTTCTGGAGATTGAAATGAAGGGAAAGGAGGGGAATAACAGAATTACAGCTTTGGAAGGGACCTTAGAGGTCATCCAGGCCAATCCCCTGTTCAGGCAGGAGAACCTATACCAGTGATGGGGAACCTTTTTTTTTCCGAGTGCCAAAAAAGTGTGCAGACATGCTACTGCACATGTGCAAGTGCCCAGACCTATAATTCAATGCCTGGAGAGGGCCGCTGGGGGGCCGAAAGAGCATGTGCGTGCACTATTGGGCATGCACAAGTGTCCACAACCATAATTCAGTGCCTCGGGAGGGTGAAAACCACTTCTCCCCTGGAGGCCCTCTGGGGGCCAGAAATGGTCTATTCCCCAACTTCTGATGGGCCCAGTAGGCTCGTGTTTCACCATCCCCAGGCTCCAAAGCAGAGATCTTCAAACTTGGTAACTTTAAGACTTGCAGACTTTAACTCCCAGAATTCTCCAGCCAGCTGTGCTGGCTGGAGAATTCTGGGAGTTGAAGTCCGCAAGTCTTAAAGTTGCCACGTTTGGGGACCCCTGCTCCAAAGGCTTCCTTGGAGCCAGGAAAGGGCAAAACGCCCTTCCACATCCCCCCGGAGGCTCTCTGGAAGCCAAAAATGCCCTCCCAGAGCCTCTATGCCAGCCAAAAATCAGCTGTCCAGCACATACATGCACACTGGAGCTGAGCTAGGGCAACGGCTCGGGTGCCAGCAGATATGGCTCTGCGTGCCACTTATGGCACGCATGTCATAGGTTCACCATCACTGCTCTAAAGGCTGGAAATGGCCTGTTTCCCAACTACTGGTGGGTCTATTAGGCTTGTGTTTTGCCCTCTCCAGTGTGGGGGTACACATGCATGTGGGACAGAGGGAATGGGTGTGGGCACATGCTAGTACACACACACACACCCCATCATTGTCCTATCTTTAGAGTTCAACTACAATAACAAAAAGATTCTCTTGACTCCCAAGATTCCCACCTATGACAGTAGCTAATTGACTTAACCCTCTTATTCTAAGCCCGGTTAATCAGCCATGATTTATTAAAATAGCCATTGGTGAGTTCACATTACATGCCAAAACTGCAGGGTGCGTTCCAAAAGTAATGCAATTATTTTTTTAAAGTAATTTATTGAACAGATTTGCACAAACACTTAAAATTCTTCAAAGTACTGTCCTTGGGCCTCTACACATTTTTTTCAGTGACTCTACCATGACCGGTACGCGCCCTGGAAGGCGTCTTTGGGGACCTCTCGCAAGGTCTTCGTCACGGCTGATTAGATCTCTTCTATGGATAAAAAACGTGCCTTGCCACAATGCGCTACGAGTCCGCGGGTTCCAAATACCAGGTGACAATGCTGCCCCACCCCCATAGTCCTGACGTCACCCCAGCAGACTTCTTTTTGTTCCCAGCCCTGAAAGGAACCCATTTTTCATCCATAGAAGAGATCCTATCAGCTGTGACGAAGACCTTACGAGAGGTCCCTGAAAGCACCTTCCAGGGCGGGTACTGGTCATGGCAGAGTTGCTGGAAAAAATGCGTAGAGGCCCAAGGACAGTACTTTGAAGAATTTTAAGTGTTTGTGCAAATCTGTTGAATAAATTACTTTTAAAAAAAAATTGCATTGTTTTTGGAAAGCACCCTGTATGTAGATCGCATTATCGCAATGACTGCATGGTATACAGGTTGTTCTCGACTTACAACCTTTCATTTACTGACATTTCAAAGTTACAGCACCACTGGGGAAAAAGTGACTTAATGAATGTTTTTCGTATTTATTACTGTTGCAATATACAAGAGTCATGCAATCACCTTTCCTAAAAATAACTATGGGGAAAGAGCTAAAACTATATTCAGAGCTACAGGGAACTAGATGATGATGATGATGATGGTGGTGGTGATGATTATGTATTTACTGACCCCTCGCATCCTGGACATAAATTTTTCAAGTCCTACCCTCAAAATGATGCTGCACACCAAGACAAAAAGGCACAAGAACTTTTTTTTCCCTGAATGCCATCACTCAGCTAAACCAAAAATTCCCTCACCACTATTTACTAAGGCTGCATTACAATTACTATTAACAGAGCCTCGGTGGTGCAGTGGTTAGAGTGCAGTACTACAAGCTACTTCTGCTGATCACTGGCTGCCAACAGTATGGCAGATTGAACCTTAGTAGGCTCAAGATTGACTCATCCTTCCATCCTTCCATCCTTCCGAGATGGGTAAAATTAGAACCCAGATTGTTGGGAGCAATAGGCTGACTCTCTGTAAACCGCTTAGAGAGAGCTGTAAAAGCACTGTGAAGTGGTATATAAGTCTAAACGCTACTGCTATTGCTATTAATCTTCTCATCGGTCCCATCACCCATCTCCTCCCATTTATAACTGTAGGATCGTAACTTGTTGCATGTTTTATATTAATATTTATATTAATACTGTTTCCTGATTGATTATTTATACCCTATGACAATCATTAAGTGTTGTACCTCATGATTCTTGACAAATGTACCTTTTCTTTCATGTACACTGACAGCATATGCCCCAAAGACAAATTCCTTGTGTGTCCAATCACACTTGGCCAATAAAATATTCTATTCTACATTATTTATTCTATTTTACATTATTTATTCTGTTCTGTTCTATTCTATTCTATTGTCAAGAGGAAATAGGACCTTCCATCCCCTGTCCTAATTTATTTATTTTATTTATTACTTAGATTTGCATGCCGCCCCTCTCCGAAGACTCGGGGCGGCATACAATGTTTCTCTCTTACTAGTATCATGTATATAAATATTATTATATCTTTGTATACCACCAATACATACTTGACAAAACTAGCAAGCAAACAAACAAACAAACAAACAAATTATCTCAGGGACCGCCTTCTGCTGCACGAATCCCAGCGACCGGTTAGGTCCCACAGAGTGGGCCTTCTCCGGGTCCCGTCAACAAAGCAATGTCGTTTGGCGGGGCCCAGGGGAAGAGCCTTCTCTGTGGCGGCCCCGGCCCTCTCGAACCAACTCCCCCCGGAGATTAGAATTGCCCCCACCCTCCTCGCCTTTCGTAAGCTCCTTAAAACCCACCTCTGCCATCAGGCATGGGGGAACTGAGATACTCTTTCCCCCTAGGCCTTTACAATTTATGCATGGTATGTTTGCTTGTAGGTATGATTGGTTTTAAAATAAGGGTTTTTTAGTTGTTGTAGTATTGGATTTACATGCTGTTTTTATTATTGTTGTTAGCCGCCCCGAGTCTACGGAGAGGGGCAGCATACAAATCCAATAAATAAAATAAATAAATAAATAAATAAGTAAGTAAGTAAGTAAGTAAGTAAGTAAGTAAGTAAGTAAGTAAGTAAGTAAGAAGTACTGGACTAAATGTTCCTTGAGATTCTTTCCTCCTCTCCAATCCCATGACTCAAAACTTCATCAGCCTTTAAAGTTTTGTGGAACGCAGAGCAATGAATGATTAGTGTCTATCGTGATGACACGCAATTTAAGGCCTCTTTCTGACCCAGCATAATTTCTTCTCTCTGCCTTTTGAAAGATGAGGAAGATCCTTTTAAGCAAAACTCCAGGACATTGTCATCAGCTTCGGCATAAAAATATGAATATTGATCCACCCTAAGTCAGGACGTCAATGGCATTAACAGGTCTCAACATCAAAATTCCAGAGAGAAGACATTTATAGCTCTGCTTTGAACTTGACAGGGGTTGGGGTTTTGTTTTTGATCAGCAAAAGAGCAATTATAGTGAAGTCAATACAGCCAGAACTATTGCAGTGAAGTAAATGGCAGACCCAATATATTTTTTTCAACATGTATTTTAAGTAACAGAATGAGAGTTTTGCGATAGATGGTGGGTTGGCTGAGTGTCCAAGTATTTAAATATGTAAAAATGAAACCTGCAATCGGGAGCTACAATACAAGCAGTCCGGAGATGGTATTCAGCTGATTCGGACCAGTTTGCCCAAATTACCGCATGAATCCCAGTGACCGGTTAGGTCCATAGTTCCCTCTAAGCTGAGCAGTGAGCAATCGCTCACTTAAAAATCATCATCAACTCAGAGTTTTCCAAACCTGCCCAGAAGCCGAGAGGGAAAGAGTGAGAGGGAAGGAGAGAGAGAGGAAGAGAGGAAGAGAGAGAAACAGATAGAAAAAAGAGAGGAAGGAAAAGAGAAAGAAAAAGAATGGGAATAAGGAAGAGAGAAAGAAAATCAAAATCTAGTTTGAAACTAGCTCAACTATTTAAGTGGCATTTTGATATTGATAGAGTTGCCCTATTATGAGCTCACTGTTATAGACACACAGTACAGTATTTTATTTTGAAATTCTCTGAGGCAAAACAGGGTGGGTGGGTTTGTTTGTTTGTTTGTTTGTTTGTTTGTTTATTCATTTATTCATTTATTCATTTATTCATTTATTCATTTATTCATTTATTCATTTATTATTTCTGTGCCGCCCAGTCCCGAAGGGACTGCTGCTCAGACACTATACTTTTCCGCCCACCTCCCAAAAAAATTAGAGGGAACACTGGTTAGGTCCCACAGAGTTGGCCTTCTCCGGGTCCTGTTGACTAAACAATGTCGTTTGGCAGGACCAGGGGAAGAGCCTTCTCTGTGGCGGCCCTGATCCTCTGGAACCAGCTCCGCCCAGAGATTAGGATTGCCCCCACCCTCCTTGCCTTTCGTAAACTCCTTAAAACCCACCTCTGCCATCAGGCATGGGGGAATTGAGACATCTCCCCCGGGCCTATACAGTTTATACATGGTATGTTTGTGTGTATGTTTTTGCTTTTTAATAAGGGGTTTTTAGTGACTTTTAAATTATTAGATTTGTTATACATTGTTTTATTGTTGTTGTGAGCCGCCACGAGTCTACGGAGAGGGGCGGCATACAAATCTAATAAATACTACTACTAACCTTGAACTAAGAGGGGATTTCCTAGCAATTAGAACAATTAATCAGTGGAACAAATTGCTTCCAGACGTTGTGAATGCTCCCACACTGGAAGGTTTTAAGAAGAGATTGGACAACTGTCTGTCTGAAATGGTATAGATGTCAGTTTTCCTGCCTAAGCAATAGGTTGGACTTGAAGATCCCTTCCAACTCTGTTATTCTATTTGTGATCATTCTATTCTTAAATATTTTTGTGCACTTCTGCAAGTGTTGAGTCTTCTATGATGCTAAGGTCTTCTCCGTGTTTATGGCTTCGAGCAGTGATGGCAAACCTTTTTCTTTTGCCTTTTTAGATGCGAAAAGATTGTGCATGCCCTTGATTGCACGCATGCCTAGATAGCCTAGATTCACAGTGATGGCGAACCTATGGCATGGGTGCCACAGGTGGCATGCTGAGCCATATATGCCAGCACATGTCCAGCACACCTGTACGCATCGGCCAGCTGATTTTCAACTTGCACTGAGGCTCTACAAGGGTATTTTTTAAAGTTGTGTGGTTATTAATATTGATTGTTTCTTCGTTGCTTATTTGACCCCTCTGACAATCGTTAAAGTGTTGTACCACATGATTCTTGACAAATGTATCTTTTTCTTTTATGTACACTGAGAGCATCTGCACCAAGACAAATTCCTTGTGTGTCCATTCACACTTGGCCAATAAAATTCTATTCTATTCTATTCTATTCTGTTCTATATTAGGATTATAAAATCTCAACAGATAGGTAGATCAAATGCCAAAGAGTACTGTAGATAATTTAATAAAATTCCAAAATTCCCATTTTTATGATTGTGTAGTATTGGATTGTTTTTTAAAATAATGGGTTTTAGTTGTAGTTTTTAATTATTAGATTTATATTTGTATTGTTTCATTGTTGTTGTGAGCCGCCCCGAGTCTTCGGAGAGGGGCGGCATAGAAGTCTAATAAATTATTATTATTATTATTATTATTATTATTATTATTATTATTATTTGTTTATCTATTTATTTGTTTATTATTTTCGGCTTCCGGAGGGCTTCCAGAGGGATGAGGGAGGGCATTTTTGCCTTCCCCAGGCTCCAGGGAAGCCTCTGCAACCTGGGGAGGGTGAAAAATGGGCCTACTAGGCCCACTAGAAGTTGGGACATGGGCTGTTTCTGGCCTCCAGAGAGCCTCTGGGACAGGGCAGGATAGGCAATTTTCGCCCTTCCCAGGCACTGAATTATGGGCACTCACACAGGCACGATAGTGTGTGCACAGGTGCTTTCGGTACCTAAGGGGAAAAAGGTTCGTCATCATTGGCCTAGAACTTTGTTGCCTTTGATCTGATATGATCATAAAATCAACTGCCACAATGTCCTACCTGTCAATGATTTCTTCAGCTTCAACCGCAACAATACACGAACACACAATAGATTCAAACTCAATGTAAACGGCTCGAAACTCGACTGCAGAAAATACGACTTCAGCAACAGAGGAATCAGTGCCTGGAATGTACTACCTGACTGTGGTTTCTTCCGCAAACATCAAAAACTTTCAACCTTAGATTGTCTACAGTCTACGTCCCCCCTATTAATAAGAGATCTGTAAGGGTGTGCATAAGCGTAGCATTGTGCCTGTCGTCCCTGTGCCACTGTCTTATTGTCCAAATTTACCTGTACCTACTTTGCTTTTGTTTATGTCTATACCGTACCTATTATCTTGTCCATGTTTTAGATAGATAGATAGATAGATAGATAGATAGATAGATAGGAAGGGAGGAATACATAGGAAAGACGGAAGGAAGGAAGGGAGGAAGGGAGGGAGGGAGACCAAAAAAACATCTGTCAAGCAAAGTCAATGGGGAAGCCATCCACTAAACCAGTGTTTCCCAACCTTGGCAACTTGAAGATATTTGGACTTCAACTCCCAGAATTCCCCAGCCAGCATTCGCTGGCTGGGGAATTCTGGGATTTGAAGTCCAAATATCTTCAAGTTGCCAAGTTTGGGAAACACTGCACTAAACAAATGTGGCAATGAGAAGAAGAGAAAAGCTTTTTTTGCTCTTTCCTCCTCTTCCCCTTTTATTTTCTTGCACTGTGCTTTTCTTTTCTTTTTTCTTTTCATCCTGTTGTGTCTTTACATTTATAGTTACCTTATCTATTTAATTGTAATTTTCTATTTTCTGCCTTATATCTTTTTGTTTTCTAATTTTTTTAATAGATTTAATTCTGTTTTATTTTTTAAAAACATTATTTTTAATTTTTTATATAAAGGAATTAGTAATTAGGTTTGTAATTGGATTAATTTGGCAATATTTGGTGATACTATTTGTTGTTGTTTATTTATTTATTCATTCATTCATTCATTTATTTATTGGATTATATACCGCCCCTCTCCGAAAACTTGGGGCGGCTAACAACAATCGTAAACAGTGTACAATAATAATCCAATATTAAAAACCCCTTAATATAAAAAACCAAACATATATACAAACATACCATGCATACAATTGTAAAGGCCTAGGGGGAAAAGGAATCTTAATTCCCCCATGCCTGGCGGCAGAGGTGGGTTTTAAATAGCTTATGAAAAGCAAGGAGGATGGGGGCAATTCTAATCTCTGGAGGGAGTTGGTTCCAGAGGGCCGGGGCCACCACAGAGAAGGCTCTTCCCCTGGGTCCCGCCAAGCGGCATTGTTTAGTTGACGGGACCCGGAGAAGACCCACTCTGTGGGACCTAACTGGTCGCTGGGATTTGTGCCGCAGAAGGCGGTCCCTTAGGTAATTGTTGTTGTTGTTTTTCCCCTTTGATTATGCTACCTGAAGATGTTTTCAAATGTTTTTTTCAGGGGTATTTTTTTAATAGGCACTAATTATCTGTAAAGGGTATTGACTATACCTGAAAATTGATATAGAAGCGGTTAGGAGAGAGTTGAAACATTTTAGCCTACTTAATGGGAGAAACTAAAATTTGGAACAGCTTAAATGCGATTTCAGCTAATAGTATATTTGTATAGCATTAAAAAAAACAGGGCAGCTGTTTTTTATCCAGATGTCAAAAGTGAAGGTGGTAGTATTTGGCTTGTATAACATAACTTCCTGAAATTGATTTATTGTAAAGCAAGTGGATGTTGTTGTTATAATTTTTACTGTAATGTGATTGCAGAGAAAAAATTAAAAAAATTATTTGCGGGGGAAAAAACCCAACTGTGGCAAGAAAGATCATAAAATGGGGCAAAACTCAGTTAAGAAGCCCCTCGCTTAGGAGCAGATATTTTGGGCTCAATTTTAGTTGTAATTTGAAGGTTACCTGTATGTGGAACGTTGAGGCAGGGATCTTCAGGAAAATGTAGAGCAATGATACAGAGTTTTACACAATTTCAAAGAAAGGGTTAAAAATCACCGTAGTTTTTTCCTCTACCGCAACTGAGCCCTATTAAGAGTGATTTGTGTTGGAGAAACTGTCATCTGGTTCCTATTCAGTTGCCGGGCTTAAAATATTTAGTCCCTTGGCTTTTTGAAGAGTTTTTTTTAAAAAACCCTAAAGATTCTTAAATTGGTGGAAATAACATGTTTAGGCATAGTAGAGGAAGATAGATGTGCTGATACAGTAATGTTTCTGCCATGATTGTCTTGGTCCTACTTTGTAGCTTTCATTTTGTATTATTTGGGGGAGGGGGACTTTAAGTCTTAGAGTTGCATGTCATTAAGTGGATTTAATCTTAGTTTAGAGATACACAACGGATACAAACTTAAAGTAAACCGCTCCAAACTCAACTGCAAGAAATATGACTTTAGTAACTGAGTAGTTAATGCATGGAACTCACTACCAGACTCGTCACCTAACCCCCAAAACTTTACCCTTGGACTATCCACTGTTGACCTCTCCCGATTCCTAAGAGGTCAGTAAGGGGCATGCATAAGTGCACCAGAGTGCCTTCCATCCCCTGTCCTAATGTTTCTCTCTTACTAGTATCATGTATATAAACATTGTTATATCTTTGTATACTACCAATACACACTTGACAAAATACATACACATACACATATACATATGAGAATATAATGAAACCCTACTGCAAATTTTGGGATGTTTGTGCCCTTAAAGGAAAAAAACATTCTTTAAAACAGGGGTCTCCAATCTTGTCAACTTTAAGGAAACAACTCCATCTGGTACATCAGTTGCATTTTTTTGCAAATCAGAGGACCCTCCAGACAGTCACTCATGCCTTAAAGACCACTTATGAGTGTCTCATTCTTGATCTGGGAGTAAACTGAGGTGTAATAGTAGTACAGTGTTCCCTCGCTTTTCGCGGGGGATGCGTTCCGAGACCGCCCATGAAAGTTGAATTTCCGCGAAGTAGAGATGCGGAAGTAAATACACTATTTTTGGCTATGAACAGTATCACAAGCCTTCCCTTAACACTTTAAACCCCTAAATTGCAATTTTCCATTCCCTTAGCAACCATTCAGATTATTACTCACCATGTTTATTTATTAAAGTTTATTTAAAAAAATATTTATTAAAAGCAGAAGAAAGTTTGGCGATGACATATGACATCATCGGGTGGGAAAAAACCGTGGTATAGGGAAACAACCCGCAAAGTATTTTTTTAATTAATATTTTTGAAAAACCGTGGTATAGACTTTCCGCAAAGTTCGAACCCGCGAAAATCGAGGGACCACTGTAGTAGGAACCGGGTGAGGTCAACAGTGGATGGTCTAAGTGTAAGCTCTCTCACACACATGCATGTCCACTCACAATTTTGCTTCCTGCACATGCGCAGAAGTAAAATCTTGCTGGGATGCACGTGCATGCACAACCCAAAGCTGCATGCGCAGCGCACCAGTAGCAGCATTAGTGGCAACCCTCACCTGCTTTGCTTGCGCATGTGTGCCAGAAACTGGAAGATCATGTGCCAGGAAACACATGCATTCTGGGGAACTGCTCTTCCGTTTTCCGGGACTCCCGCATGTGTGCGCCAGGGACCTGCTCTTCCGGTTTCTGTTGCTGCTCCCCCCCATTCATGCGCTCCCATTCCGGCCAAAAAGGTTTCCCCAACACTGGCTTATAGTCCTGGAATTTCATGGCCATCTAACAAATAAGCATTTACCAGATTACCCTACAACAGTGATGGGGAACCTTTTTCCCCTTGGGTGCCGAAAGAGCATGGGCATGTGCTATTGCACATGCGAGAGTGCCCACACCCATAATTCAATGCCTGGGGAGGGCAAAAACAGCTTCCCCCACTCCCGGAGGCTGGAAACAGCCTGTTTCCCAACTTCTGGTGGGCCCAGTAGGCTCGTGTTTCGTCCTCCGCAGGCTCCAAAGGCTTCCCTGGAGCCTGGGGAGAGTGAAAATGCCCTCCCCCATCCCTCTGGAGGCTCTCTGGAAGCCAAAAACACCCTCCCAGAGCCTCTGTGCGAGTCAAAAATCAGCTGGCCAGTACATACATGCACATTGAAACTGAACTAGGACAATGGCTCGCATGCCAGCAGATATGGCTCCGCGTGCCACCTATGGCACACATGCCATAAGTTCGCCATCACTGCCCTACAAGGTGAGCCAGGTGCTAAGAGATCAATAAAAAAGCAAAATTATGCGGTCAACTAATAGCCAAAGTCCTGTCCCCGTGAAATAAAAGGCAATTACGTAATAACCATAGTGGACTTCGACAGCCTTTAAGACGGGGGTCTCCAATCTTCATTTTCTACCTTGGATAAAACCAAAGAAACATCTACTGCTTTGAAAACCTATGTTAGACAATGTATCAAAGGAAGGAAGCTTTTACTTAAAGTTGCCAAGGAAGTTCCTTCAATGAAGTTCCCAAGGTAGTTTTTGCTTGAGGGTGATGGGTTGGATAAAACTGCACAATATTAAGTCCCCGAAGAACCGCTGTTTAAATTCTACTTGCAACTACAGTAATTGCTGAAAACCTCCACCAGGGCAAAATAATCTAACACGGAAGCTGTGGCAATATAATTCCTCCAGTCTTTTCAATGCTCATGCGCTGATAATAATCTCCTTGATGGCTGAACAAATAATGTAACCGAATAATATGGGAAAAGACAAATCTAATAAACAAATAAATAAATAAACAAACAAACAAACAAACAAACAAACAACTGGGTGTCCATTAAACAGGGGTAAAAAAAAGAAACCAATACAGTGACTACCATAGAACAATCAAAGCCTCGCCTTTTTTTAATAATGTGCTTACAATCTTTGCTCATGTGACGACCTTTGACATTTTTAATCTCCTTTTAATGTTATTTCTCTTTTATGGTCTCATAAATTTTGAAGCATTATACTATTGTTTTGATGTAATGTTATCAATACAATATGAATGAAACATTATCCACAAACTATCGTTTAGGAAACTTAAAGTACTGGAGATATAAATAAAAAATATCCCATCGACATTAATTAATGTCTATAAAGTCTGGACTTTTTTCATTTGCCCGTAAATATTGAGGAAAGGAGTCTGATCATTATAAATCTCCTGCCACATTGGGATCTCATAACTGAATCTCAAAGCACAACTAATACTGTACTATTTTTCTTCCTCTATATTCTGGAGATATCAAAATCCAAGGCACCAACTACAACACTCATCTACTAGAGTTTGCTGTCTCTCTGTCTCTCTCTCTGTCTCGCCCTCCCTCCCTCCCTCTCTCTCTCTCTCTCTCTGTGTGTATTTTACCATTTCTGCTTTTGATCCAGCATAAGTGCACTAATGTGCCTTTTGTCCCCTGTCCAATTGCCCCTCCTATATTTTATATATCTTTTCTTCTACTCATATATAGAACTAAGACGCCTTAAACAAGAACTAAGTATTGCCCACAAGATCATATGCTGCAACGTCCTGCCTGTCGGTGACTACTTCAGCTTCAACCACAACAACACAAGAGCAAACAACAGATTTAAACTTAATATTAACCGCTCCAAACTTGACTATAAAAAACATGACTTCAATAACTGAGTTGTCGAAGCGTGGAACTCATTACAAGACTCCATAGTGTCATCCCCAAACCCCCAACACTTTACCCTTGGATTATCCACGGTTGACCTATCCAGATTCCTAAGAGGTCAGTAAGGGGCGAGTACAAGTGCACTACAGCGCCTTCCGTCCCCTGTCCTATTGCTCTCCTATATCTCCTATACCTTTCTTCTATTCCTATATCTCTTCTTCTATTCTTTCATTGATATGTTCATTGATATGTTCCTATATCTTCTCTTCTGTTCTTTCTTAGATATACTGTAGTTTACTATGAGTATATCCTCTATAACCTTCATCATGTATTTTACTATGTGTATACCCACTAGAACCCTCATTGTGTATTGGACAAAATCAATCAATAAAAACTATCAATAAAATATCTTTTCCTCTATTTTTCATTGACGTATTCTATTCTCATATCTTTTCTTCTATCCTTTCCCTGATATTTGCTACTACATGTTTTTATTCTCTTCAACTTTCAATTTTCATTGGACAAAACAAACAAACAAACAAACAAACAGTGTTTCTTAAGCTTAGCAGCTTTAAGTTATATGGTCTTAAATTCCTAGAATTCCTCAACCAGTATTGTGGGAGTTTGCACATCCTAAAGTCAATGATGTTGAATAACACCAATCTACCCCAAAAAAATACTTGGTTGGGATACCACCAGGAAATCCATGAATGGTAAAGCATGACTAGAAATCAAATCCATATTCTAAAAGAAGGTAATTACTGCAGCTTAGAAAATAGGTGGAGAAATCAATGAAGTCATCATAATCAAGCATACCTCCCCCCCCCCAAAAAAAAGCTTTACCTTAGATAATATTTCCCAATCTTGGCAATTTTAAGATCAAAGGTTGGCAAAGTTTAAGATTCTTCAACTGCCAGAATTCCCCAGGTGGAAAAGTCTAGGAGTTCTTGCATCTTAAAGTTGCCAAGGTCGAGGGAAATAAAAGAGAACAGTCATTCTCTACAGCAGTGTTTCCCAACCTTGGCAACTTGAAGACATTTGGACTTCAACTCCCAGAATTCCCCAGCCAGCGAATGTTGGCTGGGGAATTCTGGGAGTTGAAGTCCAGATATCTTTAAGTTGCCAAGGTTGGGAAACACTGCTCTACAATACAGCAATGTTTCCTGATCTCGTTGACCTTTAAACAATGGACTTCAACTCCCAGAATTCCCTAGCCAGCTTGCTGCCTGGAGAATTCTGGGAGATGATGTCCAGAAGCCTTAAAGTTTCAGAAAAAAACACTTTATGGACATTCCATGATTTGGCTAAAATGTTTCTGTTATACAGTGGTGTTTCCCAACCTTTGGAACTTTAAGATTGGTGGACTTCAACTCCCACAATTATCCAGGCAGCATGCTGGCTGGGGAATTCTGGGAGATGAAGTCCATAGGTCTTAAAAGTCGCCAAGTTTGGGACAGACCGTTCTATAGCAGAAACATTTCAGTGAAATCATGGAATTAGCAAATAATGCTAATTTCTGACAAGCCTCTCTCCCTCATTTTATGCATTTAGTGGCGATACAAGCAAACATACACACACACACACACAAAACCACCTCTTCTGGCTGGAATTGCAGCATTTTCCAACTCAGCAGTTCTTCTAAGATGCCACCCGTGGCACAGCTGTCTTTTCAATGAGCCAACAGCTTTACTAAGGAGCTTCGCCAGCAAAAGCATCTCCATTCATTCAGTGCTTTGATTATTAAGGGGCAGATCCGGGACCAAGCCAAAAGCCTGGCCTGAGCACTCCTGCCCCTATTGCAGATACAGCATTGATGGTGGAAAGGCTGGCCTGTGGGAGTGTGGGGGCTGGGAGCCACAGAGTGGCTTTATAACCTCCTTTTTCCTCAGCAGCTGTTTTTTGCCTCCCAGAATGTATCAGTGAAAGGGCAGGAGGGAGGGGATTTCATTCAAAAACAGGGAGAACAGCAATTCCTCTTGGATCATTTAAACACACACACACACAAATATTAAAAAGCCAACAGCATCCCAAGCTGATAGATAGATAGATAGATAGATAGATAGATAGATAGATAGATAGATAGATAGATAGATGATAGATAGATAGATAGATAGATGATAGATAGATAGATAGATGATAGATAGATAGATGATAGATAGATAGATAGATGATAGATAGATAGATAGATAGATAGATGATAGATAGATAGATAGATAGATAGATAGATAGATAGATAGAAGATGGATGGATGGATGGATAGATAGATAGATGGATGGATGGATGGATGGATGGATAGATAGATAGATAGATAGATAGAGAGGTAGATAGATAGATAGATAGATAGATAGATAGATAGATAGATGATAGATAGATAGATGATAGATAGATAGAAGATAGATGGATGGATAGATAGATAGATAGATAGATAGATAGATAGATAGATAGATAGAAGATAGATGGATAGATAGATAGATAGATAGATAGATAGATAGATAGATAGATGGATGGATGAATATAGATGATAAAATAAATAGATGAATAAATAGAATAGAGATAGATAGATAGATAGAGAGAGAGAGAGAGAGAGAGATGAACAGATAGATGAACATATAGATAGATAAAATTGACAGAGCTAGATAGATAGATAGATAGATAGATAGATAGATAGATGGATAGATAGATGGATAGATAAAATGGAGATAGATAAATGAATACATGAATAGATGGATAGATGGATGGAGAGAGAGAGATGGATGGATAGATGATAGATAGAAAAATGGAGATAGATAGATAGATGGATGGATGGATGGAGGGAGGGAGGGAGGGAGGGATTAGGTAGGTAGGTAGATAGATAGATAGATAGATAGATAGATAGATAGATAGATAGATAGATAGATAGATAGATAGATAGATAGATAGATAGATAGATAGATAGATGATAGATAGATAGATAGAGTAAGGGATGAGCCAGCTTGGGCCAACATTCAGTGGGCAGAAAAATGGAAAACCTGTTTCCATACACATATACATATTCATATACATATTCATATATGTGTGTGTGTGTGTGTGTGTATGCATGCATGTACACACACACACACACACACACACACACTATTCCCCCCCTTTCCTTCCTCTCCATCTCTGCCCCCCACACACACACACTTCCCATCCGTGACACTGACATACAAAAGCTTCCCCAGCCTCCCGGGTAGCCCCCCCTCTCCCTCCCTTTCTGGGCCCCCCTCTCCCTCCCCCCCACCAATCTATCCCCCCCCCCCCCACTCCCCAAACGGGCAGCAAGGCACCGCGGGTGGAAGGAAGCAAGGAAGCCAAGAAAGCGGCCGGTGCGAGCCACGCCGAGCGCTGCCATTCCTCCTTACCCACATGGGTGATGACCGTCGCCAGGCGCTGGCTGAGTTCCCGGTGCGACATCTCTTCTTCTTTCAGCCAGACCAGCATTTCACACAACCCGGAAACCGGCGCCGCAGACCGACCTCCGCACCTCTTTTTTTTCCTTTCCTCCTTTCTCTGCCGGAGAGGGACGCAGAAGCTCCGCCGCGGGGACAATGCCGCTGCCACTCCCACCGCGACACAAAAAATAATAATGCCGGATGGTCGCACCTGCCTCTCTCCCCCCCCCCCCCTCCCCGCTTATTTAGCGCGGGCGTTTCTCTCGTAACGTCCCCCGCGGCGATGGTCGCCGGCCCGTCCGCCGGCAAGGTCGTAGCTGCCGGCGCCGCTGCCGAGCATTTTGGACGCCCACGCCCTCCCGTCAGTCCGTCGGTCGGTCCCAAATCCCGGACCCGCTAATGGGCCAGTGGTGGTAGCGGCGTCTGTGGCGGCGTGCGCGCCTCCCGCGTTTCTCCTCAGCTCCGTTCTTTGGCTCGCTCTGGCTGAAACGGGCGGAATGTACCCGGCGCCTAACCCGGGATAAACCATTCCCAGCTGCGGGGAAACGAGGCTCGCCCCCACCTCTCTTTCTTAAAAAATAATAATAATAATTTTGAAACTAGAAATTGGTGCCTCAGGAGGGTTTCTGGGCCTCCTTTTACACTCCCGGCCTCAGACCCCGGTTTCTTGTCCCTCCCACACCCCTCCAAGCAGCCGCCTCTCCCTTTTGGCTTTTCAAGAAGCTGCGGTAGTTGTGGCCGGGTCTGGGCCACTTGTGTGAAGAGGCCGCATGTGGTTTCCCTGAGGGACGTGGCGGTCGAGGAAAATAGACAGTGGGCGCTTCTACCTGGTCCATATTGAGGGAGGTGGAGCTGGTGTTCTTTATCTATCAACGGGAGGGGGAGGAAGGAGAAGGAATTGGATGGAGCCAGATCTGACAAACACATAACCAGATCTACCTACCTACCTACCTACCTACCTATCTATCTATTTATCTATCTATCCATCCATCCATCCATCCATCCATCCATCTATCTATCTATCTATCTATCTCCATCCATCCATCCAATAGCCTTTCTATCATCTAGCCTGTCTGTCTGTCCGTCCGTCCGTCCATCCATCCATCCATCCATCCATCCATCCATCCATCTATCTAGTACATCTATCTATCTATCATGTTCATCTACCTATCCATCCATCCATCCATCCATCTATCTATCTAATTTATCTATCTTATCTTATCTATCTATCTATCTATCTATCTATCTATCTATCTATCTATCAATCATGTTCATCTACCTATCTATCCATCCATCCATTCATCTCTCTAGCCATCTATCTATCTAATTTATCTATCCTATCTATCCTATCTATCTATCTATCTATCTATCTATCTATCTATCTATCTATCTATCTATCTATCTATCTATCTGGATACGTCCATTAATGAATACGTTGCCGCACTGTGCAAGGCTGCTGCCTAATGTGAGTTCTGCGATCTAGATGAGCTACTGTGGAATTTGGGACATTAACCTCGAATGATGGTTACTTTTAAAGACCACCCTTACTCTCCAGATTGTGCTGGACAAGGCTCAGGCAGCCGAGGCACCCACTAAGTCGAGTAAGGCCCTACAGCAACCAAGCAGCCTGAAAAGCGCATGAAAGACGGTTGGCCTGCATCGCAAGAGTTCGGCGCGAGACTTCTCACTTGACAGAGATGAGGAAGTTTCCTGCTCTAATTCGAAAAGTGCAAAGCGGCAAAGGTACCCGATGACAGACTTCCACCACCTGCCAGCTACGGAAGGCACCATCACCATACTGACTATCAACATCAACGATGCGACCATTGAAGTCATTTAGCAAGAGTCTGGTGCACCAAGCTCTCTTCACCACAGACAACAGGATGAGCACTGAGCACATCTGGCCATGCCAAGTAGCCACAACATGGTGATTGGCAGCCACAATGAAGAACCAACTGGGCTAGCGTAACCGAGGCCTGCCAAACAACAATCGGACAAAAAACCATGCCACACCAAAAGACACTGTAAGTAACCATCATGGGTCATTCTTTGGCAAATGGACCAAGTGTCCACTTGAATGATTTTTGCAGCCTTATTTGAAAAGAAACCGTCACAGAAACAACATATATGTTAGGAAAAAACATGCTCTTTCTAATGAAATAAAAATGAAGATGATTAAAGGTGAGAAAACAGAGAGCTCTGTTTCCTCATCTTCAAATACAGTATCTTCCTTAGAAAGAGGATGTTATTTTCTATCGCTCTCTGTTTTCTCACCTTCAATCATCTTCATTTTTATTTCATTAGAAAGAGCATGGTTTTTTCTATCATATATGTTGTTTTTGTGATGGTTTCTTTTCAAATAAGGCTTCAATTTCACCTGGTCCACTTGACAAATAATGACCCACATGTTCGAAGCGTCACCATGCACAAGGTGTCCAGCAAACCTGGAAAACAGGGAAATCAGGGAATTATCAGGGAAATCAGTGGTTTGGGAAATATCAGGGAATTATCAGGGAATTTGTGAAAAACCAGAATAAATCAGGGGGAAAAAACAAACTATTAAAATGTTTAAAAGTTAGGGAAGAATCATATTTTTAAAAATGGATCACGCTGCTTGGTAAAGTAAGCAAAAATGAGCATAACTGTAGCAACAACTTGCTTCCTTAGCTACCGATATTTCTCCACGGCTTAGCCATGTGGTATGACGTCATGTACATCCGGGCCTTAATTAGATTGCAAGTTACAGGGAAATATCAGGGAATTTCAAAATGCTTTCTCCATGGATACGGAAATCGACATCGGATCATCTCTCCCTATCGTATCCTGGACCACACTGTAACAAGTAATCCCAGGGACCAAGAGGAAACAACTGTGGAGCCAAGAGCAGAGGCTGACTATCAAGTCAACCGCATTCCAGTCATTGGCTGCGGCACCTTCTGGGTGCAATTCAAGAATTTCAACAGCCCCCTCAGCTGACAGTGATCAGCGGTTCTCTTCCAAGCCTGCTTGCTCCAAGGTCCTTGGCATCAATCTTGCGCAGGCCTGCCAGCAACTACCTGTAGATGGCGCCACTGCAGGGGCCTAGACCATTGTTATGCACAGGGGTGGGTTTAAACGTACGCAGCTCCAGTCTGGCGTTAGAGTAGTCGCCGGACTCTTCTAAAGTCTTATGCAACACCTGTTAGAAGGAACTCCAGGAGTTGTACCATATTTCGATGGTATTCTAATTTCATCCAAAGACAAAAAAACAATTATTTCAAAGACTGAGGAAAGTACTGATCCATCCATGTATCTATTTATCTGTTGTGGTTGGCTCTGGCCCAGCTCCTGCCCCAGGGAATGGGGAGGTGGATGCAGGGGAAAATTCAACATGTCACAGGCCTGTGTTATTGCCGACAGAATAAGTTCAGAGTTTATTTTCCTCGGATGAAGAAGAAGGTGGGAGTGACTCGGCAGAGGAGGGCTTGGCACACAGCCCAGGCAGTTAATCACCCTTATCTTCCGTTGATTCAGATGATGACGTTTTGGACCCACGCAAGCGCAGAATTATGCGTAGAAGAGACCAAGTAAGAACATATTATAGGAAATAAGGGAGGCCACCTGTGTTTGGGTGGGGCTCCAGTAATTAGGGCTGCTGCTATAAATAGCAGCATGTGGGTTTGGCCGTTGTGGAAGAATATCTGATCGGAGTTCATCAGCAATCTTGTGTTGCTGGACTTTGTTGCTTTTTCATGCCTTTGAAACCAAAGCAGAGCAAGGTGTGTGTGTCTCACTTTCTTGGAAGAAGAAGGGGTATGAAGGTTCTTCACAGCTGCTAGCTAAGTACTTAATGACTGCTTAAGGGAAACTGTACAGACTTCCATTTCCTCTCTGTTGTGTATTTTCATAGTTAGTTTATGGAATCCAGGAAGTGATCACCTTGGCATCCTTAGCAACCTGCTGGTATACGTGACGTCAAAGCTCCACCCCTGGAATCTCTTTGTGGGAGGGACTTCCCAGCTCCTTCGAAGGGAGGTCTTTTCACATAAAAATAAACATTGTTATTTTTACAAAAAAGGACACTGCAGCGGCGCTGCAAGCAAAGGGCAGTCCTTTCACGTAAAAATAAAAATGTTTATTTTTACGTGAAAGGACCTCCCTTTGCTTGCACCGCCGCTGCAGCGTCCTTTTTCGTAAAAATAAAAATAAATAAAAATAAAAAATCCGTAAAAATAAAAAACGATGGGATTCCGGGGGCGGAGCTTTGACATCACATAGCGTTCAGAGTTCGAGTTCGGTTCGGGTTCGGCCGAATTTTACGTGAAGTTCGTCCGAACTTGCTGAACCCGAACACCGTTGGGTTCACCCATCACTATTAATTTGCATATCCCCTTCTTAGTATCCCCACAAATTTTAGCAATTAATCTGTGGGAGACCAAAAAAAAAAAGCCTGTCTCTGCTTTCAATTTATAATTTATAATTATTCCTGCAAATGAAAACAAATCATTATACAAAATACATAATCACAATACAGGAAGCACATCCTGGTAGGAAATGCGCCATCAGCAATAACAAGGATTAAATCCTGTACTGTTTTTCTAAGGCTGGGGAAATTCAAAACAATCCACATACCTGTTTTGGATGGATGACTGCAGCCTAATGCAAGGTCCTTTTTATTCTACATGCCTAGCCTGACAATTTTCTGGCCAAAAAGACTGCATTCCTGCTTCAGACCGAGAACTATATAACGACCACCTTGTGGAGGTTTTTTTAATGCAGAAACAGATCTTTCTGACCATGAATTCATCCCCTCCAACTAAGGCTGAAACTGAAATGTTGGAACTAACAAAAACGCAATAGTTAATAATAATTAATAATAATTTATTAGATTTGTATGCTGCCCCTCTCCGAAGACTCGGGGCGGCTCACAACAATAAATATGGAGATGTGCATGAGATGTAACCAAGATAGTTGAGATGGTGGCTGCATGGTATGTTTAAAATTCAGTTTATATATACAATATACAGTGTTCCCTCGATTTTCGCGGGTTTGAACTTCGCGAATAGCCTATACCACGGTTTTTCAAAAAATATTAATTAAAAAATACTTCATGGGTTTTTTTCTATACCACGGTATTCCCGTCTGATGACGTCATACGTCATTGCCAAACTAATAATTTTTGCAAATAAATAACAAAAAAATAATTATTGTTAATAAATCATTATGTTTAGAAATATCAGGATCACTAAGTGTCTTATTCAATGGTGAGTACCAGTAATAATGGTGAGTAAATGGTTGTTAAGGGAATGGGAAATGGTAATTTAGGGGTTTAAAGTGTTAAGGGAAGGCTTGTGATACTGTCCATAGCCAAAAATGATGTATTTACTTCCACATCTCTACTTCGCGGAAATTCGACTTTCGCGGGCAGTCTTGGAACGCATCCCCCACGAAAATCGAGGGAACACTGTATATATAATCAGTAGTGGGATGCCCCCGGTACGACTGGTAGCAGAAATGGCGATGTGTACGCATCTGCGTCCCCCCCCTGCACACCCCTGTGTAAGAATTTGCTTCTGTGCATGCACAGAAGCAAAGAAATTGGCAATTTTTGGCCTTTCTTTGCTTCCATGCATGCACGGAAGCAAAAAAAATAAAATAGTGAAAATCATCGAAATCTTGTGCATGTCAATGTCCTCGCATAAGATTTTGGCAATTTTCACCAATTTCTTTGCTTCCACGCATGCATAAAAGCAAATTCTCACACAAGGATGCACGCATACTCGTGCTGGCCTCCAGGACTGATCCGGTAGGGAAAGGTAAGCCCAGCCCTTCACTGTACATAATGTGTGCTGGAGAAGATTCCTGCGACTCCCTTGGACTGCAAGGCAATCAAACCAGTCAGTCCTAGAGGAGATCAACTGTTGTGGTTGGCTCTGGCCCAGCTCCTGCCCCAAGGAATGTGGAGGTGGATGCAGGGGAAACATCAACATGTCATAGGCCTGTTTTATTGCCGACAGAGGCAGGTAGTGCAGTTTCCTCGGACGAAGAAGAAGATGGGGGTGACTTGGAAGAGGGGGGCTTGGCACACAGCCCAGAAAGCCAATCTCCATGATCTTCGGTTGATTCGGATGAGGAAGTGTTAGACCCACGCATGCGCAGAATTATGCATAGAAGAGACCAATTGCAGAAATATTATAGGAGATAAGAGAGGCCACCTGTGTTTGGGTGGGGCTCCAGTAATTAGAGCTGCTGATATAAATAGCAGCTGGCTTGGCCGTTGTGGAAGATTATCTGATTGTTGTTCTTCAGGACTGTGCCTTGCTGTTTCCGGACTTTGTTTGTTGATTTTTCACGACTTTGAAACCAAAGCAGAGCAAAGTGTATGTGTTTCACTTCATGGAGGAAGAAGAAGGGCTGTGAAGTTTCTTCACAGCTGCTAGCTAAGTACTTAAAGACTGATTAAGGGGATTGTACAGACTACCAGGTTGTTTTGGGACAAGTGCTCTTTGCAATACAAAAAGGGTGCTTTTGAATTTTTGTGATAAAGAACATTGTTTTTGAACATCCAAGCGTGTGTGTCTGAAATTTGTACCC
This sequence comes from Erythrolamprus reginae, assembly GCF_031021105.1. Lineage (NCBI taxonomy): Eukaryota > Metazoa > Chordata > Lepidosauria > Squamata > Dipsadidae > Erythrolamprus > Erythrolamprus reginae. The sequence continues at coordinate 109,626,613 of NC_091954.1, forward strand.
TTGAATTTTCGGGAGACTCATACCATAGAGCCAGGCAGAACATCAACCCTGACTGCTCTTTAGACGGCCAGATCCTAAAGATGAAACTCAAATACTTTGACCACCTAATTAGAAGGAAGGATTCACTGGAGAAGAGCCGAATGATGGGAAAGGGCAAAAGAAGAGGACGACAGAGAATGATGTGGCTGGATGGAGTCACTGAAGCAGTCCGTGTGAGCTTAAACGGACTCCACAGGTTGGTAGAGGACAGATACGCCTAGAGGAACCTTGTCCGTGGGGTCACGATGGATCAGACACGAGTTTGCAACTAACAATAACAACAACAAAAATTAGTTCATATGCTTTTAAAGAAGAGGCTGGAATCAATTTGATTCCTTTTATCCAAAGAATATATTCAATTTTGTTTCTATTTGGAAATCACTTCTGGATTTTTGTGCTTTTAAAAACTTTAATTTTGTTTTTATTATTATTTATTTATTATTATTTATTTATTATTATTTATTAATTAGATTTGTATGCCGCCCCTCTCCGTAGACTCGGGGCGGCTAACAGCAGTAAAAAGACAATATGAACAAATCTAATATTAAAAGTAATTTAAAAAACCCCAATTTAAGAAACCAATCATACATACAGACATACCATGCATACATTTTATAAGCCTAGGAGAAGGGAATATCTCAGTTCCCCCATGCCTGACGACAGAGGTGGGTTTTAAGGAGATTATGAAAGGCAAGGGGGGGGGGAAACTCTGATATCTGGGGGGAGTTGGTTCCAGAGGGTTGGGGCCGCCACAGAGAAGGCTCTTCTCCTGGGTCCCGCCAAACGACATTGTTTAGTCGACGGGACCCAGAGAAGGCCAACTCTGTGGGACCTAACTGGTCACTGGGATTCGTGCGTCAGAAGATGGTCCTGGAGATATTCTGGTCCGATGCCATGAAGGGCTTTATAGGTCATAACCAACACTTTGAATTGTGACCAGAACTGATTGGCAACCAGTGCAGACTGCGGAGTGTTGGTGTGACATGGGCATATTTAGGAAGGCCCATGATAGCTCTCGCAGCTGCAGTTTGCCAATTAGATATGTTTGTTGTCATAGAAAGGGTTAACACACACTGTTTGTTTTATTTTTCTTTTCCCATATTTTCTCTGGACTTAATGAAGCACAGTGGACCAACATATGGCTCCCCAAATCATCACAAACTGTGGAAACTTCACCCTGGACCTGGGGGTCGACTACTACCCGGATGTGGGGGGGGGGGCGGCGCAGTGGGGTAGTGAAAATGGAGCTCCATCCCAGAGCACCCAATTTGCAATGAAAGATTTTTATTTTATTTTATTTATTTGTTTGTTTTGTCAAATACACAATAATACACAATGAGGGTTATAGAGGATATAATCAGGTAGAATGTATTAAAGGGAGAATAGAGGAGAAAATAAAAGAGCAAAATATAACTATGAAAGAATAGCAGAAAAAGATATAGGGATAGAAGAGGAGATATAGGAGATATAGGAGAGAGAATCGAACGGGATAGTAGGCACTCTGGTGCACTTATGTATACCCCTTACTGACCTCTTCGGAATTTGGTGAGGTCAACCGTGGATAGTCTAAGGGTAAAGTGTTGGGGGTTAGGGGATATTGAAAGAAACATGTTGAAAGAAAATGCAGGGCATCCTGCATGGGCCACACCCACAGTGTGGTAGTAAAAATTTTGATAGCCCTTCACTGCCTGGATCTCAAGCATCTTGCAGTGTGTGCCTCTCCATTCTTCCTCCATAGTCTGAGTCCTTGGTTTCCAAATGAGATGCAGATGTTTCCACAGTCTGTGTTGATTTCGGGAGCCATGTCACCTGCTGGTGTTGGTCCACTGTGCTTCATTAAGTCCAGGGTCAACACAGCCTACTACCAGGAGATTTTTGTAGCACTTCATTCTTCCTTCCACCCACGAGCTTTATGGGAATGCTGACTTCATTTTCTAGCAGGACGTGACACTGTCCACATTGCTAAAAGCATGAAAACCTGGTTTAATGATGGTGGGATTACTGTGCATCTTTGGGCAGCAAACTTGCCTGACCTGAACCCCACAGAGAATCTATGGGGCATTGCCAAGAGAAAGATGAGAGACATTAGACCAAACAATATAGAAGAGCTGAAGGCCACTATTGAAGCATCTCGGTCTTCCATAATACCTCAGCAGTGCTATAGGCTGATAGCTTCCATGCCATTCTACATTGAGGCAGTAGAATTGAGTACATATGGATGCTTATATTTTTCAGAGGTCCAATATTGTTCTACGTACAGTCCATGTTTTATTGATTGCATGTAATATTCCTATTTTCTGAGATTGTAGATTTGGGGTTTTCATGAGCTGTACCCCATAATTATTTCAAATCATGGCTTGAAATATCTTGCCTTGCATGTAATCAATCTCTCTCATATATTACGGTTCACCTTTTCAATTGCATTACTGAAATAAATGAATTTTTGCATTATATTCTAATTTTTTGAGTTTTACCTGTAGGCTTAGCGGCTAATTAATGGATATCGGGTGGTGGGGGTGTCTGCAGATGTCTTACCAGATAATCAAATGGATATTATTGTTCTTCTGATATCAATTTAGAGTCCAGCTGGTAAATTCGTTTAACAGAATTAGCAAGAGAAATACATCAATAATGTAATAATAAAACCTCCATTATATATTGCACAACAGAAGCAGACATAATTACTACAAAAATCTTAATGAGAAAGCAAGATTTATTGCTTTTGACCTCAACCTTTCAAACCCAAGGAAAAAAATGCATTATAAGATTATGGCACAAGGGTTGGAATGGGGTTAAGAGGATGCATTCAATATTTACAACCGTTCTTAATTTAGCAGACAGAGTGAACTACTGTTCTTAATTTAGCAGAGGGAGTTAATTTACATTTTTAAATCCATACACACCCCAAAAAAATATTTCCAAGAAAAGAATATTCTGACATTAAGGACATCAGACAGTCAAACAAATCCTTTTATTTACATTTATTAAGAGTTTTCATATGGTAAAATATAAATCAAATATAAAATAAAAAGGCAAGGAAAAAAAGATAAAGGATTTGGAAGGGATGTTGGAGATCTTTTAGTCCAACCCCCTGCTCAAGCAGGGAATCCTATACTCTTTCAGACAAAAGATTGTCTTTGTCCAATCTTTTCTTAAAAACTTACAGTAGGTTAGTTGTTTCACTGACTAATGATTCTGTCAGGAAATTTCTCCTTTGTTCTTGATAATTATACAGTGGTACCTCTACCTAAGAACGCCTTTACTTACAAACATTTTTAGATAAGAACCGGGTGTTCAAGATTTTTTTGCCTCTTCTCAAGAACCATTTTCCACTTACAGATCCGAGCCTCCAAAACCGTAACTGGAAAAGGAAGAGAGAAGCCTCTGTGGGGCCTCTCTAGGAATCTCCTGGGAGGAAACAGGGGCGGAAAAGGCGGGGAGAAGCCTCCGTGGGGGGCTCTCTAGGAATCTCCTGGGAGGAAACAGGGCCGGAAAAGGTGGGGAGAAACCTCCATGGGGCTTCTCTAAGAATCCCCTGGGATGAAACAGGGCCTCCACCCTCCCTGTGGTTTCCCCAATCGCACTCATTATTTGCTTTTACATTGATTCCTATGGGAAAAATTGCTGCTTCCTACAAACTTTTCTACTTAAGAACCTGGCCACTGTAAGTAGAGGTACCACTGTATTCCTATTGTTCCTTTGCCATCTATTTCACTTACTCCCCATCTTTCTTAATCCTCAAATCCAAAATCTTCAATTCATTTTCTTCTTTCAGGAAAAAAAACCTTGCACGATTTCCAATCTATCCACAATGTTTCTGTTGTTTGCATGCAGTCTGGAAAACAAATCCTGAGCACTCTTCGTAATACATATTTATTTAAATAATCTGTTCCTAATCAATTCTGGTCTGCCTTCCCATTTCGTTGGCTGTTCCAGTAACCTACATAATCATCCATTTGGGGTATAAAGTGAATATTGTAATAAAAACCTATCTCAGATTGCCTGCTGAGGTTGGACTACATGCATATATACACTCATGTGATAGCCCTATTACAATATCCACTTTGTAATGCCACCAATGGCAACATATTTTAATTTAAAAAAAAACCTATTTTTGTAATAATGGAATTGTCTTGGAAAAATGTCTTGTGGAATGAAAGGGGCTAAAGAATTTTTTTTAATAATAGAGGGCTATTTTTAGATAGCCATAGTGCTCTATTTGAAGGAAAGCAGAGTTAATATTGCCTGTATACCCTTGGGGCATGCTGTATGCCCCATAAACTGAATTTATATTTCTGAAGCTTTTAAAAGAACTCTCAGCCAAGAACAGAACATTGTTTTGATATCTCCTCCTCCTTTTTTCCCTCTTCCCTCCTCTGATATTAGCTAGGTATGGCAGTATTTATACAATTAACACTATAACTATACACAACATAAACCATTGCAGATAAAGAAAAGTTAACATCAATGTTAACTATACTTCTGAGGAGTTAATGCACATAAAATTGCTTGAATTGTACAATGAGGCTAAGTAAGCCATAAAATAAAATGTTTATGCACTATTTATTGAATATTTCATAGGTTTTTTATTGTCCTTCCTTCTCTAGTACCTTAGTATGATCCTTAATTACTTTTAAAATAGGAAATAATGAAATTGTATGTTTTTAGCCATAAACGCTTTAATTATTTTAATCATTATCTAGAACTAAACCCTTATAGCAATGAAAGAAAATTGAACTACTTGCCTAATCTATTATCATACTTGTTGGTTCAGTACAAAACTTTAAAATGTTACTGTGCTCCTCAACAAATAATCATTTGTCCTTTTTGTGGCTATTCAAATAATGTGACTTAATCAACTGAAAAATAGTCCAAGCACCTATTTGAAAACTTATCTTGGTCGGTAAGCCACTCCTGCCCAGTCACATGACCTTTAAGCCACCCCCTGTCACATGATTGTCAAGCCACTCCCACCTGGTCACATGGCCGGCAAGCCACTCCTACCCGGTCACACGGCTATCAAGCCCACACCCACAAAATGAGCCACACCCATAGCGTGGCAGTAAAAATTTTGGCAGCCCATCACTGCTAGGCAGGGAGTCCTACCTGGGTCCTATCAGGTAGTAAATAACTTTTAACAGATAACTTTTTATTTTATTTCATTTTAATATTAATTGATTGATTGAGTTGAAAGGGACCTTGCAGGTCATCAAGTCCAGCCCTCTGCTCATGCAGGAAACTTTGCCCCTCTCCTGGGATTAAATGCTCCTGATTTGCTTGTGCTTATCAGTCGTTGGACAGCTGATCGTGAAGGGAATGCGAGGCTCCGCCCACCTGCCTGGATACCACTATTTGGGTTATTTTAACCTCTGTGCATACACAAACAAATTGGAAGCATTTCACCCCTGTCCTCTCCACTGAAGCTGTATCATACTTAGTTGTTGTGGTTCCGTCTGAGGCCCCTCCGGGAACGGCTGACCTTCTGTCGGTTTCCAGCTCAGAGGGAGAGGCTGAGGAACAGGAGGTGCAGACAGACGAGGAGGAGGAATCCCAGGCTGAAGAAGAGGGAGGACAGCCAGAGTCCCACCAGGGGGAGCTCTCCCCAGCAAGCAGCCTGGATTCCTTAGAGGAAAGTGCACAAGCCATAATTGATCTGCGACAACGAAGAGCTACTCAGAGACGGAATCAATTGGCTAAATACTTTCAGCATTAAAGTGGCAACAGCTGGGTTTGGGTGTGGTGCTCTTGGGAAAGGCTAAAAGGCAGACCCACCCTTCCTGGCTTGTGGAGTTTTATCTTTGAGAGTCGTGGGACCTGACTGTGAACTTTGGCGTCTTGGAATCCTGGTTTGTGCCTTTGACTATTGAAACCTTGGGGGGGGGGGTGCCAGCAAGAAGCTTGCTGTATTGACTGGACATCAGGACCCTGCTGTACCGTATTATATCCTGTCTGTTGGGAAGAACAGGTTTTCCTCTGTGCTTATTTTTTCCAGTTATAAAATACTTTTGGCTTTTACCAGAGTGTCTGGCTGTTTTTTCCAGTTGGTGTTGAGGTCTGGGGGAACCCAGACAGAACACTTAGTATTATTTAATTGATTTATTTAATATATTTAACTGTTTAATTTTATCACTTGTCAACAAAAAGTTATAATTTCAGAAGAACTGGAAAATCATAAACTCCTGGATTAAGTTGTAATGGTGAAAAAGGTCCACCTCTACTTGATTATGTAAAAATCAAAATTGTAGGGATCTTCGTTTTCAAAATCTAGAAAGGTATAAATAGCCCTGACCCTTTGTTGCCCTTTAAGCAGGATGGCCTAATTCAATACAGAACACTGCCCTTTTGTCCAATAATAGGAATAAAACCATTTCAAATTGCCCCAAACTGAATTACAGCTTTTCTTTTTCAGAAATGATGTTATTTGAGTTTGCAAGCTGCTTTTGATCAACTGTTGTTGCTATAGTCACTCAGTCTGAGGTCAACTTTGTGCAATCATAGAGTTCCTTTTTCCAACAATATTTCTATTGTCTGGCTGAATTGTGGAATGGCACTTTCACTTGTTTGTTCAGTAATACAGGTGCAAAACATTTCATTTACATAACCTGTTTAGTCTACTGTGCCAGCAAGCAGAGTAATTTAAAATAGAGGTGAAATAGTTTCTGACAGGTTCTGAAGAACTGGTAAAAGAAATTTTGAGTAGTTCGGAGAATCGGCTGCGGAAATTTTGAGTACTTTGGAAAACCGGCAAATACCAACAAAGGCTGGTGCCAGAGTGGTGTGAGAATGGAGATTTTGCAGTATCCGTTGTCAGGATTAGTACCTGAGTTAATATTCCAGTTACAATGGAATAGAATGTAATTAGTGTAAGTTAAAAGGAACGCTGAGTCACTGTGGAAAAGCTATGACCTGATTGGTTAAGAACTGTATATACTGCAATACATCTTTGCATAGGTGTGATTAGTTTGTGATTAGTTGGTTAGTCTGTGGTTGGTCTATGATTGCGGTTAGTGGTGGTGTATCATCTAGTAAGATAGCGTTGGTGTTATGTAAATAGAATATAGATATAATTTTATTTATTTATTTGTTTATTTATTTATTTATTTTATTTATCGTTAGAGTTGAAAGGGACCATGCAGGTCATCAAGTCCAACCCCCTGCCTCAGCAGAAATCCTAAAGCACCCCAGCCAGGTGGCAGTCCAATGTCCTCTTGAAAGTGTCCAGAGTTGGCGAGTTCACCACCTCTGCAGGCAGGTTGTTCCACTGGTTGATTGCTCTGACCGTCAGGAAGTTCTTCCTTACTTCTAGGTTGAATCTCTCCTTGGTCAGTTTCCAGTCATTGTTCCTCGTCCGACCCTCTGGTGCTCTGGAGAATAGAGTGGCCCCCTCCTCTCTATGGCAACCCCTCATATACCTGTATACAGCTATCATATCCCCTCTGGTCCTCCTTTTCTCTAGGCTATCCATGCCCAGTTCCCGCAATCTCTCTTCGTCGGTCTTGGTTTCAAGTCCCCTAATCATTTTGGTTGCTCTTTTCTGCACCTTCTCCAGAGCTTCAGTGTCTCTTTTGAAGTGTGGTGACCAGAACTGGATGCAGTACTCCAGATGTGGTCTGACCAGGGCATAGTAGAGTGGTATTTGCAACAAAGAAGAAGCGTCTTCTCAATTCCTGCTGTATTGTCTTCGTTCTAAAACATCTCCAGTTCCTGATAATGTATCTGATTCTGGGTGGGCAGCTTCTGACATCCTTCCCCAGCCCTGCCCACTAAGCTACATCAAGCCCACCAACCCACAGCCACAGAACTGGTAGTAAAAATAATTGGATTTCACAACGGGTTTAAAATCTTTTGGCACCTGTGGTTCCAATGATGTTGCAGGGAATGCCAAGGAAAATCTATTGCTGACATTATTGATTTCTTAAGGACAGACATCTTGTTTCCATGATGAATCTTCCTTTGAGGACTATTGAAAAAATGGCAATTGGTCTAAAAGGCTGCAGTCCCTTTTCTTTTCTCCACGAGGTTGTTCTATGTCAGGTTTTCCTCAATATTAGCAGCTTTTAAGATGTATGGAGTAAGATTTTTGTGGATGTAAGCCCCACATATCTTAAAGCTGCTATATCGCCGCTCCGAGTCCATGGAGAGGGGTAGCATACAAATCTAATAAATTATTATTAAATTATTATTATTATACTGCTCTGGTCAACTTGAAACTGTTGTAAGGAATATCCTTCTGGGTTCAGTTCCAAGTGTGGAAAACGACGCTGGAAGCATGAGAGTGCTTGGGAAGATGGTATGGAACCCATATCGCATCTCAGACATTAACACCCTTGAGAATGTTCAAAGATACTTCACAAGAAGAGCCCTTCACTCCTCCACTCGAAATAGAATACCCTATGAAACTGGACTTACAATCCTGGGTCTTGAAAGCTTAGAACTACGACGCCTTAAACATGATCGAAGTATTGCCCACAAGATCGTATGCTGCAATGTCCTGCCTGTCAAAGACTACTTCAGCTTCAACCACAACAACACAAGAGCACACAACAGATTCAAGCTTAATATTAACCTCTCCAAACTTGACTGTAAAAAATATGACTTTAGTAATCGGGTTGTCGAAGCGTGGAACTCATTACCGGACTCTGTAGTATCATCCCCTAACCCCCAACATTTTACCCTTAGACTCTCTACGGTTGACCTCTCCAGATTCCTAAGAGGTCAGTAAGGGGCGTACATAAGCGCACTAGAGTGCCTTCCGTCCCCTGTCCTATAGTCTCTCCTATATCTCGTATTTCTTCTCTACTATATCCTCTATAACCTTCATTGTGTATTATTGTGTATTGGACAAAATAAACAAACAAACAAACAAACAAGTAAGCAAGCAAACAAACAAACAATGGAGGACAGCAGGACCATATGATCTGAGGTCTGGGGGATCACATGTCTCAAAGATCTTCAACCTTAAATTATCTACTTTTGACCTCTCCCCTGTAAGGGGAGTGCATAAGCGCACTATTGTGCCTACCGTCTGTTGTGGTTGGCTCTGGCCCAGCTCCTGCCCCAGGGAATGGGGAGGTGGATGCAGGGGAAAATTCAACATGTCACAGGCCTGTGTTATTGCTGACAGAATCAGTTCAGAGTTTAGTTTTCTCGGACGAAGAAGAAGGTGGGAATGACTCGGCAGAGGGGGGCTTGGCACACAGCCCAGGCAGTCAATCACCCTTATCTTCTGTTGATTCAGATGATGATGTTTTGGACCCACGCAAGCGCAGAATTATGCGTAGAAGAGACCAAGTAAGAACATATTACAGGAAATAAGGGAGGCCTCCTGTGTTTGGGTGGTACCAGTAATTAGGGCTGCTGCTATAAATAGCAGCATGTGGGTTTGGCCGTTGTGGAAGAATATCTGATCAGAGTTCGTCAGGAATCTTGTGTTGCTGGACTTTGTTGCTTTTTCATGCCTTTGAAACCAAAGCAGAGCAAGGTGTGTGTGTGTCTCACTTTCTTGGAAGAAGAAGGGGTGTGAAGGTTCTTCACAGCTGCTAGCTAAGTACTTAATGACTGCTTAAGGGAAACTGTACAGACTACCCGGTTGTTTTGGGAAGAGTGCTCTTTGCAATACAAAAAGAGTGCTTAGTTTATTTTGAATTTTGTGATAAAGAACATTGTTTTGAATTTTCAAACGTGTGTGTGTCTGAAATTTGTACCCTTGAATTTTTGGGAGGCTCCTATCAGAGAGCCCGGCAGAACGCCGCCCCTGTCCTTCCGTCCTATTATTCTTTTTATCACCTCTTTATACTTTGTTATGTTAATACAAACTATAATTCTATACTTGTATGAAAATATATAAATAAAATAAATAAATAAAATGTTAAAGAAGAAGAAAAGGGGCGAGATGCTGAGAGTCTCTTGGTTTCATGCCCTCGATATTGACACCACTTCCTGGGAAATCCTGGCACAAGATCAACCAACATGGTGCATGCTGAGCCACCAAGGCTGCCAGACACCTGAGCACAGAAGAACATTCATAGCAGAAGAGAAGCAAGCACTCCACAAAGCCAGAACTGCAAAATGCTGCAAAAATGGTGCCCACACGTCTGCCCAACATGTGGCAGAAAATTTCCTGTCCGTATAGGCCTTACCAGTCACACATCGCGTATAGCCCACAAGCCATTAGATGTCAAGGTCCTCTTCGAACACGATGTACAAACATAATCGTCATTACTGTATATTGTATAATTATATATTGAACATAAGAATATAAGAAGATCCATGCTGAATCAGGTCAAAGCCGCCCCGAGTCTACAGGGAGGGGGGGCATATCAATCAATCAATCAAACAAACAAACAAACAAACAAACAGACAGACAAACAAACAAACAAACAAACAAACAAACAAACAAACAAACAAACAAACTCCATCTAGTCCAGCATTCTGTGTCACACAGTGGCCCACCAATTGTCCATGGGGATCTTGAGCAGAAAGAGAAGGCAAGACCCTCCCTTTCCCTTGACCCCCAACAAATGGGACCCACGGGAATCCTGCCTACCTCAGCCAACATAGAGGCGGCACATGGACATCCGTTTCAATAACCACGGATACACTTGGCCTCCATGAATCTGTCTAATCCTGCCTTGAAGCTATCAAGGCTGACAGCTGTCACAACCTCTTCTGGAAGTGATTTTGCTTTGTGGAGTTATTGGATTAATCCATTCTCTGGGTTTGCCCAGCATGCCCAATCATAAACTAACAAAGGGCAGGACAATTTCTTTATTTAAGTTTCTATATGGAGGACAGAAGTGAAAGGGGGGGACAACATTTAAATATGTTAAAGGATTAAATAAGGTTCAGGAGGGAAGTGTTTTTAATAGGAAAGTGAACACAAGAACAAGGGGGCCAGTGTTCCCTGTAATTTTTTTTTTTGGGGGGGGGCGGAAAAGTATAGTGTCTGAGCGGCAGTCCCTTCGGGACTGGGCGGCACATAAAAAACAAACAAACAAACAAACAAACAAACAAATAAAAAACCCACCCTGTTTTGCCTCAGAGAATTTCAAAATAAAATACTGTACTGTGTGTCTATAACAGTGAGCTCATAATAGGGCAACTCTATCAATATCAAAATGCCACTTAAATAGTTGAGCTAGTTTCAAACTAGATTTTGATTTTCTTTCTCTCTTCCTTACTCCCATTCTTTTCTTTCTCTTTTCCTTCCTCTCTTTTTTCTATCTGTTTCTCTCTCTTCCTCTCTTCCCCTCTCTCTCCTTCCCTCTCACTCTTTCCCTCTCGGCTTCTGGGCAGGTTTGGAAAACTCTGAGTTGATGATGATTTTTAAGTGAGCGATTGCTCACTGCTCAGCTTAGAGGGAACTATGAAGGGGGCACAATCTGAGGTTAGTTGGGGGAAAGATCAGAAGCAATGTGAGAAAATATTATTTTCTCATGTAGAGTAGTAGATGCTTGGAACAAACTTCCTTGGTAAATCCACAGTAACTGAATTTAAATATGCCTGGGATAAACATATCCATCCTAAGATGAAATACAGGAAATAGTATAAGGGCAGACTAGATGGACCATGAGGTCTTTTTCTGCTGTCAATCTTCTATGTTTCTGTTTGATTTGTAATACAGTATGATTTGTAATACAGTATGTACTGTAGTTTTTATATACAGTAGGGCATATCAAGCTACAAAAGGCAAAGTTAACTGCTACCAAGTTCATCATGCTGTGTGTGTAAAGTCTTTATCTAATCATAAGTAAAGACATACAAAACCGATGTATTTTAGAGGAATGGTTTTGGAGAGTCATTTTACATCCATTAGTCTTGTTAAATAAATGAAGCAAGGCTCTTTATTTACTAATAAATTAAATAAAGTGGTGCTTAAATGAGTGTAATTTATAATGTACGATTTCGAATAAAGCTATAGCAGGGAAGCTTCTAGTTATATTGGGTTTGGTTTATGACACTGATGGGCGTCACTGAGTGGGCGTTTATAGTTACATGCAATACAGTACTGTATATCTATGTTAAAATTTCCTGAGAAACTGCGCATTTGAATTCTGACAGATATCCAAGGTAACGTCACGCTTCTTGAGAATGGTAGAAGCCACACCCCGAAAGCCCTTAGTACGCTTGCGCAATTGCCTTTTTGCTTTTTTTTTAAAGCGGGAAGCATGACATCACTAACACACGGACGGCGGAGACTAAGATGCGCTTGCGCATCTTTCGGATACGCCCTTTGCTGATCCGCACCTGTGTCCTAACGTGGGGGGAAAGGAGGAGCTGCAATTCCACACATGCGCACTACCTCTAGATTTTAAATCGGGCCTTTTTTTCCTAGGTGACGTCAGTGCAGTAGATGACATAATTTACGACGTGATGCGTCATGACGCTAGCTTCTGATTTCTGTCCTGAGCACAGTGCGTTCTCTATGGTGCGTTAGCTCCCCTAGAACGCCTCGTATCCTTCCGGAGGTGGTTCCGCCTTTGGGGCGGGGAAAGTAAAGACTAGTTTTGGCGGGAACTGGAAGGTAAGGACTGCGCTGAGGGGGAACCCGCAGACGTTTCGCAACCGCTTCAGGCAATGGGCCCCGGTGTTCTGTCTTCCTCACGTGCATTTTAAGTTAGAAAACGGACCTACCCGCTGTGTGGACTCGGCCGCTCTCTGTCCCTGGGCCTATTCTTTGCAGTGGCTACGCCCCCGCCCCGCCCCTTTTATCTTCCAGGTAGGGTTCGTTCACATGACATGATGTACACGGGTTCAGAGTGCATCGGGAGGGATTTCTGCGAAAGCTTAATGGTTCATGCAAGTGTTTAGGAAGTAGAAGAAGTGGTTAGGCCTGTGGTGTGAACAGGACCTTCGACTTAGGGAAGGCATGAGATTTATTACTTATTTAATAATAATAATAATAATAATAATAATAATAATAATAATAATAATACAACAGCAATAATAATTTGTGTGAACAGGAACTCCAACTGAGGAAAAGCGTGAGATTTATTATTATTTAATAATAAATACTACTACTACTACTACTACTATTAATAATAATAATAATAATAATAATAATAATAATAATAATAATAATAATTTGTGTGAACTGGGCCTTCGACTGAGAGAAAGCATGAGATAAGAAGCAATGGGTGGAAACTCAGATTTATAGATTACAGTACTAGAGTTGGAAGGGACCTTGTAAGTCATTTTGTCCAATCCCCCCACCTCAAGCAGAAACAGATGGCAGTCTAATTTCCTCTTGAAGGTCTTTGCTTTTAGCAAATGGAAATTCTTGTCTCAATTTTGGAAGTTGAAGACTACCTATAATATAATTATAATAGTAACATTGGTCTAATCTTTTCCCATTCTTCCCTCTACACTTTGCTAGGGTGAAGAAAGCAACAATGCAGGCATTTCTGAAAGGTCCAGTCAGTGCTAAACCTCTCTCTACTAAAGAACGGGGAGCTGCTGCAACTGCAGGAAGCAGTGGGGAGAGCAAGAAACTTAGACCCATTCCTTGGGTTGAAAAATAGTAAGAGTTTTGCTCTGGTTTGGAATCTTGAGTAATGTAATTGCTGAGGATGAATGGGCAGACTGGAATTGCTTGTGAATGAGGATGTTTCAAATTATCTTTTTGATTGTATTCACCAGGGAGATTATGATCCCGCTATATAGAGTGCTGGTGAGACCACATTTGGAATACTGTGTTCAGGTCTGGAGACCTCACCTACAAAAAGATATTGACAAAATTGAACGGGTCCAAAGACGGGCTACAAGAATGGTGGAAGGTCTTAAGCATAAAACGTATCAGGAAAGATTTCATGAACTCAATCTGTAGCGTCTGGAGGACAGAAGGGAAAGGGGGGACATGATCGAAACATTTAAATATGTTAAAGAGTTAAATAAGGTCCAGGAGGGAAGTGATTTTAATAGGAAAGTGAACACAAGAACAAGGGGACACAATCTGAAGTTAGTTGGGGGAAAGATCAAAAGCAACATGAGAAAATATTATTTGACTGAAAGAGTAGTAGATCCTTGGAACAAACTTCCAGCAGACGTGGTAGATAAATCCACAGTAACTGAATTTAAACATGCCTGGGATAAACATATATCCATTCTAAGATAAAATACAGAAAATAGTATAAGGGCAGACTAGATGGACCATGATGTCTTTTTCTGCCGTCAGACTTCTATGTTTCTCTCTGCTTTTTCTGAGTCACTCCTTGGTTACTCTTTGGCATTTAATTGGACTTACATACCTAATGATAAATATATTCATGCTAGTCCAAAGTAAATTTGGCCCATGTTTGTCTTGCTAGGGGAGTTTATTAAATTCATATGCCACTTATCTCACCATTAAGAGACATTAGGTGGCTTACAGCAAGATAAAAAGATAATATAAAACTTTAAAATAATTAATATTAGCATTAAAATTAACCAAGATAGCTAAAGAAAGAATGATATGCAGCGGGGTGGAGAGCCTGCAATGATCTGCTATAGCGCTTTTTCTAATGTTACTGTTCAACAGAAAATATAAGCCCTGAAATAGCCGGTTTAGTACAATGTTCTGTTTTGCTTCTTCACCTTGTCTTTTAAAAACATATTTAGACTCTTGCATTATTTCAGTCATTACCTGAAATGACACTACCATATGTGTTCACTGGACCACCTAAAGAGATTGGAAAAGATTATATGGAAGCTCAGTCAGTATTGAACTTAATTCTTTGTCTGATGATATGAAGACTAATGCAGTATTTTGGTGACACCTGATTTTTTTTCACAGTGTGAAGGGTAAATGATACACTTATGTGGTGTAATGGCTGTTATAACACAATAGCTACAGTATATACAGTGATCCCTCGATTAGCACGGTCTCGATTAGCGCGAAACGCTGCAACGCGGTTTTTCAAAAAATATTAATTAAAAAATAATTAATAATAAAATAATCAAAATAATAATCAGTCTTCTATGTTTCTATGTTTCTATAAGTCCGCGCTAGTTCTCTCTCTCTTTCTCTCCCTGTTGCCGGCATGGTATATGAGAGAGAAAGAGAGAGGCAGAGGTCGGGCGCATTACCGGGAGGTGGAGGCGGCGTGGGGACGCTGGGTGCCGGGGACACCGAGGAGGGGGTGGACGTGGCCTCTCAGCTGCAGAGCCGAACAAGGGCGGAGGCAACGGCGGAGTCCGGCGCTGGGGCCATGCGAGGCCGCTCATCCAGGGGGGCGTGGACTGGCAAGTCGCCCTCCTTTCTCTTTCTTTCTCTCTCTTATACCACACCGGTAACAGGGAGAGAAAGAGAGAGAGCGGAGGGCACCTTGCCGGTCCACGCCCCCCTAGATGAGCGGCTCCGCATGGCCCCAGCGCCGCCCAGGCAAAGGAGAAACCCCAAGATCGCTTGCCGCTTGCCGTATTGCAGCGAAGGAGGCGAAGCAAGGCTCCAAGCTGCAATACGGCAAGCGGCAAGCGATCTTGGGGTTTCCCCTTTGCCTGGGCGGCGGGAAGACCAAGGGAAGGTTCCTTCAGCCGCCCAACACCTGATCCGCTCCGCAGCGCGGCAGCAGCGAGGAGCCGAAGATGGGGTTTCCCCTTTGCCTTTACCCCATCTTCGGCTCCTCGCTGCTTCCGCGCTGCGGAGCAGATCAGCTGTTGGGCGGCTGAAGGAACCTTCCCTTGGTCTTCCCCGCCGCCCACACGCAAACTCCACCATCTGCGCATGTGCGGCCATGAAAAAAATGGCGCGCATGCGTAGATGGTGTTTTTACTTCCGCATCCAGTATAACGCGGAAATCGGTTAGCGCGGGAGGTCTTGGAACGTAACCCCCGCGCTAACCGAGGGATCACTGTATTTGTATAATTGTATTTTTTTCTTCAAATAATTTATCATTTATTTCCTTCATCTTATTAAGACCATTAATGGCTGGAATTTAGATCCTGTTATTGTGGCAGCTACATGCTCAGATTTCTAAGGAATAAGAGAGATGCAAAGCTCTTTGATCCAAAGAATAACAGAATAACAGAGTTGGAAGGGACCTTGGGGGTCTTCTAGTCCAACCCCCTGCTCAAGCAGGAGACCATACCATTTCAGACAAATGGCTGTCCAATCTCTTCTTGATAACCTCCAATGATAGAGCAATGAAGATACTGTAATCATAATATTCATTTAGATTTTTAAAGTATAATTAGTACAGCATTTAATACAGTGTTCATTTTTAAATACCTAGCCGTCCAAAATGTATGGATGAAGTTGCATTTCAAGAGGAAGTTGTGGCAGTACTGAAGAAATCCTTACAGGGAGTTGATGTGAGTGCTGCAGTCATTAAAATAATTGTTTCATGTGAAAATTAAATGAAGATGGGAAAAATTTGTACTATTGCCAGCTCTTCATTGTTTTATCAAAATTCAAATATACCCTTGCTGAAAGATACATATTGTGAATAAAGGAGCCAGCCTTCTGAATTTTTTTATTAGCAGTATCTTATTTTATCCTAGTTACATTGCCATTGTTATTACATGTGTCAAGTGATAGTACAGGTAGTCCTCGACTTAGGACCACAATTAGGCCCAAAATTTCTGTTGCTAAGCAAGACAGCTGTTAAATGAGTTTTGCCCCATTTTATGACCTTTCTTGCCACAATTACTAAGTGAATTGTTGCAGTTAAATTAGTAACATGATTGTTAAATGTCTCTGGCTTACCCATTAAACTTGCTTGTCAGAAGATCGCAAAAGGGGATCAGATGAGTCTGGGACACTGCAACTGTCATAAATATGTAACAGTTGCCAAGTGTCTGAATTTTGATCATGTGACCATGGGGATGCTGCAACAGTTGTAAGTGTGAAAAATGTTTTTAACTCAGCTTTTTCCAGTGCCTTTGTAACAAATACTGTACTTTTAAGTCAAGGACTATGTCTACTTAAAAGCTTGGTTTACATATTGGGTTTACATATTGCAAGATATTAAATTTTGTAGCAGCTAAAAAGTTCTAAATATACTTAGTAATCTACTTTATGGATTACAGCTTCTGCTGTCAATGATGTGTTATGTCCCCTCTTTATGTTTCTTATTACATGTTGTTTGCAAAGCAACATAAGAAAGTAGTTATAAATTAGATATATCAATAATTTTTTTAAAAATGCTATTGCTTCTCTTTTGAATTTGACTCCTTGAATAACGTAAAGTGACCGGCTGGTCTATTTTGATCCTGCTTTTTAGATACTTATAAAATTTGATTTAAATATTACCGTATTTGCTGGCTAAGGGTTCATTTGTTTACAATTACATTTCATATTTTATTTTTTCTTGTAACTAAACAATTAATATTTAGAAATATTCATTATTTGAAAATTAAGTCTTATTAGCTGAGATTTTTTTAAAAAACTAAGCCACTTGCTCTGCATCTTGAAGGGTTTCTGGTTCCAAGTACCATATTTTTTGGAGTATAAGACACACCTTAGTTTTTGGGGAGGAAAATAGTAGGAAAAAAATTTGCCTACAATATATTCATCTGGCTAGCATCCTTTGTCTGGCCAGCTTCAGCACATTACTTTATCCCCTGGTTAGGGCTTTCTATGTAGTTTCCACAGTTCTAACATAGTTTTACCATATGTTTCTCGTGAATTTTAATTTGTAAATATCCATGTATTTCTTAACCTTTTCTGAATTAAATAAGTTGTCTGCAGATACATTGATTTTATTGTTGGAAAGAAGAAAATACAATAGATGGGTCATTTAAACAGCCCTGTTTAAAAGATAGCATTTTATTCTGAAATTCTTAATTCCCTGGAATTAAATTCTGTTGAACCCATTGGGCTTTTCTTTTCAGTTAGAACATAGCCCATTGGATATTTAAGAATGTGTGAGGCTATGAATGAGGAATAGGTATAGCAATAGCATTGTGGAGAAAATATACAAACAGAATGGGTCCAGAATAAAGAATAAAATATATTTTTTCCCTTTCTAATAATAATATTTTTCTTACACTTCTTGTAGTTATTTGAAAAATAGGAAAATATGTACCGATATTTACTAAATATATTATCAAATTCTTTACATTTCTTTCTGTTATAGCTTCCCAACCTCTTGTTCTATGGCCCTCCTGGAACTGGGAAAACATCTACTATTTTGGCAGCAGCTAGAGAACTCTTTGGGTAATATATTCAGTGAAATTGAATTTGACTCTATCCATATGTTGTTCTTCTCAGTAGTGTTTCTGGCATGAACATCTTGAAATTTTATAACACTAAGAATGGGTCCAGAATAAAGAATAAAATAGATTTTGTGTATTTGTAAGGCTGATTGTTGGCTAGCTGAAGAATGAAGAATTCTTAAATGTGAACATGGATGCAAATACAATATGTAAGACAACGATGGGAATGCTACCACACATTGTTTGGGATTCCGTGTCATCAACCCTTTCCTTTTGCAATTGATTGATGGTGATTTTGTTAATGCTGATGCTGTTCAAGTTATGCTCCAGATGTTTTGGGATTGCATCCAGAGTGTCTTTTAGTATTGGTACTACCTTGGTTATTTTTAAATTTATTTTTGCCACAATCAGTCTATTTCTATTTGCAGGTCTTTGTATTTTGTTACCTTCTCTAGTTAATTCTCTTATGCTATCTCCAGGTACTGTCACATCCACTATCCAGTTTTTTTTCTTTCCCATGGACAATTGTTGGAGTGTTATGTAGCAGGTACCTGTCTCTGAATTCTAAAGTTCCAGAGCAATTTAGCTTCTTCATTTTCTATTAGTTAATTAGTTCTATTATAGAATGCAGTAACAGAATATTGAAAGTTGGACAGATTCTATTCCTACTAAAGAGAATAAAAATGGAACAATCTTTAGTTTCTTTCTTGTTTAACTAAAAGCTGTACTCTTCTACAGACAAGACGTATAGCACCATGATGGTGAATCTACGGCATGTGTGCCAAAAATGGCAGGCAGAGCCCTCTCTGTGGACACACATGACATCGCCAGTTGCACTTCCTGGTTTTGGTCATGTGCATGTGCGCCAGCCAGCTGCTCTCTTCCAGGTTCAGATGCGCCCTCCAGTTTTGGCATGCAACGCCGAAAAGGTTAACCATCACTGCTATAGCAGTTTACGAGAATTCAGATGTGAGCTTACGGTTAGCAGTTCTGCTTAAGATGTTTATTGAAATTTATTTTATATTTATTTTGTTATAAATAGTCCAGAGTTGTTCCGGCAGAGAGTCCTTGAATTAAACGCATCTGATGAACGTGGAATACAAGTCATTCGAGAGAAAGTCAAGACTTTTGCCCAATTAACAGTATCGGGAAATCGTTCAGAGTAAGCTCGGATAGTATTTCTGTTTCAGATTAACCTGAGTTGCTTTGTAATGCTAAAATAAACTATCAGGCAGCACTGCACTATGAGGCTCTCAGATGATGCCTTAGTGAGTCATCCAAATTTTACTATAATGTGAGGGGAATTTTATCAATCACCAAATGTACATACCTTTCTAGTGTCTTTGATAGAACACATGTGTAGGCCCTGAAATGTAATGTAATATAACAAGATACTTAAATTGTGTTCAGTTAATTGAAATAGCAACTTCAACAATCCCTATCTTTCTATTGATCAGATTATAATAAGAAATAGATTAATGTTTAAATTCTCCCTTGAATATTCTATAGGCAGAAAGGAAAGATATAAGCCACATGGACCTTGTGTATTGAAAAATTTAAAGCAACTCGTGATTAGGAAAAGCCTGTTTTTTTCTTTTTTGCTGGAATTTAAGGACAAATAACTACTTTAGTTAAAATCACATTCTTTTGGATTCTTAAATCTCTCTAAAATGGGGAAAACAATTCAAGGTGTTTAAAGGTGAAATTTACACCTTAAGCTTTATAAAACTCGAGGATTAGATGTTGCCCCTAATCCTAGCCCCTAAAAGGCTAGAAACTTTGGCCTTGCTAAGTACGGACAATTAGGGGAAGTCATAAACTAACCTGCAATGTGTGAATGCCAACATTTTCCACAAGTGAATCTGTGAGAAATAAAAAGCCTAGAAGAAAATAATGTACTCTGTTTTAAATAACAGTGAGACAGTTCCACATAGTGCAACAGTAGTTAGGGAACAAAATGGGGAAAGTTCCAATTTAGAGTTTCTCATACTGTAGATTTTGAATGTTTATCCCAGAATGTGTTTACTTGTAGATTTGAAAGCACTGCCTGTGCTGGCACTATAAATGGCTCACACGTGCTTTTGTGATTGTTTGTGTTTAGCGGCAAACCATGTCCGCCTTTTAAAATCATAATCCTGGATGAGGCAGATTCTATGACCTCGGCAGCTCAAGCAGCTTTAAGGCGCACGATGGAGAAGGAATCTAAAACTACACGATTCTGCCTTATCTGTAATTACATCAGCCGGTGCGTATGAATTACAATGTGCTTTTGTATTTATTTACTCTTATGAAAAATGTATTAGATAACTACACCTTGGAGTTAACTTACTTCTTGGTAACATCCTGTGCATATTGCTGAGATTTTCTGAGGAATGTTGTAGATGTTTTTAATATCTCAGCCTTTTTTGGGGGGGTGGGGGGTGATTTTTTAGACAACAACCAAGTTTTACCCTGCATAAATTCTGAGTCTATATTTGGTTAGCTCTGTTTGTTAAAATACAGTGATACCTTGTCTTACAAACTTAATTGGTTCTGGGACGAGGTTCTTAAGGTGAAACGTTTGTAAGATGAAACAATGTTTCCCATAGGAATCAATGGAAAAGCGATTAATGCGTGCAAGCCCAAAATTCACCGCTTTTGCCAGTCGAAGCGCGGGTTTTTGAGCTGCTGGGATTCCCCTGAGGCTCCCCTCCATGGGAAACCCCACCTCTGGACTTCCGTGTTTTTGCGATGCTTCAGGAGAATCGCAGCAGGGGAATCCCAGCAGTGCAAAAACGAGTGCTTTGCTGGCAATGGAAGTCCGGAGGTGGGGTTTCCCAGCGAAGGGAGCATCAGTGAAATTGCAGCATCGCAAAAACACCGAAGTCCTCGAAACCCCACCTCCGGACCTCTGTGTTTTTGTGATGCCGCGATTTCACTGAGGCTCCCCTCGTTGGGAAACCCCACCTCAAGACTTCTGTTGCCAGTGAAGCACCCGTTTTTGTGCTGCTGGGATTCCCATGCTGGGATTCCCCTGCAGCATCACAGAAACACGGAAGTCCGGAGGTGGGGTTTCCCATGGAGGGGAGCCTCTGGGGAATCCCAGAAGCGCAAAAACGGGTGCATCACTGGCAATGGAAGTCTGGAGGCGGGGCATCCCAGTGGCAGTGGTGGGTTTGTAAGGTGAAAATAGTTTATAAGAAGAGGCAAAAATTCTTAAACCCCGGGTTTGTATCTCGAAAAGTTTGTATGACGAGGCATTTGTAAGACGAGGTATCACTGTATCTAAGAAATCAAACAATGCATTTGAATTTTAAAGACAATTATGTTCCACTTACAGAAAAAAATCAGTATGATAATACAGTGTTAATCTGTGAAAATGTATATCCTGCCAATCTAGCAGTTTCAGAGCAACCAAATGTGAGCAGATAAATAGATACCACATTGGTGGGAAGGTAACTGTTCTGTGTCCCTTTGGCTTACAGCCATGCTGGCCACACAACGACAAAAAATACAATGTCTTTGGGCAATGCTGGGTCCCTTGGCTAAGAAACTGATGAAGACCATGGCCCAGAGTCCGAAACAACTGGACAGGGAAACCTTTATCTTCATATGCTGTGGAAAGAAACTACATATATTGCAAGAAAATAAGAACACGAAGTGTTTCTGTTTCATCTGGTTACTGAGTTTCTCTTCCTGTCTTTGATAGAATCATTGAACCGATTACATCTCGATGCTCCAAATTTCGTTTCAAGCCACTTTCCGACAAAATCCAATGTCAGAGACTTCTAAACATTGCTGAGAAGGAAAACGTGATGATCACCAATGAGGTAACATGCCAATTAACTATAAAATTCTTTGTCTTAATATTGTGAATAAAAGATTGTATTCATCAATGATTCCCCCACCCCGTAGAAGTAACACTTATGAATGGAATTCCATTACCCCACCCCACAGCTGAACACAGCTTAATTCTGTAGCACAGAATTGGAGAAACCCTTTGGAAAGAAGAAAAGAAACCTCTGATGAATTAAATATATCGTATATAGTTTAATTGTGTGTTCCTTCTTCAGAGACAGGTTTCTGTCTTTTGTCAGGAATGGAGATAGATTAAATTTAGAACAGTGTTTCCAAAATGGGATCTCTAATTTCATTGATAGCAACTCTTAAATTGCCAAGATTGGGAAGATGAACTTAAATGTAATACTGGAAGATTATACATAAACAGTCCTACAATTTGGGCTTCGCATTCCAGTCATCAAAATTCAGTAGAGGTTTAACATGCCTTTACCACCCATATCTCCAAAAGAAATGCATACAAATCTAATAAATAAATAAATAAACCCAAACTAATGAAGATTGAACTGCCTGTAGCTCAGCACAAATGAAACCCACCCTTCCTTCTTTCCTCCCTTCCTTCCATCCTCCCTCCCCCCATCCCCTCCCCCCCTGCCTAAAAACAACAAATAAACAATCCAGATTAAAAATAGAAATAAACTGATGAAAGAGCCAGTCAAACAAACATATCCCACACCCAAAAAGGGACTCTACAACCACTTATCCCAAAGCCTGGGACATCAGCCAAATCTTTTAAGACCTACCAGAATGCTATCAGGGTGGTAAGCACCTAGATCTCAGGGGGACCTCCCTTCAGTGGGCAAACGCTGAGTCAGAGAAGATACTCTTCCAGGGTCCTGATGGAATTATTTCTCAAAGGAATCTGAGGCATGCCAACTATCGGAATCAATCAGCCTGGCTGACATCACAAGAAATAGCCAGTTCCTAAAGTAACCATCCCTTGTTCCATGTAGGACTTTATAGGTCAGTGATGGTGAAGCTTTTTTGGCCTGGGTGCCAAAAGCGTGTGTACGATAGTGTGCACATGGGTGCCTACATCCATAATGCACTTCCCTCCCAAACTATGCGCATAGGCCTCACTGAAGCTGTTCAGAGCTGTCCTACTTCTTACCTTCAGTGGAGCTGGCTTCTACTACTAACCTTCAGATAGTTGCAACCAGGCCTCCCACACCTCAGCCCATTTCTTCTTCAGCCTGCAAGGTTTTCCTGAAGGCCTCTGTAACTGATGACAGAGCTCTGGAACCCGGAGCTCTGTTATCAGCTGCATAGGCCTTTCTTTAAGACCACTCTAGCCAATAACAGAACTTCAGATTGGTCTATTTTCTATAGAGTTATTGGTTACACAGGCTTACAGGAAAACCTTCCCAGCCGCAGAAGAAATGGGCGGAAGTGTGCGAGGCCTGACTACAACTACAAAGCCAAAGAAGTTCCTGAAGACCTCTCAGAGCAAAAAGGTGATTAGGAGTGAGCACATAAGTGAAGCCCCAGGCTTCAAGAGGCTTTCCTGAAGCCTGGGAGAGCGAGAAAGGATGAAAAGAAGGCTGAAAACCAGCTGGCCAGTGCGTGCATGCACACTGGAGCCCTGAGATATGACTCCACATGCCACTTATTGCCACCTGATGAATGAGCAGGAGCAGAGAGTGTGGGAATGTTCCTGAAGTGTGCATCGCTTTTGAATGGGGATTTGTTATGCAATCCAAGATAGACAATCCCCCAGATCTAGGTGGCCCAAACTTCCACAGCCACCCAGCCTTGGCAGGATTAAATTGATGGTTCTTCCTCCACCAAACCTGCACCACCTCGACAACCTCAACCTGACTGACTGAAAACTACCCTCAAAGGGAGAAAAACCTTCATCAAATCATGTTTTATTCTAGGGGTCCCCAAACTTGGCAACTTTAACACTGTGGATTTCAACTCCCAGTAACCTGGCTAGAGATTTCTGGGAGTTGAAGTCCACGAGCCTTAAACTTGCCAAGTGTGAAGACCTCTGCTTAACCCCTGGCTTTTTGAGCTAGGCCAAAAGGATACCATGATTGGCAATTTCAAAAGCCGTTGGAGCTCAAGGAGAGTAACCATAAAAGCTGCACTCCCATCCTGGTTCCACTATAGACTATTAACAAGCTGAAAATTTAGTATGAGGCGACAAAAGTGCTTTCAAATTGGTATTCATTCTTTTCCTTTTTTGCATATGATTTCTTTTATGCTTTTATTTTAAATATTTAATGATTTGTGTTATATAGGCAATCAATCACCTTGTTCATGTGGCAGAAGGAGATTTGAGAAAAGCAATCACACTTCTTCAAAGTGCTACTCGACTGACAGGTGGAAAAGAAGTGACAGAGAAAATTGTTATTGAAATTGCGGGGGTAAGCCTTGTTTTGAGATGACATAGTTGCTGTTGTAAAAAGTGATGAGTCAAAATTGTGATTTGTTTTTTCATTTAAGACATAGCTTCAGAAGCTGCACACGTTTTCAAAGACTTGCCTAAAATAACGCTGAGAATTTTGTGTGGATTTTTTCCTTGCTATAATTTGTATTAAGAATTTTAATTTTAGCTATATAAACTAATGCCAACTAAACTTAGAGAAAAAGAATAGGAAAAATTGCAAGAAAGAAGATTATAGAATAAAGGAAAAGAGAAGAAATGCATAAAGAAGTGATATCCTACTTTAAAATGAATAATTAATTAATTATTGTTCTATTTGGAACAGATTTAATCCTTAATTCAATCAAATATTGTCATAGGATTGGATTTCTTTTCAATTCCTCTTTACCCCATCATGCCAAATTTCTTCAAGGCATTAACAAATCTCTTTGGTAGATTTGTGGAAAAATTCTTTATCACACAATACTAGGACGAGGGAACACTCCCTAAATCTCATTGGTAAGAAAGCGAGGACAAATAAAGGGAAATATTTCTTCATCCAAAGGATCATCGGTTTATGGAATTCACTTCCAGAAGAGGTCGAGACAGCTGTCAGCCTTGATAGCTTCATGACAGGATTAGACAGATTCATGGATGCCAAGTGTATCAGTGGTTATTGAAACGGATGTCTAAGTGTTGCCTCTATGTTGGTTGAGGCAAGCAGGATTCCCTTGGGTACCATTTGTTGGGGGTCAAGAGAAAGGGAGAGTTTTGCCTTCTCTTTCTGCTCAAGATCCCCATGGACTATTGGTGGGCCACTCTGTGATACAGAATGCTGGACTCGATGGGCTTTGACCTGATTCAGCATGGCTCTTCTTAGGTTCTTATCAATTAATCATTTTCTAGGCCATTCTTTTGATTTGCCACTTGTATTTCATGTTTAATGTTTATTGCTTCAACCTGGTTCTTTTTTTATATTTCCAATAATGTGGGTATAGAGAAAATCGCTTGGGGGTGCATGGGGAATCAGTATGGTGTGAAATTGGTGGCACACGAGGTGGCTGCTTCAGGGCCCAGAAGGGTGTTTGCAGGGAAGGTGCAGTGGGGCAGGGCTTGGGTTGCTGTTGCTGGAGGGGGTGTGAAGGGCTACATAAAAGTATGGCAGGCTGCAGGTGGCAGAAGACTTATCAGAGTGATTTACAATATTCCTGTCCAGCTGCCCCATTGATTTCGCTTGTGACAGGGACGCTTGCAAATGGTGAGCACTTAGCATGTGACACTTCAATTGTCATAATTGTGAGGCAGTTGCCCGATCACAAGGGCACAAGTGATCACAAGGGTGCTGGGATAGCCAGAAATCCAAGGACCAGTTATCAGCATCACTTATTCTGCACCGTTCTAACAGAATAGCAATAGCTTTGTATACCGCTTCACAGTGCATTACAGCTCTCTCAAAACGGTTTACAGCGTCAGCCTATTTCCCCCAACAATCTGGGTCCTCATTTTACCGACCTTGGAAGAAGGGTGGAAGGCTGAGTCAACCTTGAGCCGGTCAGGATCGAATTCCTGGCAGTCAGGAAAATTACCCTTCAATGCTGCATTCTAACCACTGCGCCACCACAGCTCGAATGGTGCTGGGCATGTAGTTTCAATTGAGGAATACCTATATAGCAGGGGTGTCAAACCCATATCGTCAGGGAGGCATCACATGACATAACACAACTTTTCCCCCCTTTGCTAAACCAGATGTTTGATAACCCTACTGTATAAGAATTGTGGGTGGAAGATCAAATTGGGATAAATGTTACAAATA
The DNA here is from genome assembly GCF_031021105.1 of Erythrolamprus reginae. Taxonomy (NCBI): domain Eukaryota; kingdom Metazoa; phylum Chordata; class Lepidosauria; order Squamata; family Dipsadidae; genus Erythrolamprus; species Erythrolamprus reginae. The sequence goes on from NC_091954.1 coordinate 109,652,802, forward strand.
TTGGCATAGTGCCATGATGGCAAACCTGTAGTACGTGTTCCACATGTGGCATGTGGAGCCATATCTGCTGGCATGCAAACCGTTTCCCCAGCTCAGCTCCAATGTGCATGCTGGCTAGCTGATTTTCGCCTCACATGGAGGCTCTGGAAGGGCGTTTTCAGCCTCCGGAGGGCCTCCGGGTGGACAGGGAAGGGCATTTTCACCCTCCCCGTCAGAAAATGGGGCAGCGGGGGTTCATGCATGGGGACTGGGGCAGCATGAGGGGGGGCATTGAATTAAGGGTGTGGTCACATGTGCGTGTGCAATGTGTGCGCACACTTTTGGCACCGGAGGGAATTGCCATCACTGATGTAGTGCAAGCTAGATGACGCTATGGCTATGTGATTAATATACAGTACGTGAATGGGAATACAAATGCAAGTGACCACATACAGAAGGCAGGGTAAGGTAAAGTGGTCTATGGATGTGCTGGAAGGAAGGATGAAGAATAGAAAAAAATATGGGTAGATAATTGTGAATGGTTTGGTATAAAGTAGATTTAACCGTTTATTTCCTTTTCTTTATCTCTTAGCCCATGCCTTCACTTTCTCTGTCTTGCTGTTAACTCCTTTCCCACTTCTGCTTAACATTGCTTACCCTAAAAGGGAGGAGCGTGATGGGCATGTATGTATGCAAAGTCAAGAATTCTGGCTTCATTTCTCATTTTTGGAAAAACCTGGGCAGAAAAGACTACTTTTGACCTTAGGATTTTTCTTTGCCTATCTGCATTTTCTTATTTACATAGTGTTTTACATTAAAAAATAAAATGTTTTGTGTGATAGGCGATGGATAATGTATCTATATTTTATTTCTACAACTTTATATTTATTCTAGGTTGTCCCCAAAGAAATATTGGATGGACTGCTGAGCGCCTGTCAGAGTGGCTCTTTTGAAAAATTGGAAGCTGTAACCAAGGTGGGTGTTCCTGAAGATTTGAATGAGATATAGCAAGTAGGATTTTGTATTATAGGAAGCTCTTTTCTATGCTACTAGGCGATACATAGTACAATTGCGTAATCACACAGAAAATAAAAACTGCCTGCCTTTAAGCTAATCTTGTATCAATGTAACATGAGCTGCCTGACATTTATTTGGCTTATGACCTTAGGTAGAAAAGAGCTCCTAAGAGAAGTATAACTCTCTACAGTTAATTAACTGTCTAACTCACTTTGTACAGTAAGGATATGTTATTTTCAGCTTGATTAATGTCCAGCTTCAGCATATCTTTTTGAACAATTCAAGGTGGCGGCCACTAAAAGTACATGAAAATTGGGACTCTTGTGTGTTGTACTCCATGTTTCCTACTCTTACATATTTTTCTCTTGGTCTACTTTAAGGAGCTATGATAAGACAAAAATAGAGAGGTGTTTCTATATTCTCTCTCTCTCGGTCTCTCTCTGTTTCTCTCTCTCTGTCTCTCTCCTTTCTCTCTCTCTCTCTCTCTGTCTCTGAGCTAGCTGATATTTTTACTCTGTAAGCGTCTCTGAACCCAAGATTGGCTTCAAATTCCCCCCCACCTGGTCTAAAATGTATGTGTGAGTGAATTGTTAGGTGAGTCATAAGATTATAAACAACGTTAGAACCAAAGGGGGAACTGCTTTGGAGTACGTATATTATGTGTACATGTAGCCCCTGTCAGTCTCCTAAACCAAATTGCCCTTTTCCAGGATTGTGCAATAGAGTTGCTGGCAAATGCTAACTCAGTTTCCTCACATGCTCTAAATTCTCCTTGAAAGAAGAGCACAGCATAGCCCTAGTGTGCTTGGTGTGAGTCGGTGTTCTATTGCTTGTATCGGGATACAGGTAGTCCTCAACTTAGAACCATTTGTTTAGTAACGGTTAAGTTACAGCGGCATTGAAAAAGTGACTTACAACTGTTTCTCATATTTATGACCATTGCAGCACGTGACTACTGCAGCTTCCGTGTTGTCACATGATTCAAATTCAGACTCTTGACAACTGAGTCATAGTTATGACGGTTGCAGTGCCGGGGTCATGTGATCACCTTTGGCGACTTTCTGACAGGCAAAGTCAGTGGGGAAGCCAGATTCACTTAACAACCATGTCATTGACTTTACAACTCCAGTGATTCATTTAACAACTGTGACAAGAAAGGCCATAAAATGGAGCAAAGCTTGCTTAACAACTGCCTCTTACCAATTAAGCTTAGCAACATAAATTTGGTTGTAAGTTGAGGATTAGCTGTGTTGTGTAATCATTACTAGTTTGTGTTCTGTACAGTGAGTGTTGTGCTCTTAAGGAACAAATGTGGTATTTAGCAATCAAGAAAAGAATTTAAAGTCATATATTTAGTTTATTGGACAAATTTGTTTTGTGTTCACCCATTTACTATATTGTGAAATGGGCTTCTGGAATAAAAAGCTAGGTTCAAAGGGGTAGCATTGCATTTTGGAGATTCATCTCTGTCTTGGACCCATATTTAGGGGACTTTTTGTAAAGCTTCAGTAATTTGTTTTCTGATAAATAGGTAGTTGTGACAGGTGATATATGTTTTACAACACACACATTTTATGAATGAGCAAACATACTCCGCCCTCCACGTGGTGCCTCTGTTAACATTATTATGTATTCAAAATTTGATATAAAATCCACCCGCTCAGAATAGCTGTGCAGCTTATATAGGTCGAAGGGAGGAGGAAGAGAAAGTGATTTTCCTAAGCTAAGGTGCTTTCTGAGACACTGCAGATAAGATTCTTGCTTTGAACAAGAATTTGTGAACCCCCCCCCCCCCCAAAAAAAAGCAAATGTTATATTCTTACGGGAGCAATTTAGTTTCCATATATAGTTGGAAGTCTTGACACACATACCCCTCCCTCCCTCTTTGTATCACTGTTGTCTCAGATTCTGTAATTATGTTGGCAGTGGTAGCAATTTTTCACACTCTGTAAAATAAGCAGTGATCTGCTTTGAAGCTAAGCAAATTCATCACTAGAATAGATTGTTCCTAAGTTTGCAAAGAGCAATCCCTCAGTCTCTGCAGGAACATTGAGGAAGATTTAAATTCCACTTTAAAAATAGAGCAAGTGTCTACACTCCTTTTTGTCTGCAGATTGTTAAACTGAAAGGGAAAAGCTTCCCTGTAGAGCAGGGGTGTCAAACTTGATTTCATTGAGGGCCGCATTAGAGTTGTGTTTAACCTCAGCATGGGCGTGGAATGGCCAGGGTACGTGTGGTCAGAATGATGTCACTCATATCGGGGGTGCCTCTGGTGGCTCAAGCACTCTACCAGCAAAAACAGGTTCCCGAGCTCCATTTTCGATTGGGACAGCCTCCTGCAACCCTGTGCCAGTGAAAATAGCTCGGTGGGCTGCATGTGGCCCTCGTGAGCTACGATTTCACTGGCAGAGGCATAGCAGACCGGTCCTTCGCTGTTCTCAGGGTGGGCTTGCGGGCCAGATCCAAGCGCCCCGCGGGTCAGATCTGGTCCCTGGGCCTTGAATTTGACACCCTTGCTATGGAGTCTCCTTTAACAATTAATGTTACAAGATTGATAACTTCTTAGTACTGTATTGTTTGGAGTATAAGATGCATCTCCCCTCTAAAAGAGGGTTAAAATTTGAGAGCGTTTTATACATCGAATATGGCACCATCAGCCAGCCACCACCCGTCGGCTGTTTTTGGCCTCCCCTTGTCACGATTTTGGCCTCTGCATGCTGTTTTAGACCTGTTTAGGCAGCGGGGATCGCCACAGCACACCTCTGCCTCTGTGCCTTGCGTTTTTGGCCTCTGTGTGTCACGTTTTTGGCTTCCATACATCATGTTTTCAGCCTCTGAACGCTCCGTTTTAGAATCGTTCCAGATTGTAGGGATTGCCACAGCACATTGCCGCTTCCACACATTGCATTTTTAGCCTCCGCATATCATGTTTTCGGCTTTTGCGTGCCCTGTTTTTGGCCTCCACCTGTTGCGTATTTGGGTGGATCCAAGCAGCGGGCATCAACTGCTTGGAACCGCTCAAAAACGCAAGGCTGGGATGCCAAAAATGTGGCATGTGGAGGCCAAAAACGTGATGTGCAGAGGCGGCAATTGGTAGTGAAGGGCTGTTGCAGTCCCTGGAATGGGTCTAAAGCCGAGTATTCAGAGACCGAAAACACAAGGCATGGAGGCCAAAAACCTGAGACGTGAAATGGCAATCCCTGCAGCTTGGAATAACTGATTTTGGGGTATTCTGGGAGGCCGATCCACCCACCAATCAGCTGCTCCTGCTGAATCAGGCTGTGATAATTTTTCTGAAGCTGACCAGGCTGTTTGCTATTTGCTGCAAGCTATTTGCTACTAGTCAGATGAATAGCGATGCATGCTGGTAGATAGAGGCATATTTTTTCCCCTTGTTTTTCTGCCCCAAAACTCTGTGTCTTATATTCCAGAGCGTCTTGTACTCCAAAAAATACGGTATTTTGTTCATCCGGCAGTGCCAGCAATACCTTCACGTCTATTCCTGCCAAGTAAGGCTTCTGGTTAACTCAGATGTTACTAATCCAATTAGCTGATTTATTCTTAAATATTCTTATTAAACAATAGCACAGTAGTAGCGTTGAACAATATAAAATCATCTCCTGTTGTTGGGACCATCAAATAGCCTGTGCTGCTCTATTTTAAAAGCAAACTTTCAAAAACTGTCAGTGCCATTTGTTATTTCTGGCTGCCCTAGGCCTGTGGTTTGTTGCTTCTGATTTGGGTAGATGCCAGGAGACGTGGCCAAATTGGCTAGCAAGCTTGTTTTTCCTGAAAAAGACACAGTGGGATGCCTGGCTGAGCATGGCATACTGGCAAAGGTGGAACTCCTTAGGGAGGCAGAATGCAGAAGAATGACTACTGACTACTCCTTGTGGGGTAGTAGAACTTTGCTATCTCTAACCCTGGATTTGGGGGCTGCTGGGAGGATGGCATAGAAACATAGAAGACTGACGGCAGAAAAAGACCTCATGGTCCATCTAGTCTGCCTTATACTATTTCCTGTATTTTATCTTAGGATGGATATATGTTTATCCCAGGCATGTTTAAATTCAGTTACTGTGGATTTACCAACCACGTCTGCTGGAAGTTTGTTCCAAGGATCTACTACTCTTTCAGTGAAATAATATTTCCTCACGTTGCTTTTTATCTTTCCCCCAACTTACTTCAGATTGTGTCCTCTTGTTCTTGTATTCACTTTCCTATTAAAAACACTTCCCTCCTGAACCTTATTTAACCCTTTAACATATTTAAATGTTTCGATCATGTCCCCCCTTTTCCTTCTGTCCTCCAGACTATACAGATTGAGTTCATTCAGTCTTTCCTGATACGTTTTATGCTTAAGACCTTCCACCATTCTTGTAGCCCGTCTTTGGACCCGTTCAATTTTGTCAATATCTTTTTGTAGGTGAGGTCTCCAGAACTGAACACAGTATTCCAAATGTGGTCTCACCAGCGCTCTATATAAGGGGATCACAATCTCCCTCTTCCTGCTTGTTATACCTCTAGCTATGCAGCCAAGCATCCTACTTGCTTTTCCTACTGCCCGACCACACTGCTCACCCATTTTGTCAGAAATCACTACCCCTAAATCCTTCACTTCTGAAGTTTTTGCTAACACAGAACTGCCAATGCAATACTCAGATTGAGGATTCCTTTTCCCCAATGGCATAACTTGGCTCTTCCTGGAATGCAGACTGGTAAGCACAACCCTGCTGAGTTGAGCTCTCAGTTGACTTGGCAAAACCAGCATAGAGGTGCAACATTCCATTAGCGCAACGTGGCATTTAGGAACTTGAGGGCTGAGTAAATGAATAAAATCCCAAGAATTGACAGCCTTGCCACCTTGAATGATCTCTGGGAGGCAGAGAGTTTAATGAAATGGTCTGTTTCACTGGCTGTTGCTCAGTTACAACTCATTGTGTAATATTTCAAGCAATTTCATGGGTAGCTTTATCCTAATAAGGAATTAATAATTGAACTTAGTATCTCCTGGCTTTATACTACACTGCTAAAAAAAAAATAAAGGGAACACTTAAACAACACAATATAACTCCAAGTAAATCAAACTTCTGTGAAATCAAACTATCAGAAGCAACACTGATTGACAATTTCACGTGTTGTTGTGCACATTTAACTTTGTACAGAACAAAGGATTCAATTAGAATATTTCATTCATTCAGGTCTAGGGTGTGTTATTTGAGTGTTTCCTTTATTTTTTTTGAGCAGTATATATAAGACCAGCAATAAGCACCCCGATGAACATAGATTAACATCAGACAAACAATCAAGTAAACAATATCCCAATCAAGGAATTGGCAAACAGTAAACAGCCAAACTACAACAAACATCCTAACCCTAACCAAAGAACTACCAAAACCACTCTTATCAACACTGCCAGCCAGGAATATAAACTGAGAGCAAACCTCACTCCTTACTAGCACTGATGATTTGACTTAGATTGGGTAATGAAAAGTATGCAAGAACACAACCAAGCTCAGAGACCACCAAGGACCACCTCACTATAAAGGACCAAAAGTGCATTCACCAGGTTTTAAACTAATAACATTAAACTATTCCATCTTAAGTCAATAACATCCAACTGTTAATAATAGCCCTTATTTGTTCTTCTCTGTCTTGCTTATAGAATGTGATCAGTGAAGGCTACGCAGCTACTCAACTGATAAATCAGCTTCATGATATCATCGTTGACAAAGAAGACCTCAATGACAAGCAAAAATCTGTAATTGTAGAGAAATTTGCTGTAAGTCTTAAGTATTTGCATTCAAGCTCTATCAGAAGCTAATGAAATAGGTGGTTAAAAATTAATATGAAACTTTAAGGATTTATGGGAAGTTGTATTTTAGAAGTCACACACAATAAAAGATGGGTGGTTTCTAAATGTGATATATAAATAAAAGTAAATAGAATCATAAAGATTCAGCATGGTAAACACTTTCACAAATTGTTCCGTGGTGGGTGGTTGTAACTTCACCAACTTTCCTGTGCTTTTTTTTTTGCTACTTGGTAGTAACAAGAACAAAAAAAAAGAAGTATGATGTAACTATTCATTTAGACATATATTTAATATAAGCTAATATTCTTGTAGATAGTTTAGCCATCTTCAGCCTGATGTCTTCAGGTGCATCGGGCCATTTCCATGTTGGAATGGGACAACTCATGATCAACTGGCTATGACTAATTTGCCAGCCAACTCACAGTCACACTGCGGCACAATTGAACAATTTAAAAGAATATTTAAAAATATTTTAACTTTTGTCATTTACATTTTATTTTGTCCCTCCTTTGGCATCTTTTCTTTAATCATTCTAGTTGGCTATTTCTTTAATATCAGTGTAACTCCTGTGGCGAAATGAATGGCAAGTTGTTGTAATTAAGACCTTTCCATGTTAGATGGAGATTTTAGTAGCTATAACCTAACTAAATCTGGTGGATAGAAGTTGAAAAAGGTTAGCCTGGCAGATTTTTTTGAACTAGCAACTAAAAGCACAATTGCCTGAAAAAATGGCTAAAATGTTTCAGTACTTTTAAAATTTGATATGTTACAAAGTTGTTGAATGAATAGTTGTTAAACAAGGACCACATGTATATTAATGAATATTAGACAGTTAGATTTCATTCTTCCCCAGAATTAAAAAAAACCCCTTTGATACATATTTTGCAAAGGAAGAGGAAATATATCTGCTTTTTTTTTTTTTTGCTTTATGCCAAGCATGATTGTTACTAAACTTGGCAAATCTTGAGTTGTTTTGTTTTGCTTTGCAGGAAGCAGACAAGTGCTTGGCAGATGGTTCTGATGAGTTCTTGCAGTTGATCAGCGTCTGTGCAGTCATGATGCAGCAGCTAACTCAGAATAGCTAACTGTAGGGAACAAGTGGCCTTTTGATGGCCATCGCAGGCCTTTTCTCTGCAGTTTTGGCACACTGTTTACAAACTGTTCTGTAAATATAGACTTTGCTATGGATTTTTTCATCTCTCGCTTTCATTTTATCTTTTTTGGTTCAGGTCCAAGCAACTAAAGGAAGGGAGCGTCAAAGCTTATTTCTGCTATACAGTGATACCTCATCTTACAAATGCCTCGTCATACAAACTTTTCGAGATACAAACCCGGGGTTTAAGATTTCTTTGCCTCTTCTTACAAACTATTTTCACCTTACAAACCCACCACCGCCGCTGGGATGGCCCGCCTCTGGACTTCCATTGTAAGCGAAGCACCTGTTTTTGCGCTGCTGGAATTCCCCTGAGGCTCCCCTCCCTGGGAAATCCCACCTCCGGACTTCCGTGTTTTTGTGATGCTGCAGGGGAATTCCTGCAGTGCAAAAACGGGTGCTTCGCTGTCGAGGGGAGCCTCAGTGAAATCGGAGCATTGCAAAAACACAGAGGTCCGGAGGTGGGGTTTCGAGGACTTCGGTGTTTTTGCGATGCTGCGATTTCACTGATGCTCCCTTCGCTGGGAAACCCCACCTCTGGACATCCGTTGCCAGCAAAGCACTCATTTTTGCAATCCTGGGATTCTCCTGCTGGGATTCCCCTGCAGCATTGCAAAAACACAGAAGTCCAGAGGTGGGGTTTCCCATGGAGGGGAGCCTCATGGGAATCCCAGCAGCGCAAAAATGGGTGCTTCGGCTGGCAAAAGGGGTGAATTTTGGGCTTGCACGCATTAATCGCTTTTCCATTGATTCCTATGGGAAACATTGTTTCATCTTACAAACTTTTCACCTTAAGAACCTTGTCCCGGAACCAATTAAGTTTGTAAGACAAGGTATCACTGTACATACATATATTATACAAGCCATCTGGTGATCTGGGTGTTTACATAGTACAGTGATACCTCGTCTTGCAAACTTAATTCGTTCCGTGACCAGGTTCGTAAGTAGAAAAGTTCCTAAGACGATTCAATTTTTCCCTTAGGAATCAATGTAAAAGCAAATAATGCGTGCAACCCCATCCCAAAAATCACCCCTTTTGCATTGCGCTGCTGGGAATCCCCACCTCGACTTCCATTGCCAGCCGAAGCACCCATTCTTGCATTGCTGGGATTTCCCTGAGCCTCCCCTCGCTGGGATTCAAAGCAGCACCGGCAAAAATGAAGGGAATCCCAGCAAGGGGAGCCTCGGGAATCCCAGCAATGCAAGAATGGACACTTCAGCTGGCAACGGAAGTCCGGAGGTGGGTTATCCCAGCGGCGGCGGCCTGGGTTCGTAAGGTGAAAATAGTTCGGAAGAGGCAAAAAAAATCTTAAAACACCGGGTTCGTATCACGAAAAGTTCGTATGAAGAGGGGTTCGTAAGATGAGGTATCACTGTATGTTAAAGCGGGTCCCCAACCTATGGGCCGCAGCTCACTACCAGGCTGTGGTCTATTTACAACTGTGCCAATGTGCACACACAGCCCAACTTACAGAAGTGGCTGGTGTAAGTGGAGGATCTGCTGCTCACATAAATGAAGATTGTTTACATGTGGAGCTGTGCTTCACACAAAACCATCCCCTATTCTCTCCCCCACACCATGCCGCGCTGCAACCCAGAAAGGTTGGGGAATGCTTTGTTAAAACAGAAGCTATGGTTAAGCGGTCATATTATTACAATAGACCAAGTTTGATGTAGTGACTAAAGGCATTAGCCTAGAAACTGGGAGACTTGGGCCAGTCACACACATACTCAGCCCTGGAAATAGGAAATGGCAAACCACTTGACTTCTTCCCAAGAAAACTGTACTTGTCAACACTGACTGAAAGGCACAAATAAGATTGGCTTATCAGGACAGATTCCAATATTTTTGCTACATGTCCCCTTGACATTATTCAAGTGATTTATGTGGGTTAAGAAGTGGCAAAATTACACAGAAGAACTATATAATAATGAGCTTAAAGTCCCTGATAACCACAATGGGGTGGTCACTCTCCTAGAGCCAAATGGGCCTTAAGAAATCTGAGCAACAACAAAGCTAGTGGAGGTTGACAGTATTCCAGCTGAGCTATTCAAAATCTTAGAAGACGATGCAGTAAAAATGTTAACGTGGCAGCAAATTTGGAAAACACAACAGTGGTTACAGGATTGGAAAAGGTCAGTTTATATTCCAGTTCCAAAGATAGGCAATGCCAAAGAATGTTCAAACTATTGCACCATTGCACTCATTTCACACGCTAGTAAAGTTATGCTTAAAATCCTACAACTTAGGTTCTAGCAGTATGTGGATCAAGAACTATCAGAAGTACAGGCAGGATTTTGAAGAGGCAGAGGAACTAGAGATCGAATTGCCAACATAGGCTGGATCATGGAAAAAGCTAGGGGGTTCCATAAAAACATCTATTTCTGTTTCATTGTTTAGTTTATTTTATTTAGATGTGTATGCCGCCCCTCTCCGAAGACATTGACTATGTTAAAAGCGTTAGATTGTGTGGATCACAACAGATTGTGGCAAGTTTTAAAGTGATGAGAGTACCAGACCATCTTATTTGTCTCTTGAAAAACCTCTATGCAGATCAAAAAGCAAAGGTAAGAACTGGACAAGGAACCAAATTGGTTCAAAATTGGGAAAGGAGTCAGGCAAGGCTGTATACTGTCACCTTGCCTATTTAAATTACAATCAGAGCACATCATGAATCAAAACTTGGAATTAAGATTACCGGGAGAAATATCAATCTCAGATATGCAGATGATAGCACTGTAAAGGCAGAAAGTGAAGAGGAACTAAAGATCCTCTAGATGTGGGTGAAGGAATACAAATGTTGGCTTGAAACTCAACTTTTAAGAAAACTAAAATCATGTCATCGGGCCCTTTCAATTCCTGGCAAATAAATGGGGAAGAAATGAAGAAGTGACAGATTTTATTTTCCTAGGATCCAAGATCACAAGTAGATGGAAAGTGCAGCCAAGAAATTGAGACACTTGCTTTCAAAGCTATGGCAAATCTAGACAGCAAACTGCTAAAAAAGAGGCATCATGCTGCCAATGAAAGTGCATGTAGTTAAGGCTATGGTTTGCCCAGTTACAACATATGGCTGTGAGTTGGACCATAAAAAGGCTGAACACCCAAGAATTGAGGCCTTTGAACTATGGTGCTAGAAGACTCCTGCGAGTCCCTTGGACTGCAAGGCAATTCAACCTGTCAGTCCTAGGAGATCAACCGATTGGTCTTTAGGCCAGATCCTGAAGATGAAACTCACTTTGGCCACCTAATAAGAAGGAAGGACTCAATGGAGAAGAGCCTAATGCTGGGAACGACTGAAGGCTAAAGAACAGAGAACAAGGTGGCTGGATGGAGTCATTGAAGCAGTTGGCATGAGCTTAGACTCCACGGGAAGGTAAGGTCAGGAAGACCTGGAGATAAGAGAATAGAAGATGCAAGATAGGTTTAAATCCATATTAAGTAGAAAGCACCAATTGTGTGCTAGTCAACCTTAGACATCTCTTCAGATTTTATTTCTGCCAAAACTCAACCAGGACTACTACTCAGGTGACTCAGATAAATCTCCAAGGGCTTCAGCAACCCTCTAAAACAGGGTTGTTGAACTCATGTTGTGATGTCATCAGGACTCCCCCCCCTTCACTAAACCAGGTGGGTGTGGTCAGCATGTGATACATCCAGTGTCTTGAGTTTTGACAACTGCTCTAAAAGGGATGCAAATTACCAGCTGTCTGCAAGGGATATAAATCCTTCTATTTTCCATTATCAGAGTTGAAGAAGCTTTTTGAATGAGAAGCTAATTTCCAGTCTTCAAAAGAAAAAAAAAAGGAAATCCAAATGTCTCCTGAAAAAGCATCTTTGGGACAACCGGGATGACTGAGAATCTTTAGTTTTGCCAAAACTCAAGCCCATGGAGCTAAACACAGCTGGGCTTCTAATCTGCACGCTCTACCCCATAACAATTGCTTGATTTCTCCCTTTTTCTTAGGAAATTCTTTTCTATATCTAGAACACAACCTTGTTCTGCTACAGTATTAATGTCATTTCCAACATTTCTGAACTTTTATATTTCAACTTTGCTTTATTCATGTAGCAGGCGCCCGTCGTAAAAATCGAAACAATGCAAACTACACAGGCTAAACCAAAGTAAAAATAGAATGACAGAAACTGATACTGCATGCCTGATGCAACCTCTCACTCTTTCCTCTCACTATGACCTTACTCTATTCCAGCACAAAAGTGTAGGGCCTGTAATTGTAAAGGCATGATTCTGGATCATTTGAAATTTAGGTTAACTTTTAAAAAACATTTAGACCACTAAGTTTTCAACTAAATCACACATTGAATGCGATTTTATAGCTAATAACATTTCAGCAGTCTTGCAACATCCTCCATTAGAAGGTAGTGATAAAATACTCAGGAACAGCAAAAGAAATTAAAAATAGTGGAACAGGATTGGCAATCTGGCCAGGTTTTCCACTAACCGGAATAACACATTGTTCAAAGTGTTTCTGCGTTTATAAAAATTGGGAGACATGTTCCATACATTTCTCTTTATCATTCAGGCAAGTCAAACTTTTTGCATTCATACAGAATAGTAAGCTTGGTTTTTTAGCTTTCTCCAACTCTAATCATTTAAAGTAACATTTTTAAGCATAAGCAGCAAAACCTTGTCTCCTGGGCATTCTTAAGTAGACAAATAGAATAAATGTGTAATTAACAGGATGCCCCAAAGACCGGTTTGTGTAATCGGTCTATAGTACTGTTGAAGTAGCAGTTTGGTGTCAACTTGAACAAGATCTCCATTATTACCTGTAGATAATCTACGTGGCTAATACAACTGAAGGATGGTGAATTCTTTCAACATTAGGTATACAGTTAGTCCCTGATTGATGCCTGGTCACTTATATGCCAGCATTTATAGCTATTTAGACATTCAAATCAGTCACTTGGCTGGTTAATGACCTTACCAGTCATAAAGTCAAAGACTACATATATCACTAGCTCCACTAGGCAGAAATAACATTTGCTATTAGTATATATAGTTGGATGTGGCACACTTGCAGAGACACATCTGGCATTCTGTATAAAGATTGAAAACGGAAACCCAGAACTACACTGCCAATTTCCAAAAAGCATCCAATTAATCCAATGAAGTGAATATATAATATTTTATTGAACATTCAAACTTCATTAAGACATGTGCAATATGGCAATTTAATGGGTAACTAAGACAATAGTAATGATTGCTTGCAGGGTTTAGCAACGGGGTCCAGATCACACTTAACACTAATTAAATATTTTATTTCAATAAATACATAGCAAACAAAAATGCATTTTTATGTTCTTATAAAAGATTAAGTCATTTTGAAAGGCCTTTCCAATTTACTCTAATATAGGATTATAACATACAATAAAGGTAGGTATGCTAGTTTAACATAATTGGCTGATTTTATACAGCACTTATATCTTTTAGTCCATAAGTAAATTATTAAATGATAAAGAACATCTAGCACTACCACTTCTACAGAACTAGGAAATAAATTTCTAATAAAGAAAAAATTTACAGACCCCATGACTTTCCACCCAACCCCAACAGTCTAAACCCTAAAGAGGAGAAAGCCAATGGCTCTCCCCCACAAAAGCTCACGACAAAATGTCGTTTTGCTTATCAAAAATCTGTATTTCCGATCCGTAATGAGCATTGAGACAAGATTCAATGTATCCCCCAAGAAGCACAATGCACGTTGTGGATCGCCTGGTCAGCAACAGCACTGCATTCCAAAAACATCTCATCCCAGGGATTAAATGAGGTCAGCCACATTCATAGGCATTTCCTCCACTGTAGTATTGTAGAAAGTCTCAATATCACGAAGGATCCGCTTGTCCTCCTCAGTGACAAAATTTATAGCCACACCTTTCCTACCAAAACGACCACCTCGACCAATCCTGCAAACAAAGCAAAGACATTGAACATTAGTCTTTTTTGATGAATAACAAAACCTGTTTTGGGGTGAGGGAGCCAGAAACTAGTAATTACACTCATTGCCAGATTAATACTATTACAATATCTTATGCTATTTGTTTGGCCGAACATTTTAAAAGTAAGCATAACAAATATTGGCTAATACATTGATTATAGATAGAACACTTTCTCAGTTTTGGTGTAGAGTAGACAAGATATTACATTCAACGTGACTTCCAAATAAAAATTTGTTGATCTCATTCCATTCTTATTTTGGAGAACTTTGGCAAAAAGTTCTCCCACACCATTTCTTCTGAACACGGACAGAGCTTGATGTCAGCCTCCTAATTACCAAGCTTGTTTTAAATCAGAGACTCTCATTCCAATTGCAGTTCTTAAAAGCCAAGAGTTAATATTGCATTTTCAAAGAGACAAAAAGCTTTTATAATCAGTGGGAAAACTTATCATCATCTGTCAAAACAAACAACTTAAAAATGAAACAGTACTGGGCACACAGTAGATCTACAGGTTTGACAAACCCACAACTTCTGATTCTACCTGATCAAACCAGTAAGAGCTTTTTAAGACAAACATAGCTCACAACAGTCATTACAAAAAAAAAGTATATAAATACCAACTCGCTCTTTATGCAAACAGTGTGCCGCTTACGAATCCACGTCCTAAATTACGTCGTCGTTTCTGAGCACCATCTCGTCATCAACTGGGCTAGCGACTCCTGTATTTTTTTGTATCAAGTAATAAGGTACAATTTATTTCATTTACGGGCAAAGCCACTAAGATAGACAACAGCTTAGGGAGGTAAATTTAAAGTGCTACTAGAAGACACCAGAGAAAGAATCCCACTGTAAGAGGAACCAAAGGAGGCAGTGGAGGCATTGACACAAAGAAATGTCCAATAAAGCAATATTAAGCTAACAACAACTTTATGAAAAGCGCAAACCTATGAACATGCTTTCCTAAAATCGCAGTAATACACAATGGCAACTTCTTTAAAACATGTTGGCAAAATTCAAGCATCTAAGAACATTAATTTAGCAGTCTTCAATATCTTTAGTAATTATCAAAAATTGAACAAACAAGTTTTCCCACTGTTTTGTTTCATTGGCTAATCAAGAAGCTCTGCCCCTCCCATCCTCAACACACTATGCTTGCGCACAATAAACAGACACACACGCTATATAAGAAAGTGAGGAAGGCTTGAAGATATGAAGGTTCAGATTACAGAATTGAAATTCAAAAATTCAACTTACCTGTGAATATAGTTTTCACGATTGGTTGGCAGATCGTAATTTATAACCAACGATACTTGCTGCACATCAATGCCACGAGCCTGTAAAACAAAGACAAAGCATGAACAGCACACTCCAAGCCTGGAGGTCAACGTAGCTGAATTCTGCTGGATAATGTAGTAGGATACTGCAGTTGTGCAAGTCTGTGGCATGGACTTGCTCTGCCAACAGCTTGGGAAACTCAGGTTACAATGACCCACATCAAACAAATCAGTTTAAGCTCAGTGACTATTGAAACTCACCAGCAAATCAGTAGTAATCAGGACACGGCTTGATCCTGACCTAAACTCTCTCATGATAACATCGCGCTCCTTCTGATCCATGTCACCATGCTGTAGATATTTTCCAATAATACAAAGAGTTAATTAACGAACTTGCTTCAAATTTTGGCAGTCAATTAAAAAATACAGGCTTTTCAAATAAGCTAGCACCTTTTACTGCATTATACTGTGGACTAGATAAAAGGAATTGAGCAGGTAGGACAGTCAGTAAATACAAGCATAATCCAGATTTTTAAAAAATTTCTTAGAGAATCTGGTGTTCACTCACCAGAGGACCAATTCCTAAAACAAATTTAAAACCTACTGACGAAGCAGCAATATGACTTATGATGCGTTCCCCTTAAATTCATGAACTTTGGAACAGACTAAAGTACTTTCTCAGCCTTTCAGTACCAGGCTTGATACAGCTCAGGGAACTGAAATAAGGTGCATATCCCAATATTTCTTTGGGTCCCGTCAACTAAACAATGTCGTCTGGCGGGACCCAGGGGAAAAGCCTTCTCTGTGGCGGCCCCAACCCTGTGGAACAGCTCCCCCCCGGAGATCAGAATTGCCCCACCCTCCTTGCCTTTCGTAAGCTCCTTAAAACCCACCTCTGTCGTCAGGCTTGGGGGAACTGAACTACCCTTTTCCCCCTAGGCCTATACAATTTATGCATGGTATGTTTGTATGTATGTTTGGTTTTAATAAGGGTTTTTAAATTATTTTAAACATTAGATTTGTTATATGCTGTTTATTACTGTTGTTAGCCACCCCGAGTCTACGGAGAGGGGCGGCATACAAATCTAATAAATGAATTTAAAAAAATAAATTTGTTTTTGAACAGCAACTTACAACCTATCTTCAGATAAATTCTTACCAGAGCAGAAACAGTGAAGTCCCTTGCATGCATTTTCTCTGTAAGCCAATCTACTTTCCTTCTTGTATTGAGGAAAATAACAGCCTGAGTAATAGTCAAAGTTTCATATAAATCACACAGGGTATCCAGCTTCCATTCCTGTGAAATTAAGGAAGTGTCAATAAGCACATAAAAGAACAGTGCAAAATAAAAGCTTAAGCACTATATAGTGTTGCGCCAAGTCTCCAGACTAGGATACTGGACATTAAGAAAGAGGTCCACCCAAGTCACACTTGATTCAGTGCTTTTCTTCTTCTTCTTGTGTGTACCATGCTAGCATTACCACAAAAGCCAAGGAAATACCCCAACTTCTGCAGTTTTAGCATAGTGCTTGTAACAAGAAGTCAAACAAGGTTTAAACTGGTTCGTCATCTTTCTTACCTCTCTTTCCACATTAATGTAGAATTGCTTGATACCCTCGAGGGTCAATTCTTCTTTTTTCACGAGAATACGAATAGGGTCTCTCATGAACTTTTTGGTCACTTCTAACACATCCATTGGCATAGTTGCAGAGAGCAATACAACCTGGTTCAAAAAAAATTAACTGATTAGCCTGCCCAAAGCTTAAGAGGCGAATGTATGAAACCAAGCGTCTTTGTCTGCTACTGAATCAAAACAGACAAAGATAGAATAGAGACAATTTTGTTTTTTGCAGGGGGAACGACAACACAGCACTTCACAGCTACATTGTAACTTTACCTGCATTATTATATGACTGCATCAAGTTTCACTTTACCTGAATGTTTGTGCTTAACTTCTGAAAAATTTCATAGATCTGATCCTTAAACCCTCGGCTTAACATTTCATCTGCTTCATCTAAGACAAACATTTTGATCCATTTAGGTGCTACAAAGAAAAAAACCAGACTCTGTTTAAGTAGTCTTATGGTATTTTGATATTAAAAAATTACTTTTAAAGTAATTAAAATCGTAAATTTTTAAACCAATGATACTTTGATATTATATACTGCTAAAAAAAAATAAAGGGAACACTCAAATAACACATCCTAGATCTGAATGAAATTGAATCCTTTGTTCTGTACAAAGTTGAATGTGCACAACAGCATGTGAAATTGATTGTCAATCAGTGTTGCTTTACTTGGAATTATATTGGGTTATTTAAGTGTTCCCTTTATTTTTTTGAGCAGTGTATATAATATTTGCCCTATAGAGATTTTAAATCAGCATTGAAGTACTTACACAGATAACGTCTATTTAACATATCAAATACACGTCCAGGAGTTCCGACCACAATGTGGGGAGCTTCTGCTTGGAGCTTCTGCATCTCATTGCGAACATTTGTACCACCAATGCAAGCATGACAAGTGGCGCCCATATAATCTCCAAGTGCCAAAATAACTTTCTGGATCTGAAATGACATAAATCTCCATTAGAATTTTATTACTTGGGGAGTGAGATGTTTCTACCGTTTCCTTCCATTAGCCAGTTTCCCAATGGGTTCATATTATAGCAATAGCACTTATATATAGCTTCATAGTCCTTTTAACAGCCCCCTTTAAGCAGTTTACAATGTCAGCCCATTGTCCCAATAATCTGGGTCCTCATTTTACTGTCCTTAAAAAGTTGAGTTAACTTTTAGCCAGTCAGGATCAAACTCTTGGCAGTGAGCAGTGACTTTACCTGCAATATGCAATACTGCATTCTAAACATTGTGTTACCACGTTCTCAAAATAAAACTGACAGGTACATATCTCATATTTGAGGAGCAAGCTCATCAACGATAAAGACTTGACAACTTTTCTCTAGCCACAAATATTGTATTTGTAGAATCTCAAATGATACTGCATGAACAGGGAATTTTATAAAATAAAGCTAGGCAAGAACCACATGCTCGCTATGAAACCATGCCAAAACCAGTATCAGGCACTTCTCAATAGCCAAGCCAAATCAATATAAACACTAGCAGAGGTTTACAAAACATTTAAATCTGAAATGTTTCAAGTCAAATATTACCAGAAATAAGCTCTCCCAAAAATGTTCAGGACATTATTGCTGAATGCCTCCAATAAATTCAGGATAGCTATTCTGAACTTGAAGCATATGGAAACTTGAAATGTTCTCTACTACACCATTCTAAAATCAGAGATGTTGATGCCTAACAACTTATGCATCTGACATGATCCAAAAAGCTATTTACTGCTAAAAATAACTTTGGGCTTCTTGCTTTGTCCTCAAGGAATAACTATTAAGCAGTACTAGGTGAGTAAGAAGTCTAACTGCATTTTAGCTATATGCTCAGATGAATCAGGAGTGCTTTTCCAAAGTACTTTTGATTACTCTCTGCATTAACATTTCCCTTCACTAATAAATACATAGCACAGTATAGCTGTAAAATTGGCTTCAATCTCTTCAAAATTATCACCAGTTTATTTATTTACTATTTATTAATTGGATTTGTATGCTGCCATTCTCTGAGGATAGAGTATTTAGACTATTATAGTGTCATTAAGTCACTGCATTAGAAAGAGACTCTTGAGTTCCTTGCTTGGCCATGAAAGCCAACTTGGGCCAGTCTTAGTTTCAGCTTACTTCACAGGGTTGTTGTAGGGAAAATAGGGAAAGAAATGTTTGTTGGGTAGGTTCACTGCCTTGTTTGTAAAAAAATTTTTTTATTAAATAAAAACTTAATTAAAATTTAAGTATAGCTCTGCAAAAATGCAGTTCAAAAGGCCAAGAGACTGACACAGTACAATTTGCACACACAGAGAAAAAATTACATGCGCACAGGCATTTTCATGTTGCAGAATGTACATGCATTCTAAGAGTACTTTTTCTCATAGAAGCTTGCATTTTGTATCATTTTAACAATTTTCACTGAAGCTCTTGCAGAGCTATTACTGCGCTTCATTCCACTGTCTGCCTTGGTTATATCCGATCTCTTGATCTTTTCCATGTTCATTAACCCAAAGGCAATGCGCAGTCATTACAAACTTGCAAGAGATCCTGCTGTTATGACACTTGAAACCTATGCAACATGTAAGCAGCTGTTTCAACTACATTATCGATACCTGTTGAGCCAGTTCTCTGGTGGGGGCCAATACTAGTGCTTGGGTCTCCTTGAGATCAATCTCCAACTGTTGCAGGATTGAAATAGCAAATGTGGCTGTCTTGCCAGTACCTGACTGAGCTTGAGCAATCACATCATACCCTAAAAAAAGGATAGATATTTACTGCTCTCACACAACACATTAAGGTTGCAATTTAACTGTACAGTTCCTTTTCAAGTGATCAGAGTAACAAATAGTCTCCATTTTAAGGTCAGTCCCGAAAGATGGAATACCATCATCTCACTTCATAAGGAAATCTGAATTGTACTTCCACTTGTAGAGCAGTTCAGCCAAAAGTTTGTCTCCTATTAAAAAAAAAATCTTTCCTGTATCTTACCTTTAATACATGGAATAATAGCACGTTGCTGGATAGCTGAAGGCTTCTCAAAACCATAGGCATAAATTCCTCTCAGAAGGGATTCTTTTAAATTCATGTCATCGAAATTGTCAACAATTTCATTCCAATTGCTCTGCAAGAAAATTAAATTTTAATATGCTTAACCATTTTTCTGCACAATTGTAAAAAAAACCCCAACTATTACTATCACTAACATACTAACCTCAATGACACCATCAGGATCCATTCCTTCGGGGCCATGGTCTCTATCAAATAAGAGCAGCAGAGATTGTTAATCAAATTTAAGCATTATTAAATTCTTATCAATATATCTGAAAGCTGTCAAATATGCAGTAATTATTACTAAGACCATTTCTCACTAATCTACTAGCAGCACACTACATGCAGTCCTTGACTTAGAAGCATTCATTTAGTGACCATTCAAAGGCACAGAAGAGACATGAGCCCTTTTCATACTTATGATTCTTATAGCATCTCCGTCATCATGTGATCAAAATTCAAATGCTTGGCAATTGGCTACTATTTTTGACAGTTATAGTATCTTGGGATCACATGGTTATTTTGTAGTCAAATTAAAGAGGGAAGCCTGATTCACTTCACAATTTTATCACTAATTTGACTGTGATTCACTTTATGATCATGGCAAGAAAGATTGTAAAATGGGGCAAAACAACTGATTTGCATAACAATGGAAATTTTAGGCTCAACATAGTACTTTGCTTGTAATGTACATTAGGATTTCTCAAAATGTACTGATAGTCCTCAATTTACAAGTTGTTTGTTTAGTGACCATTCAAAACTAGAACAGCGGTGAAAAATGTGATATGATACTTGGAACTACTACTGCATCTCTATGGCCATGTGCTCAAAATTCAGACATTTGGCAACCAACTATGATGATTGCCATGTCCAGGGATCATGTGATAATCCTTTGCGACCTTCTGACCAAATTAACAGGGAAGCCAGATTCACTTAGTAACCATGTTACTAACTTAACTGCAAATGAGACAAAACCCATTTAGCAGCAAAAAATTTGGACCCAATTGTAAGTCAAGGACTATTTCTCTCTGTATGTGTGCGTGTATTCCGTTTTATGTTATTATATATTTTATATCTGGGCAGAAAGATAGCAACTGGCAATTGTTATTGCAAATCTATATTTACTCTTTCTCACTGGCACCATGAAAATCAGTCTGCATTTAAATATTTAAGCGTCAGTTATATTATGGCCTTCTCTCATTTGAGGAAAAAAGAGGAAGCTTTCAAATGTTCTGCATTGATCTAGGATGCCAATATAATATCCTGGGAAAGTCAAAGTTTTAAATACAGTCGGCCACCAGCATGTTCTGTTTCTGCCATAATACTTAGCAGTGATCTATATAAAGTATTTGACTAAATTTTGTTGTATTCCCAAAAAAACCTTTAAAGCAGTGGTTCTCAACTTGGGGGTCGATCAAAGACAAATTTCCCACAGAGTTAGGAACAAAAGCTTCTACTCTAGCGCCTTGGAACATATTTTTACAATGGGACCAATCAGGCATTTACAGTGGGGATGTCCCTCTGACCTTCCTGCCAATCACCTTAAAACTCTGTTGGGAGAATTGGCGCTAGAGGTATAGTTGGGGAGTCACCACAACAAGGGGGTTGCAGTATTAGAAAGATTGAAAAACCACTGAGTGTTAAATCTATTTCTTGCCTTTACAATCCAATCCTAGAAAGGAATACTTTTTCCTAACCTCTATGGAGATTCTCAGTCATCCAGGTCAGAGTTGTCCAAAAGGTGCTTTTGGAAAAGGCAACTGGACTTTCAGTTCTACAGAACTGAAGACCAGAAGCTATTCTTTTAACCCTGCTGTTCTGTTCGGGTCGTATGCGACCCGAAGCCAAGTTTGAGTCCCTGTAAAAAATTTTCCCTGCATATCTGAAACTTGAAATTTCATGCTGGTTCATCATTTCAGGGGTTCTCTCTATGAGAATTTTTTTGGGGGGGTGGGGGGCTTAGTTTTTGCTGGGCAAAAAAAGTTACAAATCTTATGTTCCTGGGTCACCCTGACCCGGACCGAAAACTCTTCATTTGCAGTGCTTATGTTTGGTCTTTTTGAAAGCTTTTTTCACTTGGAAAGTAGTCTGAACATTTCTGCACACAATGATATGAAAATTGAAATGAAAAAAGTAAATCTTATTGGTTTATTTTGCGGATATAATGCACGCCCCCCCCGTTTTTGTGAAAAAAATTTCAATTTATGGATAGTTTTGCTTGCAAAATGCATTCTATTTTACTGAAGTTGGTGTGGGATTGGTAGCTTGAACATTTCTGAATATAAGAAAAATATAAAGGAACTGAACAAAATGATTCTTACTGGTTTTTTAACATCAGAAATAAGGCCTCCCCTCCCCCCTCAGCTGCTTGCAACCATTTTCACTTTTTATTTTTTTATGCTCCAAATCCGAAATATTCTTTAAAATCTTAGGCATTCATTTACTCAATTTAACAATGCTGACCATCAAAAAAATATTTGTGGGGGTGGGGGAAAATTTTTTTTTCTGGGCAAAAAAAAAGTCACACTTACCAAAATGATTTTTTTTAGGCACTTGAATTTGGTCTTTTTGAAAACCTTTTCAACTGGAAAACTAGTTTGAACATTTATGAACATAATGATATGAAAATTGAACTGGAAAAATTGAGACTTATATTTTTATTTTGATCAAAAAGCCCCTCCCCCCCATCCTTTTTTAATTTTGTGTCAATTTCTATTTTTTAAGGCTACAAATCCCTAAGGAATTTTCCCCAAAAAGGTTTGATATACTAAATTGAACATTTCTGAATATAAGAAAAATATAAATGAACTGAATAAAATGGTTCTTATTGGTTTATTTTTGCCACAAAAGGGCCACCCCCCCTCGGCCTTGCTGTGTGCCATTATTGTCACTGTTTATACATATTTGTCTAGAAATATTTGGAATATCCTTTTGAAAATCAACCACATTGTAGCCAGAGAACTAATTTTATGAAACAAATTTTTTACTAAAAAAAAGTATGTAAGTTTGAAATTAACAGCATAATTTTTATATAAATTGAAATAATTGAGGCATACTTTATGTGCAAAATAAACCAATATGCATCAATTTTTCCAGTTCAATTTTCATATCATTATGTTCAGAAATGTTCAAGCTACCAATCCCACACCAACTTTAGTAAAATAGAATGTATTTTGCTAGCAAAACTATCCATAAAGTGAAGACTATTTTAAAAAAACGGGGGGGCGTGCATTTCATCAACAAAATAAACCAATATGCATCAATTTTTCCAGTTCAATTTTCATATCATTATGTTCAGAAATGTTCAAGCTACCAATCCCATACCAACTTTAGTAAAATAGAATGCATTTTGCAAGCAAAACTATCCATAAATTGAAATAAATTTCACAAAAACAGGGGGGGCGTGCATTATATCCGCAAAATAAACCAATAAGATTTACTTTTTTCATTTCAATTTTCATATCATTGTGTGCAGAAATGTTCAGACTACTTTCCAAGTGAAAAAAGCTTTCAAAAAGACCAAACATAAGCACTGCAAATGAAGAGTTTTCGGTCCGGGTCAGGGTGACCCGGGAACATAAGATTTGTTACTTTTCTTAAACAGAACAGCAGGGTTAAAAAGAAAAACAATGAAACCCAGTTGCCTTTTGAAAAAGCACCTTTGGGGTAGTATAAGGACTTATCACCTTCCACAGAAAATAGACCACGTGTGATTGGACACCCAAGGAATTTGTCTTTTTGTGCATATGGTCTCAGTGTACATAAAAGGAAATACAGTATACATTTGTCAAGTCATGAGATACAACAATTTAATGATTGAAATGGCAAGCCAATGATAGCTGTGGACTGTGTATACAATGTAAGGCTTAATCATCAAGTAATTAGGTGCCTTATGTATTATTTTCTCCGATTAAATCGGGGCACAGCATGGCAGATCCAATCAATTTAGGATTCCACGTGCGAAAAGAATTCACTGGGTTGCCCAGGGAACCATAGGCACGTGGAACCCCCAAAACGACAATTTCTTACAGGAGTTCGTGGAAGGAAGAAAACGGCAACTCAACGTGGGAAGGAGAAGGCCTGTATGCAATAGGGGCGAAGGAGGGGAAATCATTGGCCAAGCGAGGAAAACATGCACAGGGAACGTTATCACCGCGCCGTTTCGGGCCTTTCCCCCCTCGAAAAAAAAAGGCTGCCGAACTCTCGCGAGAGCTCCACCCTCTCTCGAAGCCCGCCTGCGCACGGCAAGCGAGCGCACGCCGGCGACGACCGAGGTTGCCGGCAAACCAACGGCCTACCAGCCGCGCCCCTCCCTGTTCTTCACACCCCCCAGTGGAAAAATGGACTCGTCCGAGGCAGCAGCCGACCGCCCAAGGGCTCCGCGCCGGCTGCTTGGGCGAAACCACGTGGGTCGCTCGAAGGGGAAGCCATCTACTGCACCGCTCAAGACCAACGGTCGGATTTTCCGTCAAATATTCCCCTAGTTCCTGGACATGCCGCTTGAGGCACTGGCGAGGGAGAAGACCTCTCCTTACTTATCCCAAGGGCAGGAGGAAGAAGCGCAGCCAGAAAGGGATTCCTCCCCGCGGTGGCCGCCTCCTTCACGAACTCTTGTTCCCGTCACACTAACGGCCCGGATAAGCCCTCACCTTGAATAAGCTTCCCCTAAAAAAAACACCACACCCCAACCTCCCCGCCGTTTTCTCTTTGGCCGCGCCAAAATTATACCTGCTATAATCCGCGGATCCGCCTGACATGTTCCGATTGCTGCCGCTCTCCTCAACTGAAAAGGCAGCGTCGCCGCTGCGCCCACTTTATATATCCCTGCCCCGTGACCGGATCTACTTTTACTCCCCTTCCTCCTGCCCCTCCTCCTCCCTCCCTCGCTCTCCTTGCGGAGGAGTATAAGAGCTTAATTGCAAGGGGATCCCCTGCAGGTCTGGCCCGCCCCCACATGCCTCCCCTCTCCAGGGACATAATGTCAGACTCAGGGAGATGGAGGGAAAAGAAAAGAAAGAATGGGCGATTCCAAGGCGGGACCGCAACGGCCGCCTCGGGCCGTAAAGAAAGGCAGCCCCGGTGGGAAGGGACTACTTTTACGGCGCGCGAGACGCGGAAGGATGTTGCAGCAGTGCTGTGATGACGGGTTGAGTCCCGCTTCAAAGCCCCCCCTCTGAGCTCACCCCCCCTCCCGCCTCGTAAACGGGGCTTACTAGGCCGCCCCTGCCTCGGAATCGGGAAGGGGGAGGGGGCGGAGGAAAAAGGGGGAATGAAAAATGGCGGCAGGGTGTTTTTTTTAAATGCCTGAGGGGAATTCTGGGCGGGAAAACGGAGAGGGGCCGCGGAGGGGGGGGGGGGAGAAAACATGGTCTTCGAGCCTGAAAACTGAGGCAGAGTTTTCTCACCACCAAGAAACGGCGGCGGTGGTGGGGCTGATTTTAAAGATTTTGCCTTCTCAGAACCCCTCGAGCCTTTTAATGAGGGGAATCTTGGCGGTTACTTGGGGGGGGGGACTCCCCGCCCAATGATGGAGGGCCCTTATTTGTGAGACCTAGGGGCAGGATTGGGGAAAAAGAAGGGGCAGCAAGAAAAGGAAGAGTTGTGGGGTGTTTCTTCATTCTCCCCCGTTTCTTTCCGAATCTGTGGACGCTATGCCGGGTGGAGGAGGGGGACGTCCGGCCTAGCACGTGTGCTGGGAGGCGGGGAAGGGTTGCAGCTCGTCCTTCTGTTCCCTTCATTCCGACACCCAACCCACCCCGCTTGGGGGACACGAGGTTGGGGACGGAGGCCTCTGGATTCGAGAGACCTCGCCCGCCTCTTCTCTCACATTGAAGTCGGCCGGCCGTGGCTGCTGAGGGGCGAAGGGACTTCGTTTTTGAAGGGAAAAGCGCCCGGTTGATGGGCGTGCGGAGCCTTTGTGGGGAGAGTCAAAATAGGTGGATTATTTGGTTGGCGGCGAGGCCGACTAGACGTTGCGGCGGGAAAGGTGTGTGTGTGACAGAAACGAGGGTGGCCGGGAGAAATGGGGACAGCATGGGAGAAAGAAGAGGCCAGGAGGAGGCAAATCTCGGCCAATCAGTGTTGTTTGCTCAGCGTGCTTTGAAACTTTTCACTTTTGGAACTGTTGGAACTTGTTAAGACTTGTTGGAAGATGGCTCCTAAATGTTGCACGCGGAGTGGAGGCGGCGACCCAAGGAAGAAAAGGTTCACCATCACTGGTGTATGAACTTCTGCTTCAGCAGGGGGGTTGGACTAGATGACCTACAAGGTTCCTTCAAACTCTAGTAATGTAATCTAAAGCTTGTCAACTTTTAAGACTTGTGGACTTCAACTCCCAGAATTCTCCAGCCAACAGGCCTGGAGAGTTCTGGGAGTTGAAGTCCACAAGTCTTAAAATTGCCAAGTTTGAGGACCACTGCTTAAAAGCAAGCATTGCTTAAGCTGCAGTAATAACATTTAATGTTTGTAATTGTATGTGGATTTTGAGAGTTCGCTTTTAACATGCTCCATGTTCTTATTATAAGCAAGTAGAAACAGTGTTTTCTGGAAAGCCGCCTGATGAATTCAGAACGAACCAATAGTTGATTCAAAGTGAGAACTTCTCGGAAAGAATGCTAATGACCGATGCAAATGATCCTTCCATCCCCTGCCCCTTCCTATCAGAACGAATCCTTCCACCCCCACTATTCTGTCCTAACCCATACAGCTTCTTGGATGAGAAGCGAAAAATCTTCAAGGGAAAACAAAGTTCATTTGGCTTTTGAAAAAGCACCTTTGAGATAACTATGACCTGGATAACTGAGAATCTTCAGAGTTACCGGAATTATTATTCTTTTAACTGTTGTAATCTCTTGTGTTCAGGCTGAAAAGTTTCAGACTGAAATCACTATCCATTGTTTACGTGAGTTTAGATTTAGTCATATTGTCTTCAAGTAACGTTTATCAAGATACTGAAGAATATATAATAGGCTGGCTCTGTTAAACAGTGTTATTGCTAACATGTTATGAGCGGCCCTGAGTCTGAGGAGAAGGGGGGTATTTTATTTATTATTTGGATTTGTATGCCGCCCCTCTCCGAAAACTCGGGGCGAATGAATGAATGAATAAATAAATAAAATATGGGGGGAGAACTAGTCTATAGAAACTTTTGAAAAAAGATATGTTAAAATTGTAATAAAAGTGATAGGTGAAAAAAATGTATTTATTTACATACGTGACATTCAAAATTGATTTTAAAGTGAGGCATGGTCTGGGGTGTCCTGCTCATACACAGAACACTTCGTGCATGCGCAGAGGGTAAAAGAACCCAAATATCGGTGTCCGGGTAAGTGGGCAGAGTCTCATGCTCCCTTTGTGATTGGTTCTCCAATGACAGGCACACGCGAACTGGGAACATTTCACCTTTGGGGCCTGGTAAAAGCTTGCCAGAAAGCTTTTGGAAAAATTGGATTGTTTTTAGCTTGATCCTTTTTTCATACTAATGCTTATTTTTCACTCTAAGTAATGCTCATTTTAATATATTCTGTAGGGTAGTCCCCTGAAGCTTTTTTCTGTTCACAGATATTCTTTTAAGAGTTTTATTCTGTTGATGCCAAAAATAATAATTTAATGGCAAGGAATTGCACCCTTTGGGTACATAGTTTACAGGTGAGGAAATTGGTTCTGTATTGGTTCATTGCCATTCGTTGAGTTTAATCCTGTATGTAAATTAATGAATAGTTTTCCTCCAGAAAAGCCTTAAGAGATTTGCATTAGTTACATATATTCATTGCTTAGATAAATTGTTAAGAATTCTGGTTACCGCTCTGTTTCTATTTTAGGCTGCCTGGTCATTTTTCAGTATGTTTATTTTTAAATCACAAAACACCATTCTACCATATCCCAATCTGTTTTTCATTTTTATTCCTTGATTGTAGAAGAATGCAACATTTAAGGGATTGTGGGGCATAATTTCATTTCCCAACCTTCTGGGAGAGGGCCCCCCCCCCCAGCCCTGACCAAATAAAAGTGCAATTGAATTTTGATCTTTTTTCATACTTCAGAGGTTTTTGAGGTTTGCAGCTGATTCTTGGAGCCAAAAGAGCCAGGTTGCAGTAGTGCATTTTTAGTTCTGTAAGGGAGAAATTATAAAGATGGAATGGAAAGGAAATAGACTACTTTCCAGAGGTGTGATTTTGATTAAAAAATCCACTAAAATTGTTCTTAAAATTCATCTTATTTCTACCAGATTTCATCAGTGCAATTTCAAGTTACTAGGAAATTTATCCTGCATTAGTGGATCATTTGTTATAGGTTGCTCAGACATCATTTGACTCAGTATATGCTAAACTTCTCAAAAATGAGATTACTGTTTTCATATACTAGTCCTTTCTTTACGGCTAAGTGCAGAGGAAAAGCAAACAGAATTTTATAAACTATTGCTCTAAAGGTAACAAAGGTAAACAAAGGTAAAATTATGGAAAATAGCATACCAGACTCAAATTGTAACTATAGAAACTGACCCAACTGAGGGGAAAGCTTTTGGTAGCAATATGTGTAAGAGGTTAAAACTCCTATTTTAACTTCCTTCTTGGCTAGGTTTTACTGAACGTTTCAAACCCAAAGCACCATTTTCAATCTATCTAGCTCAGATCTCTCATTGTAGGAAATTAAATTTTAATTAGAATTGCAGCCAATTATATTTTATAATTTTTCCATCTCTGTATTGCTCATAAACTAACAGTGATACTGTGCAAGTGATGATACAAAATGGCATCTATTTTGTCTAATAGGATTTCCTTAGAGATGAGGGTGGGACATTTCTCTTTCTTGTGGCCTGTAATTGTTAGGTGAGATGCTGCCACTGAATTTTGTTAGATAAGATTGTTTGAAAAGGGCATATTCCATTAGTGATCTTTATTTGATCATTCCCAGGCTCTCCAGAAGTTTGGGAAACTGAATTATTCCCTCAATCCCTAAAATGCTTTCTTCTATAATAAAAATGAGAAACAGACTTGAATATGGTTAAATGTTCTTGAGTATGGTTAAATGATTTAAAAAACCCCAACATCCTTAGCAAAGATCTTTATCTCTGGATTTTATTGGCAAGTTCCTTTTACACTGCACCCCATTAGGCCAGAATCTGACACATTTATTTTTGAACTGATATATATTCATTGTGTGGAGTTCTTGCTATTTCATAAGTAAGGCATGAAATTAACCTGAAATATGTTTTGGTCAATTAGAAGAGTCAAATGTTTATGAATTAAATTCATAAGAGATATCTTAAATACTTGAAGCATGAAACATGTTCTGTAGCAGTAGAGCTTGAAAAAGGCTGTCTAGTACGCTTTTTCTTTTTCATCTTAGGGTCTTGTAACATGATGGAGCAGGTTTGCATTGTAGAATTTCCAGTCCAACATTTCTGTAGAGTGTTTTGGTGGGGATGGTTAGTACAGCTAACAATGAACAACTCTTGTGCTATGATCACTCGGAAAATGGCCTTTTAGGGTTTTTTTAGAATTTTTATTAATGGAATACAAAAAGAATAAGAACAACAGTAGTAAATATACTACTGATTGTACAATTTTAAAAGCTCAATTCTTTAGGGATTCAAAAATATTTTTTTTAAAATATAAGCACTTAGAATCAATCAAAAATTAATTCAGTGTTTAATTGATTATGTGCCTGATGATGTGCCATCAACTCATTGCCAACTCCTGGTGAACACCAGAATATTGTAGACCAGGGCTGTCAAACTCACCGCCCGCACACTAGATACGTAATGTGCTGGCCATGCCACCCCTGATTTAGCAAAGGGGGGGGAAAGTTGAAATATGTCACTTGGCGACACTTTGATGAGGCGAGTGTTACACCTGATCTAAACCCAATTTAGGTTTTGTTTTCTAGCAGTGTGACGTCACCAAGTTGAATCTGTCCATCTTGCTGATGTGTTTATTCCTTTTACATTTCACAGCCTTGTAACACTTCTACAGCCAGGTCTTCACATAATAAGTCCAATATGCAATATTTGGGGATTGGTTCTTTGTGCATCAAGTAAGAACTCTGGGCTGATATCTTTCATGATCCAATTGATTACTAAGCACGTTCCTCAGCTTCATATGGTCATAGGAATCAACCTTTCTTTTGATATTCTTGAACCTTTTCAGTTATCAAATACATATCAGCACTAGTAGATATTGTTTCTTGATCTTTTCTGAAGCTACTTTGAGCATCTAGCATCTCGCTCTACCGTGGCTGTTGCTGCTACTGATCAATTCAGTCTTGCCCAATTTTTGGTGATTCTATGGGCCAGGTCTTTCCATATCTTCTGATCTTGCACTGAATTTCTCTGTAGGATAAGTAGCACAACATTAAGTCTCTTAATATTAGTTTCTAGACTGATCTATTGGCCATTGATTCTATACTCAAATTTGCTGGCATAATCTGACTAGAACAGGGGTAGACAAAGCTGGCTCTTCTATGACATATGGACTTCAACTCCCAGAATTCCTGAGCTGGCATGATAAGCTCAGGAATTCTGGGAGTTGAAGTCCACAAGTCATAAAAGAGCCAACTTTACCTACCCCCTGGACTAGAAGAACGTCTACTGATTTCATTCCTGCTGCTTGCCATTTCAGTAGATATTCCATTAATTCCTGTAGTATTCTGACTTAGTAATGATTGGAATGCTGATTTAACGTCAACTGATACAATTAGAGAGCACTGTGAAAAATTTTTAAAAATTTAATTTATTGTATTTCTATGCCACCAACTCCTGAAGGACTCTGGGCGGCTTACAATAGGATATAGAAAATAGATTTAAAAACATCATAAAAGATTTTAAAAAGCAATTAAAATATCACATAAATACATATCATTCAGGCAGGACCTCACAATTGTGAGATCAACAACCCCAAGCCAGATCTTCAATCTCTTCGGAGAGGGGCGGCATACAAGTCTAATAAATTATGATTATTAATTAATTATTATTTCCGGAAAGTCAGTAGAGTGGGGGCAGTCTGGATCTCTGGAGGGAGTTAGTTCCAGAGAGCCGGGGCAGCCACAGAGAAGACCCCCATGGGCCCGCCAACCGACACTTTAGCTGACGGGACCTGGAGAACACCAACTCTGAGATCTTGCCGGTCGCTGGGAATTCCCTATTTTTCCACGTAATCTCCATCCCATTCTATGGCCTTCCTCCAGCAAGACACAAGGGTGTGTATGCCCTGTCAGCACCATTCCTTGTTCTGGTCAGGAAGCCATTTCTGCACTGCGAATCACCTCTTTGTCATCCTCAAAATGTCTTCCGTGACTGACTGTACTTCTGTCGACTGCAGATTCTCCATAAACTCTACATAAATGTTTGTAAATGTTCCCAACAGTTTCTTTCTCTGCAGTGAGAAATTCAATGATGACACGCTGCTTGTGACGTACATCACTTACAGATGTCATTTTGAAACGCTGCTGCTACGCTATCTGTCCGAAGAAACGTAAAATTTACACATGCACTCCTGACAATTCAAATAATGTATATCTAAAGTTTCACATTCATGCCATTACTATAGGTTGGGGGGAAAATGTACATTACTTTCTGGGCGACCCTCGTACATCTCTGAATGTATCCCAAATTTTCAACTAAGAGTGGTACCTTAGAACATCTGACGTTATTGACAATATTGAATAATCTAGTAAGGAAATACCTCTGAAGGCATGACCCAAATAGTGACAAATTGCCTAGCATATATTATTGGTGAACAATGCTGGCAATCTTCTTTCATCCTACCTAGGAGTGCTAGACCATCAGAACAAGTTTTGAGAAGACCCAAATTTATCAGTAGATAACACATAATATAGAAAGGCATGGTGCCTCTCCTCATTTTCAAAATGTAAAGACATTTCAAACACGAATATCAAACATATGCCTCAAATCCATTCCTTAACATCAGGAAGATTCTATTTAGGGGAAATTTATGTAAATCTTTAAAGCCAAAGCTCTTCAAAAAATGGCAACCTCCATTTCAGCAATGTAATTTAGCATTCCATTTACATATTTAATTTTTTAAAGCAGAATTGCGTTAACATGCTGTAATGTGAAACCAAAATAGAACTGTTTGGCTGGACTAGATCAATTCCTGAATTAAAAAACCCTCAAATTTCTTAGTCTTGCTACTAGCAGGACATTAACTTGCCTCCTTTTTAATTTTTGAGATATCAAAATGTTATGTATGGGCAGTGAAACATCCTTTTCCGTCCTTATTGCCGGTTGTGATGCCATTTCAATATTTTCAGATAAAACTTATTCCTTATCTGCCATTTCTTGCATAACATTTTTGGCACAATCTATCCATAGAAGCAAAAATCCCTATTTCCAATTCCATTTTTAAAAAAGTGTCCATTATCATGTATTTTATAAGTTTCAATTAATTAGCTGCCAATCAGGATAGTGTATTTTTCTCCTTTAAACTGAACTATTTAGTTCCCTCTAGTGTCCAGTTTTAAAATTATTAAGCTTTATTGTGGTTTGTAAATAGTCAAAGCATATATCCTACAGGAAGATTTTTTAAATAACTGATTCAGAAATCTTACTCCAAACTTATCTGGAGTCTTAATCTGTTTCTAATCTTCTGAGATATCAAAGTCTTATTTAATTTTTTGCTGTTTAATGTTTTTTGTGAACCTTTTACCCGGAGTGGTCCATGTGATCAACCTGTGGATGAGGGGACAAGGGATAAAACTTAATCTGGTGGAGAATTGTAGGAAAAGTTAGTATCAGGTTGCCTACTGTTTTTAATAGGGTTTTTTAAAGACTGTTTTAACATTGGATTTGTATATGATGTTTTATTGTTGTGAGCCATGGGTGGCATACAAATCTATTATTGTTGTTGTTGTTGTTGTTGTTGTTGTTGCAGCCAACATGACTCTATTAATAAATTGGAACTTGGAAGAAGGCCAAGATTTGGACTCTGATTTATTTCTCGGATGTTAATTGGAACACTGACATTAGTAGTCTTTTATTTACAACGTTTGTTTAGCAACCATTGGAAGTTTACAACAGTACTGAAAATGTGGACTTATGACCCGTCCTCAGGTTTGTGACCCTCAAAGCATCACTACAGCCTCGTAATTAAAATTTGGGTGTTTGCCAATCAGAATGTATGGATAAAGATCGCAGAATTCAGGGTCACGTGATCGCCATTTCCAACGTCCCCAGGGATCTTCCAGCAAGCAAAGTCAATGGAGGAAGCCGGATTAAGGTAATGACCATGTGGTTCACTTAACTGCAGTGATTTGCTTGAAGAGTGGCAAAAAAGGTGGTAACATTGAACGTGACTCACTTAACAATCCCCTTAGCAACATAAATTCTGGTTCTAGTTGTGCTTGTAAGTTAAGGACTACCTGTTTATATGGCATTATTGTTTACCTTGGAGGACCTAGTTTCATTACAGATGCATGACATGGAGTAATTCTTTTTAAAATTTAGTTTCAAGGTTATAGACATAAATAGTTTACACTCGCTTTGCTTGCTGGGTTTTCACCTGATTTTGAAAAAAAATGTAAATAGTCAACTTTACCCTCATCCCGGTGTGACTGAAACCTGTCACTCAGTTGAATGGGAAATAACCAGCTGCTCTTTAAAAAAAATGTTGAAAACACAAGACCCCCATAAAAATAATGAGGTCAACAAGCTTAATATAAATTCACATTTACATTTCTGTTTCTACAATTTCCCCTCTCTTTAAAAGTTATTTTAGCTCCTTTTTCTTTTCAATCCAACTATAAAGTTTCCCCCATATGGCATAGTGTTCTTTTTCTTGTTTATTCTGTAATTCCAATATAAGTTTGCTTAATTTTGCACAATCTAACATTTTTCTGATCACCATCTCTTCATTTAGTATGTTTTCTTTTTTCCAGTTTGGCCCGAAAACCAATCTCTGTGTGCTATTAAATAATAATCTACCTTTTTATGTTGTAAACATAAAACCAGCTGCTCTTATTGACTCTGATGATGTTTTAATAATTCCAGGGCTGGGAATATCATGACAAACACTAAAAATTACCGGGGAAACATAATAATCAGTTTTTAATTGCTAAGTTGATCAAGGTAGATGCAAATAATGCAGTGACTCACATGCTGTTCATTGCTATCTTTATGTTTAGAAAGAACATTGCCTTCCAACTTCAGACATCTGAAAGAAAGTCAGCTAGTTAATTAGGGAAGTTTCCAATGTGTATATAATGAGGCATTTAAGTACAGCATCCATTGAGATAGGCATTGCTTATTGGCCTAAAGCAGTGTTTTCCAACGTTGGCAACTTGAAGATATTTGGACTTCAACTACCAGAATTCCCCAGCCAGCAAATGCTGGCTGGGGAATTCTGGGAGTTGAAGTCCAAATATCTTCAAGTTGCAGAGTTGGGAAACACTGGCCTAAAGGAGAACATTTGCCCAGAACATTTGTGAAAGGTTTTACTTATTCAACATGTAAAAAAATCTTCAGTGGGGAATAATGTAAAAAGGCTTTTCAGGCAGCACCAAGATAAAATAAGAGCCAAAACAGGTGTTTGCTGCTGATAAATTCAGAAGTCTGGTTGCCTTAACATTTCATTTTTGAAGGCTAAACATTTACCGCAGTGCCAGGTAGTTCATGCCATGCTAAGATGTGGGAGAAATAAAGATGTGCTCAGATGTCCCTTCACTTAGGTCAGCTTTATCTCACATTTCCATGGTCTCCTTATGCATAGCTGTGAGCAATTGATTCACCATGCAGAGTTTGCTGAATTTCTACAAATCCTGAATGAATTTACTTTCAACAGGGATGAATGGACAAGTGGTTGGATTTGCCTGCAGGTAATCTTCCACTTACAAACCTTCTGTTTAGTGACTGTTCAGAATTATACTGGCATTGGTAAAAAGTGACCTATGACTGTTTTCTACATTATATTTATATTTATATTTATATTTATATTTATATTTATATTTATATTTATATTTATATTTATATTTATTTATATTTATATTTATATTATTTATGTATTTATGTATTTATGTATGTATTTATTTATGTTTTAATGTATGTATGTATGTATCTATGTATCTATGTATCTATGTATGTTATTTATTTATTTATTTATTCATTCATTCATTCATTTATTTATTTATTAGATTTGTATGCCGCCCCTCTCCGCAGATTCGGGCCGGCTCACAACAATAATAAAACAATGTATAACATATCTAATAATTAAAAATCACTAAAAACCTCTATTAAAATGCAAAACATCCACACAAATATACTCTGCATAAACTGTATAGGCCTGGGGAAGATGTCTCAATTCCCCCATGCCTGACAGCAGAGGTGGGTTTTAAGGAGTTTACAAAAGGCAAGGAAGGTGGGGGCAATTCTATTCTCTGGGGGGAGCTGGTTCCAGAGGGTCGGGGCCGCCACAGAGAAGGCTCTTCCCCTGGGTCCCGCCCAACGACATTGTTTAGTCGACGGGACCCGGAGAAGGCCAACTCTGTGGGACCTAACTGGTCGCTGGGATTCGTGCAGCAGAAGGCGGTCCCGGAACGATGCCATGAAGGGCTTTATAGGTCATAACCAACGCTTTGAATTGTGACCGGAAACTGATTGACAGCCAATGCAGACTGCGGAGTGTTGGTGTAACATGGGTATATTTAGAGAAGCCCATGATTGCTCTCACAGCTGCATTTTGCAGGATCTGAAGTTTTTGAACACTTTTCAAAGGTAGCCCCATGTAGAGAGTGTTACAGTAGTTGAACCTCGAGGTGATGAGGGCATGAGTGACTGTGAGCACTCGGAGAGGGGCGGCATATAAGTCCAATTAAATAAATGTGTGCTTCTCCATTCTTCCCCCATAGTCCTTGGCTGCCAAATGAGATGCAAAAGTTTCCACAGCCGGTGTTGATTTGGGGAGCCATGTCATCTGCTGGTGTCGGTCCACTGTGCTTCATTAAGTTCAGAATCAATGTAGCTGTCTACTGGGCGATTTTGGAGCGCTCCATGCCTCCATCCGCATAGGAGCTTGAAAATATTCACTGAGAATATTTCATTCATTCAGACCTAGGATTTGTTATTTGAGTGTTCCCTTTATTTTTTTGAGCCCACAACACTTGCTCAATATGCATTCTGTATTGGATTATTATTATATGCTGTTTTATTGCTGTTGTTAGCAGCCCCGAGTCTGCGGAGTGGGGCAATCAAATCAAATCAAATCAAATCAAATCAACCAACCAATCTGTATTAGTGGACAGATCTCATCTCCAAAACACATTCAGTTTGAGGAGCAGGTTGTGTTTATCTTCTTTCCTTCACTACAGGTCTACTACAGGTCTACTACACTGTTTATAAAGCATTCAGTGTCTCTTCTTCAAAGTGATGACTGCGGTGAAACCACTGGTAACAGAGCATTAGCACAAATCTGTTTCTCTTTTCAGCCGTGTCTCTTTTCCAAGGAAGATGGAGACAGATGTCTTTCATCATCCTGTATTTTCTCCCAATTTCTGATAGATTTTGGTCCTGGGAGGATTGCTCTTGGCACAGTCAGAAATGCCTTTGCTCTGGTAATCAGTTATCCACTGCAGCCTTGTCATTTGAGCCTTCCCAAAAATCAGCAGGAAGCCAGGAGGCCATGCTCTTTGCACAGCCAGGGGGCTTACTGAGAATTTGTGCTAGATTGCAAAACATTCTAGATTCCCTCGGTTTTGCTGGCCAGGTCCTTTCTGTCCTGAGTCATAAAAAAACTGCCATTAAAAAGCTAGCCACTGCATCTCTCCCTGCTTCCCCACAAAACAACACCGAAGCATAGCCCATAAAATCATCTGCTACAATGTCCTTCCTGTCAACGGCTACTCCAGCTTCAACCATAACAACACACAAGCACACAACAGATACAAACTTAAAGTCAACTGCTCCAAATGCGACTGCAGGAAATATGACTTTAGAATTCTTTCTTTCTTTCTTTCTTTCTTTCTTTCTTTCTTTCTTTTGTTCTTTTTTCCTTCCTTCCTTCTTTCCTTTCTTTCTTTTTTCCTTCCTTCCTTCCTTCTTTCTTTCTTTTTTCCTTCTTTCTTTCTTTCTTTCTTTCTTTCTTCTTTATTGGCCAAGTGTGATTGGACACAGAAGGAATTTGTCTTGGGTGCATATGCTCTCAGTGTAGATTTAAAAGATACATTTGTCGAGAATCATGAGGTACAACACTTAATGGTTGTCCTAGGGGTCAAATAAGCAATGAGGAAACAATATTAATAAAAAAATTAAGGATACAAGCAACAAGTTACAGTCGTACAGTCATAAGTTGGAGGAAACGGGTGATAGGAATGATGAGAAAAAACTAATAGTAATAGTAGTGCAGACTTAGTAGATAGTTTGACAGTGTTGAGGGATTTGTTTGTTTAGCAGAGTGATGGCGTTTGGGAAAAAACTGTTCTTGTGTGTCTTGGTGTGCAGCTCTCTAGCGACGTTTTGAAGGTAGGAATTAACAGTTATGTCCAGGATGGGAGTGGCTTGACAATCATATGATGGGGGGTGACTTAAAGGCCATGTGACTAGGTGGGAGTGGTTTACCGACCAGGATACGTTTTCAAACAGGTGCTTGGACTCTTTTTTCAGTTGATTAAGTCAGTATTTCCCAACCTTGGCAACTTGAAGATATTTGGACTTCAACTCCCAGAATTCCCCAGCCAGCATTTGGATTAAGTCACATTATTTGAAAAGCCACAAAAAGGACAAATGATTTACAGCATTATTTGTTGAGGAGCACAGTAACATTTTAAGGGTTTGTCCTGAACCCACAAGTTTCAGTATGATATATAATAAATAGACCTTTATTACAGTCAAAGACCATCAATATAATAATAATAATAATAATAATAATAATAATAATAATAATAATTAAAAAAACTAGAACATCCAAGAACCGTTTCAGATTCTTAGAATCTAGACATTTTACTATCTCTTTGATCCTAGTAGCAGATTCTTGGTTGATAAATGTAGTCCTTGACTTACAGCAGTCCGTTGATCATCCAAAGTTGGTTGTCACCCAAGTCAACAAAGACATGCTAGGTGTTGAGGTTCTTGGACATCTGGAGACAAATGACTTACAAAATTCATGACTTTTGGCTGACCAACCAAAATTGACCCATTGTAAATATACAAAAGATGTACATATCTTGCTATCATGAAGGCACACATTTGCGACGATTATAGTCTATTATTTGGGGAAACACAATTATTTAATAAGGTTAAGTCAGGGAATATAAATTAACACAATAAAATCATGACCTATTACCTTATATCATTTTGTGTGCTGTGTATGCATATATGCGACTGTGCACCAGTGAAGGGCTGCCAAAATTTTTACTACCACACTGTGGGCGTGGCTTATTGTGTGGGTGTGGCTTGATAGTCATATAACCGGGTAGGAGTGGCTTACTGGCCATGTGACCAAGTAGGAATGGCTTGACAAGCATGTGACCTGGGGGGTGGCTTAAAGGTCGTGTGACTGGGTAGGAGTGGCTTACCGACCAAGGTAAGTTTTCAAATAGGTGCTTGGACTCTTTTTCAATTGATTAAGTCACATTATTGGAATAGCCACAAAAAGGACAAATGATAGACAACATTATTTGTTGAGGAGTACAGTCACATTTTAAGGTTTTGTCCTGAACCCACAAGATTCAGTATGATAACAAATTAGGCAAGTAGCTCAATTTTCTTTAATTGCTATATAAGTTCAGCTCTAGATAATGATTGAAATGATTAAAGCGTTTATGGGTAAAAACATACTATATAATCATTTCCCATTTTAAAAGTAATTAAGGATCTTACTAAGGTACAAGAGAAGGAAGGACAATAAAAAAAACCTATTAAGTATTCAATAAATACTGCATAAACTTACTACCCACACTTTGTCCCACTTCCGTGGGGACAGCAGCCCCATTACTGGTTATGAGGCTGATCAGAGCATATGGTTTGTTTCTATTTAGGAAGGTGTATTATTCATAAAATAATGCATTTCCTTGGGTTATATTAACTAAAATGATTTTGCACATTATAACCAAACTGTCTACTTTGTGTATTTATATAAAAATCTTCAAAGATGCACAGTACGTATGAAATGTGACAGATTTGCTGGTGCAGGGTTTCTTTTAGATTTTCCTGTCTGGCTTGGATGCTTGGAAATACGAGCCTTGCTCAATAACCGACTGTGCCAGAGCTGTGAAAACTGATCTGCAGGGAAGGGCGATCTCTTCTGGGTCAAATCTGAGTGCGGCGTATCACCTGAAACAGAGCAGTGTCCTCGAATGGAGCCTTTGGAGGTGGCCCAGATTAATCATGCCAACCAGCATGAGTGGCATGACACTTTCAGCCCTTCTCTCCATCCATGTGAATTATTTATTTATTTATTTATTTATTTATTCATTTATTTATTCATTCATTCATTCATTCATTCATTTATTGGATTTGTATGCCGCCCCTCTCCGTAGACTTGGGGCGGCTAACAACAATAATAAAAACAGCATGTAAATCCAATACTACAACAACTAAAAAACCCTTATTTTAAAACCAATCATACCTACAAGTAAACATACCATGCATAAATTGTAAAGGCCTAGGGGGAAAGAGTATCTCAGTTCCCCCATGCCTGATGGCAGAGGTGGGTTTTAAGGAGCTTACGAAAGGCGAGGAGGGTGGGGGCAATTCTAATCTCCGGGGGGGAGTTGGTTCCAGAGGGCTGGGGCCACCACAGAGAAGAGAATTAGCACCTGCATTTTCTGTGATGGATGAGGAGAAGGTATCCTCATGTATCCCAGTGGCCTGTCAGGTTCCGCAGAACAAACCCCCTCTAAAGATCCGCACTGCCCCCCCACTCTCTCTGCCTTCTGCAAGGTTTTAAAAACCCACCTCTGCCGACAGGTTTGGGGCCACTGAGTTTTAACATCTAGCCCCACCCAACGACTGAATGGAGGGTGCACGATGGGATGAATGATGGGAAGGTCTTAAGCATAAAACATATCAGGAAAGACTTCATGAACTCAATCTGTATAGTCTGGAGGACAGAAGGGAAAGGGGGGGGACATGATTGAAACATTTAAATATGTTAAAGGGTTAAATAAGGTTCAGGAGGGAAGTGTTTTTAATAGGAAAGTGAACCCAAGAACAAGGGGACACAATCTGAGGTTAGTTGGGGGAAAGATCAGAAGCAATCTGAGAAAATATTATTTTACTGAAAGAATAGTAGATGCTTGGAACAAACTTCCAGCAGACGTGGTTGGTAACTGAATTTAAACTTGCCTGGGATAAACATATATACATCCTATGATAAAATACAAAAAATAGTATAAGGGCAGACTAGATGGACCATGAGGTCTTTTTCTGCTGTCAATCTTCTATGTTTCTATGTTTCTATGAATGTGATTGATGAATTTTTAAGTATTGGGCTTTTTGGAGCGTTTTAATTTAGATTTAATAAGGAGAAGGCAGCCTTTTCTGAGAGCTGGTGGGCTGAGTGGATAGCAAGGCAGGAGGACTATGAAGCCCATGCAGCTTTACTGCCCTCTAATGGTCGAAACAGAAGAAACCAGAAGCCCAGAGATATCTTTAGTGTGCCTGGCATTCTGATCATAAAGTGACCACCACCCAGTGGCTGCAATTGGTTTCTTCAGGGTATAATTGTGATGGAGAACCTATGGCACACATGTCACAAGTGGCATGTGGAACCATATCGGTGGACATGCAAGCTCAGGTCCTTCTGGGCCCACTGAGAGTCAGGAAACAGAATGTTTCTGGCCTTTGGAGGGGGTGGGAAAGGCTCGTTTTTTGGCCTTGGCCAGCCTCCTGAATATTTCTAGGATCCTGGGGAGGGCAAAAATGGCCTCCTCCTCCCAGAGGTCCTTCAGAGGCTGGAAATGTTCCATTTGCCGACTTCTGGTTGGACTGGATGTCTCCTTTTTTTGCTCTCCCCAGGCTTCAGAACCTTTCTGGGAGCCTGGGGAGGGCAAAAATGGCCTCCCTCCACCGGAGGCCCTCCGGAGGCCAGAAATGGCCCATTTCCCAACTTGAAGTAGGCCAATTCTGGCCTCCAGAGAGCCTCCCGGGTAGGAGAGACCGTTTTCGCCCTCCCCGCGCTCCAGAGCCTTTCTAGGAGTGAAAAACAGGCATGCAATCATGTGCCAGGAGCTGGGAACGTGCGGAGGTCAAAAATGGGATGTGTGGAGCCTGAAAATGAGGCACGGGGGGAGGGGCAATTCCCGCAGCTTGAAAAAGCTGACTGGTGGTATTCTGGGAGCCTGATTCAACCGCTAAATCAGGCTGTTCTTGAAGCTGACAGGGTTTGCTGTTTGCTGCAAAGAGGCAAATTGCTGGTGAGCATGGACAGATCCCCCCCCTTGTTTTCCTCCCCGAAAGGTAGATGTGTCTTATAGTCTGGAGCTTCTTATATTCTGAAAAATACGGTAATTGGTAAAGGCAGATTTACTCATAACAGCTTGCAACTCCCTGTGACACTATCAACATCGACCCATGCCAGGTCCTTGGGAAGGACTTGATAGGTGGACAAAAATACCAAACCAAGCCTAAACACCTGGCTGCCTATACTACTACTACTACTACTACTACTACTACTACTACTACTACTACTGGCCCCAGTGCTCCTTGGCTCGCTGGGCACAGTGCCAAAAGATCTCAGTGAACATTTGAAAACTATTGGAATTGACAAAATCTCCCTCTGTCAATTGCAAAAGGCTGCTTTACTGGGGTTGGCATACATAATTCAGCACTACATCACGCAGTCCTAGGTACCTGGGAAGCGCCTGACCGGTGATGAAATATAAAATATATTAAAGGGTTAAATAAGGTTCAGGATGGAAGTGTTTTTAATAGGAAAGTGAACACAAGAACAAGGGGGCACAATCTGAGGTTAGTTGGGGGAAAGATCAGAAGCAACGTGAGAAAATATTTTACTGAAAGAGTAGTAGATGCTTGGAACAAACGTCCAGAGACGTGGTTGGTAAATCCACAGTAACTGAATTTAAACATGCCAGGGATAAACATATATCCATCCTAAGATAAAATACAGGAGATAGTATAAGTGCAGACTAGATGGATCATGAGGTCTTTTTCTGCCGTCAGTCTTCTATGTTTCATGTTAAATCCAGCATAGTGATCTTTTTTGCTGTGTTGTATTGTTGTTGTTGATGATGATAACAACAACAACAACAACAACAACAACAATAATATTTTGCTGCACATCTGCAAAACAAACATTCTAGGAAGAATCATCGAGTTGTGTTTCCTAGCTGGGCCATGCATGGATATTTCAAAGCTTGAGGTTTTCCTAAAATATCAGGGAAGTGGAAATCTTCATTTTGAGCCATTGTTCATCGCTAATGAATTTGGCCTCTGAAGTCTTAAATTTCACTAAGATTTCAGTGACTTTTCTGATGTTTCAAATGAAGCAAATTTAGCCTTCCAGTGCTTTGGTACGTGTCTTTTATTTGCGATTGCCAAAGAAAAGTGTATGAACAAAATGTATCGCCAATCAGTAAGAGAAAGAGTAGGCTAATTAATATAATTACTACAGATTTATCATAAAATAATCATGGAAATAATCAAGTATAGGACAGTAGCTCACATTTGAAATTCCATTTTGACTGACTGAAGAGAAACTTAAGGTAATTCACCCACTGAGCTACTCTAGACGTGCAAAGACCATTTTTTCTTCCAGGAAATATATATTTTTTCTCCAGGGTTGAATGCAGGCAATGCTAGTCCTGCAAAAGGCAGTTGTATATATTGCTGTTTGAGTGAGCTGACTGGATTACAGTTCTTGTTTCATTATTTGCTAATTACTGTATCTTGCAAAACATTAAGAAACTATGCAGGTTGATGCTGCAGACCAAACTTGGCTGCAACTGTATTTAAGTGTTACGCTTTTAGGCAGTCAGAAATCCCAAGAACTCTATCATTTCCAAGTGTAGGACATTTCTGGAGAAATAACTCACTGGCTTTTTAAAAAAATTAATCCAGCAAAGCATCCAAAAGATCGAAATCGCTAAAAACGGTGTCTAGAGGCTCCGGATCTCTTTTAGGCTTCCATGGTGTCCCAGGACATTTTGGTGGTTCTGGTAGATCCGGCAGCTGATCTAAGAAAATGGGGGGATCTGTAGAGCTACCATGTAGTAGGGAGACGTCAGAAAAGTCAACAAATTCTTCATGGGGACTTCTACTGTGAGCCTCCTGTTCCAGAAAAGCTTTCGAAGTAGGCAGTTGACCTGGAGTTTCAACTGGTGGTAGAACTGTAACTTCTTCAGAAGAACTCTCTTTTGTCTTTTTGTGCTTGTGTTTGTGGCCGTGTTTGTGTTTGCGGGCATGGCCAACGCCCCGCTTTTTCTCATGAATTCGGTGTCCTCTCGGATGAGGATGGGATTCCTCCACAACGCTTGGTCCTTCCACTTGAGTAACGTCACTGGCTACACTTCGGAAAGGGGTGAACCCTGGAGGTACCCTAAGAAACGTCTGAAATATTGTTTCATTATTGGGAATTCTCCAAGCAAGACATTTATTTAAATGCATTTAACATAATTTATTCCACTTTTCTATTTTAAACAAAGTATGATGATAGTGAAATATAGTATAGTACAGTGTGTCAGTACTACGTACTGCACTGGTTGGGTTTGTCAATACAGTGATACCTCATCTTACAAACCCCTCGTCATGCAAACTTTTCGAGATACAAACCCGGGATTTAAGATTTTTTTGCCTCTTCTTACAAACTATTTTCACCTTACAAACCCACTGCCGTCGCTGGGATGCCCCGCCTCCGGACTTCCGTTGCCAGCGAAGCGCCCGTTTTTGCGCTGCTGGGATTCCCCTGAGGCTCCCCTCCATGGGAAACCCCACCTCCGGACCTCCGTGTTTTGCGATGCTGGAGGGGAATCCCAGCAGTGCAAAAACGGGTGCTTTGCTGGCAACAGAAGTCCAGAGGTGGGGTTTACCAGTGAGGGGAGCCTCAGCGAAATTGCAGCATCACAAAAACACAGAAGTCCGGAGGTGGGGTTTCGAGGACTTCCGTGTTTTTGCAATGCTGCAATTTCGCTGAGGCTCCCCTCGCTGGAAACCCTACCTCCGTACTTCCGTTGCCAGCGAAGCACCTGTTTTTGCACTGCTGGGATTTCCCTGCAGCATCACAAAAACACGGAAGTACGGAGGTAGGGTTTCCCATGGAGGGAAGCCTCAGGAGAATCCCAGCAGTGCAAAAACGGGTGCTTCGGCTGGCAAAAGGGGTGAGTTTTGGGCTTGCATGCATTAATCGCTTTTCCATTGATTCCTATGGGAAACATTGTTTCATCTTACAAACTTTTCACCTTACAAACCTCATCCTGGAACCAATTAAGTTCGTAAGACGAGGTATCACTGTATATGTTTGGAGGAAATAGTATACAGTAATGTTACTTTAAGAGCTAGGCTGCAATGATGTTACTTTAAGAGCTAGGCTGCAATAAAAGAGAGACAAATGTGCTGCTTTCTGTTGAATTGTATTGGAATGTAATGTATTGTTGGTGGCTGTTGCGGTTAGTCTTGATAATGCTTGCTATATAGCTGTGTGCTAAGTTTTGCTGTGTGCCAAAATATTGCTGTGTGCTAAATACTCTGTGTGCTAAGATACTATTGTGTGCTAATGCTGCTATGTGCTAATAAGAGAATACATATTGCTGTGTGTACATGATGTGTGCTAAGATAT
The DNA here is from genome assembly GCF_031021105.1 of Erythrolamprus reginae. Classification (NCBI taxonomy): domain Eukaryota; kingdom Metazoa; phylum Chordata; class Lepidosauria; order Squamata; family Dipsadidae; genus Erythrolamprus; species Erythrolamprus reginae. The sequence continues at coordinate 109,697,401 of NC_091954.1, forward strand.
AGCTGTGTGCTTAATACTTTCTGTGTTAATAATAGAATATATTCTGCTCTGTGCTAATATTGCTGTGTGCTAATAATATACTACATTGCTGTGTGCTAAACATTGGTCTATGGATTGTATTATGGTATTGCATGGTATTAATATTACTGTGTAATATTAATGGTTAGTGCTGTATGTTTAGAACTGTATATGATTGCTTAATTTGAATATTAATGGACTGTATATGCTGGTTAGGGAATCTGAATTCTCTTCAGATTCCATCCGGGTTAAAGTTCATTTCACATCTCCACACCCACAAGTGCAATCATGTGGACCAATCTGGTGCAGGGATTTCTGGTGGGCCTGACAACCAGTTTGTCAAAACAGGTCCGAACTGGTAGAATATCATCTCTGACCAGCTCCTCTAATTTATCTCCATAGCTTTAGAGTATCTGAATATCTGAAAAGCTGATTACCAATTCCCTGGGAAACAGGCCAATCTCTCTGGGCTTATATGCTGATTTTCACATTCTGTACTAGGAGGGGGATGTAACTGAAGAGATGGTGAAGGCAAGTTTGAATACCTCTGAAATTTGTGGCTTGTTGCAGGTTACTTGTGGTTGGCTGAATAATCCCACGGATTTAAAGTAAACTGAACCACGGCAGAACAACCGTTCCTGTCACCAAAACAAAATGGGAAGACACTCATCAATTGTTCAACATTGGTGTAAAGAAAAATCTACGATGTAGAATACCATATTTTTTGGAGATAAGACACATTTTTTCTTCCCTAAAAGAAGCTGATAATTTTGATGCGTCTTATACTACTCTGACTAACTAGCTGCCCTAACTAGCTGCTAACAATCTCCGGGACCGCCTTCTGCCGCATGAATCCTAGCGACCGGTTAGGTCCCACAGAGTTGGCCTTCTCCGGGTCCCGTCGATGAAACAATGTCGTCTGGTGGGACCCAGGTGAAGAGCCTTCTCTGTGGTGGCCCCGGCCCTCTGGAATCAACTCCCCCCCGGAGATTACAATTGCCCCCAACCTCCTTGCCTTTCTCAAACTCCTTAAAACCCACCTTTGCTATCAGGCATTGGGAAATTGATTCCCCTGGGCCGTTTCCATTTTATGTATGGTTTGTCTGAGATGTATGACTGTTTTTTATATTAAGGATTTTAAATTGTTTTTAATCATTGGATTTGTACTGTTTTGTTGTTGTGAGCCACTCCGAGTCTTCGGAGAGGGGCGGCATACAAACCTAATAAATAATCATAATCATAATCATAATCTTCCCAGCTCTTACCTTGTAGGCTCTTTCATTGTTTCTCTCTGCGAATGTTTTCCAAGCCCTAAGTCTTTGCAGGTTTTTTTCCATTGATCTAACTTGCTCCGAATAAATTCCTTTTCAGCCCTAACAAGGTGCTAACAATGTTCCCACTGGCTTGCAAACTTTTTCATTGTTACTCTCTCTGAATAAAGTTTTTTTAAAGCCCTAACCAGGGGATAAAATGATGTGCTGAAGGTGATCAGACTAAGGATGCTAGTTAGATGAATATCTGGTAAGCAGATTCTTTTCCCTATTTTCCTCCCCTCAAATTAAGGTGCGTCTTATACTCCAAAACATACGGTAATTACAATTTGCGTGCTGTTGTGAGAAAATGTTCACTTTTCCAAAAGATGACAAAATATTAGTTTTCTGAATATTTTTATGACTTTGGTCTCTGATTTGGGGAAACACAATTATTTCATAAGGTTAAGTCAGGGAATATAAATTAACACAATAAAATCTATTACCCTATATCATTTTGTGTCTGGATCGTGTTCTATGTATGCATATATTTATTTATTTTTATTTATTAGATTTGTATGCTGCCCCTCCCCGGAGACTCGGAGCGGCTGTGCACCAGTGAAGGGCTGCCAAAAACTTTACTACCACACTGTGGGCATGGCTTATTGTGTGGGTGTGGCTTGATGGTCATATAACCGGGTAGGAGTGGCTTGCCTGCCATGTGACCAGGTAGGAGTGGCTTGACAATCATGTGATGGGGGGATGGCTTAAAGGTCATGTGACTGGGTGGGAGTGGCTTACCAACCAAGAAAAGTTTTCAAATAGGTGCTGTGACTCTTTTTCAGTTGATTAAGTCGCATTATTTGAATAGCCACAAAAAGGACAAATGATAGACAGCATTATTCGTTGAGGAGCATAGTAACACTTTAAGGTTTTGTACTGAACCCACAAGGTTCAGTAGGATAACAGATTAGGCAAGTAGCTCAATTTTCTTTCATTGCTATAAAAGTTCAGTTCTAGATAATGATTAAAATGATTAAAGCATTTATGGGTAAAAACATACTATTTAATTATTTCCTATTTTAAAAGTAATTAAGGATCATACTAAGGTACTAGAGAAGGAAGGACCAAAAAAGAAAACGATTAAGTATTCAATAAATAGTGCATAAACCTACTACCCTCATTGCGTCTTCTCCACGCCCTGTGGAGTCAGCAGCTCATTACTGCAGTGGCACTACTTCCCTGTTGTAAACGTTCCAACACTGGAAGTTTTAAAAAAGAGATTGAATAACTATTCATCTGAAGTGGTATAGGGAGTGGCTACCGGTTCGCGCTTGATTGAGCGAACTGGTAGTAGCATCAGGAGACTCTGCCCACCTGCTTGGACATCTCTCGCATGCACAGAAGCATTAATGGCATCCTACGAAAATAGACTAACAATCCTGGGCCTAGAAAGCCTAGAACTACGGCGCCTAAAACACGATTTGAGTATTGCCCACAAGATCATATGCTGCAACGTCCTACCGGTCAATGAGTACTTCATCTTCAACCGCAATAACACAAGAGCATGCAACAGATTCAAACTTAATACGAACCACTCCAAACTTGACTGTAAAAAATATGATTTCAACAATCGAGTTATCGAAGTGTGGAACTCATTACCAGACTCAATTGTGTCAACCCCTAACCCCCAACACTTCTCCCTTAGACTCTCCACGATTGACCTCTCCAGGTTCCTAAGAGGCCAGTAAGGGGCGTACATAAATGTACTGGTGTGCCTTTCGTCCCCTGTCCAATTGTCTTTACTTTCTGTCACTTATATATATTTTCTTTCTTTCATATATCCTCTCCTCTAAGTTCATTTTACCCTTATATATATTACTACGTGTCTATTTTTCTTCCTATGTATTTGTGTATTGGACAAATGAATAAATTAAATAAACAAACAAATAAATAAACAAATAAATAAATAAATAAATAGGCTGGAAATTGAGCTTTTGAGGGCTGCGTATGGCCCTCCTGTGCTCAATTTTCACTGGCAGAGGCTTGCAGAAGGCTGTCGTAGCCAGAAACGGATCTCAGGAGCCTCTTTCGCTGGCAGAGTGATCAGGCCACTATAGGCACCCCCGACGTGAGTGTTGTCAAGCTGGCTATGTCCACCCTGGCCACACTCACCGCAGCCCCTTCAAAGTCAAGCAGAATCCTGATGCGGCCCTCAATGGAAATCGCGTTTGACACCCCTTCCTACACCATATCTGACGGATGGCACTCCAGTCTCTCCTTGAAAGCTTCTAGTGATGAGGTAACGTACTAGTTACTAATCAGACTAAACTAATAGGGAAAGCATATAAATATTTGATTGCTCATAAAAATATAGATTTGACCTTAAAGGACAATAGGATAAGTTGGTGCAAAAATATCGGTAAATAAATTGATATAGATAACATGGGAAAAAGTCTGGACCTCAAATTGGAAAATGACAAAATCAGACTCCCTAAAAGAAAACCAAATTAAGATGTTTTACAGGTGGCACCTTCCACCAAATAGAATAGCAAAAATGTTCCCTAAGACCTCTCCATTATGTTGGAAATGTAAGAAGGAAATAGGATCTTATTATCATCAATGGTGGACATGTAGTAAAGTCAAGCTATATTGGAAAATGATAGAAAGAATGATAAAAGAAATAGTAAAACAGGAGATAGAAATAACCCCGGAATTTTATTTACTGGGCATAACTAATCAGAGATACAAGAAAGAAATTTTACACCTAGTTATTCATATTTTGACCGCGGCCAGGATAATATATGCGCAAAATTGGAAAGGGGAAAATATCCCCAAAGAAGAGGAAGTTATTGAGAAAATATTAGATTGCGCTGAAATGGATATGATGACAAGACGGTTAAAAGATCAAGAAGAAACAGAATTTTATGAGATATGGAACAAAGTGTATATATGGATAAACAAGAAGAAATATTAAAATAATGAATGAATAAATAAGAGAATTATATTAGCAGTGATATGATTTAAGATTTATGTTAGAATTAGCATTGATATGATTTAAGAGTTATGTTAGAATTAGTTTATGTATGAAAATTTATTACATAAGGTAAAACAAATTTCTTCTTTTCATTTAAAGCAATAAGTTGAATTTAAGTATTTTTCGGATGTATTCTTTTTTTGTATTGAAATTTTACTTCTAGAATAAGCAGGGAAGATACAACCCCATTTTTATGGCAAATGTATGTTTGTCAGTTTTGTCTATTTTAAGAAAATCAATAAAAATATATTGAAAAAAGAAGAAGAAAGCTTCCAGTGATGAAGCATCCAAAACTTCTGTATGTTCTGAAACATTCCTCTTGAACTAACCCGCGTGTCACCCCAAAAGTGCTTTTTCAAAAGACAATTGCGCCTTTCCTATTTTTCCCTTGAAGATATTTTGTTTCTTCTTGGAAGAGAAGCGAAAATGTCTTCAAGGAAAACGAAGAAACTCCTCTTTGAAAAAGCCTCTTTGGGGACAACCATGACCTGGAAGACTGAGAATCTCCATAGGTTTCATCCCAGGTGTCTTACACCATCTTCAGCAGCGGTACAATATTCATTTAACTTCTCAACTTCAGCCTTGGAGCAATTTGTTTTCTGAATTAGGATGTTAAATCGGTACATTATCCCAGCCGCAACCTGAAATGCAAGGAGAAAAATGATTAGCTATTGCATTGAGACTGGATACTGAATAGCAAGAACCATGAAGAACAACATTATTGCAATGCCCTCTATATGGGCCTACGGTTGGTCCCGAATGGAGCTGCGCAAGTTGTGGGTGCACCTAGATACACCCACATTACACCAATCTTCCGCGAACTGCAGTGGCTCCCGATTGGTCTCCAGATGCAATTCAAGATGTTGGTCATTACTTTTAAAGCCCTACATGGCTTAGGGCCAGACTATCTTTGAGACCGCCTACCAGAGGGTTCACAACTTGGGCGTCCTCCTCAATCCACAGCTAACATTGGAACACCATCTTTCGGCTGTGGCAAGGAGGGCGTTTGCCCAGGTTCGCCTGGTGCACCAGTTGCGGCCCTACCTGGACAGGGAGACATTGCTCACAGTCGCTCATGCCCTCATCACCTCAAGGTTCGATTACTGCAACGCTCTCTACGTGGGGCTACCTCTGAAAAGTGTTCGGAAACTTCAGATCGTGCAGAATGCGGCCACGAGAGTCATTGTGGGGCTCCCTAGATTCTCCCACGTTTCTGCAACACTCCATGGCCTGCATTGGCTGCCAATCAGTTTCCGGTCACAATTCAAAGTGTTGGTAATGACCTTTAAAGCCCTGCATGGCATTGGACCAGAATACCTCCGGAACTGCCTTCTACCACATGAATCCCAGCGGCCGATAAGGTCCCACAGAGTTGGGATGGGCCCCAGGGGAAGAGCCTTCTCTGTGGCGGCCCCGGCCCTCTGGAATTAACTCCCCCCAGAGATTAGAACGGCCCCCACCCTCCTTGTTTTTTCACAAATTACTCAAGACCCACCTTTATCGCCAGGCATGGGGGAACTGAGACATCCTCCCCCAGGCTTTTATATTTTATGTTTGGTATGTATGTGTTGAATGGTTTTAAAGTGCTGGGGTTTTAGATATGTTTTATTTTAATATTAGATTTGTTTCACTGTTATATTGTTTCTATTACTGTTGTGAGCCGCCCCGAGTCTTCGGAGAGGGGCGGTATACAAATCCAATTAATAATAATAATAATAATAATAATAATAATAATAATAATAATAACAACTCCCAGCAATCGGTAAAGGCCCACAGCGTTGGTCTTCTCCTGGTCCCATCAGCTAAACAGTATCGGCTGGCGGGTCCACGGGGGAGGGCCTTCTCTGTGGATGCCCCAGCTGTTTGGAACCAATTACCTCCTGAAATCTGGACTACCCCCCCCCCCCCCATTGGTCTTCCGGAAAACAGTAAAGATCTGGCTTTTACAGCAGGCCTGAAGCCATTGATCTTATGGTGGTAACCAGCAAGATCCAGCCATGAAGAGTATGCAGGGGTTTATTTGTCACTTATCAATGCAGAGTTTCTGCAGCTTGAGGACCTGAATTGGAAAAAGAAACCAGGCTTTCTTAGCAAAGTTACAATACAGCGGTAGAGATAAAATCCAAACCTGTGTGGTTGCTTCTGTTACTTCTTCGATTTTGAAATGGAAGTCACTGTTGTTTCCTTTGTTTCCTTTGTTAAATGAGTCTATAGCAATTTGTAGAGGCTCCTTCAGCTCTTGGCTGTCCGTTGCAATCGGGCTGACGCAACCGGGACATGTACGAATGGGAGGTCCCACTTTTTCTTCAACTGGTGAAAATATATAGATAAAAACCCCACAGGTTTATATCAGGTTATTGTAAAAAGTTAGCACTATAAGAATAGCAGCTTGCATCTATGTTGATTTTTGGTAAGAGATACTAGACAATACGGTATCAACAGTAGAGACCTTCAAATTTCTAGGTTCTATCATATCTCAAGACCTAAAATGGTCACCTAACATCAATAACATCATCAAAAAAGCACAACAAAGAATGTTCTTTCTGTGCCAACTCAGGAAGCTCAAACTGCCCAAGGAGCTGTTGACACAGTTGTACAGAGGAATCGTTGAGTCTGTCATCTGAACCTCTATAACTGTCTGGTTTGGTGCTGCAACCCAACAAGACCGACAAAGACTTCAGAGGAGAATCAGAACTGCAGAAAAAACAATTGCTGCCAACCTGGCTTCCATTAAGGATCTGTATACTGCACGAGTCAAAAAGAGGACTGAAAATATTTAGTGACCCCTCTTATCCTGGACCTAAACTGTTTCAACTCCTACCCTCAAAAGGTCGCTATAGAACACTGCAGACCAAGACAACTAGACACAAGAACAGTTTTTTCCCAAATGCCATCACTCTGCTAAACAAATAAATCCCTCACCACTGTCAAACTATTTACTAAGTCTGCACTACTATTACTACTAGTTTTTTCTCATCATTCCTATCACCCATTTCCTCCCACTTATTACTGTATGACTGTAACTTTTATAATTTTTATTAATATTGATTGTTTCCTGATTGCTTATTTAACCCCTATGACAATCATTAGATGTTGTACCTCTTGACAAATGTATCTTTTCTTTTATGTACACTGAGAGCATAGGCACCAAAGACAAATTCCTTGTGCGTCCAATCACACTTGATCAATAAAGAATTCTATTGAACACATTTTTGGCTATGAAAAAAAATTGTGGGAATACAAATGGTACTGTAGCAGTTTCAAATTTACTGTGAATGGTGGTTATTATATAGGGTTGCATCACGGCCACCAATTTATGCGTATAAAAAGAATGCTTTATTCCATTCCACGATATAGTTGAACGGGTCCAAAGATGGGCTACAAGAATGGTGGAAGGTCTTAAGCATAAAACGTATCAGGAAAGACTTAATGAACTCGATCTGTATAGTCTGGAGGACAGAAGGAAAAGGGGGGACATGATCGAAACATTTAAATATATTAAAGGGTTAAATAAGGTTCAGGAGGGAAGTGTTTTTAATAGGAAAGTGAACACAAGAACAAGGGGACACAATCTGAAGTTAGTTGGGGGAAAGATCAAAAGCAACATGAGAAAATATTATTTTACTGAAAGAATGGTAGATCCTTGGAACAAACTTCCAGCAGACGTGGTAGATAAATCCACAGTAACTGAATTTAAACATGCCTGGGATAAACATATATCCATCCTAAGATAAAATACAGAAAATAGTATAAGGGCAGACTAGATGGACCATGAGGTCTTTTTCTGCCGTCAGACTTCTATGTTTCTATGTTTCTATAGTACTGCCTATTACAGGTAGCCTTCGACTTACAATACTTCATTTAGTGACCATCCAAAGTTACAACAACTGGTTCTGCGTACCTGACCAAAATTTTTCTACCAGTTTTGTATACCTGACTATATCCATAGGAATCCATCACTGCTCCACCCTTAACCTCCACCTGAGCTATGGATATTTGCCACCATTGCACACAATGATTGGCCTTCTAAAAACAGAAAGG